>NC_090309.1:57843602-58468602 GCF_039906515.1 Pseudorca crassidens | reverse complement strand
CCATAGAACAGGGAGAAAGAATACTGTTATTTTAAGTCAGTACTCTTTAGGAGTAGTTTGTTACACAGCAAAAGCTAACTGATACAAGAATACAGAAAAATCAATGTATTTCTCACAAAGGAAAGATCTTCAGGTCGCATACTTTAGGCTAAGGGCTGGCCCCTTCTTATCAATGACTTCTGAATAGCGTCCATCTTTTTCTGCCTAATATCTCATACATCTGTTGATTCTCCCTTTAGACATTCACCTACCTTAGGGGAAGAAAAAATAATGGTCCTGGTCAAGATGAAAACTGACCATATCAGAGATGTGCACAAAGGGATCTGAACAGGTAACAATGAAACCCAAGTTAAGCGTGTGGTGACAAAGTCAAGGTGGTTGCACTGCAAATTCAGGGTGGGATCGGCAAGAGTATAACCAGGGGGAAAAACACTCAGAAGCTTTGCTCTGAACTCTGCCCTATCCAAGAACTCTTCACCCAGCCAAGGGATCTAAAACTCAATGGAGAGTCCATGAGCTCAGTAAGAAAGAGTTTACAGCTTCCTTCCTCAAAAGACTCCAAGATAAACAAAATAAACACCAGTTGGTCTCAGCTGGTCGCATGCTGGCCTGCCTGGAGGAGGGGGATGCCAGAGATAGCTTCTTGAGGTTGCTTCCAGCCATGCATTTCTAGGAAATAGACAATTATGAAAAACATGGATTTTATTATCGTGACATCGCTAAGGTCTCTGCATAAAGCCTATATTTAAAAATATAAACATATAAGTGAAAAAAATGTCAGGGGAATAAATATTTGTCTTAAAAGAGACCATCTGTTTCAAATTTTTATTTAAAAAAAAAACCCAACATGTGTTTTATTTTAAATTTGTATGTATGTTGTTATCCTTGGGTTAAGTATTAGGTAAATAGACAGAAGCATTGAGAATCCATTTTCCAGCAAATTTTGGTTAGAAATCCTTGCACACGTGACACAGGAGATAATTTGGGGGCTAATTGGAGCTTTGTGGGCAGCCAACTCCTTGCAGCCCTCTCCCCGACTGGGTCCCTGTGTGATGGGGATGAGGACTTCCCCGGCACTGGTGTTTGCTCGGGACAAGATGGCATGTTACACCTCAGCCAGCACAATACATCACAGGCTGCTCCCAGGCCAGCCAGCTCTGAACTGCAGGTGTGACCAGCATGGCAGAACCACAGAACCCACTTTTGTGTGGGCCTGAGATGCAGCCTCAAAGCTCAGTCAATTTTTTTAACATGTTACTTTTTTATATTAAAAGGAGTAGAGTGCAAATAGAAGCCTCGGAGTATGAAGAAAAGGTTGCACCACATAATAATGGCCGAAGAAATAGTATTCAGAACATCTAAAGAATTCCTATACATCAATGAGAAAGATGTAAAATCCAGTAGAAAATATGCAAAAAACTTGAACAAGAAATTCATTTGCAGCAACGTGGATGGACCTAGAGATTATCATACTGAGTGAAGTAAGTCAGACAGAGAAAGACAAATACCATATGATATCACTTATATGTGGAATCTAAAAAAAAAAATGATACAAATGAACTTATTTTCAAAACAGAAACAGACTCACAGATTTCAAAAACAAACTTATGGTTACCAAGGGGAAAAGGTGGGGGGGAGGGATAAATTAGGAGTCTGGGATTAACATATACACACTACTATGTATAAAATAGATCATCAACAAGGACCTACTGGATAGCACAGTGAACTCTACTCAAAGCTGTCAACGTGAATGCAAAGCCTGTTTGGTAGCTGTAACCGGGCTCGCTGGGGTGAGGTTAGGGTGTCAAAAATAGCTTTGCAAAGATGATTGTAATCTGGACTTGATGGATGAGTAGGGGAGAAGAATGGGAGAGGGGTCATTTCAGAAAGGGGGTACAGCAGGGAATCTCTAAAGGGGTTTGGTATATTTTGAGAAATGGCATCAATTGGGGGCAGCTGCAGAGGAAGAATGGCTGGAGATGAAGCTCCAGTAGTGGTGCTAGAAACAGTGGACAACTTTCACTTTCTGTCTGTTCATCCTTTCCTGTTAGGAACTGCCCCTCCCCCCATTCATTCCAGGTGATTCTCACAGGGCTGTCAAGCTCTCCATTCAGAACAGGCCACCACCCCCTGGACACAGCCATTGGCCCAAGAGTGGTCACATGACCCAATTAGAGCCAAACATTTGGTTTGGCTTGGTTTGGTTTGGTTGGCAGGGGGACTGACACCTACGATCCCTACTGATCCCTAGCTTTCACAGAGAAAGCTCTGTGCAAAAGAGCTTTCTCCTTCCTCCTAAGATTATGGGCTGAAAGGACCCAGTAAGGCATCCTTCTCTTTCCCATGTTATGGAGAGTTCTTGTTTGCGAATTAAGACCAGTACAGTGAAAAGCAGAAAGGAAAGAAAGAAAGATGATTGACATTATTTGAGCTCCTGGGTCTAACTACACCTAACAAGGGTGTTTCCATTTTTACTAAAACTGGTCAGAGTTGGGTTTCTGTCTCTTGCAACTAAGAAATTATTGGCTAGTACAGTTGAAGTTGGAAGCCAAAATTAAACTTGCAACAAGAAGCAGACACTCCTACCTGATAAAGGCAAGTCCAGTGGTTCCCCGTGCTAGAGAGCTAGCGTCCCACCAAAATACATGTTCCCACTGCATCGCATGGGGTTGTCACTGGAAAATGGATGCCCAGCTAAGGATTACATTTCCTGGCTCCCACTCCCTGGCTTGCATCTAGATGTGGTACAAGATGAATTCTCACCAGCGGAATATAAGCAGAAGTGTTATGAATCATTTCCAGAACAAGGCTTTCAAAGCGGACCTGCCGGGCTTCCCTGGTGGCGCAGTGGTTGAGAGTCTGCCTGCCGATGCAGGGCACACGGGTTCGTGCCCCGGTCCGGGAAGATCCCACATGCCACGGGGAGGCTGGGCCCGTGAGCCATGGCCGCTGAGCCTGCGCGTCCGGAGCCTGTGCTCCGCAGCGGGAGAGGCCGCGGCGGTGGGAGGCCCGCGTACCGCAAAAAAAAAAAAAAAAAAAAAGCTATCCTAATTTCAGAAACGTAAAAACTTGGGGGGTGGAAATGTGTATCTTAAAACTGAGGAAACACAGCATCTCTTACCTTCAAGAAGCTGAAGATCTTATGAGAGAGCAGAGAAGCAAATAAATATGTTCCATACAATATAAATGTATAAACAGGTAGGTAGACCGTTCAGCTGGAATCCAGAAAAGGAAGTAACTGACGTTAACCATAGAAATGGGGAAATCTTCACAAAGGTGACACTGGAGCTGAGTCTTGAAAGAGGAAAGGGGGAAAATTTTGCCAGGAGAGTCTCCCCTGGGCTACTGGGGCCAGCGGGTCTTTTAGATGCCTTCTCCAAACCTTCAGAGAGGCTTTCATGAATCTCCAGAGACTATGTAGAATCTCAAAGTACTGTAGCAGTAAATTCCAACCAGACAGCTTCACTTTCTGGATAAATGGAGGCTAATCTTTCAGATGCCAAGGCATAATTTTAACTGGATATTTTTAGTGCAAAACCTTCCAAAATGTACCATAGTAAACCCTTGGCATCTGAAAGAGGTACATCGGGGGGTCTTGGTGAATCTCCAAATTCACAAACGCAGCTAAGCCTGGACAGACTCGTGGCTTGCTCGGGAATCACATTTAGATGGAAAGCCACAGGTATCCTATGTGCAGCCTGGAAGCACACACAACCCTCCCTTTCCACTTACTCTACAGTTTTGCCTCTCGCTTGATGAGCAATTATATGTAACTGGTATATTGACCACGCATGACTTATGATGTAATCAAAGCACAATTTTATTTTCATCTCTCATTATCCCTTTAAACCTGACTCCACGTGGGCAGTCTTCCTCTACCGCGAAATAAAAACTCCTTGTAGGTCCACGACTTTTTAGTTCAGTCTTAGGTTGTTGACACACTGAGTCACTCACTAAGTGACAGACACAGTCCTGATTCAGTAAGTTGAATGCCCATTTATGTATAAAGATTAAACTTGATTTAAGAGCAAAAGGACTTCCCTGGTGGCACAGTGGTTAAGAATCCGCCTGCCAGTGCTGGGGACACGGATTCAAGCCCTGGTCCGAGAAGATCCCACATGCCGTGGAGCAGCTAAGCCCGCGAGCCACAACTACTGAGCCTGTGTGCCACAACTACTGAAGCCCGAGCGCCTAGAGCCCGCACTCTGCAGCAAGAGAAACCACCGCAATGAGAAGCCCGTGCACCGACAAAGAGTAGCCGCCGCTCGCCGCAACTAGAGAAAGCCCGTGTGCAGCAATGAAGATCCAATGCAGCCAAAAATAAAATAAATAAATTTATTTAAAAAAAAAAAAAGAGCATGCCTTCCTCCCTCCCCCAGCTCCACTTTGCTTTAGGCTGAAAGTTTTTGGTGGGAAGGGGAGGGAGTGGTTAATCTCTCTAGCTGTCTTGTGTGTCTTTCACCAACACATGCACGCGCACACGCACTGAGCAGAGTCAGAGCACTGCAACAGCTCCCTCCAGAGAAACCTCTTTGCTCATCTATTCTCCCTCTCCACTGCCTCAACCATTTTACATTCTCAAGGGGGACAAGGTAATGTCACCAATTCCATTTCCTTTGTACATTCTGCAAGTGGTGATCTAACTATGTAAGTTCACATCTGTTTTACCTTGAAGTCTCTGTCAAATTTTTATTTTTAACATGCTATACAATGTATCATCGTTATGGACTATGTTCCCTTCAGATTCATACGTTGAGGCCCTAACCCCCAATGTGATGGTATTTGGAGGTAGGGCCTTTGAGAGATAATTAGGATTAGATGAGGTCATGAGAGTGGAGCCACCGTGATGGAATTAGTGCCCTTGTTAGAAAGGTTCTCTTAATCTCTGTGTCTGTCTCTGTCTCTCTCTGTCATTATCAATCCCTCCACTATGGGAGGACACAGCAAGAAGGTAGCCATCTGCAAGCCAGGAAGAGAGTTCTCACCAGAACCCAACCACGCTGGCATCCTGATCTTAGACTTCCAGCCTCCAGAGCCAGAAAGAGAAAATTCATTTCTTTTGCTTAAGCCACCCAGTCTGTGGTATTTTGTTACGGCAGCCGGAGCTGACTAACACAGTTGCTAACCAGAGCACTCACTGAAATAAGTTTTATAGATAGCTTTCTCTAGTCTTTCTCTAGTTTCTGTGTTGCGCACATAGTGGGCTCTCAAAAAATATTTGTTAAATGAATGAATGAGCGAAGGTATAGCAAAATGACAGAATCACTCACTTCAAGTGTCCAAAAGCCACTACAGGATGCAACATTCCATTCTGTGCGTGTAATTTTTTTTTTCTTTTGCGTTACGCGGGCCTCTCACTGTTGTGGCCTCTCCCGTTGCAGAGCACAGGCTCCAGAAGCGCAGGCTCAGCGGCCATGGCTCACGGGCCCAGCCGCTTTGCGGCATGTGGGATCTTCCCGGACCGGGGCACGAACCCGTGTCCCCTGCATCGGCAGGCGGACTCCCAACCACTGCGCCACCAGGGAAGCCCTGTAATTTTGTTTTTTAAATATGCAAGTAATACATGAATACATTCGTGTGTGTGTGTGTGTGTGTGTGTGTGTGTGTAACAACATACAAGTAAGTAGAGAAAAAAACAAAGTTCCCTTTCACCAATCTCCTCCCTAGTTCATCACACTTCCCTACTGAGAGAGCATGCTCACACACACACATACACACACACACACACACACACACACAATTGGTATGACCTGTTCCTTACAGACCTCGTGCCTGGAGACCCGTATTACATGGTATTGTGCCATGTGTGGAGTGATGCAACTTGTACTCTCTCTTATATCTAGCAGACCTCTCTATGCCAGTAAATTCCTTATCCTTTTAAGCGCTACATTATATTCCATAGCAGAGACATACCTATGAACGAGCATTTCAGGTGTTTCTAAATTTTTCCTCATATGATGTTGAAAAATATTTCCCTTCACATGCCTCTTTGGGCATGTGCACAAGTGCTTACCTGGGTTAGATGATTTGTGTATTGGAAGTTTTGTCTGCCTCTGCCACATTGCTGCCCTAAGGGCAGAATTTATATTCCACTCCACCAAAAACTTCCCCCATCCTGCCAACACAGAAAATTTAAACCCTCTCAAATTTTTACTAATCTGATATTAGGAAACAATTTCATTGACAACTTTTAGCTCTCTGATTACTAGTCAATTTTGTGGTCTTTTTTATTTTTACTATAAGTTGCCTATTCCTATGTTGTATCCATTTTTCTACTGGGTTGTTTGCTTTTTTATTGCTATTTTATAGAAACTGTATTTTGTGGTTTTTAATCCTTTGTCTCTCACATACGTTACAAACACTCTCTCCCAGGCTGTCATTTGTCTCTCGATTTTGTTTACAGTCTTTTTTTGTCCAAAGTTTTTATGCTTATGCAAATATAATAAATGTCTCCTTTGTGGCGTTCTTTGTCACTAAGATTCATCAAATATTCATTTATATTTTCTTCAGATATTTTGAAGGTTTCTTGTGTTGTTTTGTTTTGGGGGGTAGTTTAGCTCTTTATTCCATCTAGTATAAATTTTTGTATATGGGGAAAAAAGGGGAGCTATTTTTTTCCTAAACTTTTTTTTTTTTTTTTTTGCGGTACGTGGGCCTCTCACTGCTGTGGCCCCTCCCGTTGTGGAGCACAGGCTCCGGACGCCAGCAACCATGGCTCACAGGCCCAGCCGCTCCACGGCATGTGGGATCTTCCCGGACCGGGGCACGAACCCGTGTCCCCTGCATCGGCAGGCAGACTCTCAACCACTGCGCCACCAGGGAAGCCCTTTTTCCTAAACTTTTGATGGTCTCAATCTCATTTATTTAGTATCCTTTCTCCCATTTATTGGCAAAGCCACATTTATCATGTACTAAATTACCATCCGTGTATGTGTGTGTGTGTGCGTGTGTGTATGTGTGTGTGTGTGCGTGTATGAGTGATATTTCACTCTAACTTATCCAAAATGTCTCTTTTCTTAAACTTCTTCAGTTCTTTCACTAGCAACAGGAGTTGGCTTTTAGGGAGAAACTATTTCTCATGTACACATATATTAATACATAGAAGATCCTTTTCACTTCCATGATGGAAAACAGAATGCAAATGCTGGAGACCATTAATAAAAGTTTCTCTCTCTACCTGAGATTTGCACTGTCAGCAGATCAAGTGCGTATTTCAGCAAATATCAAATTCTTACACTTTAGGGAACGTGCAAGCATCGGACACAGCTATTCCATCCACTGGAATACTCAGTCACCATTACAGTCAACCCCTAGAGCATATTAGATGATGTGTGACTGCTGTTGACCTGGAGTGGACCCTGGCCTAGACTGCTACGTAGAGCTTGGACTGTTGATATCTGTCTAGAACAGTTCTGGATGATGGTATCTATGTCAGTGGGATTCAAAGTCTGCTGTGAAAACTGGCCAGACAAGCACACTGGAGGGATATATTCTGGAATCATTTCTTTCTAGCTTATTTCCTAATGATCCTTTGGGTGTCCTGGATGCCAATCCCAACATCCCCGTCCCCACGCAGAGCAAAAAGACAGAGATTCTCGTATACAGAGATGACATTTTATTATCTCAAATTAGAGGTGACCCAAAAATAAATTTGCCATGCCAGCCAATTATTTTCAGGAAGAAAGCCCACAAATCCGTGGTCCTAAAACTAAATATGTTATCTCTCAGAGGCATTCCACATTTGAACCGATTTATAAATAGCGATCCAGTACAAGTTACTTCATTTAGTTACCTTGGCACTAACGGAGAGTTTTTTCTTGGATAGGGTCCTGACAGTAGCATTGCCCAAAGCCAGGCATTCTCTGGTGCTTTGCCAAGATTTTATTTGGCAGTGGCAAGTGTCTGGTTATACCAATCTTAAACATTCTTGGCCATGGGCACTACTTCAGCCACGTTAATTGAAGTAGGCTTCGGGGCTCTGGTCTGCTCATTCATTTATGCCCTGGAATGGGCTCAAGGCAACTTCAGGATAGAGTTCTGATCTTGCTGGTGGGCAATGATGGGAGGGCTCAGCTTTCCAAAGAGATGCCAACCTCACCCAAGCTCGACTGTCAGTCAAGATGTGGATAGGAACTCAGAGGGCATAAAAAGCAATGCCCTTTAGGTCCAGCTAGGAAGTACAATTTGAATGCCCTACCGCTAAATATTTACTTAAAACCCCTGCTGAGAAATAACACTATTCAGAGAGGATTGCTTGAAGGATAAGCAGTTCATTCACTCTTCCAGATTTCCTAACACCAATCCCTGGATCCCACCAGAGCAACTGAAACACAGATGCCTGGAATGCATCACCTTGGCCCCGGCAGAACTGCTTTTGCTGAACTATTTTTGGTGTGATTCCATCAGCATTTTTAAATAGAATTACAAGAAACAGTCCCATGAAAAGCATTATTATGTTTGGGGTAAGAAGGCTGTTGAAGACATTGTTCACTACATCACACAGCGTTTGCGTTATTAAGTAGCCTCAGGGTTAACTCTGTCTGAATTTAGTACTAAAAATAGTAGTGCTTCTCCCAGGCAAGTGGTTTACTTATCCGTGGCACGATTTTTCTAGAGGGTACTGTGAGGTACACTAGGGCAAAGGCAGTTCATCGGTGTTCCATGAAAAAGGGATTCCATAGTCAAAAAAAATAAAAGTAAAAATCCCCAACGCAAATCTAGTTTTGTGTGTTTGTTTGTTTGTTTTGAAGGCAGGACTTCTAGTCACTAATGTGCTAATGTGCGTTACACATATAATGTTAAGATATAACATTTATGTACTTGGTGACTGGGGATGATCATAACAGGCCAGTCCTTGTGTTGGGTCCTAACCATAGAGCTGACGTGGATATTTACATGCAGAAATTGCCTTCTCTTCTCTACCCCAAGACTTCCGATTGCACTGCCCAGCTCTCTGCAACCTGATATAGAGACCTTAGAGGTCCTGAAGTGTGCCATGATGACTGGTGTGTCTCCTCTCTTGCGCCTTCTCCCCTCCACCTCCGCCACCTGGCTCGACCCCCATACAGGCACCCAGACACAGCAATATCAGCATCTTTAACCACTCTGCTCCTGACCCATGGACAGCTGTTCCTCTCCATTCTTGCCAACTGGTTTTGCTCCCATCTTCTAAAAGGTCTGCTCCTGCCCCAGTCTCCAGTGCTCTGATTTCTCAGGGTGTCTCCATTTCTTTCTCTTTTGTCACCCAGTTATTCTTGGCAAATTTTGCAAGACTTTGAGGGAAAATGCTGGCATTTGCAGACATCATGAGGTACTCAAGATTCTGCTTTCTTTTCATGCAAGGAATAGACTAATCAAGGGGTATAATTTCCTCTTGGAATATTTATCTTTTTAAAAAATTGTGCTCTTTGGTTCTTGGAGCTCCCAAACTGCCATTTTGCAAACAAGGTTGTTTTTCCATCATCACCTCCACCATCCCACCAATCTTCTGGGTCCAAGGCTAAGGGAATGTCTTAAGATTCTAGAAAACTGCATTCTGATTATGGCAGAAACTATTGCATATCAATTCCCCTCTTCCTTAGCAGTAGATGCCTCAACTTTTAGCTGGCATCTAGCCATCCAGAATAAATACTACATTTCCCAGCCATTTTTGCAACTACAAGTAAACATGTGACTAAATTCCAGTCAGTGAGACATAAATGGAACTGGCATTTGTAACTGCTGGGAAGTATCCTTAAAGGATTGCCTTTCTTAATCTATCTCTTCTTCCTGATGGTGGGAGTGTGATGAGATGGCTGGAGCTCTTGTAGTTATCTTAAATTGCGAGGAAGCACACCAAGAAAGACAGAGCAGCAAAATGCAAGGGGTCTTAGTCCCTGAGGATTGTAGACCCACCATATAGCCCTAGACTTCCTAAATCTGGATCCTCTTATGTGAGTGAGAAATATTTTCCTAGTTTAAGCCTCTGTTTTGGGGGGAGGGGGTGTTTGTGACTCACAGCCATACTTTGCATGGCTAATTAAAACACTTGCTACCTAGAGATTTTCTGGAACAGGAAAGAGCCTAGGTCTCCTAGTCTAAGGTTGAACGGACACTCTAGAGGGAACTTTCCAGTAGTCAAAAACAGAGAGTGCAGAACAGAGAGTGAGAAGTAAAGCCACCAGGGATAACTGACAAGAGATGTACATGCTGGAGGACTCTGCTCCTCCAAGCAGTTTTGAATCAGTACCATCAGGATGAGCTGGGAGTTTGTTATGCACCATCTCAGGCCCACCCCGGACTTACTGAATCAGAATCTTCATTTTAACAAGTTCCCCAAGTGATTCATACGTACTTTGAAATGTGAGAAACATGGCCTTATGGAGGGCTTTAATATCACAGACGGAAGTCAAGGCCACAGTTCCTGTTTATCACAAGGAGTTGGAACTAGGAAGAAATTATTTTGGAAAGTATGATCCCATCAGAAAAACTCCTGCTAGTCAGCAGAGAAACTGGCTGGCCACCCCAGGGTGTGGGTAAGAAAAAAGAAAAAGACTTAATGAAAGAAATTGGAGGACTTAGCCTGTATGTGCTAGTATAAAACCCAAATTCTCACACTTCTTACTAGGAAAAAAAGCCCAAAGCCAATAAAATGAAGTAAAACTGATTTAGGAAAAAGAATCCTATAATGAAGAAACTACACCAGTGGGGTGTCTCCAAATACTAGAGAATATACAGGACTCAGAGGAAGATAATTCCTGCTGAAGATGAGACAAAACTTACAAAGCACACAAGGAAATGCGAAACCACAAGTGTCAGCAAAAATTACAAGTGAGAGGAATCATTCCCAAGGAATTGCCAACTGAGCTTTCTGAAAAGGAATTTTAAATAAGTTTGTCTAAAACGTTTTAAAACTAGAAGAACATAATCTATACAGCAAGTGCAAACGTTATGAGAAAAGAAGAATTGGTTTGAAAAAGAACTAAAATAAAGTTCTAAAATTGAAAAACATAATCATCCAAATTGAAAAAAAGACAACAACTTCAGCAGGGCTGGTTCAATAGTCCATTGACAGAGCCATGAAGGAAACTGGTGACTTGAAAAATAGATCTAAGAAAAATCATCTAGAACACAACATAAAGAAAAGGACATTTTATTAAATATGTCAAAGAGGGTTTCCCTGGTGGCGCAGTGGTTGAGAGTCCGCCTGCCGATGCAGGGGACACGGGTTCGTGCCCCGGTCCGGGAAGATCCCACAGGCCGCGGAGCGGCTGGGCCCGTGAGCCATGGCCGCTGAGCCTGCGCGTCCGGAGCCTGTGCTCCGCAACGGGAGAGGCCACAACAGTGAGAGGCCCGCGTACCACAGAAAAAAAAAACATATATATATATATATATATATATGAAAGAAAAAATGTATGAAAAAGAAATTGAGAACCATGGAGAGTATGTTTTAATATTTCTGTATCTATCTGTCAGTAAGTGCTACAGAAAGCCAGGCAACAGAGAAGAGTGTGAGAGGTAATATTTGCAGAGACGATGGCTAAGGAATTTCCACATTCGAAGAAAGGTTCTAAGCCTTGGCTTGGAAAACACATAGAATAAGTAAAAACAAATACACATTTAGCCACATGACTGTGAAACCACAGAACATCTAAGGAAAAGATAATATTTTCAAAGATACTAGAGAAGAGAGGAAGATTATCTTCAAAGAAATGTCTACCAGATTGATATCACCCTTCTTACTGGCAACAATAGCCACCAGAAGATGAGGGAATAATATCTTAAAAGTGCTATAAGTAGGGGGAAAAAAGTCCATCTGCCATTCTGTACTCAGCTGACCCACATTGAGATGGGGGAGAAAGGAAAGATAGTTTCAGAAAAAAATTGAGTTAACTAAACACAGATCTTCTTTGAATAACCACTAAAGGATTACTTAAGAAAAATGAAGAGAGATGGGATTGCAAGAAACAGTTGTGTGCAAAAATGCATATATATATATATATATATATATATATATATATATATATATATACCCACACACACACACACACATATGCTGGTAAGTCTAGATGGTGTAGATTCTAAAAATAATAATAATAATGACAAATGGTGAGTAAAAACATGGCAGAACTAAATACTAGACCATGGTAACACGGAAGATGGGAGCAGAGTTAAAGCATTCTGAGTTCTGTAGTTCTGTGTCTTTTCTAGGAAGAGAACAGAGATATCAATTAATTTAAAATTTGTTCCCAAAATATGAAGTATAGATGTTAAGAATGTTAGGGACAAAAAAACCCCAAACAATCCAATCAAAAAATGGGCAGAAGATCTAAATAGATATTTCTCCAAAGAAGACATACAGATGGCCAAAAAGCATATGAAAAGATGCTCAACGTTACTAATTATTAGAAAAATGCAAATCAAAATTACAGTGAGGTATCTGATGATGGTCAGAATGGCCATCATCAAAAAGTCTACAAACAAATGCTGGAGAAAAAGGGAACCCCCCTACACTGTTGGTGGGAATGTAAATTGGTACAACCACTATGAAGAACAGTATGGAGGTTCCTTAAAAAACTAAAAATAGAACTACCATAGGATCCAGCAATCCCACTCCTGAGCATACATCCAGAGAAAACCATAATTCAAAAAGATACATGCGCCCCAGTGTTCACTGCAGCACTATTTACAATAGCCAAGACACGGAAGCAACCTAAATGTACATCAACGGCGGAATGCATAAAGAGGATGTGGTACATATATACAACAGAATATTACTCAACCATAAAAAAGAATGAAAGAATGCCATTTGTAGCAACATGGACAGACCTAGAGATTATCATACTAAGTGAAGTCAGACAGAGAAAGACAAATATCATATGATATCACTTATATGGAATCTAAAAAATGATACAAATAAACTTATTTACAAAACAGAAACAGACTCACAGACTTTGAAAACAAACTTATGGTTACCAAAGGGGAAAGGTGGTAGGGAGGGATAAATTAGGAGTTTGGGATTAACATATACACAGTACTATATATAAAATAGATAATCAACAAGGACCTACTGTATAGTACAAGAAACTCTACTCAATATTCTGTAACTATATGGGAAAAGAATCTGAAAAAGAATGGATATATGTATATGTATAACTGAATCACTTTGCTGTGCAACTGAAACTAACACATTGTAAATCAACTATACCCCAATATAAAATTAAATTTTAAAAAAAGAGTGTTAGGGAAACTACAAAGAGAATAAAAATACAACGTGTAATTTCCAAAATGAAAGGGACAGGGGAAGAAATACAAAATCTCAAATGTATACATACCCATAGGGTAAGTGTAAAAATCATGGGCTGAACGGATGCACAGCAACATCAGGACAGAGGTTGCCAAAAGATGGGATTGGAAAGCAGTTCGATGAACATTTTAGCATTGTCAGTAACTTTATTTCTTTTACTGAAACATAAAATCAAGGCAAGTATTCAAAGCAAAATGTTAACTTTCACTTAAATTTAGCAGTGAGACGCCGTTGTATTTTTTTCTAATATCTTTCTGTAATTTAAATTTTTTTCAGTTAAAAATCTTTTAAAAGGGAGGAGATACAAATCCACAAGAATTGTATGTTTGCTTAGGGGGTGGTGGAGGAGGGAAGAGAGGGCAGGCCTCTCTCTGTTCCATCGCCCGTGCTGGGCTGGAAGGATGGTGTCCAGTAGAAAGCATACCGATGTTGCATGGAGGGGAGAGACTTGAAGGGCAGGGCTGCTGGTGTAGGACTCCCAGGCCCTGTCTCCATCACACCTTGGTATTTGCAACTGGTTGTTTTTATACCCAGCTTTCTATGACAGCTTGTGTTCACCCTATATGAAGCCATCCAGCCCCACAGCCTTACCTCAGGCATAAGCAGATGGTATTCAGGGACCCCAAGGGCACATTCAGGTATAGCAAACTCATTAGGAGGCAAGAATTTGTTGGTGTGAATGGAAGATGGGTCAGAGCAAGCAGCCTATACTACGTGCCACACACACCTTTATATAAATTATTTCATTTCTTTAGAGTCTCATAAACAGCTCCTTTAAGATGAGTATTATTTTTTTCGTAGAGATTACTATTTTGCCTGCGGCTTCTCACCCTGAAAATTGCAGAGTTGGATCTGAAAAAATAAAAGCAGTATCCCTTGAAGAGGGAAGGGAAGAGCCCTCATTCTCCCGCCTCCTCTCACTAAGGCCCCCAACACTGCTGGTAAAACTTGCCCATTTCCCCTCTGTCCCCCCAATCCCCCTGTCCTCTACCCTTGCCCCCAAGAGACTTCCTGCCACCCACACCCATCTGGCTTGCCAGCCTGCGTCTTCAGGGGGGGTTGCATAACTCTGCCCTGGCTGGGCCACTGGCCCTTCACCAGCTGGATTCACCTATAGCCACTGCGCAGCCAATGCCAACTTACAATCTACCCAGGCTAGGAGTAGTAAGGGTGGGGGGAAGGGAGCTCTATTTATCTCTACAGAGTAAAAGCAAGTATCAATACAACCAAGAGATGGGAACTAACATTTATGGCATGCATGCTTTGTGCATTGAGCTGGCTGCTTTGCACATATTTTCTCATTTAATCTTCCCAACAAGTCTACAAATTATTATTAACCCTGCTTCAGATGTGGAAAGGGAAGCTCATAGAGGATAAGTGACCTCCCTGAATTTATGAGTTGTTTCTCTTGTGGAAAGAGACTGAGAGATATAGCCTCCAGGATCCTGAACACATGACTCATAGCCTCCTATAGCCACCCCCAGGAAGTTCTCCAAGGGTTATAGATGCCCCGGGATGATGATGGTGATGGCGATGATAATAGTAATAACAACAACGTAACAGAAACATTTACTGAGTACTGAACACACACCATACACTTTATATACATTATATCATGTTAACATACATAATAAACCTAAGAGATATGTACATTAATGACCCCCATTTCACAGTCAAGAAAACTGAAGGCTTATAAAGGTTAAGAGATTTCCCACATTGGAGTCTATAAAATAATGGAGGTTGGATTTCAACTCAGGTAAACTGACTCCAGAAACCAAATGCGACCACTGGATTAGTATGGTTAGGTCCTATGTGCCAGAAACGTCTAATATAACAGTGACTTAAACAAGACAGTTTATTTCTTTCTGAATTAAAAGAATGCTAGAAGCTGACAATACAAGGCTACGTGGCATCTCCTCAATCTTCTGGATCCAGGTCATCACTCTGCCATGCTACAGTACATCCCTCATTCTCATGTTCTCAAGTGGCTGCCAGAGTTCCAGGCATCACATCTGCATTAGCAAGATGGAGAGAAAAGCACAGGTCAAATATGACCTGTCTTTTAAAGATGTTTCCTAAAAACCAACCATGCTAGGCATAGTAAAACTTTATTCTAGCTGGGCCTTTGGCCCAACCCTCATCTTAGTGAGCTAGGCTGGACCAAGTATGAGCCCAGTGCAGACAGGCTTAATGCTTGGATTAGGATGTAACAGGCCAGTGGCTTCTCTGTGGTCCTTTCCACAAGGCCTGTCTTGCCACAGCCGCTAAATAGCAAACATTGAGAGGAAATGCCCCTATCTCAGGGGCTCAGTAAATATTCTCAGTTGTGTCCTGCCCTTGGGAAAAGAGTGAGGAAGAACAGTGTTTAAATGTGTCTTTTGGCAAAGGCTGCTTGACTTTTGGATAAGAACGAGTATTGACCGACTCCAAATCCCATGTTGTTTGCACTGTACCGCCTCTTTTTTTTTTTTTTAACCAACATTGTCCTCCAGTAGTTGGTCAAATAAATAAATGAGGCTCATAAGTTTTAGTGGCACAGACGCATCTTTCAAAAGCTAGGGAATTGCTCCGAGGGTCCCTGCCACCCAAGCCAGAAGGCACACTGGCACTACAGGGAGAGTGAGGGTTTTGAGTCACTCAGTGACAGAGGGAACCCTATAGGATGGGACAGACAAGGATGACTTCAAGATGAGCCACATTTGGGCCTCACATGGGTGATGAGAAGAGGGAGATGACTCACTGGAGTCTTTCAACTTCGCTGACGTCTGCATTTTCCTATCAACTGCGTCCTTCCCGGTGAAGGCACACCAGCCCACGGGACGGTGCCAACTTCTTTTCACTCTCTAAGGGGCCTGCTTCCTCCTAATCCAAGACCTTCTCCTGCCGGAAACACTAAAACGGAATGTTTTGACCCCACTGCTTGACCCCGTGGGCATCTGTCCCCAAGAACATTTGAACTCACTCTCTGTAAAGATGCCCCTCAGGCTCCGTCTCCCTTCTCCGTCTGTCACTCTACATTCACTTTGCATCATAGCCACCAGCGAAACTTTTGTATAAGAGAAACAATAATTGATAAATGTTCTGTAGTTAAAAAAAAAAAAGACGAAGAAGAAGAAACTGATTAATGAACCAACTCTTCCTGTAATATTTATGCAAAATTGAATTGATCCAGGTAGAAATCATTTCAGTAAAATAAAAATGGAATAATTTAGAAAGGCTTTCAGAAAATCAGAAAATCAACTACAAAGGGAGAAAACATCACCAGTTCCTCCAGAGGAAGCAAAACTTGTCCTAGCACTTAGTTCCAAAGTAAATTTCTCACGTGGATGTACCCATGTTCCGCTCTGGGGCTTCTTAGACCATTTGAAACCACCGACTTCTCTGTGAATCGCATTACATCTGTGAGTCCACTTCCCAGAATAATAGCACATACACCCATGCAATCACATTCAATCTCTGGCAATTCCCAGGTTCCAGAAGCTCATCCGTGGATCCCAGTTTAGGAACCCCAGCCTACGTTATGGGTGTGGCAGGGACACTTGCCTCGAACACTTTCCAGGTGAGGAGGGGGCAGAGGAGGGGAGGAGAGGGAGGATTTCCCACTGCCTGACAGGGAGCTGCACTGGGAGATCCCCGAGATGTGGCTGGGTTGAAATATGGTACCATGTGCCTGTAAGCCTTACCATTCTGAATTCAAAATTTATAAACTCTTCCAGTGGTTTCTTTTTGTACTTGTCTCCCTTCCCCTCACCTTTTAAAATGAAAGACCGTTTTAATATATTTAAGTAAAGCTCAGGGGTGGTGACAGAGAATGTTGTCTTAATTTAGATCTGGATAGCAAGGGCATTCCTGCAGGCTTAGAGTTGGGGAATGTAAGACTGAGAAATTCAGACCAGTAGTTCTGGGCTGCGGCAGAGTGACACTAAGCCAAGCCCCCCAATCCCTGCTCTTCCTGAGTTCATGAACCCCTAGTGTAGAGGAATGAGGGAGGGCTTTGACCTCAGACAGACGTGCATTTAAAGGTCACTTTGTCACTACGTCACTTACTGCCTGTATGGCTTGGGCAAGTCTTTATATCTAAGCCACGTGTTAAGTGTCTGGCACATTGTAGATACCAAATAAGCAAAGGTCAGACTTCCCTGGTGGCACAGTGGTTAAGAATCCACCTGCCAACGCAGGGGACACGGGTTCGAGCCCTGGTCCGGGAAGCTCCCACATGCCGCGGAGCAACTAAGCCCGTGTGCCACAGCTACTGAGCCTGTGCTCTAGAGCCCACGAGACACAACTACTGAAGTCCGCGCACCTAGAGCCCGTGCTCCACAACAAGAGAAGCGACCGCAATAAGAAGCCTGTGCACTGCAATGAAGAGTAGCCCCTGCTCAGCGCAACTAGAGAAAGCCCGCACGCAGCAACGAAGACCCAAGGCAGCCAATAAATAAATAAATAAAAAGAATGACTAAAGAGTATTAAAGAAATAATAAAAAATAAGCAAAGGTGCCCTGAGAGAACTTAGATTTTAGTGGTGTGTCTTAGTCCGTTTGGGCTGCAGTAACAAAAATACCACAGACTATGTGGCTTGAAAATTTTTACTTCTCACCATTCTGAAGGCCGGAATACCAATATCAAGGCTCTGGCAGATTTGGTGTCTGGTGAGAGCTCACTTCCTGGTTCATAGATGGCCATCTTCTTGTTCTGTCCTCACATGGTAGAAGGGGAAGGGAGCTCTCTGGGGCACTAATCTCATTTAAGAGGACTCTACCCCCATGACCTAATCATCTTCTAAAGGTCCACCTCCTAACACCATCACATTGGGGGTTAGGCCTCAATTTACGCATTTTGGGGGGACAAAATATTCAGTGCATACCATGGTATAATGCCCTCAGAGTCCAAGGGCAATAAAGAGGCAGAATGCCCATCCCTGGGGTCCTGGAGAATGTGCTCTGAGATTCATTCAGGATGTTGGGGCCAGAGTAGAAATCTCAGCATTGCTCAAAGAGACCCAGAACCCAGCAGCACAGCCCAGAATCATTCCCTGACGAGAGATTAGAGGCTGAAACAGAGGCCACCCTGTTGTGGATGAAAAGATTTTCAAATAGCAGTAAAAATGGAGCAGAGAACACCAAAGACAAGGCACAGTGCTTGGGGGAGAAGGGGGCAAGGCTGCTCCTGGCATTTGGAACAGAACAGTTGATGAGTCCCATCTCCACTGCCAGGAGTCAAACCGAGTCCTGCCTTGGCGTCCTGAAGACTTTTCCCACCTGCCTTTGCCATGCCCCATCTGACTGTCCAGGAGCAGGCCTGGCTGGGTGCCCACACCCAGCAAGGATAACAACTGGCACCCAAGGTGAAACAGACCAGCCCAGACTTTTCCCCAGATGAAACAATTTCCAGAAAAGAGATCTGCCAAGAGACGAGAGCTACCAAGAGTGGGGGGGGGCGGGGAATGGTATACTGGGGCCATGTGGGAAAAGTTGATTTCTGGTGTTGCCCACACACAAAGATAGCAGAGAAATCAAATGCATGAGGAAGGGGCATTGTCCTTCACAGCCCCCATCCTTGGGCATTTATCTGGTGTCTGTGTCCTCCGGAACCCAAAGGTGCTGGACTGATCAGCGCCGGTCTCCCTGTGAGGACCCATCCAGAAGGAAGGCTCTCCCCGGTCCCACCCCACCTCCTTCGGGCACCCTTCTAATCAAATTAGCCCTAGCGTCCAATCCAAAACACACATCAAATTAGCCCCAGCATCCCATCCAAAACGCAAGGAAAGGAAGTGCAAGCGAGGATTCCCAGAGATTCTCCAGGCTGATTCCATCCCCCGCCTCCCCCAGCCCTCACCTCAGGCTTGCCCTCTCCTTGGCAGGGCTCAAGGCAGGCTTATTTCCCCCAAGGTTGTCACAGACCAATTTTCTAAACTGCATGAAAACAGAAAACAAACAGAAAACCAAATCCACCAAAGCTTGAGTCTCAAGAAGAGCTTGGCAGGCAGGAGCAACGTGCTAACAATTTCATGCTGTTTTAAGAGTTTCTAACTAAGCGACATGTACCAACAACCAGATGTGCCCTGATACCGGGAGAAGAGAACATGGGCTTCTAGAGACATACAAGGATTTTTGTAAAACAGGAAAACACTCATCAGGAAATTTCCAAGCTGCCAAGCGTGCTGGGCCTGGGGTCGGTGGAAGATTGTCTCGTTCTGCCCACCCTGCAAACTCATTCACACAACGATTTATTCAGCTCTGCCACAGAATTTTGGTCAGGCCTCTGTGCTGAGCACTCAGGATACCAAGTAAAGGCTCATAGCCCGGGCAGGACAAAAGCAAGGAAACAAATATAATAACAACGTAATATAATATGTTCTGAAATGGAGGAAAGAAGCCCAGGAAAAGAGGCCTTACTCAGTCCACGTGGGAATCAGTGTGCTTCCTAGAGAAGATCTGAGTCAATGTATTTCAACATTTATTTATGAAGCACTTACGTGCTGAGGACACAGGTAAGGAAAAAGTCAGGTATACTTACTGTCTTGTGGTATTTACTACAATTAGGGGAAGCAGCAGTCATCCCAGAAGTGAATGAAAGCACGTTGGCTGTGCCCACAGCAGGCGATTCCAGAGTACTTGGTACCTACTGCATGCAGGATGCTGGTGCCGGCACCGCAGAGACGCACACCAGCCACAGGCAGCACAGCCTTTAAAGGAAGCCAGTGCCAGGAATTCCCTGGCGGTCCAGTGGTTAGGACTCCACACTTTCACTGCTGAGGGCCCGGGTTCGATCCCTGGTTGGGGAACTAAGATCCCACAAGCTGTGTGTGGCCAAAAAATGGAAGCCGGTGCCACCTCTTATTTATGGGTCTGTGGCTTGTGAACGGGCTTTAGTTTCCCAGTGGGATGAGGTCATCTTTGAGTCTGTCGCCAGGGCCCCACCCAGCTCTAAGGGGACCACAGTGTTCAGCAGAGGCCAGGGCCCTAGGCTCCAATCTGCCCCAACAGGACCATCCCCGTGGAGTGGGTTGGGGACTGACCCAAGACAGACAGACACGTCCATCATGCTACCTTCAACTTCTATCCCATTAGCTTATCACCACCTGCTTGTTTGCCGTGCACAACAATTAATATTTTTATTAGTCCTGAAATGATTGTAAAATGACAGTTATTTTGCATTTGGGTTTAAACTAGTTAATGGGATAAACATTAACATACAAGTTATAACATGATTTTTGTAATACCCTATTTTGGGATTTCTTTTACCTTAAAAAAAAAAAAAACAGCTTCCGTTTTCTCAGAAAGTAGCTGCTGGCCTGGGCCTTCCTTAGCCTGGGAGGTCACTCCAGGTCAGACGTTCTCCTGTGCCCCAGGGAGTCCGTGCTCCCTGCAAAGTCCATTAGCTCAGGCTTAATGCCGTCCTAAAGCCGGTGGCCCTCTTTATTAGGGCTGTGTTTGTCACCTGGTAACTTGTTTATTGCACCAGCTCTAGGGTGGGGAGGGGAGGATGGGCGTGAAGGTCACAAGTAGGTGGGAATTGCACACCTCAGGCCAGAGCCTTCCCTTGGTCATTATTTTCCCAGAATGACCTCTGGGAATGGGGAGTACACAGCCCCCCCTGAGCTAACACATGACAAGCCAGCACAAAAGAACTGCAAACAGGCCCCTAATTAATGGGTTTGCTTAGAGCTGTTCCTCTGTTTAGGGACTTCATCCCAACAGTTGCAGGCTCCATAATCGTTAATCGGTCACTACTACTTTTCTGGGTGCCGACCGCAAGCCCAGCTCTGTGCCAGCCACCACGAGGAGAGAAGAAAAGAAACAGGAACTCAGACCTGTGCCAAGTCCTTCACTCACGAGCCCACGAATTCTCACAACCAACTCGAGAGGAAGGTATGATCATCCCTCTTTTCGGATGAGAAAACTGAGTCTCAAAGAAATTAACTAGCTCAAGGTGATCAGCTCGTAAGCAAGAGAATCAGAATTGGAACCTGGGTTCGACTGACTCCAAAGCCTGGGCTCTGGGAGGTAACAGACCAACGGTTCAAAACTGGTCCAAGACAGAAGAGCTCACGGCTGGGTTGTCCCAGAGGCTCCTAGGACACTCTCTGGACCCTAGGAGCCTGGGGAGAGGGCACAGAGAGCGGAGGTCCTGAGAGAAGACTTTCTAAAGGAGTGGCAGCAGGGGCTGGGCCCCAAAGGGTGGGGAGAATCATACGTGTTTAATAAGCTGTACTCGGGCACTTTCTCCAACCACTAAGTCCAGGGTTGGAAAGGATTGTGGAATCTGTGCCTCACTCGGGGCCAATAAATGACTAGTCAAATGTCCGAGGAGGACGTGTAGACACACACACACAGGCACACACACGCAGACCCACCTCGGCAGCTCCAAACAGTGCCTGGAACGGGCACAAGAAAAGAGGACCTCAGAGGGCAGCGAGATGTTTGCACCGGGCGCCAGCAGGGATTAGGGCAAGGGCCAAACCGAGAGGAGATGTGGAGCCAGCAAGTCCTGTGACCACCCTGGAACCGGGAGGTTGGCAGCTCCTGGAATGTCTCAATTTAGACCTTGTCCCAGAACATGAGAAATGCCAAGGGTGGAGGAGAGGGGCCAGGAGAGGATGAAGAGTGGGGACTGACTGAGAGCTGGGCTCTTTCTCCTTTTAATCAGCCACGTCCCCACCTCTGAGCTCTCCCTCCTTGACCCTCAAAATACACATGAGCAAGGTGTTCAGACCCCACAGCTCCCAACACCTTGAAACCAGGGACTGGTCAGAACCAGCCCAGCCAGGCTTGCTCTGTTACCAATTGTTCCTTTTGCTCAAGCGGCCTTCCGCCCAGCCAGCCTTGCTCTGTTACCAATTGTTCCCTTCGCTCAAGCGGCCTTCTCTAAGGCTGCCTCTGCTAGAGGAGCCATGGGCCACAGATGAGCGCGCTTCACCCTCACAGTCACACCCAAAGAAGAGAAACTCTGCGCTCTGACAAGGTGCTGAGCAGCTATCATTACTTGGTAGTTCCCAAGCCAGGTTAACACACGACCTCTCCCCTCTCCTTCCTTCCTCATCCTTTTGAAATGAAATTGTGGCAACTGTGGGATAAGACGTTGCTTACAGAGGAACCAAAAAGGACAACGTGGAATTGAGGAAATTATTACTCTCTTTTTTTGGTGTGATTGCCATGAAATTATTCATGAATCTTTTTTTTCCTAGGGGATGATCCAACATATCATCTGGAATGCATCTTCGTTAGTAGTTTTCATCCTCTGACAGAGCCTGTGTCTTTTGTTGGGAGTTGGGTGTTGCTGGTAGAAACGCCCCGTCCACGTCTTGGGTGTACGGCGTTTGTGTAAAATCTGAACTCTAATGTGTAGAATTTGCAGGTCGCTGAAGTGTCACAGTCTACTGAAATGGGTCTGGAATCAATAAGGTACACATCAAACTCAATTGTGTTTAATTTTCATTGCTACCCAGAGGAAAGCCGAGCATAGCCCTACCCGAATGAAATTAAACATGAAAGCCCATCTGAAGTGTAGAAGCGATACTTAACATGACCTGTAAATAGGCCGAAACATGGCAGCCCGGCCCATCACAACATCATCGTTCATTTTTCTTTCCATAGTGGAGGTGACGGCTGCCATAAGAAAATCAGACTAGACAGGAGCCCATTGCAGATCTAAAGGAGAACAAAGTGTTTTCAGTTACACACCAGCAGGACTTCCCTCTTTGCACACCCCTGGAGTCTCTTCCAAGTGGAAAATCAGAGAAGGAAGGCGAGTAAAACAAGGCCCTTCTGAACTTGGCTGGCCCCCGCCCCCATGCCGCCCCAGCTGAGTTCCCGGGCCAGTGAGATAATGCAAGGCTCAGCCCTTGCAGCTGACATGGGTGGGGGGCAGACGCCCACTCTGGGCACTTCCAGCCGACACTGACCTTTCAGTCGTGGAAACATTCCCCAGACCGACACTAATATCGGGGGGCACATCTGGCATTTGGACTGCATCCAGATGGGGGTTGTGTTCCTTGAGTCAGCATGATAACCCGCTGGGGAGGCCCGGGAGGGGAGAGTGCAGGCTGCTGAGAGCAATCAGCATCTTTGGTTCTGGGTTTGAGATGTGGTCATGCTGTGGGCCAGTGAGTCATAGGCTGGAGACTACCTCATCCCGGTCCACCAACCCTCCCTGCCCACACCAATGGAGGAGAGAACTGGAGAGATCCAGAGAGCCCCAGCAGCTACCCCAGGGGTCCACAACTGGCCAGGGGCAGTCTAAAATCCCAGTGCCCCAACTCCCACTATCGTGCACTTCCCAGGTTTCTACACTCTCTCAAAGTGTAGTGTAGTACATATTATCTCAAGATAATACGCGGTCTAAGGTGATGAAAAGAGCCCAGCTGTTTCTTCTCTGCTAACTTTCTGTGACTTGCAAACGCACAGGACAATTTTCCAAAGCAATGACAAATTCCCTTGGTCTCCACCCCCTGCGCCCATCCTCCCACCCCAATTCTTCCACTGGAGCTTCTTTTTTTTTCGATTCAGAAGGAGAAACTGCCCTTCCAGTCTTTTATCAGAACTGAACACGATACCTTATCTCTCATCCCCAGGACAAGAGACTGCAATTGGGAACAAGACCTCACGGTACGGAAGACCCAACCATACAGGTCAGGAATGAGCAAGGATCTTGGCCAGCTCTTGGCACCTGCGTCACGAAGCCTGACACCTGTTGCAGCCATGCGCAGTACTGCTAAAGAGGTAATTAAGCAAACCAAAGCCAGGATAAAAGGGATTATTTCCCCTCTCACCCACACAGAAGGCTGTGTCCGGCTGTCAGAAGGAAGTTCTTTCCCTGGCCCCTGAGGTACACTCCCCACTCCTGGGCACCGCGTTTCCAGTCTCCTCCAGTGATCCTTTCCTGTCTACACCTCCAGGCACAGATAATTACGGAAATCAGGAATCTCATCCACCTATTCAAATCACGAAGAGATTAACAGGATCTTCTAGTATGAAAACTGCGGAGATCTGTTCATCCTTCTCCCTTTATTAGTTAAAAGTACTAAAAGAAACAGGGAAATAACCCAGGTGAAAATTAGACCCATATGGGTGATCAGCTTCCCCCAAGTCAGTTTCAGCTCCTCCGGTAACTAACCAGCTTGCAGAGCTCACGAGCACTATTCTCTTCCTACTACACCAGCCTTCATACAAAGTGCCACTATCATCCACCACACAGTCAACTGGGTCCTCTTCTGGGATAATCAGAAAGGAAAAATATCTTCACTCCAACTGAAGATATTTCGTTCCTACCCACCTGAAGTTCACTCTCCCACCCCCAGACCCTCACTGCTGTTGTCCCATCTGAGCAACAGGCCTTGTCCACCCTGATGGACAGGACAGTAGCCACTGAGACAAATGAATGATCCTCCTACCCCCCTTTAGGGGACAGCTTATGAGTTTCATCCTCCTCAGGAGGATTTTGTAACAAGCTGTCCAGGTCTCTGAGAAGGAGCTCCCAGTCACTACCACTCCACCTAAGCCAGCTGAGGTCCCTGCTGGTACCAGCCCTGTCCCCGCCCCCACCCAGTGATTTGGTACAAAGCCACTTCGTGTTCCATGCCAAACCGATAATTCACAACACTCATCAAAGTCTGCCTCCATCAGCTGACTCAGCATCCCTGTTTTCCTGAGCAGCGTCAAGCTCCCTACACCCTGACACCCTAGCCTTCAGCTCCACTGTTTACATCGCATGAGAGCTGTGGGCTTAGAAAGCCCGATTCCCTTTGGATCAAGTATGGGGATGATTCATCCTCTCTGAAAAGACTATACCACCCCTTGATATCCATGCCAAAAAGATTCTGAGATGGGGTTCAGAGAGGACAGAGCTGGGGAGTCCTGTTGCTATGGAAACCAGTGTGCCAGTTTCCAGAGGAGACAGACTAGTTTTGCGGGGCAGCACTGCTTTGCCAGGGTTCCTGTAGAAATGAAGGAGGCCTCTGGCCTGGAGCGGCTGTGGATACGGCCTGGGATCACCGTGGAGCCTTGGGCCACACGGATGCTTCCCTGTCCCCTATATGTAACCTCTTCTCACACTGAGAGATCCGACCCACCACAGACATCCCATCCGGCCTCCTGGGCGGTTTCTTCAGCACAGCTCCCCAGCCACGTGAAAGGTTCACTCTACGTCTACAGACAAAAAGGGTTTTGACTGACTTCTGTGTTTTAGGAAGTGCGTTAAATTCCATTAAGTTTCGGGTGGGGGGGTGAGCAGGTTGACAACTAACAAGTTGTCTGAACTTTTTACATTTCTCCTCAGTGCCTCAGTAAGGTTCACGACAAGGTCATCAATGATAAGGAGGGAGACCTCCCAGCCAGACTGTCCCTCAGCCCCAAGAGGACACCTCACAGTGATAAGCTGACAGGACTTGGAGTCTGATTCACACACTGGAAGGAGTGTGGGGCAAGGGTTGCATGGAGGGGAGTCGAGGTCCCAGAGACAGAATGTCCAGGAGAGAGACAGATGTAAGGGTCATCAGATGCTCAACCTTCAAGGGAGGGGTGGGGAAAGAGACAGTCCCCATCAAGTAAGACATATAACAGAGATGGTAAGTTCCAAAAACGGAGGCTTCAACTGTTGGAAAGTCCTGGAGGCCAAGATAATAAAACCGATAATAGACTTTGAGTGCTTCCTTATGCCAGGCACTCTATGCTATGTAGTCTCCTACATGTGTTACTGTATGTAATCCTCATAACAACCCTGTGAGAATAGAAACCATCACATGCCCATTTTACAGATGAGAAAACTAAGACTTTGAGAGGCGAGCAAGGTCACATAGCTAGTAAGTGAAGGAACTGGGATTCAAACCAAGGCCCATCTGACCAGAATGCATACTCTTGACCATGAGAGCAACAGGTCCTAGAAATGGTGACCACGTCCATTAACCAATTAGAAACTAGTATGTGAGTGATGTTGGGAGAAGTTTTAAGATCCCAGAAGATAGTTGGCTTCATCCTGACTAGGATATTAGTCATTCACTCCATGCAGCACCATTTTCAGGAAAAGCATATTCTGACGCTTATCATAAGTGTTTGTATCCTATGGTCAGATAGCCCCCTGCCTTCCCAGTGCTCCTTCCGACAAAAAATACAACAGAGCATGATTGGCTGAGCTAAGACTCCTGAACAGAAGCCCTTGATGTCCCATCTGTTAATGGGATACCAATCCATGATTTCTCCACCTTCTAGGAGTCCTGGGGAAGGCGGTAGGCCCTTGAGACACAGGATACAAAAGCAAAGCAGGATGAAGAGGCTTCACCCATCTCACTCTTGCCCAGGAATTTCCTCTATCTTCCCACACTGCTGTCCCCAAATCACCCACCAGAATTAGGTCGAAAGCCTTAGGAATCAGTCAAGAGACAAGATGGGGACAGGGGTCAGATTTTCTCTTTCAGTTGATTGTTTTCTGATTCCTTTAGGTCTGGTCTAGTTAAGCTGAATCCATCACTCTCAGTGGGTGGTGGGTGGGGACAGGTACAGACGCAGGTAGGAGTTTACCTAGAATGTTTAAACCCTTGGCACAAAAAGAAAGGCATGAGAAGCTAACCTGAAGAGGGAGATGCAGTTGCACAAAGTTAGGGGATTAAAGAGCCCCCTAGGTACAGAAGGACCAACATTGTAAGAATTTTAAGAGGTGATAAACGAGGCAGATACAGCTAAAAAACAGGTGAAATTAATTCCTTTCTCAAGCCGCCATAAAGGTGAATGGCTACCAGATGGTCAGACAGAAATACCTGTCCACAGGCTGCTGGAGAAAAAAAAATAAATGCAAGAAGAAATCAGATCCTCCACTGAGCAGGTGAGCAGGAAATTAAAATATCTGTACACTGACCACAATGCAGGACCACACATGTTCAAGAAGAGGCGGTTAGGAAGATAGTGTGAATATGCCTTAGCATCTGTGCCCTGTCTGCCAGCCCACACCCAGAGAAGACAGCCACAAACCTCACAGTGCTACAGGGAAGACCTTCCAGGAACACCCAGCAGTTCCAACAGGGTTGAAGATGGGACAGCAGGGGCCAGGGCCACTGGGGGGAAACTACCATGCATCCCAGACCATTTCACTAGACCAAAAAACAATATATTTTCCTGAGCACTGACTAGAAACCAGCCACTTTGCTGGGATCTTTCTAAGGGTCCCACGCAGCTTCTCAACTGGCTCTCACTGATTCTTGCCTCCTGTGTAACCCCTTCCCCTTAAGTGTGGACTGGACCTAGGGACTCACTTCCAACAAATGGAATTCAGCAAAAGTGATGGGATGTCACTTACTCCCATGAAAAAAAGTTCCCTGAATTTGTGCCCCGCAGACCCCGCTCTGACCGATGGTGGCTTCCTCTCTTTGAACCATCCTTTCTGTGCCCTTGTTGCCACATTTCTCCTAGAAGACGCAGACGCACAGACACACACACACAGACCCAAGTTCTCCCGAAGTAGGAGCAAGCTCAGCCTCCTCTTGCCATTGTTCAGCTCCTTCCCAATCAATCTCCTGCCAACCACAAATTAGCATTACACAGGCATTTACAGTGCAGCCCCCAGGGACAGATAGAAGCTGCTAATCCTTCAGAAGGGCCACTGGTACAATAGCACCCGTGGGCGGTGGGCTCCTTTGCAGCACTTCCCGCTCCTTTGCGAGCTGGCCAAGTCAACTGCAGATGGCAAAGTTAGTTAATGGGCCCGGAGCAGACGGGAGACAGGAGGAGCCCAGGGAGCACCAAGCTTCGCAAACGGCTGCATGACCGCATCCCTGAGCCCCTACTCCCAGCAGAAGGCTCTCTTGGGTTGGATTCCCTCTAGGAGCTTCTAGCCTGGTCCTCAGCGCACTCTTCCATTTCCCATCTTTACTGGTTAACCGTGAGGAGTGACCCCCGGTGGGACCAACCTGGGGCATGAAATGCCCTGGGGCCAGGCCAGTGGCCTTACTGAAGTCTGACTGAGCTTTCTATCCCAAAGGCAGGCAACCCTGGCTGGGCTCCCAGGGGTATTTTTATCCCCAGGCGCTGCCTGTCTTTGGGCCCCAGGGGCTCCCGCGAATGCTGCCCTTCCTGCCACAGTCCCGAGGGCTGGCTCTTGCAGCAGGTACTTCTGCAGTTCCCTGACCTTATCCCGCAGCCCTCTGGAAATGAGGGGGGGCTTGCACAGGAGAAGCGTCTTATCACAAACATTTCCTGCCTGTTCCCTTCGGACCCTGCTGCATACCACAGCCCTTCCCCGGCCAGTGCCGCCACCAGCGGCGACCCCCGCAAGGTCTCCATCAAGGATCTGCAAGGCAGGGGCCCCCCACACCTGTCGCGACTCCAGATTCTTCTCCATCCACACTGCTCCCTTCTCCAGGGAGCTCCCAGATTCTCACAGGCCACCCAAACTGACTCAGTCCCTGAAAACCACGGAAGGATGTCAGATGGAACCGGAAAGAAAGAGGACAAAAGGCAGGTAAGGGTTTGGAGTTCAAAAAAGAAAATGTGGGGGCTTCCCTGGTGGCGCAATCGTTGAGAGTCCACCTGCCGATGCAGGGGACACGGGTTCGTGCCCCGGTCCGGGAAGATCCCACATGACGTGGAGCGGCTAGGCCCGTGAGCCATGGCCGCTGAGCCTGCGCGTCCGGAGCCTGTGCTCCGCAATGGGAGAGGCCACAGCAGTGAGAGGCCTGCGTACCGCAAAAAGAAAAAGAAAGGAAGAAAATGTGACTCACGGCTGGAGTTCTGCCACCTCCTCTAGGACCCTGCCGTCTATCTCTGACAAACAGAGAAACAGAGAGGCAGGTGAGAGAAAGACCTGCACACCTATGTGTGTCCGCGTGCGCAGCTATGCCACCCGCATCGCTGTGCCCACTGTTTGCCCTCTGCGTGTGGAGCCAAAGCCTTTGGGACTAGTCGGGGTTTGTGTGCCGGGGGGCTGGGAGCTGACAGCCAGCGGGTCTCGGACCAGCGGAGCCCAGCTGTGCTCAGCAGGTCACTGAGCTCCTAGGTCCCTCTCCCCTCCCCACACCTGGGGTACCCTAGTGCCACCCCTCCCCGCGGCCTGCTCTGGCCTTCTCTCTGCCTCCTGCCCCCAGCTTGCTGTGTGGTCCAAGCCCTCTGCCAGGAGGAGAGGGAGGGAGCGAGGGATGGGCCGGCATGTTTACAGTCGAGCATAACTGAACCTTTATTTTAAATAAATAAAACTTTTAGCCAGTTTTATTTCCCTTTTCTTTCAAAACGCTGTTTTCTCTCTCCCCCTCCCCCCTCCCCACCTCTTCCCCTTCCCATCCTGGCTGAGCCTTTACCTTCGGGGCCACCCAGGGAGGGGCTGTGGGAGGAACAGAGGCCCAGCTGACCCCAGTGCTTAGTGTCTTCTCAGGTCATGTGACACACCCCCACTGCTCAAATGCCCACAGAGCCCCTGGGGTTCTTCTGAATTCAGGGATGTCCAGGCCTGAGGAATAGAGACTAAACAGGAAGCCCAGGCCCCACCATCAGCATGTTGTCCATCTGTTCTCCCCAGTCATAGGGGTGCCCACCCTCCCCCCAACTCCACTATGAAATTGCCATCCATCTGTCTTCCACTTCGGCCTGTCATCTCTCTGTCTCCCCCGATGGACCCTCATCTATCTGTCCCTCCCACAGGACAACCGTTTCTAAGTATCCCCTTTTAGTTGTCATAAATCTACCTTCCCCATGAGATGTCCCACCTGTCCATCATCCCATTGGCCTGTCCTTCCATCCAATCCCCTTGATCATGCTTTTTTGTCCATCTGTCTCCCCCCCGATTGGGTATACTTCTGCCCATCTGTCTCCCTGAATGCGACTAGCAAAGGCAGGTCTCTGAGACCTAGGGACAGTTGAAATTCTGTTCTAATTTTGGCCCCAGCAACAATAATTGTAGCTACCATCAACCAAGTATCTACTCTGTACCATGCACTGTACATGCATTACCCCCTTTAATCCTCCAACAGCCCTGTGAGGATATGCTTATTCCCCCATTTTACCAGTTAGGAAACCGAGGCCCAAAAGAGTTAAGTGTCTTGCCTAAGGTCACACAGCTCCTACTGGCAGATGCAGGGTCCAGAAACGGTTCTGCCCATACTGAGTAGGGGTGAGAACACAGTCTTCTTACTCCTCCACCCCCAGGATGTAAGACTCCCCCGAGCCCGGCTTCTCTGCACATTTAATTTACACTTTGCTGCTGGCTGTTTTGGGACTGATGAAGTTTCCTCCCTGCCCTGGCTCTGCACAAAAGTACAGGAAGAAAAGCAGCCAGATGTGAGAAGGATTCGAAGGTTCTTTTGGGGGGATCGAGAGTGATGTTAAACAAACATCCAATGATATTCTTTCTGCGAAACGATCCATTTTCATGGCACCCAGGAGTTCGTCCAAGGGTCTCTGGGTCACTGGGGAAAAGTGTTCCGTGTGCTTTGGCTCCTTATTCTTCCATTGGCCACAAAGAGCTAATTCTTTCAATTAATGAAATCAGTACCGCTGATGGAGATGTACTGACAAATTATTTTCAAGATGAATATATTCACACCGATGGTGGGGCTGATAGTCCTGAAGGATTTGGAGGGTACAGAGCGAAGGTCCCCCCACCAGCCAGAGACACTGAGGTCATTCACGATGGTCGATGGTTGGGATGTTGACCACTGCCTCCAGGGACACTTTTCTCCGCCTGGAGCCATGGAGGCGGGGCTGGGTTGTCTGTGTCGAGGGGCTGCCTATCAATGGGCTTCTGTATGGCCCCAGCAGGTCCCTGGCACCCCTCCCCTCTCGCCGGGTGCCCCAGCCAAGTCCCCTTCAGGGCCTGGTCTGAAGGGCCTATTCAACATTTCGGATTCCCTGATGGGAAGCGAAAAGGAGACAGACAGATGCTTCCGTGGAGCTGAGGAAAGGCTGGAGGCCTGGAGACCAGAAGGGAAGCCTGAAGCCACAAAGGAGAAGCCCAGTGAGAAGAAAGAAGGAAAGCTGGAGGTCTTGTGGGATGAGAAAGAAAGGAAGGAAGGGAGAAGGAGAGGCTGGGGGAGGGGACAGAGAGTGGGAGGACCTGATAGGGAGGGAAGGAGGCCGGAAGGAGGCCCCCAGGAAGAGGGAGAGGTTGAGAGAGGGAGCAGAGCCAGAAAGCAGTGTGGGATTTTTTAAAGCCACAGATTTAATTTCCTGATGTTTTTTCTTTAGGCTGATATTAGCAGCATTTTCCCTTCCCTGAGCAGATCTACTGGTTGTGGTAAAGTGATCCAGAATGTGCTGGGTGACAGGACCCAGCCTTTACCCGGACAGGCCCACAAGGATGACCCAAGGTCAAGCCAACATCTCATCTCCTTTTTGGACCCCTAGAGAATAGGACAGACCTAGCTCTGTCCAATCCTGAAGGAGAGGAGGAATAGTTTCTAGGCAGCTCTGGTAAATAAGTGACAATTGGAAGCCAAGGGTGAGATTAGTCCTGTTAAACTAGGCAGGGTGGGGCTTCCCTGGTGGCGCAGTGGTTGAGAGACCGCCTGCGGATGCAGGGGACGCGGGTTCGTGCCCCAGTCTGGGAAGATCCCACATGCCTCGGAGCAGCTGGACCCGTGAGCCATGGCCGCTGAGCCTGTGCTCCGCAAAAAAAAAAAAAACTAGCCAGGGTGGTTTCTGTTTTCCTGCCCGAACCCCAACTAAATCAGTGTTCTGAGCTTTGAGGGTTGCAAGTTAGGAGCTAAAGAAACCCAAGCCCGAGCGCCCTCCAGAGCATTCTACGCTACCTCCAAATGTCTTTCTAAAGCCTGATTTTCCTGCTTAGAATCCATCTGTGCAGCCCTGGCCCAGGAAAGCAAGGCCCTCAAGAGCCCAGATGCCCAGTGTGATCCAAGACCAGCTGCCTGGGCATGCCCGGGGGCTAGTGCCACAGACTACTGGAGCAGAAGCTGCATTGTACCAAGACCCCCAGGTCACCCATGTGCCCACGACAGTACGAGAAGCCCTACTCCTGACTGCTTCCAACTCACTCCAGCTAACCTGCTGCCACCATGGAGGACTGCTGTCCCAACATACTGGAATCGTAAACGTCTCCAATACACCTTTCACTTTTCCAGTTCTGAGCGCTGGTTCATGTCAGCCCTTCCATCTTGAAGATGCTTCCCCCTGTGCTCACTTAGAAAATCTTACCGACACTTAAGACACTACTCAAATGCTACCCCTCCAGGGAGCCCCTCCTACCATTCCCTTCCTTTGCCAGAGGTTAGAACTTTGACTGCAGTTGGTTTCATCACCCACGGAGTGCTTTCCACTCTCTGTCTTGTGTATTTATCAAAGAGCGGTATTATGTAGTGGTTTACAGGACTTCCTAGGTTCAAATCTATGCCCCATTGCTTCCTACCTGTGGCACTCAGCAAGTGCTTAACCCATGTGGGTTTCAATTCCTTCACCTATAAAATGGGTATAATAATTATACGTACTCAATCCTACTTGTAAGGACTTTTTAAATATATTTATTGCATACTGATATGCCAAGCAGTGGCATATAGTATCTGCTCAATAAATGATTGTCGACTGAATGCAATGATCCAAAAAACAGTGTTTTTAATCACAGAGGAAATAAGATACTATCCATAAACATCACAGCTTATCCAACCTAGTACAGTCTTCCCAAGGCTGATGGATGGTTTTGGGTCCCTTTTCCTAGAACCATAACTGGTTTTTTTAAAAGAATCAATACCTGTTGTTGTTGTCTTTCTAATAATCACTGGTTAAAAGTCCTGCTTCCTCAATTTTGTTTCCATGCTGTCCCCTTTTGGGTTCTCTCTGCTGTAATCCCTGGTTGTCCTCTGAAAACTTAAAATTTTCCTTCAGTATCTTTTCAAATATTTTAACTGGTCATAAGTACTTATTTTATTTTCAACTTCTTTTATAATTTAATCAACCATATCATTAACATTCTTTTGACTCCCCCAAATTGTTTCTTAAAACTCTTATTCTATGTTTTTATCTCCAAGGAAATACTTTGGCAGGGTTTTCTACCAGGAATGACACATTCTTTCCACAGCTACGCAGAGGGGGAAATTGAAAACCAACAGAGTCACATTGCCTTGATCCTATACCCAAAGAATTCCTCATATGCACGAGTCTCCAACTCCCCACTGGCCATATTTCTCAATGCTCTCAATTCTCTACCAAAAATGTTCTTTCTGGTTAAATCCTAATGGAAAGTGAAATGAATACCATGAAAAGAAGCTCATTCAAGATGGGGGTCATTCCCGAGTGCAGTTGCCTGGGATTACAGCGGTTCCTGATACGAAATATCAGACCCAATTATGGAATTTTTTATTTCAATCAATAAGCATTTTTAATTTCCTTTCAGAGTCCCATAGAGTGACCTGGTTTGATTTAGATGTAATGCAAGTATCATCTGTCTCCCATGGTGTGTCTATGTTCATGTCTCAATCTTCTTTTTATTATCTGGGGGCAACATATTGATCAGTGCAACCAAGTTCTTTACACTCCAATGGAAAAAGAGTTTCCCTCTTCTTGCCACTCTCACCATAGCTTAAAGAAGGGAGAAAAGAGCCCATTAAAGCCACTCGTTTGAGATTTCAAGGAACTGGGGAGAAATGGGACCTCGGGCAAGTGGGAATGTGATCTACATGGGAAATCTCTGCAAAGATACCTGCCCCTCCACAGGTCATTGTGTCCGAGGCTCCTGGAGGTGCAGCCCTGCGGGAGTGGCTTCTTATTGGAAAATGGGGCAAACAAACATAGCACCAGCAGAGACAGATGGCTCTGTCTGTGCAAAAAGGACAATCGGTGCACTTTCAAGCCCAGGGGATGGGAGCAAGGCTTACAATTTGAGCTACATGTCTGGAAACTCAATATTGCCCAGAGCATCAATTACCTCACAGACTCTGCTGCTGGGAGGGCAGGTCTCTGACATGAAACTCTCTGTGCACCTTTTAATTAATGCTAAGAAATGTGCACCAGATCTCCTAGAAAGGGAGATTGTTCTGCCTGGTTGAAGGACACAGGAGTCATCAAGATAGGAATTTGAGTATGACAAAAATATCAAGAGGTTCCCATGTCTGCCTTAGCCTGGGGAATTAAACAGCAGTGGGTTCACTTGGGGATGGGCCATTTCTCCACACCAAATTCCTGATCAGGACCTCTTTTCCAAAGAGCATCATAAGAACTTCGCCTGCCCTACCTGCTGCTAAGGTATCAAACATCTTTGGTACTCAAGCATCAAAGTGTGAGGAACCGTCTCATCTTGATTCTATACAGGTTGGTAATTCCAGGTACCTGGCTGTTACAGAATCTGAGTGTGAACTCTCTCCAGTCGCTCTGAGCCTGCCGCTAGACAAACTCTCTCCAAGACTTCATTCAGGTCTTCTCCACCAGCATTTAGTATGGGCCTACCAATAGTCTTGACACTACTCTAGGCACCTGGGATACAAACAGTCAAGACATGGTGACTACCCTCAACGGGTTTCTTTTCTAGTAGAGAATGCAGATGTGTGAATTAATAACAATAGCAGCTACTATTTATTGAACCCTTACCATAAGCTTTTTTTTTAATTTTTTTAAACTTATTTTTGACAAATAAAAATTTGTCTATATTTAAAGTATACAATGTGATGCTTTGATATATGTATGATTTGTGAAATGATTACCACAATCAAACTAGCTAATGTATCCATCACCTCCCATAGTTAAACATTTTATGTGCGTGTGTAGTGAGAACACTTGAGATTTATTCTCCTAGCAAATTTCAAGTATATACTGCATTACTATTAACTACAGTCACCATGCTTTACATTAGGTTTCCAGAACTTGCTCATAACTGAAAGTCTGTACACTTTGATCAATATCTCCACTGTTCCCCAACTCCCTAGCCTCTGGTAACCACCATTCTACTCTCTGTTACCATGAGTTCAACTTTTTTATTTTTAGATTCCACATATAAGTGAGATCATGCAATATTTGTCTGTGTCTGGCTTATTTTACTTAGCATAATGTCCTTCAGGTTCATGTATGTTGTTTCAGATGGCATGATTTCCTTCTTTTTTAAGACTGTATAATACTCCATTATATGTATATGTTATATGTAAGGCTGAATAATATTCTATTTTATATATATACATAGATATATCACATTTCTTTATCCATCAATCTGTCAGTGGATACTTTGTTTCCACCTTATGATATGATATGCTTTCGACAAACATGAGGCTGGGTACTTGCGACAGCCAGCCTCCAGGATTGCCCCCAAAGATCCTCACCTCCTGGTATTCATGTCCTTGTGTACTCCCCTTCTACACTGAGCAGGACTGACATGTGTAACTGATAGAATTCATAGAAAAAATGGTGTGTGACTTCTGAGGCTAGGCCGTAAGTGCTATTGCATCTTCCATCTCGTATCAGTCACCCTAGAGAGAATCAGCTGCCGTATAGTAAAGACATTCAAGAAGCCCTATGGGGAGGTCCATGTGGAGAAGAACTGAGGCCTCCCGCCAATAACTAGTGAGCAGCTGAAATCTTCTGCCAACAGCCATCTTGGAAACAGAGCCTCCAACTTAAAACAAGTCTTCAGACGACTGCAACCTCATAAGAAACATCAAGCCAGAGTCACTCAGCCAAGCCATTCCCAAATTCCTGACCCACAGAAACTGTGTGAGATAGTGTTTATTATTGGTTTAAGCCACTAAATTTGGGGTAATTTGTTATGCAGCAGCAGATAGCTAATACAGTGCTTTGTGCTCATTATCTACTGAATCCTCACACCAGTCCTGTTGAGTATTTATTCTTGTCCCAACTTTACAGATGAGGAAACTGCAACTTACAGAGGTTAAAATAAGATGCAAAGTCAGAGCTAAAATCTAACTCTACTGGACTTCAAAGCCTGTGTTCTTTGCTCTGTACAATCAAGTGTTCTCAGTGCAAATGTATTCTGGGAACATCTATACAGGGAACAAAAAGTCTCAGTGGGAGAAGTAGTTCTACCTGGAATGAGACATGGGGAAGAGGCAGGCAAGACTTGTTAGAGTACATAAGACTTGCAACGGAAATGGAGGATGAGATGTTGACCAGGTAGAGACACAAGGAGACGGCTCCCACAGGGAACAGCATTAGCAAAGGCATGGAGTCTCAGCCTGGGGTGTTCAGAACTTGCCTGGAGTTTCTAGATCTAGAAAATCAAGGCCTTGTGGCTGGTTCTCCAGGGGAAAATCTTGGTTCTAGTCCAAGACCTGCTCTTGCAGTCACAGGAGCCCCCAGATCGCCGAAACGGGTGCCTTTTCCACAAACTGCCGTCACAGTCCCTGCTTTCGATTAACTCAAATTCTCTTTAGATTCCCATTTCTTCCCTTGGTCAGTTCTCTTTTACAGACCCAGCTCCCTGGCATGTTTGAAACATGTACCACTTACTTCTTCCTGGCAAGAAACACTTGCTCCTTACAAAACTGTAGTTTTGACTTTCATTCATAATATATCTCTTGTCTACCGCAAAATATCGCATGAACATTACTTCCTTCTTTAAGGGTTACTGGAATGGCAAATCAGAAAGATTCAGGGGACCAAGTGTACTGGATCTCAGAAAGGCGCATCTCTTTTCTCATGGTAACCTTCTGGATACATCGGTGGATTATAAATTAGAGGACCACAATACGGGAGATTAGTAGCTGGTTTAACAACCACATCCAAAGGACACTGACCCTGGATTGATGTCCAGTTCTAGAAGACAATCTATACTCGTGTGACTGATGGCTCTGCCCTCAGCCCTCTCCCAGGCAACATCTTTTAAATCAATAACTTGAATGAAGGTATAGAAAGCAGACTTATCACACTTTCTAATGGCTGAAACGCGGACCATTGGTAAATAGGTGGGATAGCAGAAATGAAAACTGCGTACCTCTCCAAAGACCAGCATAGGTCAACTCTACCAAGAGGAATTTCACCCGAAATGAAAGGTCCTTTACTTGGGTTCCAAAAGCCACTGCACAAATACACAATGGAGATCTCTGGCTCAGCGGTAACTGTAAAAGGGAAAAACATTGAAGAGTGTTAGCCAATGCTGAGATAACTAAGGAGCAAAGATAGAGCTGCGCGGATCTGGCTTTCTGTTGAGGAGGGAAGAGGAGGGGCAGTTTAACTCGGAAGGGTTACTCCCGAGATTCTGCAGCCCTCACCACCCCAGGGCTGTATTTAGTAACTCCCACTCTACTCCATTAAATGTGTTTGGGTTCCCAGACCCTACCCGCCACCCTGCCCCCAGCCTGAGCCTCGAGCCCTTAGAAGGTAAAGAGAAACGCTGAGAGCTTGGAGTCTGGGAAGAGCTTGGAAACTAAAGCTCTCTGAGCCTCTCCCCGCTTGGCCCTTACCCCTGCTGATAAGGATGGAGAGAAGCTGGCTGACAAGTGATTGGAAACAGGAGTTCCCAAACCCTTTAACCCTTCCCTAGCCTGCCCGTGCGCCTGGAGTCTCGAAACGCTGAGGCCCAGCTCCCTGGGGCTTCCTATCCATACCAGGACTCTCTGACTCTCCCCACCAACCTTTCCATCTTCCTCTCCCTTTACCTGACAGGTCAATGAATGCTGTTCTACCGGGAGAACAGTTGCTACCACCACCAAATGCTAAAATGCAGCCCCTCCACCTTCGGGCCGCCCTGATAAGTCGGCCAAGGAGTCCCCCTCGGGTCTAGATTACCCACCCCCCGTACCCACCCCCACCCAGCACACTTGGCCACCACACCCCTGCCAGCCAGGTCAGGAGCCTGCCAGGTGAGTGTTGGTCCTGTCTAGTGTTTGGGGGTTCTGGGAGCAGAGACCCCAGGCCCAGTGCCCACAGCCTAATCCCAGCCCCGTTCTCTGTGGCCCTGGCCGGCCGTGGAGCCCTATGGGGACCTTCAGGGGTCACTCCCCCCAGCCCCGAAACCAGACTTGACTTCGCTGAGTCACCCCAAAGTCCCTCCACCCACCTAGAATTGCCTGCTGCGTGGACAGGCCTCCTCATAACGGAACAGATGACTAGGGGTCTGTCCTTGGCAGTAGTCGGCAGGACTGAAGCTGAGAGGGAAGCTACACCCCACCCCTGCCCTGTGGCTTCCCCTGGGGAGGGGCATAAAGGATAAACCAGGTTTACTGGTCACAGTAATTAAAAGAGTTTCCTTCAGTAGAATGGAATTCAGATAAACTGCCATTATCATGCAAAGCAGCTTTGCACCTAAAAGCCCTTACCTAAACAAGCAGTTTAATTAAATCCCTAATCTCCTTTGGCCTGTCCTGACCCCTTACCTACTCCACTCCCTGCCCCCCCTCCACCCGCCCCCCTCCGCCGCACTGACTTGGGAACTTCAAGATTCCATTTAAAACACTTAACCTGTAAGCATGCAAAACATACTCAGAACCGGTGGTCTGGGTGTGGGTCCTCTTTGAGGTCCTGGTCTCTGTCTTAGGGTGTTAGTTTCCCGAGGTTCAGGTAGTCCTGATAGGGGTGCCGGGTGCCAAAGGCAAGGGTGACCATGGTGGTGACAATGAAGTGATGGAAGCAGGCATGGCCTTGAACAGAAGGATGTACGCATCGCACAGCCCTGCTGGCTCCTGTTCGTGCCCAGGAGGCTGATGCCCATGTAGGATCCACCCCACACAATGTAAAGTCAACCATCTCACCACCCACAGAAAGCGTGTAGCAGCCTTAACAGACTTGGATGTAAGGACCCTAGTGTTGAACCAGAAGAGGCAGGGATGGACGAATTGACCTGTCCACGTGTGTCCCCATTTGTGAGGACACACTGACCGCTGCTGTGAAGTACAGGAGGGATGCCAAGCCTGTTAGTGAGAACCAAGTTCTCTGGAGAAAGGCTGAAGCAATGATTTGGAGCTCAGGTGACCTGCTGTAGGTACAGGCAGAGACTAGGAGGATAAAGGAAGAACAGAATGGAATGGGTTGAGGGGGAAAGGCTGGGGAGAAGCCTCCCCCAAGGGCGCTGATAGAGAACAACCCAGCAGAACCTTCTAACATCTCATGATGCTGTAGGAATTTGTGCCTTTGTGTAGGAAAAGAAGGAAAGGAAATCAAGTATCAGATACCAGGGGTCAGAGCATGTTATCTCTTCAATTTCAACCGTATAAGGTAAATCTTATTCTCTTCCCCCCACCCCCATGGGAGAAAACTGAGATGCAGGCTAGTGAGGAGTGTCGCCCAATGTCACACAGCTCGTGGTCAGCAGAAGCAGGATTCAAATGCTGGCCTGTCGATATGCTTTTTCTGCTAAACCACAGGTCAGCCGCTAGCATTATAATGTTGGAGGGGCATTAACCACCCAAGAATACTCATCGCCCTCCCTCCTGCAGTTAAGAACGTTTCCATCCTGAAACAACCCATTTCCTCTGAGAGAGGGAAGGTCTCAGCAGGAACGAGGGACTCAGCTCTCAGCCCTGAGGAGGCAGCAGCACAAGGGAGCTGGGCTGGGAGGGGGCTTCTTGGGGCTCAGATCCGAGAGGAAGAAGAGCCCCAGAGGAAAATTTTCTTCGCAAGAAAGAAGCCTCAGGGGCTGGAGGGGGAGGGGGAGGGGAGAGGCATCTGTAAGTCATATAACAAACACCAGACCTCTCCATTTTATACCTCATTCCTTTGGTGGGGGTGAGGAGAGGAGGCATTCCTATTTGGGAAAGAGTGAAACTCAAATCATCCTGAACCCTGCACTTTTCCCATTAATTGTATGGACTTCGTGGTGCCTGGAGAACACGTGGACCTTTTTTAGAGGAAGTTCTATTTCTGGAAATGAGACTCCCTGGATTCATGAAACTCCCCTGTTTCTTGAGGGATTCCCTACTTTCCTGTACGGTGGGTTTTCTTTGCAAAGAGGAGGAGTCTTTTAGGGAGGTTCCGATAAATCTTATGAACAAATGAGTGAAGTGGGGTGTTTGAGGCAGCACAAGGCCCAGACGCTGAGGGAGCGCCCAAGACCTTCAATCCTTTAGTCCTGAGCGGGTTCCGAGCCGCCGGCCGGCCGGGTGGCAGTCACCCTGCTCCGAAGCCAGGTGTTTCCAAAGGTCATCTACTTGGAATGACAGGTGCTGCTCTTTTGACTTCAGAAAGACAGCCAGGGAGGGAGGAAGGCTCCTTGGCTCCAGGGCTGATGTGGGTGGGTTAAGAAAGTGGAATTTTGGACAAGATCTGTTACAGAGTTCTTTGTCTCTCTTAGAGCAAAGACAACAGAGAAGAATTTTAAAAGGCTGTCTTGGTCTCCAGAACCCCTCTGGAAGCAGATGGCATGTCAACAGGTTCCAGGGCAGGCCCCAGAGGCCCCAAATCTGGGAGCCTTATTGGAATGCAATTACCCTAAGTGCTGGCTGCTGGGATGAAAAGGCAGGAATGCAATTATGGAAGGAGCATGCCGCAAGCTTTCATTGATTAACCTGTCCTGTCTGATTCCATTCCCCACTGGAGTGATTTTGGGGCCCAGAAGGTTGCCCTGTGCCCTAGGGTTACGAGAAAGAGAAACAGTCCCTGCAGAAAGCACATGCCAAAAGCAGGGTTCGTGAGCTTCAGGAGGGCCTGTGGGCCCCTGAAATTGCCTGGGAGATACGCGTGTGCAAAATGCAAAGTGTGCATTTTCTGGGAAGCGACGCTCCGCTCATCACGTGCTTAGAGGGCCCTGCAGCCCCCAAAGGGTTAAGAAGCACCGGGTCAGGGGAGTGAAGAAAGATCGGTGGGGTTGTTAGAAGAGGCCTCCAGGAAAAGTTCCTTCAGTTTGCAACTCCAAGTGGCCATGATCCATCTGGGTGCAATTCTGCCTCTACCACTTGCCAGCAAGTCACTTAGCCTCTCAGTGCCTCAGTCTGGTCTGTAAAATGAAGGTAAAAATCTACATCCTGGGGTTGCTGAGAGAATGAAATGACATAGAACTGCACAGCTCTTAGCCCCACATCTAGCCCTTAATAAGCCTGCAATAAGAGGGAGCCTTTATTTTGATTATCTATTCAAGCTCAGAAAAATCAAGTTGAGCTGTCTTTTGAACCCCCAACTCACAGTCTAGAGTCCCTGGGAATCCCCTGGCAAGACCCTCCTCCAAACTTGAGCGGGACCCTGAGACCCAGCATCTCCAGACACTGCCTCCTCAAACCCTCCCACCCAGGACACTTCTCCCCTGGAAGACACCTGGGAGCTCTTCTCTCCTGGCCACACCAGGAGACAAAAGCTTCTGGAACTGGGGCACATCAAGTGTCCGGGTACTGCCAGCACACTGGAGAGGTTATCTGGGCCTGAACGGGAGTTATCATCAGCCTGCCCCATCCAGAGAAGTTTCTGGAAATTTCAGTCACCAACATCTTCCTGCCTGTTGAAATGATGCAGTCACACACTCGGTTGACATGGACTTCTCTATCCTAACAAGCTCTAGAATGAGACTAATCCAAGGCCCGGCATCTGTAGAATGTCTAGTGTGGGGCTACGAAAGGAAAAACCAAATCTCTCCTCTTTCCCCCTGCACTAAGCGTGTCTTTTATTCTCTGTATTTCTGACGCTTTGCTCTGTGGTCTTGCTGACACTGGATGGACTGTTTCTCCCAGCGTTAGCCAATTCCTAGAGATAGTAAGAGACTCACCTGCTGGTACACCTTTTATATGCAAACCAAACAATTCAGAGTCCAAGTCGTCAGCCACCTCCTTTATAAGTCTCTTACACTCCAAAGCAATATCCGCAGCCCTAGCCTCCCAGGACCAGGGTTCAGACAGCTAGGGACGGCCCCTGGGCACTAGAACCTGCTGAAATTATTCACACTAGCCAATCCTAAATCTGCTTACCCTGCCTGCCCATTCCTTGATGTGAAAGCCACGATAAAGGCTCCTGCCCAGGGGCTTCCCTGGTTGCGCAGTGGTTAAGAATCCGCCTGCCAGTGCAGGGGACACGGGCTCGAGCCCTAGTCTGGGAAGATCCCACATGCTGCAGAACACCTAAGCCTGGGCGCCGCAACTACGGAGCCTGACCTCTAGAGCCTGCGAGCCACAACTACTGAGCCCGTGTGCCACAACTACTGAAGCCCACGTACCTAGAGCCCGTGCTCTGCAACAAGAGAAGCCACCACAATGAGAAGCTCATGCACCGCAACGAAGAGTAGCTCCCGCTCGCCACAACTAGAGAAAGCCCCCCCGCGCAGCAACAAAGACCCAATGCAGCCAAAAATAAATTAATTTTTTTAAAAAAGAGGGCTCTTGCCCACATTTCCCTTAATTCTCTCTGCCTCCTGACTGACCCTGGTGCTTCCCGGTGTGTCCCCCACCATGGTGTGGCTTGACCCTTTCTCTTGGGATCCTATGAGTATAACAAAGTATCTTTTCAATGACAATTGTTTCCTGATCCCCTGACCTGTTGGCCTCACCATACCTGAATAATAATAAAACCTACGTTTTAAAACACCCTCTTTTCCCCACACCTTCCCCTCCCATGAGATCCTCAGAGCTCTCCTCCCTCAGAACCTACAGGCTGCCCCAGGCATCTTCAATCCCAGTCCCATTAGCTCTGGCCTCCTTCCCCCAGCCCACCCCTGCAGCCCCAGTTAGGGGCCAAAGCCTCCACCGCCTCTGGGGACAGAAGCAGTGCAATCCCAACTCCAGCAGGGGATTCTAGAGGTGATGGCCGTGGGACGATCTTTATTCCTCGGTTCCCAAGAGAGACTGTACCCAAAGCGCAGAGAGGTGGCACTAGCTCTGAGCCATACACTGGTTTACTCATCAATCATGCGTCTATTCATTAATCATTCATCCCCCCATCAATCATTCATCTGCTTATTTATTCATTCCGTTTGTCTGTACCTCTTCCTCGCTTCGCTTGCTGCAGATGCCGGCCCTCTCCTCCTTTGATCTGTCCCCTGTTTCTGTGGCAGCAGCTCAGCAGAGGCCTTCTGATGTCACTTTGTCAATTACCTGGATGAGAGGGTATCTCCCTCTCAGAGGAGCCTGAGACAACCAAAGGGACAGCGTAAAGCTGTCCCTGCCTGGAAGTGCCCTTCCATCGCAGGCTCCGGCCTCCTGGTCCATGGGTCAGTGGAGGGGTGGGGAGGGGCTGCAGAGGGATCTTCAGGGCCAAAAAAGAATAACGGTTTTAGACTTGCCTCACAGCTGCTTGAAAACCGCTTTTCTGGGAGGCAGGGGGCTGCAGGAGACTCAGCCTCCAGGCCTGGCTGTGAGGCCTGGGCTCAGCACTTTGCTGGGGTCCAGAGAGCATGGAATGGGGCAACCTGGGGCTAGAGTTTTAGAGGCCTAAGCTGCTAGCCTCCGACAAGCCTGGCAGCTTCCACCCACGCCACGCCCCCTCACCGCAGAAAGTCTCTTCTCAGCCAGCAGCCAGAGACCCTTTTGCGTGAGTCAGATCGTGTCCCGCTCTGCTCAAGTTGCCTCCATGGCCTCCCATTCACTCAGCACAGAAGCCCAGGCCCCAGAGGATCTAGTCCCACTCACATCTCACTTACTCCCTCTTTTCAGGCCCCCCTGGCCTTGTCCATCCTCAACTCACCAGCCACACTCTGACCTTAACACTTTTGCCCTAAGTTGTTTCCCGTCTTTTTCTCCGGAATACTCTTGACCCCTGGGGCGCTCTTGAAAGTGACTCACTTCTCATTTCTTCCAAGTCTTTGCTTAATTGGCACTTTCTCCAGGAGCCTACCCTGACCCATCATATTTAAAACTGCAAACCACACACACACACGCGTGCACACACCATTCTCAACCCCCTTACTCCTTGGCACTTATCACCTTCTAACACACTCTAGAATTTTCTGATTATTTCTACTGTTTATTGTCTGTCTCCAAGGGCTGGAACGCAACCTCCAGGAGAGCAAGGGGTCTTTGTCTGTTTTCTTCACTGTTGTATCCCAAGGGGGTACCCATGGATGCCTGGTACATAAGAGGAGCTCAGTAAAGCATTCTCTGGATGTAAGAATGAATGAATGACTGGGCTCTGGGAAGCTCCGAGAGTAAAGCTTGTGAAACCACAGACTGTGGAAGTTGGGGCTTCCTGGGGTCGAATTTAGAAGGCCCACACTGACCTCTAGCAGCTGTACAGAGGAGAAAGAAGCCGGGCAGCTCACCCACTGCCAGCCTTCTCAGGGAGAGAAGGTAGGCAGAGGCATCAGCGGGGATTGTGCTAACTCGAGATGCCAGCTCTGTGCCGCTCTGGGGCTGGCCCGTGCTCTGGATGTCATTAGCTGATTTGTTCTGCTCTGCAGAATGTACTTTTCGTATTTAGGCAGAAAAAACCAGCTTTCGGTCCTCGTGCCCTTTCTTCTGTGAGCTGTAGCACATGGCCTGCTTATTATGAATTAATCCTCTAAAGAGCATGTTCATTATTCTAATTTAATTGTGCGTCGTTTCAGAAAATAACTAAACCCAGCGCGGAATAAACTCCAACGCTGATCGGTTTTCAAGAAGTTAACCTAAGACAAAATACTGCTAGAGGGCAGCAGCAATTTGGAATCATTAAAGGGAACCCATGTAAATAATAAAAACAAAACTTATATGCAGAATTAAATTAAGGAATAGGAAATTAAATTTGTGAATCTGATCTCAAATTGAGGCCCTATATGCACAGGCTTACCCTGGCTTGGCTCTTTGCTCAGGAGGGTTGGGGCACGAAGGTTCTGCAGAGATTCCCAGCCCAGGGAAGTGGCGGACAGGAGCGAGCTCGCCGGCCTCCCCTCCTGGGTGACAGCGTGCCGTCCCGGGAAGAGGGATGTGGGCTGGAGGGGGAGAGAGGGGGTTTCCCTCCCACGGGGCCTCCTCGGAGGAAGATGAAAGCCACATCATCACAGCTACATCTGGATGACTCCTGTCGAGCGCCGGTGACTGGCGGAGGAGAACCAACCGTCCCCAGCCAAGAGTCTGCACTGCGCGCCGGAGGATGCACAGGAAATGAGGCAGATGGATGCAGGCTGCTGCATCGAGATGCTGGGAGCCTTTTGCCCCAGGCAGAGCAGCCGCTCCAACCCCGCTCCACCCCTGTGGCCCGGGCACCCTCCCACAGGTAACCCAGCTCAGGACAGGGACTGGGGGACTTGCCCCCTGCCCTGGCAGCAGCCCCTAAGCAGAGTCCCGACATCTACCAACACCATGGGAGCCCAGTTCCACACACGCGAGATGCAGATTCCAACATCGGACAAATAGTCCTCTTGGCAGGCAGGCAAAGAGGGAGAAGAGGAAGGGAGAGGAGTAGGGGACGGGAGAGAGCAGACTTGCAGCCTGTAAGTTGTCTGAGAGTTAGGGGTACCGGGGGCCAAGTTTGCACCATGGCTCAGACTTCACTCTATAGTTCTCTGGGATTGTTAGACCTGTCCCAGGGGTGTCTTCTCTCCTTCTTCCTCCCACTCCCATCCCTACCCAGCTCTCTTCCTCTCGTCTGGCCCCCCACTTCTCCAAGTGGAAAGAGCCCAGCCTGCAGAGTCACAGCCTGGTTTGCGTCACAGTTCTTTCTCTTACTTGGTATTGGAGCTTGAGGGGGACTATCTCGCCTTTCTTCACCTCAGTTTCCTCTTGTGTAATAATAGTAATACCTGCTTCCTTGGTTTGTTACAAGGAGTAAATGAAATAAAGCACCTGGCCCAGAGAAGGCACACAGGCATTTCTGCCTTTTCATTTTCTGCTTCATCAGCTCAGGCCCACACACTCTACACAGAAATACACACATGTGCACACACACAGGCTCCATCCTCGTCAAAAGCCTTAGGCTGTGTTTCCAGAACGCCACAACTAGTCTTTTTAAAAATCCAGTCAACCAACTCCTTGCCTTGATTCACAAGGGCAAGCACTTAAACACACGGCCATATTCCAGAATCTGAGTGAAGTTTTCCATTTCTATCTTCATTTTCGGTACTACACAGACAAGTTAGTCACCTCAAGTTTTCCATTTCTATCTTCATTTTCGGTACCACACAGACAAGTTAGTCACCTCAGACCCTTTTTTGAAACAAAGAGGGAGTGTAAGCAAAGCAAGCCCAAAAAACCACAAAATTATGCACGTAATTTAGGCCACAGTGATATTGATTGGTAAGTTCATTAAACAGTGATTGCACCTAAAAATACCAAACATGGAGATAACAAGGGCAGAAAAGGCTAAGAGTCCTCTTGAATTCCCTGGCTGTTTCCCCTGATCTTACTTTACTAACTGCTTATTAAAGACTGTGCTAGCTCTCTTGCCCATCCCATGATGTGTACCTATAAGTTAGGGCACCATGATCTACAGCAAATCTTGGCTCTCCCAGAATGAACTCAGAACCCCCATCAAAGAAAAATTATTCATGACGTCAGTTAAAGATGGTAAAGCAGATTTTATTCCGGATGCGGGGCTGCTGCTGAAATGAGTTCGTGTTAGTGGAGAGAGATTGGGCTCAATTCTGGGTACAGCAAGGAAAAGTGGGAATTTATAGCCAAGGAGCAGGGTGGGGATGAGTGGATAGAAAATTACTAAGAGGAAGCATCAGGGCTGGGGTGGGCGGAGTGGGGGGATTCTGGCTAAACTGACCTAGCAGGATTCTTGCTGAAGGCAGGCTACGGTGATCAGACACTACCTGGGGGACGGTGGGGGATGAGGAACACAATCAGGTGACAAGGGTGATCCGATCACCGGAGCAGAGGATTCTGACTAAACTGACAGCAGGATTCTTGCTAAACCTGGACCACGAAGAGATGAACACAGAAGCCCGAAGTTTAGGGCCTGATTGAGAAGAGAATTCAGAGGAGACTGAGTAGAGTTTGGTCAAGGAGAGGATCTTTGTCACCCTAGAGCAGCAGCGTGGCCAGATCCACGACCAACCAAAGATCCACCGTCCGTGGAAAGGAAGCTGCAGAGCCAAGCTGGGCCTGAGGCTCCCAGAGACCAGGGTGGGTAACCTGAAGGTAAGGACAGGGGCAGAAGGCCACAGTGGTGGCCTGCACTTAAACCAAGGGGCACATGCTGCAAAATGACCCCTCGGCCCTTAAGAAAAAGCCACCCAAATCTCTTAGACACACAAAACACATGGTACAAGAAAGCTTTCAAAGGGGCCTTGTCCCACAGGACCCGCCTGAGGGGGGTTAATTCCGAGGCTGGCGTGAGCTTGGTTGGTTCAATGGTTTCTGTATTTTTGATCCTGGATGAAAACTTCTGCATCCAGTGGATGGACTTGTCTGCCCAGGAGGGCATCTGCGTGGGGACAGCCTCACCATTTGACCATGAAGTTCAAATCATGTCTACCCGATAGAAGGGCTTCCAAGCTGGCCGCACCTTAAAGGGCCAGACTGGTTTCTCTCAACCAAGCAAACTCCCTCCCAAATAAAGTCCATGTTGCTCGGCTTATGTGACCCACCCACACATAGAATCACCCATGGATCCCTTCCCTTACTGGATAATAATATTGCTGATAACACTAGCAATAATAGTCCACACTCATTGCGAGCTTGCTTCTTGTCAAACATTTGTTCTGAGTGCTTTGTAAGAATTCGCTTACTTAGGAGCTTCCCTGGTAGCACAGTGGTTGAGAGTCCGCCTGCCGATGCAGGGGATGTGGGTTCGTGCCCCGGTCCGGGAGGATCCCACATGCCGCAGAGCGGCTGGGCCCGTGAGCCACGGCCGCTGAGCCTGCACGTCCGGAGCCTGTGCTCCGCAACGGGAGAGGCCACAACAGTGAGAGGCCCGCGTAGCACAAAAAAAAAAAAAAAAAAGAATTAGCTTACTTAATACTCACAACAACCAAATGAAATAGGTATTATTGTTCTCATTCTATAGATGAGGAAACTGAGACCCAGGGAAATCGAGCCACTTGCCCATTATAACAACAAAACATAGCAGTGCTGGGGTTTGAACCCATTTAAGAACTTTTGGAAGCTTAGCCATTTTTACTTATTAAAATAACCTTTTTACACACACATATACACACACACGTGTGTGCACACAAAGATTCTGGAGCCTCCCAACCACAATACAGTGCTTCCTGTTGGTCACCAGCTCCCCTGTCCACAAATCTATCCACAGTGACCCTAAATCTAGGCCACACAGTAAAGAGAGTACACTGGACCTTCAGTGACCCACATCTGGAAAGCAGGCCCATGTTTTCAAATGCCTTCACACCACTTTCTCCCCTGGTCCTCATGGCTGGGTCTTCATGGTCATCCTTGCCTTTAGGCAAGTGTTGTGGCCTGGGCTCTGCGGGATGCATGGTTTATAGACAAGACCAGCCTTTACTCCATTTCACAGGCAACACAGGCTTGGCATCTAGGAGAACGTTCCTGGATGAAACAGCCTTGTCAGTTTGCCGGTACTCGTTTAAATTCCAGACCCTGGTTTTTAAGATACACACATCTGCTGTGGGACTATGTATTGCGATAGATGAAAATAGAAATGGTTTTCCATTGTATCTGTATTATTAGATTTGACCTACCATTGAAACAGCAAAGAAAGAGTGAAAAATTAAAGGTGATTTGATATTAGCCTCCTATTCATATTAGAAAAAGTAACTGCTTCTGCGGTTTTCCTCACAGAGGTGTCTTTATTCATTTGACATGCCTTTAATAAGTAATTCTAGTTGTCTGGTTGCCAAGAAAGATTTCCTACAGGCAGACTTGAAAGTGACTCGGAACTCTTTGCATGCCCAGCTTCAAATGATCCCAGAACAGCAAACATTCAGCTTCCCTTCAGACTTCTGAAGTGTGGGAATAACATGAAAGAATGAACAGGAATCATTCTGCAGCCTGCACATCCTAGGAGTGGAGCTGGCTGGCAGAGGCTGCGGCTGGGTCTACACGGATCAGGCATAGTGAGATTTGAAATAATCTCATGAAGTTCACCAAACCAAATGATTTATTTCAAGGAAGGAAATCTACTTTGGGGCCAGAAGGATCCAGGTCAGTCATACACAGACTGAGTTTTCCTCTGCTTGAGTAGCCCTGGAGTGGGCAGAGAAAGACAGGGAAAACCACCACGACTGTTCTCATGGAGTCACAACCAAAGAGCACACACTATGAATAGGTATGAATATTCACTACAGGGATTACTTATTCCTCTACATATACCAGGCTACGTGGGTAACATACATAACCTCATATAGTCCTCAAAACAACAACAGTCCTATCTATGAGGTAATTGTTGCCATTTTACAGATGTGAAAACTGAGCCTCTGAGAGGTTACATGACTTGCCCAGGACACACAGTTTGGGAGGCAGAGGTCGGCTAGCTGTTCATCAAGCATTTCCCTATTCCTCCTGGACTCACATCTAGATGCCATTTCCAGGCCCCCTTGCAGGCAGACGCAGCCATCTGACTCAATTCTGACCAATAGAAAGTGGGTGGAGGGCTTCCCTGGTGGTGCAGTGGTTAAGAGTCTGCCTGCCGCTGCAGGGGACACGGGTTCGTGCCCCGGTCCGGGAAGATCCCACATGCCGCGGAGCGGCTGGGCCCGTGAGCCATGGCCACTGAGCCTGTGCGTCCAGAGCCTGTGCTCCGCAACGGGAGAGGCCACAACAGTGAGAGGCCCGCATACCGCAAAAAAATAAAAAAAAGTAAATTGGGTGGAAGTGACATAAGTCATTTCCAGGTCTGGCACATAAAACCTGCCCATACACAATTCTCTCTTCTCTCACCCAATGGCTGAATGAGAGGATGCTGAGGACCTAGAGGAGGGAAAAATCTGAATATGGAAGAATCCAGGATGCTCAGTAACTGCTTTGAGCAGAGGCCGTTCCTCATCACTGCTCCTGCAGGGGACGGTGATGTGAGCTGGAAACAATCTACTGTGTTAAACCACTGAAATTTGCCGATTGTTGGTTCCAGCAGAAAACCTAAACTCAAGGACTCTGAAGTCCATGCTCTCAGCCCTTTCCTTGTCTGGAACTGTACTAGGGCTGATCAACCCTCCCCAGGGGACACTGGGACCCTCTAACTTTTTTTGAGTCTCATCCCTCTTCCTGCTCTACTAGGCCTGAGGTGGTGATTTCTTGGCTTTCCACTTTCCTATCTATGCAGACATATTCCTGGTTTTTGCGAATCTGATCAAAGCTACTCCTTCTATCTCTCGGTTAATCCCTCCCCATGTGGGCCTCTGGGCCTCTGATTGTCTGTGATTTCTCCTCTCCCACGTGGACATATCAGATACATCACTAGTGTCTCTTCCACCCTTGCCCTGCCCTCCCTTCCTCAGCCAGTGCTGTGTTCTGGCCTTCATCATATCTCGCCTGGTGTAATCGTAACACCCTCCAAACGTGTCTCTTCCCCTCCTTCCCATCATCCTATTGCCTCCAAAAAGGATCTTCACGAAATAGCTGAGGCCCCAGCACCCCCTGCATTACATTTCCCCATGTGAAGTCTAACAATAATAAAAATGTAAATGCTTTTGAACATGCAATTCCATGTCTATGAAGTTGCAGATACATGCACAAAATGATTTCTATACAAGGATATTAACTGTCTCATTGTTTGAAGTAGCAAAAGACTGGAAACATCAAATGTCCATCAGTGGAGTCTTGTTAAGTAAACTATGTAACAAGTAACTATTGTTTACTTGTTAAGTAAACAATGAGTTTTGCCTAAAAATCTACAGAATCTATGGTTAAGTATGGTGAGCAAGATACAAGTAAGTGTATACAACATGTTACTATTCGTGTTTTTAAAGTATTGGGGAGATATATTCCCATATGTTTGCAAAGACATGGAATGTCTCTGAAAATGCACAAGAAACTGTCAGTAGCATTTGCTTCTGGGAAGAGAACTGAGTGACCAGAAATCAGGGATGGGAGGGAGACTTACTTTTCACTGAATATACGTTTGTATTGTTTGAAGATCTTACTCTGTACATGTATTATTTTAAAACAATAAAATAAAATGTGACTTGCTAGTGCTTATTTGATAAAATCCAAATCCTTTAGTATAAAACGAAAGACTTTCCAAGTTCTAGCTCCAACACGTTTTTCCTGCTGGCCCTCTCACGCTACTACACGGTTCTCAGAACATTCCTTGTACATCCCCATCCCTCTGCCTTTGTTTAGGGCTCTCCTTCTCCTGGCAAGTCCTGATACTGATAGGCAGGAACTCATCTCATCTGTTATCGCCTTCATTTTCTTTATAACTTTATACTATGGCCCTTGGTCCCAGTTTGCTGTGTGTTAGAGGTAGGTGTCTTTCCTACAATGATATCTTAGACATAGCAAGTGTTCAAAATATGTCAGTGCCTTGAACCAAATTTATAATTCCACATGTCTCAGCCACAGCTTCTAAGAACGGCTGGGAAGGGGGTAAGGGATGGGCTCACCCTTCCCCGCAGCTAAGGAGTAGAATCTGGAACCCACCCCATCAGGCTGGGGGCTAGACAAGGTCAGTAACACATCTCAGCCTGGGACATTCTGCAAGACTGGACGTCCTTCCTCTGGTCCACTCCCAAGGTCACCCCCCTCCCCATCTCTTTGTCCAAAGACCCACCAAGTCAATGGTGTGGCTCTGCTCAGGATTGAGCCTTGGCTCTGTGGAATTGGGCCCGAGAGAGGGAGAGGGAGAGAGAGAGAGAGAGAGAGAGAGAGAGAGAGAGAGAGAGAGAGAGAGAGAGAGAGAGGGAGAGAGGGAGAGGGAGAGGGAGGGGGAGAGAGAGAGAGAGAGACGTCCATTGCCCTGGACCACAGTCTGGGGTTTAAACTCAGTTGTCACAATTATTTGAAGCCTATTAAGTTTATTTATGTTCCAAAGCAGGTCCACTAGAGAAGGACCATCATAGTCGTAAATATCAGGGCTGCTGTTCTCCAGACACAGCTGGGTCTGTGGGCCCCTCCCCTTCTCAGCTCTGCAGGCCCCGCTTACAGGCAGGAGCCATGCACTCGGATGCAGGACAGCACCACCTCCTATCTGACCAATTCTGTTAGCTCAGCCAGTACAACACATGCTTCCTCTACACCTTTTGGGTAGCAGGAGTGTGTCTGAGCAAGACTCAGCTATCCAGGGGAGGGATGGTGTCTTCCAGTCCTGCTCTAGTCAAATGCACAAGGGTCAGGAGCCCAGGGGTACAGGCTTTCTCCTCAAAGAACCATGGGGACATAAGGATGGACATTATACCCTGGGCACATCTAGAATTCTGTAAGAGAGCAAAGGACTGCTGGACGTGTCCTATGAGTTCCTGGCTGCGTGAGGCTTTCATTTCATTTACCAGTGTGGATTGGAGGAGACCATTTAGTTCTAAGAGCCAGTGTTTTCAAAGCATATCCCACTGTACACTGGTCTTGTAAGATTCTCCATGGAAAAGTAAAGGAGATCTTGTGGCCAAAAAAAATTTATGAAACATTGAATATTCATTAAATCCTCCTCTGGGGAGAATCACAACACACATTTTCATATTAAAGGCCCCGAGATGTCCTGCAGTAAAATGAACTTAACCCAGTGTGCTCTAAACACATTTGACAAAAGAATCCTTTCTTGGTGATCCCTACAAACAAACATCCCTTGATAGAAGTGTTACATGGAGTACATTTTGGAAAAAGCTGCTTTTAGAGATGTCTGAGTCCTCGAGTCCCTTCTTAGCATAGCCTAGGAGGAGAAACTTCTCTAACTTGCCCCTCACCCCATCAATCAGAGCATGCTCTGCTGGTTTAGGGCAGTGGATATCAAAATGTGGTCCCCGGATTAGTAGCACCTTTGAATTTGCCACAATTGCAAATTCTCAGACCCCAACGAACCTGGACACTCTGGGAGTGAGGTCCAGCAATTTGTGTTTTAACCAGCCCTCCAGGTAATTTGGATGCAAGCTATTAGTCTAGGGTTTTGGAAATCTCTTTCTCTGAACAGGTCCTATTCTACCTCATTCATTATCTGTACATGTTTTTATTTATACCATCTGCAAGTCCGAAGAGGAAAGGATATGCACAGCCAGTACGAAAATCCTCATATACTAGCACGATTAAAGCACGTTTATAGAAAAACACTCTTCCCTCCAATAATTCCACTCACCTCCTTCAGATCTGTGATATACTGTAAGTTTTTATATTTATTTTCTTGCTCCCACCTAAAATCTAAAGGCCGTGGGAGCAGGGCTTTTCATCTATTTCACCCCCTGCTTTCTCCCCAGACCCAGAATGGCTCCTGCCTTAATACATATTTGTTTAATGAGTGAGCCTTATGGTAAGTAGGCAGGTGAGGGCCATTGCCTTGTTTAAACAGTTTCACTTGGAGCTTCCTGGCAGGCACAGAGTTACAGAGATCTCTATCTAATAACAGGAAATCAGACACTCCTGAAAAGGACAGAAGTAGTGAGACCCTCCTTTTAGCCCTGAGGGCTCCTTGAGTGGGTAACAGAGCTATTCCTGGAGGCTCCGTCCCTGATGGCTGGTGTCAGAGCCACAGACTCGAATAGCTTTCGAGGGGAGAGCTTTCTCTTTACTCTCTCCAGTGAGAGATGGGTAGACGCCTGCACACAGATGTCTGTGCTGAACTAACCTCCTGGCAGGAGAAGCAAAAGGCCGTGAATGACAGGAAACTCTGCTCATTTTGTCAGTTTCGTAGGTTAAATGTGGCAGGGCCTGAGGGGAAGAGGAGGGGGTAAGCATTCAGCCACATTGAGTTCTTTTCCAGCAGGGGGAAGGGCAGCAGCCCCTACCTCGGAAAGAATGTATCCAGCACTGATAAATGTATAAAGTATTTGACCTTTAATCAATCCTAATATTTTCAATCCACAGAGCCTTCTTAAACGCCTGCAGCCCTGCCCCTGGACCTCTATTCATCACAATTACGGCTCCAACTGTCGGAGCAATGCATGAAACGGCGCACGCTGACGTCCAATATTTTATCACTAATAAAGAGAAACATCCCAAGTATTTGCACAGTTCTGATACTTTCCAGCCCTGAGCCCAGGAAAAGGGGGAGCGTGGTGATTTATGCGCACTGCCCGGCATTGTTAATTGGCCTTCTCGGCCGGAGCCTCCGGGACCACTGCTCGCCTGTGCTACACAGCCATAGTCTCAGAGGAGAGTGGGCAGCTGGCTGGAGCGCAGCAGGCGGCCTGGGAGGAGCGCGCCGAGCACACAGTAGGCCCTTCCACAGCATCTGGTAAGTGGTGTGAAACTCTGTAAAGGGCGATTTTTAAAAATCACGATTTGGCAAGTGCCTGCCTACACCTGTGGCTTTGTAAACAGATCCGTTGTTTATGAGGACTCTGTGATCCACCCCCATTTCCATGTCCCGCCTTCCCGCCCCCCTCCCATCCCCAGGCTGTGTCTGCTGCCCAGCCCTGTCCCTTCTCAGCCTGAAGGCCCTCCCTCTTGGCCTCCCAGCTCCAAGCAGAGGGAAGCTCAGTTTCCAGCCACAGTGTTCAGACGGCCCACAGGCTGTGTCTACATGGCACCCAAACATCTGGATGAGATGTAAATAAAACAAGCAGATGTTTCTCCTTCCTTATAGCAGGTGCCTTGGCAGAACCCTCTGCCTTAAGCTGTAAGGGAAGGGCTTTCTGGAGTCCAGGGCCCAGAGCGGGGAGGGGAGGGGGGAACACTCCTTATCAAGAAGCTGGTTACTTGGCCTCACAGAGAGGAATGAGCAAAGAAAGCCAGACACCCCTAGGAAAAAGGTGCTGGCAAAGGATGATGGCCTCTGTGTGGACAGGATGGAAGGTCTGGGAACTGGGGGGGCAGGAGGAGGGAGAGGGGTCCAGAGGTCCTGATGCAAACAAGTGGGGAGAAGGGTTGATGCCAAATCCCTCTTTAATTTCACTGTGGCAAAGGATTTTCTGAGCCTCCACCTTCTACACCACTGCCTTCCAGGAGAAGGGAGAAGAAATGGCCTCCTCTGTACCCCGGGGGCTAAGATACAAGAGAAGTTGGGCTTAGAAAGTGGCACAAAACTCCCCCTTCGCACCCCATGTTCTATCTAACAGGACACCAAGGGGCAGTCACTTCAGACAAATAAAGGGGTGTTAAGATACCTATGGGGCTTCCCTGGTGGCGCAGTGGTTGAGAGTCCGCCTGCCGATGCAGGAGACGCGGGTTCGTGCCCCCGTCCGGGAAGATCCCACATGCTGCGCAGCGGCTGGGCCCGTGAGCCATGGCCGCTGAGCCTGTGCGTCCGGAGCCTGTGCTCCGCAACGGGAGAGACCACAACAGTGAGAGGCCCGCGTACCACAAAATAACAAAAAAAAGATACCTATGAAAGGGATAATTGAGGAAGGACAGGGGACAGAGGACCAGAGGCAGAAGGAGATTCATTGGTCACCACTTGTTTCCCTTCATTCCTTCCATCCTCTCCACCCTGTGTGTCACACTAGCACACTCCCCCAGCTTGCTCCCCCAAGCCCCCAGCCCTATGCGTGACACTAAAAACCCTCCCCCAGTCCTCTGCCTCAGTTCAGCCCTGGCTGTAACCCCAACACATTCTCCCTTCCTCCCCCACCCACTCCCTTAGTTCCCGGGTGTAACACTGAACACACTCCCCAGTGCTGTCCCCAACTTTCTAGCCCGAGTGGAGCACGGACACCCCCTCCTATCCTCTCCCCCAAGCCCCCAGCCCTGTGTATGACACTAACACACCCCTCCCAGTCCTGTCCCCCACTCTCCCATCCCTTGGGTGAAGCATGGCTGGCACTCCCTTGGCACCTTCACAGCCCCTATGTGTCAAACCAAACACATTCCTCAGGGCCACCTTCTGTGGAAGCAGCTCTGCTCCCCCACTATCTCCAGGGAGACTTTCAGGACCCTACAGTGATCCTTTGGCCCCCGGCCCAGCACAGACAAGCACTATTGTATGTGGGTGTGAGTGTATGTCTGTGTGCGTCAGACATGGCAGCAACTGGAGAGTTGCCACGCTCAACTCCCCCATCTATCCACCAATTATTGAATTTTGTGCTGAAGGCAAATATTTTCCATCGACCTCAGTGTTCCTCTCTGTGAAACTGAGCTGCACTTCGACATCCAGCTCTCCGGTACCCATGGAGAAGGGTCTGATTTCCACACGACATCAAGAAACCAGCTATCAGGGCTTCCCTGGTGGCACAGTGGTTAAGAATCCGCCTGCCAGTGCAGGGGACACGGGTTCGAGCCCTGGTCCGGGAAGATCCCACATGCCATGGAGCAACTAAGCCCGTGCGCCACAACAACTGAGCCTGCGCTCTAGAGCCCACGAGCCACAACTACGGAGCCCACGCACCACAACTACTGAAGCCTGCGCACCTAGAGCCCGTGCACAACAAGAGAAGCCACCGCAATGAGAAGCCCGCGCACCACAACGAAGAGTAGCCCCCACTCGCCACAACTAGAGAAAGCCTGTGTGCAGCAATGAAGACCCAACACAGCCAAAAAATAAATAAGTAAAATAAATTTATTAAAGAAAAAGAAACCAGCTGTTGGACTGTGGTTGGGACCAGGTGAGGCACAGTTGGGGGAAGGAGATTATACTTTGGTAGAGAAGTAACTTTTGCATTTTGTTTTTCTTGCTTTTTTTATGAAACAGGAAGAGCAAAGCCATGCCCCAAGGCTGTGGGTTTTTCAAGCAAAGACTTTCCCCCTGATAACCACAGCGACCCCCTGAAAGAAGTGGCCGGCTTCCTCTCACATTTTGGCGGGGGAGGGGGTAGGAATCAGACACAAAGAAACCTGAAGAATGGATGACCCAAGCCCCCTTCCCCCAAGTAGCCTTGCTATCCAGCATCACGGGTTAGAAGTTTATAGGAATTCTGGATCCATGGTTTCCTATGGTCCCTTTTACAGATCTTGTTAATTTATTACCCGTGGTTACACTTTCAATGGAAATCATGAAGAAATGGTAAAGGAAACATGAGCTAATTTTTTTCCAGTGACACATTTCACTGCTATTTAAATAGCCGTTCTGCCAAACCAAACACAGCACTTACAGCCAGCGGTGACACATGAAGGAGATGGCTGTGGCCAATCGTGCCCGCGGCATCCCGAACAGGCGAGACTTTCTCTCAGCTTCCCCAAGGGCCAGACGCCAAGAGGGGTGGATGGGGGGAGCTGGAGCCTGGGGCACAGCTGGAGCCCCAGAGCCTGGCGATCGCAGCTCCCACCCTCTCCCCAGCAGGGCTCTTTCCCTCCGCCTGGAGCCCGCTCCTCGCCCCGCTGAGCGGCCCTGGGGTGACCGTTTCCCCAGCAGCCCGAGAGGCCCCCCAGAGCGGTCCACAACCAGGCCGCGAGCTGCCTGGGCTCTCCCTGCTGGATGATTCGCTGAGGCCTCAAACCGGGAACATTGTCAGGTTGTGTAAAACCAGAGACAGACTCTGGGGAAGGCCTGACCAGCCTCGTTCCAGTTCTGCGGTAGTGGCCGTGACCACGACCGCGCCTGCACAGAGTGCCTTTGTTGGGCAAACCCAGGGCCTCCGACTTCTCCTCACAAGCGTTCGCCCCTGACACTTTTTTGCTCCGCAGCTTTGGGACTATGATGTCACCCTGCGTTTATTCACTTTTCAAGAAGCCAATTGATAGCACAAAGTTGAAAGGTGCCCATAGGGTATACCTTAAAAGCTCTCATCACAAGAAAACAGGAATGTGTAACTTTGTGTGGTGATGGGTGGTAACCAGGCTTATCGTGGTGATCATTCCACGGTGAATACTAATATCGAATCGTTGCCTTGTAAACCTGAATCGAATATAATGTTATATGTCAATTACACCTCAATTAAAAAAAAAAGAGGACTAAACAACAAGGTCCTACTGTATAGCACAGGGAACTATATTCAATATCTTGTAATAAACCATAATGGAAAAGAATATGAAAAAGAATGTATATATATGTATAACTGAATCACTTTGCTGTACAGCAGAAATTAACACAACATTGTAACTCAACTATATTGCAAACAAATAATTTGTTTTAAAAAAAGAACATAGGTTTAAAAAAAAGAGGCAGACCAATGAGCTGTGGCATTTGGTGAGAGAAAAGCCAGGGCCTGAGATGTCGGGGAAGAGAGGCTCTGGCAATAGCCGGTGCGGCGCAGCAGTGGAGGGGGTGCCCCTCTTCACAGCGGCTGTGTCAGAAATGCCCAGGATTTTAAAATGCAGTGGGGTTGAGGGAAACGAAGCACTTAGGAGCTGACATCTGGCCCTTGGAGAACTTGGATCAGCTGTCAACCTCAGGGGCCCCGTAGGAGCCCCGTGGCACTGACATTCTCACGTTGAGCTCCTCTGATGAGCAGCGAGGGCAGGGGGCGATTCAGGAAGGGGAATGAAATGGGGAGAGAGCATTCTGGAGGGAGAAGCCAGCAGGAATTGGGGCTTCGGCCCCACCCAGGCCTCACTGGATCTTGAACAAGTGTGACTACCTCTCTATCCCCACAGTGGGAGGCTCTGTGGCCCCCAGAGCCCCCTGCAAGTGTCAAGGTGGGCAGAGCAGAGGGGCTGTGACAGAAGTCGGGCAGCAGGCCTGCTGGCATACTGGGAGAAACCACTCTGCTTTCCAAGGAGAAAACCCACTTTAGTGAGGCTCCGGAGAGAAGTTAGCTGTCGTCTTCCCTTTGCCAAAAAGTATATTAAATTCGCTGACCACATTTTTCCAAACCCGAGTGCGGAGGACATTAGATGCAACACACACTGGCTGGGCTCTGGTGTGCTGGGCACCCCACACATTTCATTTTGCATTATTAATATTTAAACCAAAGCAGCTGTTCTCTGCACACACAGAGCCCAGAGCCTGCCCAAGGTTCCTACGAAGACTTCTCCCTGGGGCCAGATGCACCAGCTGGGCAGCCCCTTACTGATCCTCAGGGCTTGGGCCTCCTGGGGCAGATTTCCCCAAGCAGCCATTCCTTGATCTGCAGTGACATTTCTGGGACATTTCTGGGCCAGGGGCTTGGTGGTTTATTGGCAAGAGCAGACTCTGTTGATCTACCTTAGCTAAGATTTGGTGGGTCCACCCTTAGCAGATTTTTGAGAGGAGTGAAAAGATCTCTTTGCTATACCAGCCTCCCCTTCTGAGCCCTCGGCCCCAGGGTAAGGTCCCCCGGGCTTTCACGTGTTCTCCCGATTTCTTTCCTCCTTCAAAACTAGAACAACTGTCATACCAAGCTTTTGTGCCTTGGAGCCTCGGGTCCTCCACCTGTGCATTCGCACCTTAAAGCCTCATCGCTAAGCCTGGGTGGGGAGACTCTTGCCTGAGTCTGTGGGACAGCCTGGCCGGCACCATACCACAGCCTGCTACCCAAAGCCCCTTCCCAACCTGCCTCGATTTTGTCACCTCCAGGTCCCTGTGCTTCAGCCACCTGGGGCTGCTCTGGCTCCCAGACACACTAAACACAGTCCTTCCACAGACCATCTGCTCCTTCTACTTGCCTTTGAACTCCCAGGACAAAAGTCACCTCCTCTCTGCCACCATCCACCACCTCCACCCCAGGATGAACTAATTACTTACTCCTCTCTCCTCGCCTAACAATTTATGTTCCATTCTATTTTGGCATATATCTCACTATATTGTAAACTTTTCTTTCTATACTTCTAAAAACTAATATTTATTGAGCACTTTCTATGTACATGATGCTTTAAGCAGAATTACATATTATGTAATTCTCACAATAACCCTATGAGATGGGTTTTGTAATTATCCCCATTTTACAGATGACAAAACTGAGGCTTAGAGATGGTGAGTACCTTGCCCAAGGTTACAGAACTAAGAAGTATCTGTCTCCCCCCAGAGACTACGAGCTCCTTAAGGAAGAGGCCATAACAGTGTGCTTCCAGGGCCTACCTAACACATTGTCTCAATATAGGTGTTCGATACATGTTTGTTGAAATGAAAATAAAAGTAAATAAAGCAAGCAGAAGGATTTTCCCAGGCCAGGATTTACTGAGATACCCTAGGGTCGCCATTTTCTCTAGGCGACTAACCCAGCTCAAGCTCCTGGAGAAGCAGGAGTAAAAACTTAGCAGGAAGCCAGACATGGATTCAAATTCCAATTCCACCTGAATTTAAACTAGCTGTGCCTCTGTTTTCCCATTTGCAAATTGGTGAAAATAAGAATACCAACCTAATTTAATCCTTACAACAACCAATCCAGTCCTGCCTGAGCTGGATGAAAAAGAGCAGGAGGTTATGACACATGGAAAAGATGTACGAATTAAATGAAGTGATATGTGGAGAGCATCTAACCCAGCCCTGGCCACATTATAGACACGCACATTGATGTCTTGTACAAACACACTGAAGTGCTTTGACAGCAATGGTGATGACAATGTGTTATATTTACATGGGACTCCATAAGGCTCTGCCGCAGGATCTCTTGATTTAACCCTCACAACTTTTGTAAGCCAAATATTACTACCACGATCCTGTTGCAGACACCTAGTGCTGTACAGCAACCCACCCCGAAACTCAGTGACTTAATAGCAGGTATTTTGCTCACAAATCTGCAATTCGCGCTGGGCTTGGTGAGGAAGCCCTTCTTCTCTGCTCCATTTGGCACCACCTGGAGCAGCTTGAAGACTCGGGGTCAGAATCATCGGAAGGCTCTCAGTCACCACTGATTCCGGCTGTTTTCTGAGACCTTGGCTGGGACGCTCAGCCAGAACCTAGACTTGCCCCCTCCATGTGGCCTGGGCTTCCTCACGGCACAGTGGCCAAGATCCAAGGTGGGGGGAGGGGAGGGAGAGAGAGAGAGAGGGCAGCCAGTGGAAGCCGTATGCCTTTTATGGCCTAGCCTAGGAAGTCACACGATGTCACTTCTGACACATTTTATTTGTTGAGGCAGTCACAGAGACCTGCCCAGGTTCAAGGGGAAGGGACATAGACTCTGCCTCTTAATGGGAAGTAATAAGGTTCTGGAAGAGGGCGTGGGACTGGGTTATAGCATTTTTTGGAAAATACACAAAGCCCCAGTTTACAGAGGAGAACAATGAGGGGAGGAACTACATAGTGACCTGTGCAAGAGCATAGCACCCATGAGTGGCAGAACCAGAACTCGAACCCAGGTCTTCTGACTCCAATCCCTAGGCTTTTTCCACTGAACCATGTGCCTTCCAATCCCATTTATCAGGGCTTCAGAAAGACTCAGCCCCAGACCCCTCTGGTGGCACAGTGGTTAAGAATCCGCCTGCCGATGCAGGGCACACGGGTTCGAGCCCTGGTCCGGGAAGATTCCACATGCCGCAGAGCAACTAAGCCCACGAGCCACAACGACTGAGCCCACGTGTCACAGCTACCGAAGCCCGCGCGCCTAGAGCCCGCAATAAGAGAAGCCACTGCAATGAGAAGCCCACGCACCACAACGAAGAGTAGCCCCCGCTCACCGCAACAAGAGAAACCCCGCGGGCAGCAACGAAGACCCAAAAATAAACGCACCCAAAAATAAACGCAGCCAAAAATAAATGAATGAATTTATTAAAAAACAAAGAAAGAAAGAAAGACCCAGCCCCTTCCCCACATAACGGGTCTTTCAGAGCCAGCCTGCTTCTGCACACGCATGCGCGCACGTGCACACACACACACACACACACACACACACACAGAGCCACAGCTTAACTTCCTTCCAGCAGTCCCTTTACCCCCCTGCACCTGGTGATGGAAAGAGCTCCTGATCGGACCCCACTTTGCTGCATCACTGCCAGGCCAAGCTGAGCTGGGGCACCCAGACCAGCCGGGAACCAGAGCAGGGGATTCCTGATGCTCAGGGCTGAGGGTGGGAGGGACTGACAGGAGACGGCATCTGGAATTCCAGATGACAGTAGGAGCTAAGAGGACTGTGGGTAATCTGGGGAATTTTTGGAAAATGTGAGTGTGATGTCAGCCTCAGTGAAAGAGAGAGGAAAGTAGGAGGAGTGGGGGATGGTCCTGGGGGGCCGGCAGGGGAAAGCGAGGGCAGTCGAGTTGTAATGTGAGGAACAGTTTATTAGTCTAGAAAAGTTTAACTTGAAGCTCCCAGCCTGCCCCCACGCCTCTGCCCAGCATGGGCACATCACACGGATGTGATTATAAACCGTGCTGGTGGCTCCTGGCTGAATCCAGGGGAGGAGGTGGGAATGCATTGATTTCTTCACGGATTATTGAGCAACTGAGCACGAAGCCAGCCCTTTGCCAGCCCGGGGGCATCGAGAATCAGCAAGGAGCCCTGAGAAATCCCTGCCCGGGTCAGGTGGGAAGAGGCCACAGAGGTCAGGGTTGGGGCAGTCCAACCCTCTGGGGAATCCGGCTGGTGCTTCTAGCCATGCTGTGATTGGCTTGTTAAGGCTCTCTCCGCAGGACCGGGTACCCACCTGACACCTGGTCCCGAGGTTACCTCAGGCCGACCCGAAGCTCTTTGTGCATAGAGCCAGGTGGCGGCCAGCACACAATGGGGCAGCCGGGTTCCGATGACGACGCTCATGCGTCCACAGGGAGCCACAGCTGGGATCACAGTCTCCCACCCAGCACTACTCAGCTGTGTGACCTCGGGCAAGTCCCTGAACCTCATGCAGACTCAGTGAAATGGGAGCATTAATTCCTACTCCAAAGAGCTGCGGTGAGCCTTAAATAAGGATGCATGGGTTAAGGATAAGAACCAGTCACTCCCAAAACCTGTTCCTCAAACCTCCCACTCCATTAAGCCCCAGGGAGGTACCAGCAAGAACGAACAGAAGCACAGGTGCCAGGAGAGAGGCTGCTTCATCGCCATGTCGGAGACACAGACTTGGGATTCTCTGTGCCTCTCTATTCTCACCCAGAAAACAGAAAGGTTGGACAGATGGTATTCTATTAGTTCCCTCTATTTTCCTCCTCTCTTTCCTTGTGACCCCTCCTACTCATTCCCACAGGCCACACTGAGACAAACCATGCTTATCATGAGGGAGGCACTGGGCTGTGGCCTACGAGGATTTCTCTGAAGTTCGTCCTGTGGCTCCAACTTCTGAGGCCCCCAAGTTCCTCTTGTCTGAGCCAGGGCTGGGGTTTGGGTAGGGGCACAACAGCCCTGTGCTTTCCTGGAGGACTCTGATGCTATCCTCACCTTTGTCCTCATGGGTTTCTGTCCCTCTGAGGTTCTTGGAAAGTCTTAGGCCACCTCCCAAAGTTCCTGGATGAAAAATAGAAACTTAGGAATGAGGGTGAAAACCAAGCAGCCTCCTACCTTGTCTGGGGCTTTATTTTGAGAGTAACAGCCTGAAACAATCCTCCCTCGTCCTCTTTCCCCTTTCCTGGCAGCTCCAGCATCCTCCAGCTGAGTCCTGCCTGGGCTGGTTGAGGGAAGGAGGAGGTTATGGTCCATGGAAGAGTCATACCCCGAACTTTATGGGGTTTGCAGCCCAGGTGCAGAGCTGGGTCCCGCCCTCTCTCGACCACAGCCAGAGAAATGAAATGCAGGCTCCGTGGGGCAAGTAGGAAGCAAGGGGGACGGGAAGACATAGAGAGAAGATAAAAGGGTGTTTGTGTCAGGGTGCAGAGGGCAGCCTCCAGGTGAGGAGGAATAAGAAGGGCTTGTGGGGAGCTCGGTCGTGTCATCACCAATAAGTGACGGGGGGATAGGAAGTTTCCAGGGGGTGACAGAAGGTTACTGACCAGGGAAGCGGGTTTCAGGCAGGTGTCAGGAGCTGCGCTGCATTTCAGAAGAGCCCATGGCCACCTTCCAGGGGCCACAGCTCACAGTCCCCTGAGTACTCATGGCCACTATATTCTCTCCGGAACTGCTCCTGTCTCCCCCAGCCTCAGACCTTCAGCTCCAGGGAGGAGCCTCAGGGCAGATGGAGCCCAACATTCCCTGGGCTCTTCCAGCCCTAACATTTATCTTCGGGTTATTTTCACTCCCAAGAACAAAGAAGCTTTCTATTCAGCAAGTGGTGAGACCCACACCTCTGACAAGCCATAGATCACGCTAGGGAGGGCAGGCGGGAAGGGCTGGTGGCCAGTTCGTGGAGCTGCTTCTCCCTCCCACCCAGACCCTCAGAGGGGGAGTCTGGCTCCTGGCTTGCTGTAGGGTCCTGGCAGAAGGCAAAAGTGTGCGGGACAAACTGGTTCTGGAGCCAGAGGCCAAGCCAAGGTGGGAAGAGGGGAAAGACGGGACAAGACTGACTCTCAGAAGGGAAGGAGCCCTGGGCAAACCCTGCTTGGACCCAAACTCTATGGGCTCAGTCTCCTCACATAAGATATGGGATGGTCACCCAAATCACCTGGGGAGCTCTAAAAAAAGAAGGGTAGTAAAAGCCGATAAAGGCCAACCGTACAGAAAAGGTATATAGTGGATTCAACACCCCCAGTAGCTGCCATTGTAGCTGAATTCCTTGTTTCCTTCAATAAATATATTTGAATACATTAGCATATATAAGTATAGATACACACACATATGGACATTCATATATACATATACGTGCATAAACTATCCATTTTTACACATTTGGTAAGAAATTAAACACATTGTTCTACAATGTCCTTTCTACACTTAACCATATAATTTGTAAGTCACTCCATATTTGTACATATACAACGGTCTCCTTTTTACTGATTTCTTAGTATTCTATTGTATGGCTATTGGTGGACTCTGAGGTAATTCCCCATTTTTTCCTATTACAAATAATACTGCAGTAAATATCCATGTAACGTACTCCTTTGTACACATTTCCAAGTACCAGGAGGACATATTCCTAGAAGTAGAAATGCCAGGCAGATCAAAGGGCATGTGGATGTATTTTTGTTTCGATGGATATTGCCAAAATACTCTTCATAAAGGCTGAACTTATTTACAAAGACATCAACAACGTATGAGATGCCTCACATCTTAGGCCAGCACAGTGTGTTGTTTTACAACGTTTTGATCCACATTAATTTAATCTGATAGATGAGAAAATTAACATTTCATTGTGGTTATAACTTGCATTTCACTCCTTACAAATAAGGTTGAGAAACTTTTAATGTGTTTCAAAGCCATCTGCACTTAAGGGTGCTTTAAAATACACAGAACCCTGGATCCCACACTCAAAAACTCTGATTCAGTAAACTCAAAAATCGGTTTTTAAAAACAATACTCAAGCAATTGGGGTAAAGATTTCTTAAGGAGAACACAGAAAGCACTATCCATGAGAGAAAAGATCGATACATTGTACTTCAATTAAATTGTAAATATCTATCCATTAAAAAAGAATGAAAAGTCAAGCAACAGACTGGGAGAAGATATTTGCAATATATATATATATTCTACAAAGAACTCAGACCAGAAACATATAAAGAACTCCTACAAATCAACAAGAAAAAAATCAACCACCGAATTTTTTTAGGTGAAAAAAAGATATAAACAGACATTTCATGAAGGAAGATAAATGAATGACTAGTACACATGCGAAAAGGTGTTTACCCGTAACACATCAGGGATAAATAAATTAAAACCACAATGAGATACCACTCCCAGTAGTATACTGGTAAACACTTAACCACCCACATTCCAGGAATAAAAGCATTTCTTTGGTGTAAACACTCCCACTATGGCTGGTTTCAAGCTACCAATGTGACACATCACTGATGGCAGAATTGGGAAGAGATGTATACAGCTGAGTCTCACCAGCCACGTAGGCTGGCTCCAGCCCATCCCCCTCAGTACATCCGTCATGAAGGCTAAAATGAAAAAGGCTGACCATACCAAGGGCTATTACGTATGTAGAGCAAGTCGAACTCTACACATTGCTAGTGGGAGTGTGACGATACAACCACACTGGAAAACTGGTAGTAATTCCTAAAGCTAAATGTGGTTTGATCCCATGTCATGTATACCCCACAAAAACGCATACCCCTCAGAAGTGAATGCATTATGTGATGGCTCATTTGGACTGTCGACTTGATGGGGCTATGGGGTGCTCCGACATTTGGTCAAATGTTATTCTGCGTGGGTCTGTGAGGGTGTTTTTGGATAAGATTAACATTAGAATCAGTAAACTGGGTCATGCAGATTGCTCTCCCCAGTGTGGGTGGGCCCCAACTAATCAGTTGAAGACCTGAATAAAACAAAATGGCTGAGTAAGAAGGAGTTCCTCCTGCCTGACTGCTCTGAACCGGGACATCAGTTCTTTCATTCCTGTGGACTCAAAGTGAAACATCAGCTCTTTCTGGGTCTTGAGCCTGCTAGCATTCTAGCTAGCCTGCTAGCACTGGAATGTACACCATCAGCTTTCCTGGTTCTCAGGCCTTTGGACTCAGACTGGAGTTCACCATCAGTTCTAGTGTGGGTCTAGCAAATACAGATCCTGGGACTTGTCTCACATGAGACAATTTCTTATAATAAATCTTTCTATACATACACAAACATACTTATACATGCGCACACCCTATTGGTTCTGTTTCTCTGGAGAACTCTGAGTTCTTCTCTAGCATATGTCCACCAAAAAATATGTACATGAATGTTCACAGCAGTTTTATTTGTTATAGTCAAAAACTGGGAACAACCCAAATGCCCATCCACAGTAGCATGAATAAATACACAGTGCTAGACTTATACCATGGAATATTATACAACAATGAAAAAGAATAAGCTACAGATACACACAGCAGCCTGGATGAATCTCAAAGACAGAATGTTGAAAGAAAAAAGTCAGACACAAAAGACTATGTATATGAACTTTTAAAATAGGCAAAACTAATCTGTTAGGAACTAAATCAGAACAGCAAGTACTTTTAGGGGGGTTGGTTTCAACTTGTAGCAGGTGTGAGGAAATGTTCTGTGTTTTGGAAGTTCCATAGAAATGTTCTATATTTTGTTATGGATGGTAGTTACAAGGGTATAAAATCCACGCAACTGCACACTTAAGATTCATATCCTTCACTATTGACATAATGTCCCCCAATATAATTTTTAAAGGGAAATCATTTTTCAAAACTGCCAGCTATTTCTGATGATCAACCTAGTAAATAGGAAACTTTGGACTTGGAATCTGAAAGTTCTCTTAGAGCTAGCATTCTGTGAATGTGAGAATGACACAAGAACAAAGGCAAGGAGAAAGAAGCAGAGTGTAGAGGCAAGGGCTGAAAAACGGAAAGAAAGGGAGACCGACAGAAAACACATTTGACTCAACCAACATTCGTTTAGCAGCTGCTATGGGAAAAGCATTATGCTAGGTAGCCAGAGAGGTTAAAATGAGCAAAGTGCAGCCCCTGCCCTCAAGGAGTTTGCCTTCTTGTGGAAGATGTAATTCTACATTACAAGGCACAGTACGGTAAGGGCCCCCCCAAAGAGGCACCAACAGAAAGTTCTGCAAATGGAAAATGGCAATTCATTGGTATAAAGGTCATCCAGAAAGCCTTCACAGTGGAGCAATAGGGCCTCAAAGGATAGGTAGAATCCTGCTGCGAGAGAGAGCTGAAAGAAGATATTTGTCTACGATCCTTTATAAATGCAATCTGAATTGGCCAATGCAACCATTTCAAATGGAAGCTCATAGATTCAACATAAGGTGGATAAAACGGCCACCGACAGGGCCAGAATGAGTTCCACATCTCATCAAGAGACTAAAGGTTTCCTAAGGAACCGTAAAAGAGACAAATGTGGTCAGCCCTTCTCAGCACAGAGGGTAAAATATAATTATTTGTTATGTTATCCTCAAGGAATAGGGAGAGGGGGGATGGTATGAAGACCAGAGGCTATGGCAATACTGCAGGCATGTCCAACTAGGGCCCGAACTAGGAAAATGGCAGTAAGGCAAAGGGTGAGACACAGTTGAGTTGATGTCAGCAGACTCCAGCTAGAACATATGCTCCTGAGACTACTCTGTGTTGTTCACCAGTGAATGTTCAGTGCCTAGCATAGTGCCTGGCACACAGGAAGTGCACAATAATGTTTGTGGGATGAACTAAAAGGAGTGAGGAATAGGAAAGAGATGAAGGTGACACCCCTTCCTCTGGGTTAAAGTATGAGCGACTAAGAAGACAGGAATTCAAGAGAGGATGATTTGGAGAGGAGAGAAGGGGATGATGGGTTATGTGGAGACTAAAATCCTAGCAGGACACCTGGCAGAAACAAGACTGGGGCTTGGACCAGATAACCAACTCCACGAGACATTGTCCTCTGAGAAGTGACTGCTGAAACTATCTGAACAGATGATGTACGCAAGAGAGAGAAAGGAGAGAAGAGGGGTGAGGACAGAACTCGAGGATAAGAAGCTAGGGAAAAGGCAGTAGGAAACGAGAGAGAGAAGAATCAGGAAAGTGAAACATTAGCAGTTAATGGAAGACGGGGCTTCAAGAGGAAGGCACCCTCAGTTCAATTCTATTTGAGAAATAATTGTGTCCCTGTTCCCCAGGTAATCCAGAGACAGAAAAGCTTAGTAGAAAATATGGTCTTGAAGGAGAAACAGATAAGCCTTGGGTCTAAGCGTAGCTCTTACCAATTAATAATGGAATCCTGAGCAAGTCACTTAAACTTCTATTTCCCAATTGGTTGGATCTTAGACTTTCCAGTTGGTTATAAAAGGGGAATTATTACCATCTATATCTCGGGTTGCTGTAAGGATTAAGTAAAGGTAAATGAAAATAAATGAAATGTATGAACATGCCCAGCACAGGGACTAGAACACAGTTAGCCCTGAATTTTTTATTTCCCTTCCCACCCCTCCTGTGTAGGCCCTGTGCTAGGGCCTGACATTTGGGGAAAAGGATGCTGAACAGAGACCACCTGTGATGCAGGGGAGTGTTAGAGATCAAAGAGCGCTCCAGGACCACTCATGAGGACTGGAGGGGCCCAATGCACGCTGGTCAAGCCACGGAACCTGATCAAGCTTCTCCAGAATGCTGCAATTAGTCAGGAGATGTTGGTGCCCCTGAAAAGGCTGTTTTTGGGGTTTTTTTTTTGTGTGTGGTACGCGGGCCTCTCACTGCTGTGGCCTCTCCCGTTGCGGAGCACAGGCTCCGGACGCGCAGGCTCAGCGGCCATGGCTCAAGGGCCCAGCCGCTCCGCGGCATGTGGGATCCTCCCAGACCGGGGCACGAACCCACGTCCCCTGCATCGGCAGACGGACTCTCAACCACTGTGCCACCAGGGAAGCCCAAAAGGGCTGTTTTAATAAAATGGTGGCAGGGTAGGATGCAAGAGTGGGAGCATCAACTCTCTTTCTTTGGCAGCAAGAGGAAAGAGACATAACTGCCAATAAAGGAGTAACTGCAAAGATGGAAATGTCCTTGGGTTAGGGACAACATGAACATATATGTGGGCCAGGGGAGAAGGCACGATGGAAGATGCAAGAACGAAAAAGTCTGGATGGTAGAGCAAGACACTCAGAGTGATGGGGTCAAACCCAGGGGTGGTCCAGATTTCAGGACATGGGCCCAAGGTTGGTATAACCTGAGAAGGGGGGACTCTTTAAGAAAAAGAAGGCAAATTTATGGATACAAAGTTAGATACAGAAGTGTTTATTATGGTTACCAAAGGGGAAAGCAGGGAGGTTGGTGGGGAATAAATTAGGAGTTTGGGATGAACAGATACACACTACTATACATAAAATAGATAAACAACAAGGACCTACTGTATAGCACAGGGAACTATATTCAATATCTTGTAATAACCTATAATGGAAAAGAATCTGAAAAAAGAATATATATATATGTGTGTGTATATATATACATATGAAACTGAACCACTTTGCTGTACACCTGAAACTAACACAACATTGTAAATCAATTATACTTCAACTTTTTTAAAGTGTATGTTTATTTAGAATAAGAAAATAACTCATAAGAAAACTTTTAAATGTTTATGCTGATAAATGCCACAATCACGAAACTCAGAAAAATAACATATGCTTATTAACTGCCTGACACACACAATATTTTTAGGAAAAAAGTATTTCTTTTGCTGTGTACTCTTCTATTGATTACTCTTATATCAAAGGTTTTGTGGTATTATTTTCTATAGAGAGTATAGAAAAATAACTGAGTCTCTCCTCTGGCATGGCTTATCAAAATTTGGCTTTTGTTATTGATGGTTCAGAGAAATTGTTTTCAGGTTCCCAACTTGATGTTGGTAGTGGCATAAATCTTTAGGATTGTTGTCATGTTTGGGAAAACCACTATCAAAGTCCTTTCATATATGAGCTATAGTATTTCCGGGTGTGTCAAGTTTTCTTGCACAGTGACTTATCTTAAATATTCTTTGGGGGCTTCCCTGGTGGCGCAGTGGTTGAGAGTCCACCTGCCGATGCAGGGGACACAGGTTCGTGCCCTGGTCCGGGAGGATCCCACGTGCCGCGGAGCGGCTGGGCCCGTGAGCCATGGCCGCTGAGCCTGCGCGTCCGGAGCCTGTGCTCCGCAACGGGAGAGGCCACAACAGTGAGAGGCCCGCGTACCAAAAAAAAAAAAAAAAAAAAAATTCTTTGAATTGACAATATCCATTAACCATTTTGCTGATATTCTCATTGTAGTAGTTTATTATGAGTTTTGTATTAACTCATGGACATCATTCTTGAACAAGAATTTTAAATACTGTTTATAGGATTCAGTGATAAGTTAAAAATCACAAACAATGCTATTTGTAGCATTGCTGCAAACATGTACTCTACAAACACAGGAAATCTGATTAAATCATATTCCATACAAAAAAAGAAAACTGTATGGTGCATTTGCAACTGAGTATATCCTGGCAGGGAAGAATTTCTATTTTGACTTGGCCTTGATAAGAACCAAATTCTAACAGCTTTATATTTCTAATGAATGAAAACAAATTTCCTAGAGTAGCTTATGATTCCGTAGCAAGTTACCTGGTGGCTCCCAAAAAGATATGTCCATGTCCTAACCCCCTGAACCTGTGAATTTGACCGTATTTGAAGAAAGGGCTTTTGCAGATGTGATTAAATTAAGGATCTTGAAATTATCCTGGATTATTGGGGTTGAGCACTAAATCCAATGACAGAGTCCTTATAAGAAACAGAAGAGGAGACCCAGACATAGAAAAAAGGCCATGTGAAGACAGAAGCAGGGATTGGAGTGATGCTACCACAAGCCAAGGAAAAACAGGAGCTGAAAAAGGCAAAGAAGGTAAAAGATTCTTCCCTAGAGCCTTTGAAAAGAGTGCCAGTCTTCTGGACTCCAGAACTGTGAAAAAATATGTTTCTGTTGTTTTAAGACACCCCGTTGGTGGTCATTTGTTACAGCAGCTCTAGGCAACAAACACAGGTTCCATTCCAAACTTTGCTCCTCCTCCATTACCCAAACATTTCTTGTGGGATTGCAATAAAATGCATTCACAATCTGAAACGCCCTCCAGCCAGTATCTCAAGGGGCAGGTAGGTCAGCAGAGTGAACTGCAAAGAAGCCCCTCCCACTGCAGACGGCCGGCAGTAATTTAACTACACACCAAAAGTGAATGGAAGCCTCATAAATACAACTCACTGAACCCAGACTAAACACATCCTGAATTTAGCTTTCCCCTTAGCTGGGTCCCAACAAATCCTCTCACATTCTCCAACGCCACTCAACACAGCAGAAATGTACAGGCAGGGAAATCAGAAGGGAGAGAGACAGACATCTTAGCAATCATGGTTAAAAATCTGACTTTTGTAACTTTACCAAACATATCACCTCATGGATGCACTGCTAGGTGTCCCACCCCCAGGTCCTTGGAAGGAGTTATAAAAGTGGGGGTCTCTGAGCTCAAACTTCTTTTGCGTCCTGGTAATCGCCTCTGAGTCAGCCTCCAGCAAGAAGGACCACATTTCCCCCTGGGATCTAAAAATACACAGCCGGGGACTTCCCTGATGGTCCAGTGGTAAAGAATCCGCCTTCCAACGCAGAAGATGCGGGTTCGATCCCTGGTCGGGGAACTAAGATCCCACATGCTGCGGGGCAGCTAAGCCTGCACTCCATAACTATTGGGCTCACGCGCCTCAACAAGAGAGCCCATGGGCCTCAAACTACAGAGCCTATGGGCGCTGGACCCCACGCACCACAACTACAGAGCCCATGCACCCTGGAGCCCATGCGCCACAATTAGAGAGAGAAAACCCGCGTGCCGCAATGAGACCACGCACCATAACGAAAGATCCTGCGTGCCGCAACTAAGACCCAATGCAGCCAAAAAATATATATATATATATACATATATATATATATATATGTATATATATAAAAATAAAAATGAACTGCCGACCAGAATACTTTCCGGTGGACCCACTCTCCACTCCTGAGAATACACTTGGGGCAGAGGAGTGATGTCAATGGCCATAGAAGCAAAGTGAGTATGGCAAATCCAATTTTGCTTCCATATTCCAGGCAAGGTTTTCAAATCAGAAAGAGTAAATATTTGTAAGTTGGTTTAGAAGCTGGAATTATGCGAAGAGATCTGAGGCTTCTCTAAGAGTCTCTAAATTCACATTTCATATCGCAGGAACTCACGAGAACTTGTGGATGAAACAGTGCAGTAACTGCAGTGCATCATGAAGGTTGGGAGAGATGCTGGATTTTGGTAGCTGAGCAGATTTTTTAAAAACAGAAGAGGCCGAAACTGAAAACTGTAGGCTACCAATCTCAGGCAAAATTCTGGAACAGATTTTGAGTGTGTATGCCCATGTGCCACTGTGTGTCTGTGTCCATTTTGCGGTCAAGGTTTCATAGCATCGTCAGTTTCCCAGAAAAGTCTGTGACCCCTAAAATGATTAAAAACAACTGAGGAAAGATTTCCTCTGGGAAAATTTTTTTTAGTCTTTGGACTCATCTAATCCCCTCCTTACCCCAGTGGGGAAACTGAGAACACAGCAGGAAAAGGGCTCACTCATACAGCAAAGTGCTGGAAGAATCAGGACCAACACCCAGGTCTTCTGACTCCAAGTTCAAGGTTTGTTCCTTCCTCAACTTCTCACAGCTCCACCCTCATCCTATCACACCATCTTCCCTTTACATGTAAACCATCACTTTTTCCAAATGCTTTTCTTTCTCTCCATCAGGTGGTATCAGGAGATGCCCAGAGCTCAGCTACAGGGGCAGGGTGTGGTTTATGAACTGTTTGTGTACAACTGTCCCACTCCTGAGAAGAGACTGAGAGATCCTGAGCTTAAAACTTCAATCAAAGGAATCCCTTTGGATTTGGAAATCCCCAGACACAACTTGGGAAATGAGGACGAGGGCCTGGGTGCAATGGGCAAACCATGAGAGGCTGACGGGAGATGAAATGTCCTTTAAAGAGTATTTGGGGTTCCTGGAAAGGAAGGCCAGGATCTCTGGGAGTAAAGTGGGTTCACTAAGGTTCTTCTGTCCAGCCACTTTTTTTCATAGACCCTCTACCTGCTAGATTAGGGGGAAGGGAGTGGGCATGTTTAACATATATTTCTTCAAGTTGTTGGTAAAATTACCAATTTTACCAAGACGAAATGTTAGAAGAAAATGTTGTTAGAAGATACATACATGCTCCGGGATTCACCCTTGTCTTACTCTGTTCAAACTTTTGATGAACGATGTAGAGAAGGATACTGATGGTTTGCTTACTAAATCTGCATAAAATATCAAGCTGGAATCATTGGCTTTTCAATCAATAAACCTTTATCAAAAGCTTCTAAAGGAAGACGCCAAGGGGATGAAAGAGGTTTCTTCCTACAAGAGCTCAGAGGCCCGAAGCAAAGTAGACAAGTACACAGTTACAAGGCACTGTGGCCTGTGCTGCCATAGAGAGGGAGACATGGGGGGTGATGGGAGCCCAGAAAATGGGCCCCCAGCCACATTGGGATTGCCATGGGGAGTCTTGAGAACAAGGTAGCGGCTAGCCAAGCAAACCTGGGAGGGGGACGACCCACTGGAAGGAAGAGACATGCAGAAGCCCAGGTGCAGGTGGGCACTGGTCTGTTCAGGAAGCCCCACATGGCCCTCGATAGCAGGAGCACCTCGAGTGAAGGAAAACATCTGGAAACCAGAGTTAGGAGACAGATCCTCAAGGAACTGGTTAATGTTACTTTAAATGTGTGGGCTTTTTTCTAGAATGAGGAATCATTTAAAACTTTGAAACAGAGCCTCCAGAAACTCCCATGTAGCAGGGCACACAGACATCCCCGAGTGATGCTTAATTCCCCGGCGATGAGGGATGCACAGGGAGCAGCCACTCGGGTGCGCAGGGTCCAGGCTCATCTCTGGCCACCTCCCCTTCTCACTCTACCCCAGCCACATGGCCCCAAAGTGCTGAGCAATTTCTGGGACCTTCACCCTAGTTCTTGTCCCAACCAAGAATGCTCTCCTATCCCCTCCCCCATCCCTGTATCCCTACTAAATCCTTTAAGTCTCATCTCAAATATTATGTCCTTTGAGAAACCTGCCTTTACTTTACTCACAGAACTTTACTTTGACAGCACTGAGTACAATTCATAATTTTTTTTCACATCTTCATTGGAGTATAAATGTTTTACAATGTTGTGTTAGTTTCTGCTGTACAACAAAGTGAATCAGCTATATGTATACATATATCCCCATATCCCCTCCCTCTTGAGCCTCCCTGCCACCCTCCCTATCCCATCCCTCTAGGTCGTCACAAAGCATCAGGTTGAACTCCTTGTGCTATACAGCAGCTTCCCACTAGCTATCCATTTTACATTTGGTAGTGTACACACGTCAATGTTACTCTCTCACTTCATCCCGGCCTACATATTTATTTGTAATGCCACCTCTTCCACTACACTGTGTGCCCCTGAAGGCAAGACTGTCCATGTCTTGCTCATGACTATATTCCTTGTGATTGTAACAAAAACATGTTTTTTAAACATGTTTGTTTAAAAAAAATAGAAGAAAGAAGAGAAAAGAATGGCATTCTGATTATCTACCACTGTCTAACAAACCATCCCCAAATTTAGTTAAATTAAAAGAGCAACCGTTTTACTTCATCCCCCAATTTTGTGAGTTGGTACTCGGGAGGGATCAGAGGGGTGATTCATCTCTTCCACGTAATATTCATGATCATTCAATGGCGTCAGCTGCCAGGTGATCTGCTTCGGTGGGTCCAAGATGGCTTTGCTTACAATTGCGCCTTAGGATGGCTAGGAGCCTGGACTCCGCTAGGACTACTGATCTGAGTGGCTTCGCCAGCATGTTGTCCTAAGAGTAGTCAGACTTTCTACATAGTGACTCAGAGACAGTGTTCTAAGATACCCAGGTGGAAGTTTCAAGGTAATTTATGACCCACCTTGAAAATTCTAGACTTCCACTGCATGCTATTGGCCACCCAAGTCACTGAGGCCAGCCCGGATTCAAGGGAAGGGGATTAGACCCCACCTCTCAATGGGAAGAATGTCAAAGAAGCTGCAGGCGTCTCTAAGCCACAGAAAAGGGCAGGGGGTCAGGGAAGTGATACTTATCTTTTCTCAATGGTCCTCCTGGCTGTAGTGTCCAGGAAGGATGAAGAGGGATGGAATTCAGCTAAGGAGATCAAATCAGAACCTACTAGAAAAAGAAGTGCAAAAAATGAAGGTATAAATGATAGTGGTATCAACTGAAAGGGAAAAGAAGGCACAAATTCTAGAGAGATTTAAGGAAACAATAAAGAATAATAGTAAGAACATGGACTCTGAGTCACACCATCTAGTTTTGAATTCTTGTTCCACCACATACCAACTGTGAGAACTTTGGAAAAATTACTTGTCTTCCCTGGGCCTCAGTTTCCTCATCTGTAAAATGGGGATAATAACTGTACTTACTTCACAGGGTTGTTTGAAAGAATTAAATGAGTTAATATATTCAAAAAGCCTTGAACACGTTCTGGATACACTAAGGATACAATCAATATTAGCTATTAAAGCCAAAAAAAAAAAACTTTACAGGAGACAAATTTGTCTGAAAACCAAGTGCCCTTCTAGGGGATATAGAAACAATTCCCTCTCTACATCTGTGTTCTATTTGTCAGTGACGTTGAGGAGGTATTTTATGCTTCCAGCTCTGCAGCTCTACCATACTTTAAGCATGTTACATGCCCCATAGCACCTAGACATGGTCACCTATCAGGTTTACTGAATTCAAGTCAAGTGAAAGAGAAGAGAGCACTTAAAAAATATACAGAGATTTCTAAAGTACGGAGGAGTTGAGGGTGCTCTATAAGATGGCCTAAGTCTTAATAAAATCGGCACAACGCATCAGCCTGATGGCCCGGTTCTTTCCTCTCTGTCTTCTTTCACCAAATATTGATTTTGTACCCACTCTCTTTCAGTCCCTGTGCCAGGTCCTGAGGAGACGGTGTGAGACACTGTCCCTGCATTTAGTCCATAAACAAATAAATGCAACGCAATGTCACAAGGGTTGGATCCTGGAAGTTGAGGGGACTCTAGGCGCATGGAGCGAAGGGGGGAAGGGTGTCCCAGGCTGTCAAGCAGCCCAGGCAAAGCTACGGAGGCACGCTGGGGTTGGTGTTTAGGGGAGTGACAGCATGACTAGAGTGTGGGATAGGGTGGCCTTGGCAAGAGCAAAAACGAAACAGGCAGCATTCAGACGCGTGGCCACGTCTGCCCGTGCCTGAGCAGTGGGCCTGGGGGCGTGTGGGTTCTTTACCTGGCTTTGCCCAGTATCCTTTCACAGAAATAGCCCAGAAAAGCACTGGAACGCTCCCTGCCTGTCTGCTTGTGGGGACAAAGGAAGAGAATCAGTTCATTGCTGAGATGGAATCAGCACATTTCAATCACTTCAAAGCGATTGAAATGGGAAAAAATGGGTCTGCTGGACACCAGGTGGGGTTCATTTCCGGCCAGAGGTGCCCCAAGGATCCACCTGGCTGACTCTGTGCCTCAGGTCCTGAGACTGAGTCCTGTCCCCACTGCCTGGCAGTGCAGGAGGACAGACAAATATCAAGACCCACTGCCTCTACCTCCCCTCCTGCCTCAGAAGAGAGAAACTCCCACCCTGGGTCCTACCAGGCTCCCCAGGAGGCTGCCATGGTGCTCCTGTGTGGCCCCTCAACTCCCACACACTCCTGGAGGGAAAACAACATGTCCTTATCTTATTCAACCCAAAACTGGATGGCAGGACCATGGGTCTGATCCCCGTGAGAGTGAAAATTCAGGCGTGTCACAGCCCTCAGATGGAGGGTCCCTACAGTAAGCTTCTGAGATTTCAGCAAAGCACCTGACCCTGGCCTAATCCCGATACCAACAGCAAACCGCATGCTCACCCAAGCCCCACGTGCCCCTCACCCTCTTTTCTAACACACAACCATCTGAATCCCAGCCTGGGCCTCCTCTAACCCAACTCCCACATCAGCTTCAACCCCAATCAATCCTATCCCGCCCTCAGCCCTAACTTCAACTCCAATTCCAACCTCACCTTAGGTCAAAAACAAAAGACAGAAAGGAATGATCTCTGGGGAGAGAATCACCACTGCCCCACAATCTGGTGGCCTCGACTGGCAGCTGTCTGCAATTTGTACCTTGAAACATGCCCTATACAATTGTCCTTTGGGTTGAAAACTCTGGTAGGAGACTATTGCTGTTATTAAAGGATTTAATACACAGAAATCTATTTGGAAAGAGCCAGACCTCGGAAGTCCATGGCTGAGAAATAGAGGCATGTTAGTTATTCCCTCTACAAACAGCAGACTGGGGATGAAAGTTCTTAAGAAACTCTCCTACCCCAACCCCTGGTCTGCCAGGAGTCATGAGGAAGTGGATTATCTTCAATTTATAAATGATGAATAATTACCAGCTTCTAAGAAGAAAGAAGACAGACGAATCCCAAAGGAGGTGTTAGATTTTTACAGAGAAGCTAGCTTTTTAAAGAGACACCAGCATGTTTTATTCCAAGTTAATTCCAGCCTCCACCTGACCCTGAAAGGGTGCTTAGGGGTGCCCAGCCTGTGACCCAAAGCAGCAAAGGGCTGCAAAGCTGAATGTGAGGCAGGGAAAGTGGGGTTTCAGAGCAGCAGGCCCTTAGGTAAGTTGCAGAGTTGTGCTCTTTGGGGGAAGGCAAAGGTCAGTCTGAAAATATGACTCCGAAGTAAGCTGTCAGTCAAGGGGAAGCAAGGCAAATAAGCAAGGCTGAGACACAAAGCCCAAGGGCGGGCGGCAGGAGCCGTGAAGGCCGACGGGAAACTGCAGGCCAGGGCAGGCAAACGGGGCGAGCTGTCTGGAGTAATCCCAGGGTTCGGGTGCCAGCACCCCAAGCAGCTCTCACACCCTTTCAGCATAAGTTTACATGCAAAAGCCAGATCCATTTTTTAATAAACATTTTTTCTGATTGAAAAAAATGGAAGAATATTTAGAAGGTATAAAAAGTTTGTAGAAGCAAATTAAAATTAACTACAACCTCTCGACTGATGGTCACTTAAAAGGGCAGGATGTTACTAGCATTTAATTATTTCAAGGATTTATCCTTTTACCCTCTAGGTTCAGCTACCAACATCTAGAAGGAAAAAAACTCCTACTCCCTTTCTTTGTCTAAGAGGACAAAGCCTCCTGAAAAGAAACCGAGGCCACAGCTGATGCTACCCAACCAGATCCTGTTTCCTGCCCTGCTAAGAGAGGCAGCTCTCCAGTCAGAAAAGGTGTATTGATCATCTCCTGTGTGCTCAGCACACACAGATACCATCCCTTCTCTGGGCACATCTACCTTTAGCAATGGTTACCAGTGGTCAGTCCCACAACGTATCACTGACCCACACTGTGCACACACACTTACATACTCCCACACAACAGCATCATACACACACGTGCACACTCACACGTACATTCAGTCACAAGCACACACACTTACATGTTTACATCACACCAACATACACTTACCCACAGACTACACACGCAAATACATGTACTCACACTCTCACACGCACACACACACACACACACACCCTGCATCTTCCTTTGTACTCCTCTAGCCACTGGTGTGAAGTCAGCTGTAGCATTTACCCTGTATAATGTCATTAATTACATAATGTCTCTCGCTCATCTCTGCCTCAGTCTGAACTTCCTAAGTTCATTTCTCTAAGCCCATCTCCCTACACAGTGTCTGGCACATAGTAGGTGCTCAACAGTGTTCACTATATGAACTTTGAAGCCATGACTAAGGACTTTGGTCCAAGGGGCAAGTCATCCTCTTCCAGACCTCTTTCTTCCTTAGGATGAAATTGGGGGAAAAGTATCTAAGGGAACCCCTCAGAATATGCCAAAATCTATGGCGAAGTTTTCCCAGCTCAGCTCTAGACTCCGCCCCCTCCTGGGGTAGACACGGACAGACAGCACCTGGCAAGTCTTCCCTGCTGGTTCACACGTGCACATGAAGCCCGTGACCTTGGGACAAGAAGCAGAAGGGACGTTGTCAGTTCTGCCTCCTGGTCTCAGAGCTCCCCCTGCCCCAACACAATATTACTCCCAAATAGACCTTCTGCATGGTTAATTCCGAAAGAGAAGAAGGGGTGGAGGAAGGGAAGGAAGATGAAGAGAAGGAGAGTGGCAGAGTGGCTGCATCTCCAAAGTGAGATCACCACAGGCTTAGGTCCGACCTTCATCTTCAAGGAGCCAGAAAGTGGGTTCCTCGGGCCTCCAAAGGGTGAGCAGATGCAGGGAGACCAAGATGTCCTCACCAGTTTCATGCAGGCTGGTGGAGAAACCTGAGTGGTTGATAAACCTCAGAAGAGAAGAGACGACTGGATGGGACTTGAAGGGACAGGACTGGACACGATGAGGTAAGATGAGACAGGGCAGCCTGGATGAAGCCTGGAGCAAAGGAGACTCAGAAGAAACAGACCAATCCCTGGGGCTGCCAGAGCCCCACACGGTCACCCAGTCTTTCTGGCGCTAGGCCAGCTCCAGGCCGCACTCAGGGCCCAGACTGAACGTCAGCATAACTGCTGAGCCTCCCACCCCTTGCCCCCATCACAATGGCCACACTGTACACTGGTGGAAGGACAGTCCATCCTCCACACATACACAGCCTGCAGAGCTAAGGCAGCTCCAGGACCCATGTTCCCCATGGCCTGACAGTAGGTGGTCAGGGCTCAGGCTGGCAAGGGGTGGGCTCAGAGCTGCAGCTCTCAGCGCCTCAGATTTGGGGAGGGAGAGAGGAACTGGGGGGGGGTGCATCTCTGTTGGGGTTTGGCTGTCATCACACATCCCTGATGCTCTGCTGTGACACCCCGCCTCCCCCAGGTGCTCGCCCCTCCCCTGCACCAGCACAGCCCTGGAGAGACGGCTCCAGAAAACAACACCTGGGGCTCCTGGAAGCGGGAGACCAGGATCTGCCCTCACCACAATACACAAATACTGAGTCCTCGTTTCCTTCTGCACGGCCAGCAGCAGGCAAGACCTTCTACTGGACTCTCGCGGGGCTGCTCTCCACCTAGGGACCCATTAGCATTTTAAGGTTCTTACTCACACACACATCCTGTCCTGGGATTGTCCTCTTCCTGGAGGCATTAGCACCTTCCCCACGCCTTTTATCACCTCAGCCCCGCCTGCCTGGGGTCAGCCTTCAATCCACAAGTGTCTGGGGGAAGAGCCAGGAAACCTGGTCACACTTCCCAGGCACGTTTCACAGTCCATCCCTTTCTGTCGGAGGCCTGTCCTGAAGTCCTGAGCCCCTCCTACCTTTTCTCCCTCCCCCCCCCCCCCGCAAGAGGTGTTCCCATAATCATTAGGCATCAGTCGGCTTTAATCAACCCCCTGTTCTGACTATTTTAGCAGCAATAAAAGGGCCATAAAGAGAAAGTCAGTGGGCCCTTTAGGAACACGGCTCTCCGGATCTCCTTCGCTGTGATATAATGAAAAACACCAAGTGCTTCCTCGGAGCCCTAAGTGACAGCCCTGGCAGCAGAACTATTGGAGGAAGCCTAATTATGCTATAAATTAAAGGGCTTTTTTTTTTCCCCCCAACATTATGACCTTTAATAAGATTGTTTTTACAACCGGCTGTCAATAAATCATGCAGAAGCACCAGTAAGAAACATTCTCCGAGAACTTCTGCGAATTTCATTAGCTGCAGTTTATTTGGTTTTGGCGAGCTATGATGTTTTTTAAATCTCAAATTAAAGGCTCTGAACCATAAAAGCTAATTCAGAAAAGTTCCTGTTTCAGCCTCTGAAAACAAGCTTCCCTAATTGCAGAAATTAGCTGAGATGTGGCCTGGCCAGGAGGCCAGTAGCTGGGAAGCAATGACCAATGGCTGAGGCTTCAGCAGCCACGAGCCCTGTAGAACCTGAAGGTGACAGTCCCAGGGAACAGCTGACCTGACAGTGGCCAGCCCTGGGAGGTCATCATCCTGGAGACTGCTGACCTCAAGAGGGACAAGCCAGCTTACCACCTGGGGCTGAAAGGGGCTAGCCCCACCACCGCAGCCAGTATCCTCAGGCCAGGAGATTGGGAATCCCACAAAACTGTTTAACGCACTGCTCAGAATTTCTCCCCACCCCAGCTTCCTTGAGTTCAGCTCTTGTCCTCCTTGGAACACTAACACTGACTATTATAATCTTCCTGAAAAACATATGAGAAGATAAATGAAGAACAGGATACAAAAGTGGCATATTCAGAGGAGTCACTATGGCAAAGAAGTACACAGAGTCAGCGCAAACAGGGCCAACAGAAGCAGAGAAGATGACACGAGGTGCATGCCCACCTCTTAAGAAAGGAAGCAGACCTGCTATATGCCATGAGCAGCTAGCACAGTACTTCAGACTATATCAGGAGGCCTGGGTTTAAATTCCAGCCCTGCTGTTAATTTTGGAATCTTGGGAGAAGAGAGGGCCCAGCTAAGACTGTGAAGTCAGACAGACGTTGCTCAAATACTGGCTTCAACACTTTCTAGCCCAGTGACCTTAGGCAAGTGACTTCATCTGTCTGGGTCTCAGTTTCCTCATCTGTAAAATGGGGATATTTCCAGTACTTCCCCCAGAGGGTGTTGTGAGGATGAGGGAGCAGAGGCATTTAGCACAGGGCTGGTATCTGTAAGCTCTCAATAAATACCAGCTGGTAACAATAGTAGTAAGAGGCATAATGACTATTTCCCTCTCTGGACCTCAACTTCATCAGCTGAGAAAAAGAACAACAGAGTGGGACTAAACAATCTCTAAGGCGACTTCCATCACAGTATGGAAGTGATTCAAAGAGACGTAAACTCTCCTGCTTAAACCCTTCAAAGAATTCCCATTGCCCACAGAATGAAATCTAAGCTCCTTGGAAGGAGCCTGCATGGTTGGGTTCCTGCTACCCCCAAGGTCCATCTGCTGCCAGTTGCAGTACCACCACTCAACAGAATTTACATTCCAAAATCCTCTGCCCCTGTGCCAGGCACACTGTCTCCCTGTTACCGACCTGGGTCCTTGGACTCTTTAATCAACAGAGATTGATACATGGCCAGACGAGGCATTCAGGCAGGTGGGAAAATGAGTAACAAGTTCCCTTGCTCGCTCACCTGAGGAGGACGCAGGCTGGTTCCTTAAACCGGGTGAGGGTGGGGGCCGATTGATGGTTCGGGCCGGAGGGGTGGCTGAGGTGCTCTGCCCACCCCTTGGTGGTGCTGTGTGCTGGAATCATGCACAGTCCCCTGCTTTTGCTCCCAGCACCTCAGAAATGGCAGTTGGTTTGTGGCCTTTTGTATCTTGTTGTTCATTAATCGCCCCAACTGCGCATGCATGCAGTTATTTTTACTCCCTTATAGGTTCTTGTACTCTATTGCTAGATGAGACGTTTGTCCAGGTGCAAGCACTCCAGTAAAGGGTCCCTGGTCTCAGGTCCTAGCCTATCTCATCCCCTCTGCCTGGAATCCCCTCCAGAGCCTCTTTACCTAGCTAAATCCTACTTCTTCCAGGCACCTGAAGTCACTTCCTCCAGGAAGCTTTCTAGTCCCTCATTCCTACTACTCCACTCCCACGAGATCTACTACTATAACACCTGGTACTTCTGTTATCAGAGGCCTCCTCACCCTACACTGATGGTTTTGTCCAACCTTCTGTCCCCACCAAAGTAGGCAACAAAGACCGTATCTGTGTTGGTCTCCTTGGATCCCCAAAGCCTAAAACCATCCTTGGCACGTGGTATGCACTTAAAATACTTGTCAAAGCATAAATCACAGCAAGCTCCTTTTTGACCCACCTCCTAGAGAAATGGAAATAAAAACAAAAATAAACAAATGGGACCTAATTAAACTTAAAAGCTTTTGCACAGCAAAGGAAACCATAAACAAGATGAAAAGACAACCCTCAGAATGGGAGAAAATATTTGCAAATGAAGCAACTGACAAAGGATTAATCTCCAAACTTTACAAGCAGCTCATGCAGCTCAATATCAACAAAACAAACAATCCAATCCAAAAATGGGCAGAAGACCTAACTAGACATTTCTCCAAAGAAGATATACAGATTGCCAACAAACACATGAAAGGATGCTCAACATCATTAATCATTAGAGAAATGCAAATCAAAACTACAATGAGGTATCACCTCACACCAGTCAGAATGGCCATCATCAAAAAATCTACAAACAATAAATGCTGGAGAGGGTGTGGAGAAAAGGGAACCCTCTTGCACTGTTGGTGGGAATGTAAATTGATATAGCCACTGTGGAGAACAGTATGGAGGTTTCTTTAAAAACTAAAAATAGAACTACCACACCACCCAGCAATCCCACTACTGGGCATATACCCTGAGAAAACCATAATTCAAAAAGAGTCACATACCACAATGTTCATTGCAGCTCTATTTACAATAGCCAGGACATGGAAGCAACCTAAGTGTCCATCAAAAGATAAATGGATAAAGAAGCTGTGGCACATATATACAATGGAATATTACTCAGCCATAAAAAGAAATGAAATTGAGTTATTTGTAGTGAGGTGGATGGACCTAGAGTCTGTCATACAGAGTGAAGTAAGTCACAAAGAGAAAAACAAATACCATATGCTAACACATATATATGGAATCTAAAAAAAAAAAAAAAAATTGGTTCTGAAGAACCTAGGGGCAGGACAGGAATAAAGACACAGATGTAGAGAATGGACTTGAGGACACTGGGAGGGGGAAAGGTAAGCTGGGATGAAGTAAGAGAGTGGCATGGACTTATAAATACTACCAAACGTAAAACAGATAGCTAGTGGGAAGCAACCGCATAGCACAGGGAGATCAGCTCAGTGCTTTGTGACCACCTGGAGGGGTGGGATAGGGAGGGTGGGAGTGAGACGCAAGAGGGAGGAGATATGGGGATATATGTATATGTATAACTGATTCACTTTGTTATAAAGCAGAAACGAACACACCACTGTAAAGCAATTATACTCCAATAAAGATGTTAAAAAAAATACTTGTCAAAGGAACATTAATGAAATAGTATTCAGAGACACAATACCTAGAAAAAACTATATGCAAAAATAGGATAAACTATTTTATATTTGACATTTGATATGTTACCAGACGTTAGGTTTCTTTTTTTTTTTTTAATGAAGTGGCTATATTAGAAGACTGTCAGAAAATAAAACTTTAATACATCTTACCTTGGTCTTACCATCTGACCTTCATCTCGTTGTGCTCAGAGAATGAAGAGGGGAAGAACTAAAAAAGGCACTGAATAGGTTGAGGCTGGATCAGGAAAGATTGCCTATAAGAACCAAGAGATGCAGAGTCTAGGACCCAGGAAGTTCCCATTCTCCCCACCCCCAACTCCTTTCCTCCAGTCCCCCACCTGCCCAACATCCACAGCTCAGGATTCTCTTCTCCCAGGGCAGAAACATCAGTGGTTCTAAAATTTCCGAATGAAAACCATCCGTGAAGTCGTGCGTGGGAAATGAAATGCCAGCACATGGACGTCAGTGACGGTGAGAAAACCCTGGAATCCACACTCACCTGGGCTGCCTTAGGTTTGCCTCATTAATCAGCTCCCCAGGTCATCGGGGTGTCTCGCCTCAGGCTCACGGGTCTGGTTTTTGTATAATACACATTTCCCCCCAGTTTTTATTTCATCTGCCTTTTTCAAGCCGCCTTTCCATTATTTCTGAACGTTTGAGTTTAAAAAATGTAAATTACAGACACCTGTGGATTGACGTCATGTGAAAAGAAGGCAGCTGTTTCCCCTGCCTCCAAACAGGGAACAGGGCTTTTAAAACTAATAAACCCCTGAAGCCCATTTCAACCTTTTTAAATGGCTATTTTCAGAAGGGAAAAAGGAAAGAGAAGAAGCAGAGAAATGTGTTTGGGGCAGTGTCTGGGCAGGAGGGGGAATGATCCCAGCCTGTGAGGATGGAGGCTGTCCCCTTCCTCAGGTCCCAGGCTGCAGCCACCACGCAGGGAAGAGCCTCGGAAGTCCTGGTGGGGAAGAGAGACTGAACAGATGCAGGAGGCAGGCAGGAATTTCACAGTTCAGGGGGTTCTAGAGCAGGGTGGGAGGAAAAGGATGAAGAGGGAAATAGGAGGGATCAGTTTTGACACCCAGGCTGGGACGGTGAGTGGGTGCGCTTGGGAGGAACAGAGCGTGAGGAAGTGAGCTGGAGAGCTTAATCAACGTTGTCTGCCTTCTCTAGAAACAGGAATTAAATGTGGAGGAGACCTAGAAGTTGGGTGTCATAGATGGTGGGGAGATCTGAAATAGTACCACGAGGAACTTTAGGGAGACAGCGAAAGCCCGATTCAACCTCTAATGTGTGCAAGGCTCTCCTGGTTTGGAACACCCTCAGAGGAGGATCCCAGTCAGTAATCCTTAGAGACGGAGTAAAGGGTCACTTTCCTCTGGCTGACTGTCTACTCAGGCACTGGCTTATGTTCTGCCTACACCCCTGAACCAAACACCTGGCAGAGACTCATAGAAGTCCGCTAGCAATATTTTTAGAATGAATGAACGAGCTAATATATGAATGGATCAATGAATAAGATGAGGGTCTCCTAAGCAACTGTTTTCTTTCTGGGAGGAAGTATGGGTACTTCTCCTCCATCACTACCAAGATTACATCCCCCAAAATAAAGCTGCCATGTACAGTGCACAGGTATAAGGAATCAAAAAAAAAAGAAGTTTCCTGCCAAAGTGGCTTGTCATTCAGAAAGCAAAATATTCTAATAGGGGCTTCCCTGGTGGCGCAGTGGTTGAGAGTCCACCTGCCGATGCAGGAGACGCGGGTTTGTGCCCCGGTTCCGGGAAGATCCCACATGCCGCGGAGCGGCTGGGCCCGTGAGCCATGGCCGCTGAGCCTGCGCGTCCGGAGCCTGTGCTCCACAACGGGAGAGGCCACAGCAGTGAGAGGCCCGCGTACCGCAAAAAAAAAAAAAAAAAATCTAATAAAGGTGGAGAAGTTTCTCTCTCGCTCTCCTGCTTTTCTGGGTTTAACAGGTTGGGATTTGAAAATCAGAGAAGGCAGCAGGGACAGCAAAGTCGATCTGGAAGTGCCCCAGGGAGCGGCTGGTGTGAGACACCTGTGCTTTCTACGTGGGTTCTAAATCCTTGAAATTTAGAAGCCTTGGAAGGCAGACAACCCACCCGAGGCCCCTAAGGGATGGTGCCAGCTCTTCCCGTTTCTGAGGCTGAAACAGGTCTTTGGAGTTTCTGGATTGAATTGCCTCTCAGCCTCAAGAGAGATTCCCAGCAAATCAGCCAGTGCTTCCCTTCTGTTTCAGTCTGGTTTGAAAATAATGTCTCCAGTGCCTCCACTTCATTCCACTGAGGAGGCTCTAAAATGTATTGAGCTTAGCCCTTCCCCACCACACCCATATCAAAGAACACTGCTAGGGACCTCCAGGGAAAATGCTTCTGCACCCCAGGTGCCTGGAATTCACTCTTCCTTCTAGGCAATTGCAGTGGAATGGAGGACGGAGATAAAGATGCAGATGGTGTGAGCAGAAAGAGAACCCTCAAATCAGCCAATGTCCCTTCGTCGGCTGAAGCCAGGGAGAGGGGTTGCCAGTCAAAAGGCAACTGTCAGTGTCCCCCACAATTTGAACTGGCAAGAGAAAAGCACACACCTCACCACTGTCATTTCACTCTGCCTTATAATTTAGGGAGTAGAGGATATGGCCTCATGGAGCTAAAACTCTTCACACGAAATGTAAAATCACTTTTTAAAGAAAGACAACTGCTTACCAACTTAATTCCCCTCCTATTTGGATGTGGAAAACGCTCTGGAGGGAAGTTACGTGAGCAAAGCCCAGTTTACTGTATGTATTTCCCACAAACAGGGCTCCTGGTTTGTTCTGCAAGAAATAAAACCCAGAGGACCCACCCAGCAGGCCTCTTGGGCAAAAAGGAGTCTAAGCCAGATTAAAAAATCCACTTCAGGAATTTTTAATGCTGGGGTGGGTTGCAGAACTGTCAATGGGCAAGAAAATAGCACATCTGGAATGTGGCTGTGTCCCCTCGTTGGCTGGTATAACTCAACATGTACGTCAGATCTTTTTCTGTGTGTGTGTGTGTGTGTGTGTGTGTGTGTGTGTGTGTGTGTGGTTTTTTTTTTAATGGCCGAGATTTAACTGGCTTCTCTTCATTTTTTAAGTCCAGGGTGAATATGATTGTTAAGTTCTGTACGTTTACATTTGTGTAAATTAAAAGCCATATTTCACTACTGGGCGGATCTCCTGCTTGCCTGAAAGGTAAAAATGGCCAAACTAAGCCCCTGTGATTCAAGACCCTGATGATCCAACTCATCCAGAAGATACTAACGGAGAAAGATCTTGCGATTTTCTTCACCAAAGCTACAACCCCTTTGTGCCTTTATAAAAACTGGTTGTGGAAAAGTCGGCGCCAAGATGCTCAAACCGAAAGTTAGACCTTTGGATTAATTTAGTCAGTCGTGTTCTGACCGTGGCAACAAGAGGCTATTATAGGCCTTTTTTTGCAGCAAGCAAAACTGGTTTGTAAAATTGATATAGCCATTTTAACTCCTAAAGGGATTTGAGACGTAAATGAGCGGACCCTTCTGGAGACAGTGATCTCTTGCTTTTCTGGTCGGGGGCTGAGATCAGTTTTGACCATAAGGAAATGTCTTTTTCATGGAAATCCACACTTGGCATTTGCTCTTCAGTTAAAAGCAAGAGCAATGTAATAAACGTTTGGTAACAACCCCCCACACGCTTAGATTTATTGGCTAGTTAAATCTTTAATGGTTAAAGTTTAAAACCTTTTATTTCAATGGCCTGGGGATTTGCACAGCTGGAAGGCTGCATTTTAATATATTCAAATTGGAACGGAAAAGCTAAAATGACCAGAACACTGACTTTCATTCTTAGATACTCCCAAGCTGCTAGTGAGCTGACAACAGGCATAGCCCTGGGGCCTCCCTCCTCACCCCAAGCCAAGCCCAAAAGGGAAAGAGGAGAGGGGGAGAAGGAAGCCTGCTGCAGGGGCCAGCTTGGGTGGCTTACTTCCTACCGGCACTTACCTGCTCTTATTCTCTACCCAAGTAGTTGAGAAATCAAGAAGCATTGATACAGGTACTCTGGTTCTGCCACTGAAGTGATCCATCTTGGCTGGGTCATACCCTACCGGTTTCGCCTTCCTGGAAACTCCCTAGTTTGGTGGCCTGGATTAGAGAGGTGGTGTACAATAGCAGTGGCAAAGGGACTGGGGTAACCGAGTTGACGGAGGTTGATAAAGTGATGAAGGGAGATGCGGCAGAATGGAAGGCTATCATGGCATAATGGAAGTACAGAATTTGGGACGAGAGATGGGAGTGATGGACGTGACAAGGGGTGGTGCTGATGACATCTAACCAAGTGCAAGGAGTTTCAAATTGCTTTCTATGAATTATTTTCTGGATTCTCCAGTTCAGCACTATTTTACTCTCCTTTTACAGACAAGGAAACCGAGGTATATAGAGGTTAAGCAACCTGCCCAAGATCGTGTGGCTAGAAAGAGATGGAGCCAGGATTCAAACCCAGGCAACCTGACTCAAGAGCCTGCAATCTTTTTTTTTTTTTTTTTTTGCGGTACGCGGGCCTCTCACTGTCGTGGCCTCTCCCGTTGCAGAGCACAGGCTCCGGACGCACAGGCTCAGCGGCCATGGCTCACGGGCCTAGCCGCTCCGCGGCATGTGGGATCTTCCCAGACCGGGGCACGAACTCATGTCCCCTGCATCGGCAGGCGGACTCTCAACCACTGCGCCACCAGGGAAGCCCGAGCCTGCAATCTTAATGGGACTTTCAAAGGGTTGGGGATAGGAACACCCAAGGTCTTGGATATTAAGGGGCATGAGTGTTAGGGTCACTGGTAAAGCAGAACCAACAAGGACATCTCCACCACCTTCAGGAAGCATGAGAATGAGGAAATTCTCATTCTCACACATATCCACAAAGGCACACGGCCACTTCAGCCCAGCAGTTCCTGATGCACCTTAATACACAGAAACACGTTCTGACAAAGATATGTTATGCACTCTTCCACTAACTTCATAGGCACATACTTCAGAAATGCACAGGCATCATGGTACCCATGCTTTCACACAGATGTACCAACATTCAAACTCACGTTGTGGCACCATACATGCATGTACACACGTGCACACGCACACACTTGTGCATGCCAAAGGGTATACCAGATGCAATTCTCTCTTGGTGATCCCTTGGGACTCAGCAATGCCATTGTTTCTCAAACACTGACTGCTATCTGTCCTGCTGACCATGATCCACCTTGCCAAAGATGGACCCTGAAGGGTGAAGGATAAAACATGTGGATCAGACTGCCAGGAATATAAGATGACCGAAAGGCCCCCAGGACAAAGTAGAGGTAAATGGAATCATCCATCCACCACTTCCAATCCCCCATCCTAAGAGCTGTCACCTTGAGAAGGGTCAACCCAGCCTTTGCTAGTGAACTTGGCCAGGTTGAGTTTAAAGGTCTTCAGTAACCAATAGCTATCTCAGCCTCCAGGATGCAGGCTGCAGTGACAGAAGTTGGATCATTCTTGTTAAGGAAATCTGATTGCTGGGTCCCAAGGAGAGAAGACTCTTGATGGAAAATGCCAGGCTCCCAGTGAATTTTCTAGTTCTGGAACGGTAATATTTCTCATATGGAGGCTCACAGATGTTCACGGGGTTTTCGATTTCAAGGCCGTTTTGGATTTTTATGGGGTTTGATGTTCTCTGCACAAACATAGGTTTAATAATAGACAGAGTGCCAGGATGCCCACCCTGGCACTTAGGAGCCTATCCTGCAGGACAGCAAAGCCGCTCAGCTCCTACAGCCCTCATGCCATCTGCTCCCTGGCACAGAGACCTTGCCAATTGCAGGAAGTCGGGAAATAAAAGAAAAGTTTCAAATAAAAAGATGTCAATTTAATGGCCAGGGACCTGGAAACAGATGTTCCTCGCATAGCCCCAGAGCTGCCCACCCGCCCGCCCATCCGTCCTCCGGGTTTTCAAAGTCACTTCTTGTCAGGTGCCCTGGTTAAGAGGGAGAATTAATGAGCTGTGCTCCATTTTACGGCTGTCGTCTGATGTGGGAGCCGTGCGGAGGTGCTCCGCGGACAGGCCAGCCTGGCCCCCAGCCCTTCCTCCAGCAGCTCAGCCTGGATCAAAGCAGAGAGCAACTCGGCTTTTATAGCAAAATGATTAAAACCGCGTGGGGCTTGTTTCCTCCCACGTGACCTCTGACAAAGTGCAGAGGAGGAAGCAGAGGAAAGGTGAACCCAAGGGTCTCAAGGCTCAGGGTAGAGTGGGACCCCAGATGCAGACATCACAGAAGATAAGCCCAGATGTGAGCACATGCATGCGCACACACAAATAATGCCTTTTCCTCTGCGAGTTGAAACCTGGGCCCAGAATGAGCAGCCAGAGGGCCTAATTAGTCACGTTAGGAAGACCACATAGCACCACGGCAGACGACAGCCAGAGAGCTAGCTAGCTAGCTAGGTTCCTACTGATTCAGTCACTCCTCGTTCTTGAAGAAAGTAGTACAACTGGATTGTACTGACAAAGTAAGCCTCAAATGTCCCTGCTGCATCTGGACAAATGACTCATCTGTCTGTAGTCTTTGGCAATTCTGCTGCACCTGACAATCAGAGTTCCCGGCGGCAGGGAACCTCACCTCTGCTTGCCCAGCTGCCTCCCCTACCCTGGTATTCATGTGAATTCTCCTATTTCTAGTGAATAGGTCATGGGATGTCACTTCCAAGATCATGTTATTAAAAGACTGTGGCTTCCGAATGGGATCGATCGACACACATACACTATTGATCCTATGTATAAAATAGACAACTAATGAGAACACACTGTGCAGCACAGGGAACTCTACTTAATGCGCTGTGGTGACCTAAATGGGAAGGAAATCCAAAAAAGAGGGGATATATGTATACGTGTAGCTGATTCATTTTGCAGTACAGTAGAAACTAACACAACATTGTAAAACAACTATACTCCAATAAAAATTAACTAAAAAAAAAGACCGTGACTTCCTTCTTGGGCATGCTCTCTTGCTCCCAGGTTGAAGCTGAACTAGGAGAGGCCCACGTGGCAGAGAACTGAGAGAGGGCTCTCAGCAGCAGCCTCAAGAATGAGTGTAGAAGTAGACCCTCTCCCAGGCAAGTCTTCAGATAACTGCAGCTGTGGTCACCATGATTGTAGCCATCAGAGAGACCTAAGCGGTACCTGAATTCCTGACCTACACAAACTCCAAGATAATAAATGATTGTTCTTTTAAGCTGCTAAGTTTGGGGGTAATTTGTTAGGTGGCCATAGGTAAATAGTACACCTACCTTGGCTCCTCTTCCACACCCGAAAATCACAGCTCCCTCAATCTTTCCTCCTTCCCCACTGAGATATCCCAGGGCAGCCAGGTATAATTTACAGCCATCTTAAACGGGCTTCTACCATCAACCCTACTGCTGCCTTTAGCTCTCTGAGCTCATCCCAGCCACCCTGGCCTGTTGTTGTGCCTTGAACACACCAGGTATGCACCCACCTCAGGGCCTTTGCACTTCCCCAAGGCTTACTTTCTCTCCTTCTGCAGGTCTCTGCCCAAACCATCACCTTCTCAGCTAGGCTTTTCCCAACCACTCGACGTAAAAAGGAAATCCCTTCCACCACCCCGCTGCTGCTCCCTTATTCCCCTTTCCTACTTAGTTTTTTGCCATAGCCTTTGTCATCAACTAGTATACTACATATCTTATTAATTTTGTTTCTTATTTGACCCCTCACCCCTAGACCAAAGGCAGGGATTTGGGGATTTATGTCTGTTTTGTTCACTGCTCCATTCCCAGTGTCTAGAACCTTGCCTAGCCCATCGTAGGCATTCAATGAGAATTCACTGATAAATTAATGAATGGAGATATAGATCTCCCATTTTCTAAACACCTATTATTAAATACCAAATATGTATTGTCACTTATCCTCATAACAACTCTACAAGGTTGACATTATTGTTTTTCATTTTACGGAATTTAAAACCTGAGATGAGGGGATGCTACATTCTTCCAGGTCCCACAGCTAATACACGGAAGTGCTGGGATTTGAGCCTCCTACATTCTTCTCTCTACCCTTTTCGATTGCATGGGAAACTCTTTACAGTTAATGAAGTGCTTTCCAAAGCAACGATCTAAGCTTCACAAGAACCCTATGAGGTCGAAATTATAATTATTATCTCCTTTTTGACAGAGATGGATATCAAAGCTCAGAGAGGTGAAGGTATGTGCCCTGGCTGACACAACTGGTAAACAGCAGAGCTAGAATTTCTTTGGTTCATTCAAAAGACACTGACTGAGCGGCTCCCAGGTGCCAGGTACCATGACTAGTAGGACAGGGTCCCCCCTCAGGTCTTCCTGTTTCCCACAATCCCCAGTCCCGTGGCACTACGTGTTGGCCACTGCAGCGTGCTGAGTACTTGCTCAGAATAAATGCAGATATTTGTAAACGTTAACTTGTAAGTTGTCAGATATGGCCTCAGAGGAGCTGGTCTGAAGGGAGATTGACAAGTGAGGCCCCAAGACCTTTGGGAACAGAACCAGGAGAAATTATGAAGAAGGAAATTTTTAAAGATGGAGCCAGAAGATGCATTAAGCAAAATAAGGCGGAGGGATCAGAGTTCTTTTAAATCCCCTCTTATCCTCTTCCTCACTCCCACACCCCCACAGGCAACTCTCTTAATGTGCACAGTGTATATGCATCTCTTGATTTGTTTGTGCTTTTGCAAAATGTTTATATTTCTTTTGTGTGGAAGTAGTTTTAACTTATGCAAATGGTATTAGGCTGTATATCTCCTTCTGTTTTTTTTTCTTTTCCACCCAGCACTATGTTTCAGAGATCCACGCGAGCTCCTCATTTGTTGCTTCCAGTTGCTACATAATACTCCACGGTGTGCAGCCATCACATCCTACCCACCCACTCCCCCAAGGATGACACCCAGATGCCCCCTGTCACCAATGCAATACTGTCATGCACACCCCTACCATGCCTCTCCTGGGCCTGTGTGAGGGGGAATGCCGGTACACAGGGTGTCAATAATTTTAGATCAGTAGTCCTGCTTGCTGTCCTGATACACTCCTCCCAGCAGAGCATGCACATTTTTAGACCCTCATGTCCCAGCCAGCACTTGGTGTTATACAGCTCTCTAACTTCTGCCAATCCAATAGTTATGAAATGATATCTTATTATTCCTTAATTTGCATCTCTCTGATTATTAATGAGTTGGAGCAACTCTTCATTGGCTTGTTGGTCTTTTAGGTTCTCTTGAGTGAGCTAACTATATTTAAGTGGCAGAAGGAAGATTAGTCCACAAAACTAACCTGGATTCTTGGAAAAGGGGAAGGGTTGGGAAGTCCTCAGACATAGGAACCAGGGATTCTCAGGCAACACTTCCAAGTGAAAAACGGCTTCAAGGTGAAGAGTTTGGGCCTGAACTATGAGGTTTTCCTTGAAAACCATCTTTGTATTTCCCCAGAAAACATAGAACAGAACATGGAAAACAGGATGACTCAGAAGGAAAGAATGAAGTCAGCCAGGAAGATGACTCTATATTCAACCAGTCAAAGCACATTACCTGGAAACTTAAATAAATTGGATTCTATTAAGAGGAAGAACTTCTGTTCTTCAAAAGACACAGTTAAGAGACTGGAGAGGTGAGAAAATTTCATAGAAATATATGAAATGTATATATGTGACAAGGAACTCAAATCCAGACTATATACATAACCTCTACAAATCAAAAAAAAAAAAAAAAAAGGCAAACTACTCAATAGAAATACGGGCAAAAGACTTGAACAAGCACTTCATGAAAGATGATATACAAATGGCCAATAACCATATGAAAATGTACTCCTACCTCCTTAGTAATCAGAAATACAAATTGAACCATCAGTGAGATACCACTAGACACCCACCAGAGTGGCTGAAATGAAAAATACAGACCATACCAAAGGTTGAGTGGAACATAAATTGGCACACCTCTTTTGACAACTGTTCAGCAATATCTTCTAAAGCTGCCCTTTGGGTATGCACACCATTTGAACCAATAATTCCATCCTAGGCATATATCCAACAGAAATGCATTCACCAAAATACATGTACGAGAGTGTTCATGGCATCACGATTCATGATATACATAAACTAGAAACTACCTAAAGGCCACCCAACAATAGAATGGATAAATAACTGTGATTTATTCACATAATGAAATACGACACAGCAAAGAAAAATGAAAGAACTACCACTTCACACGGCAGTATAGATGAATTTCACAAACATGATGTGAGCAGAAAGTAGCCAGGTACAGAGGAGTACATGTTATATTTATTTATGTACATTCGTACAAAGAACAAAAACATGTGGAATTAATTTATGGTGAAGTCAAGACAGCAATTATCCTTGAGCAGGTATCAACAGGGATGGGATTTTGGGAGTGGGGGAAATGTTCTGTTTCTTGATCAGGGTGCTGATTACATGGACGTGTTCGGTCTGAGAAGTGGCATGAAGATATATTCTTAGGATTTGTATTCTTTTCTGTCTATATGTTATACTTCAATAAAAAGTTCAAAACAATATTTCGCAGGTACCTACTGCCTCGCCCCAGCTGTATACTGACAACTCAGGAGTAGGAGACAGCCCGACAAGAAGCTACTGGCAACGGGCTGCGGAATCATCACGCACATGGGACAGATGCTCACCCTACCTTGTTTTGTGAGGGGAGTACAAGCTGAGCGCACAGCCAAGACATGCCTTGTGAGATTTCAGAGGAGAACCAGGTACGAATGTCTAGGGCTTTATCGAGAACCGAGCCCTTTTCTGTATCTTATCCTGCTCATGCAGCTGAGTGAACTGAGTTCCCCAAAGGCAATGCTACTTGCCTGCAGCTACACTGCTAATAAATCCCAGAATTACACCTAGTCCTCAGGTCTCCTAGCTCAAGGATCTTTCCCTCAGGCCACACTGCCAGCTCTGTCTGAGCTGGAGCAATCAGGGGAGACTCCCTAGGGGGAGGAACACATTACCCCGGATACTGAAGGATAGAGACAATTCAAAAGGGCAGACAACGGAGGAAGCCCAAGCATGAGCTCTGGCAAGGAAATGCTGGGACCAGGAGCTCACCAATGTAGCAAGAACTCAGCTTTCTGCAGAGGAGCTGGTGGAGGTGCTCCTGGGAGACACACAGAATGGCCAGGGGAGTGCAGCCTGCTCCCCTAGCTTCACTCTCTTGCCCGTTCTATGAAGCCCTAGGAGTCTCTCCTCCCAACAGCTCTCTGTGTCCCCAGATTTATTTTGCTTTCTTTCGCTAAATCAAACTTTATCAGACAGTTTTACTGTCAGCCGTTAAACCAAAATGTGTTTGTGCAACAGTAAACACCCCGTTACTGCAGGGAAGGATTACATAAACAACAGCGGAGACAGGCCTGACTCGCCGCCGTACCCAGGAGTCCGTGATGCTCCCTGGGGCTGGAGGAGGGCAGGCAGGAGGACACTCCAGGGGCATCCCCCGGCCTGAGGGCCAGCAGGATGGCCCACACTCTTGCCTGGAGCATCCTCTCTCACCAGAATGGAATGGCTGGCAAACATTCCTCCAGCTAGAGGTATGCATGGTCCTCCAGCGATCTCAGAGGGGTACACAGACTCTCTCCAGAGCCCAGTGGGAGAGGGCAGATGGAGAGCGAAGGGGGGAAATGCTAGGCAGGGGTGGAGGGGGTTGGGTTTGGATTAGTACCTGGTGAGATAGGGCAGGCTGAGGGCTAAATGGGGTTGGAAAAAAGATGAAGGCCAGGGCTTCCCTGGTGGCGCAGTGGTTGAGAGTCCGTCTGCCGATGCAGGGGACACAGGTTCGTGCCCCGGTCCGGGAGGATCCCACATGCCACGGAGCGGCTGGGCCCGTGAACCATGGCCTCTGAGCCTGTGCGTCCGGAGCCTGTGCTCCGCAACGGGAGAGGCCACAACAGTGAGAGGCCCGCGTACCGCAAAAAAAAAAAAAAAAAAGATGAAGGCCAGAGGAGTAAAGAGAGGATTAGGATTGGCTGAGGAGAAAGAGGGTAAGGAAGAATGTGGCAGCGGAGCTGACTGCTAGGGTCTGAATTGTTGGCCAAGGAACAAAGAGATTGAGGCCCATGGGGGCTTGGAGGTTTATACCAGCCTGGGGTGAGTGGCAGATTACTGGGATATCTGACCAGAGGCAGGGACCAGTGGGCAGAGTAAGCCAGCTGGGCTGTCCCTCTCACTGGATCTGCCCAAGGTCGTCAGACCTCCAGGCCTCCTGCCAAGGCACACTGCTCCCTCCATGTGTTCACAAGACCCTCTCATCATGGCTGCTTGCCGAGCCAGAGAGACACGTGACATAAGCTGTCTAGGGGAACTTGAGAGATGGGATCTAAGGAGGCCCCAAGTGCCGGAGGGACACTAGGGACAGCTGGCGAGAAGATGAACAAATGGTTTACATTTTTGCCCCTACTGGGCACCAGGCACTGTGCTGGGAGCTTCTGTCCCACAGACATTATTTCGTTTTGAGTCTCACGCACTCTGGCTATATTTTTTCATTTCATCCTCACATCCAGTTTATGAGGCAGTTACTTTCATTACCCTCTTTTGGGGAAATCAAGACTCAGAGAGGTTGAGTTGCCTTGCTGGGGTCACACAGCTAGTAAGTGACCAAGTCAGAATTGGAGCCCAGATCTCTCTAATGCCAAAGGCTGTGCTCTTCCTGTCTGAGTCTGTGCTAAGATGGTCTAGAGGAAGGGGTAGTGTAATTGGGGGTGGAGGGGAGTGGAAGAGGTCCACACACTCAGAACGGTTTGCCCTGGATACAGGACATGCAGAAGCCCCTGGTGAAGAAGAGAGAGAGAGGTCATCAGCCCCACTCATGGCCCAACAAAGTTCTGGAAGCCACTGGAAGCCCTCCAGAGCCCCAGAAACCAAAGGCCATTCCAGGCTGAGAGTCTATACGGCACCAGCCCCAGCTTCCTGAAGTCCGGCCTGAAGCATTTTAACCTCAGAGGCTACATCTTTCTCTTCCCTCCAAGGTCCAGATCCCAAGCACCTCCTCACCCTTGCCTTTGGCCTTCTAAGCTACTCCGCAGGTACTTCATCTCCCCATCACCATCCCACCACCCCATCCCCCTACCCCCTACCACACACCGGCCCCACCAGCCAGGCCACAGCCCTGGAGCTTGAGGCCGCACAACAGAGGCCTAACACCTGAGGTTAGTGTGACCTCAGAGCCTTAGATCACTGGGGCTGCAAGTCCCCAGGTCACCGCAGTCTTTCTGCTCAGGCCCTAAGCACACACAGGCTATTGACTTCACTGACAATCTAGTCCCTTCTGAGGAAACCAAGGAATCCAGCAAGCTCGGATCCTAGGGTCTGCACCGGTACCTAGGGCCACAGACATCAGGATTCTATTTAGTAGAACCACAAGGTAGGATTCAAGGGGGAGGCCCAGTATCCCATGCTCAGAAGGGTCCATGCTTGGTTTAATGCTCTGTGGTCGCTGGCTTGAAATTCTTAATTTTTTTTTTTTAACAAGGAGCTCTGCATTCTTCTTTTGCACTGAGCCCCAAAAATTGTATAACTTGCCCTGCCCAACAGCACTGGGCCCTCTTCTTGGGTCCTCTGGGCCAATTCCAGATGTAGGAAGCCTGGTGTGGGCAGGACCGCCTCCCCAAGCTGGACACTGCTAGCCCAGAGGGCAAATCGGCGCTGGCCCAGGGAAGGGCACAGTTAGATCGTTCTGTGGATTTCTGGTATCTGGGACCCTGGGGCCAGCGGGAGGAGAGGAAAGAGGTTGTCGTGTAGGCAAGAGGGTGGGAGAAAAGAAAGATGACTTCCAGGAACTATAGCCAAGGGAGCTGGGAAAATGAAATAATCAGAGGTCCCGGGAGCTCATCCCCCAGGGGTCCTGGAACTGCAGCAGCATGGCCAGCCACAGGCACAGAGTCTGAGGCAGCCTATCAGAGAAGTTAGGCACTTGGGGTTCAAGTCCTACTCTGCCACTCAGTAGGTGTGATCTTGCTTCACGCAAGCTCTGTTTCCTCATTTGTAAAATAAAAATAATACCTACTGAGCAGAGGGAAAATTAGAGACGATGTAAGTCAGGAACAACTCCTCAAATGCCTGTCACATGTGAGGGAGTGTCCTGGGCACGCTATATATCCCTTGGGAGGCCTTATTTAATCCTCAGTGTCAGCCTATGAGGTGGATATTGAGGTATAGAGAGCAGACCCTGCTCAAGGTCCCAGGGCAGGTGAGAAGCAGTGCTGACGTGTGAAGGCAGTTTCGTGACACTCCAAGCCTTCTGGGTGCCACCGCCCCTCCCTGTCAGGCTGAGCTAGGAATGTGGGTGCGGGTTTAGTCACACGGATTTGTCAGTGAAAAAAGTGTTCCAAGGGTAGATGACATCAAGGAGGTTCTTCCACGAACTATCATTTAAAATCCTTCTTTCGGAAAAAGAAAAAAAATTCCTTTTTCTAAAAGGAAAAGTATAATTAGAGACCATCTCTGCTGTCTCCATGGAGCCTGCCCCACCTCCCCACAATCCGCCACCCCATCTGAGACAGAATTGAACGGAGGTTGCCATCATGTCTGGAGTGAAGGATGCTGGGATGCCTGCCAGCAACCCAGGCTCTCCCATAATCCCATTGTACTTACTGGCTTTTTTTTTCTAACATTTTATGGGATTGTACGCGGTGAAAGTGAAAAAACTGTTAAGTAGGTAGCTTGATGAATTTTCACAAATCAAACACACAAGGTAACCAACATCAAGAAAACAGGACATTCCCAGCATCCCAGAAACCCCTCTCCTATTCCCTTGGAATATTTACCCTACCCCACCCCCCGAAGGCTGACTTACAACACCACTGATTAGTTTTACCTATTTTAAAATTTATATTAAAAAAATTTATATAAATGTAACCAACCCATACATACTCTTTTGCGTCTGGCCTTTTTGCTTACTATTAGAGTTGTGAGTCATCTATATTTTTCCATGTACACAACTACAGTTCATTGATTCACACTTTTGTATAATATTCCTTTGTATGAATAAGCCACAATTTACCTATTCTGGGCATTTGAGTAGTTTCCAATCACTTAGAGGTTTTTAAATATTGTATCTTGTGATTTTGAATAACTAGATGTCAGGCTCTCCAAAAATCTCTGTAAAAAGTAAGGTTTTGTTTTATTACTGATGGATTTTTTTAAACAAGGATTTAAGATTTCTCTTCTGTGAAGTTAAAGTATCACAACCAATTTGTGTGATAGTTTCACCTCTAATAGGAGTCTTAGAGAAATAATACCTTGGAATAAATACACGGGTAAATTCTACAAGGCATCCCACTGAATCTTCTCTTAGAGCCAATTACAGTTTCAAGAAAATTTTGAGACTTCAAGTTAGCAAGTTATTTTATGAGAGAGATGGACAAAAGAGCATGATAAGAAAAAAGCTTTGCATAAAATGTCCCTCATTCCAAAGAAGACCTCGCAAATGCTTTGCCATTTTTTTCCAAAAATATGGGAGACACAAATATGACTTAAATGGCTAAAATAATTTTCCTCTCTTCTATTGCAGTCATAAGAGGGTGGGGTGGAGGAAGTAAGTGACACATAAAAACACAATAAATTATTAATTTCCCTTGCCATGAATTTCTCAGTTGCCATAAATGAAAGTAGTTATATTACTGAAAATGCCTGCAAATTCATTTGTCCAAATCACTGAAATTTTAATGATTACTCCAGACTTTTTTTTTTTTTTAACTAACTATTCATTACAGGAGCTGACATTTTGAATTGCTAAAGTGATGCATTAAGAATGCTGAAAACAATGGAGGAAGAGTTGGAAATGAGTCTGGACCAGTGGTCAGGGCTCAGATTACACAGAGCTGTAAGTAACAGGAGCTTGGATGCTCACTTACCTATGACTATGGACCAATTTCTACATTTTTAAAAGAAAAGAAATAAAATGTCCATATACATTTTAAACTTCTTCAAATTAGTTTACCAGGCAAAAAATATGTTTTCCTCTCATTGTTTAAATCAATGTGATCTTTCAAGTGTAAATTCAGTCTTCTGAAAGCTTGCCACAGAAGGGTTTGAGCCACTTTTTAATTTTCTCTGTTTAATTAAAAATCATATCCAAGATTTATCATTGCGGGAAACTGAGTGAAAGACACATGAGCCTTTGTACATGTTTCTGCAACTTCCTGTGAGTCTATAATTATTTCAAAACTTAAAAGTTGAAAAATAATAACATTAAAATAGTAAAGAACTCGGATTCCCTGGTTGCACAGTGGTTAAGAATCCGCCTTCCAATGCAGGGGACACGGGTTCGAGCCCTGGTCCGAGAAGATCCCACATGCCGCACAGCAACTAAGCCCGTGCACCACAACTACTGAGCCTGCGCTCTAGAGCCCACGAGCCACAACTACTGAGCCCTCCCGCCGCAACTACTGAAGCCCGCGCGCCTAGAGCCGGTACTCCACAACAAGAGAAGCCACCGCAATGAGAAGCCCGCGCACCGCAATGAAGAGTAGCCCCTGCTCACCGCAACAGAAAGCCCGTGCGCAGCAACGAAGACCCAACACAGCCCCAAATAAATAAATAAATTGATTAATTAAAAAAGAAAATAGTAACGAACTCTGTTGGTTTGGAGTTTGATTTGTTTAACCCTGCCTTCAGGCACCATCCGAGTGCTCACATGGCGTTTTGGAGACACTGAAGCTGGGAACCTTTCCTTTCCACAAGTTTATCATTCCGGACGGCAATATAGAAACATAGCCTCCAACAAATGACTCCAAATTACAGACATTTGTAGCCATTCAAGACTTAGAGTTTGTAAAATGTCTACTTTCCTTCCATTTGAAACCTTTGGTGGGGGGACGGGGTGGGTAGCAGTGGGAAAGAAGCCTTTTTAGATACTTTTCTCCCCAAAATTGAAGACACTGAAAGGTCGGGCCTTGCTCTACATTCTGTGTGCATTTTTGGTTTGATTTACGTCTGCGAGTAGAGTTTTTTTCTTCTTCCGTAACTACGTTTCAAACACAAGTATGGAGTTGTGTTAACAAACATTCATTTAAGCAGTCTGAGTTTGCAACTGACAGGAAAAAAAGTTTCTCAATATTGAAAATTTGCTAAAAATTGTCAAAAATAGTGTCATCTTTTTGTTTGGGGGCCGTTAGTAAGGGTGCTGCCTGGAGATCCCTCAGAGTCCCTCAGGTGACGCCCCCACTTCATTCAGTACCTCAGTAAAAGAGCCTCCATCCACGTGCTGGGCACCAGATGAGCTGCCCGGAGCAGCAATTATGTTGAGACCACATTCCAGCTCTGTCCCATGCCTTTCAGGACAGAAACTGGGTGTTCTACTGGCCTCTCAGCAACAAACTCAGATAACCAAAATTCTCAGAAGCAGCTATGGAAACAAGAGATCCAATTTATTAAATTAATATGGGATCGACCCCTCACTACCTCAACAGGAACCAGAATACTTAAATTCCCAGCCAAATCCACCAACTGGGTATGCAAGGGCAAGGAAGTGGTTCAGAGTTGGGGACCTCAGTGTCCAATGGCCTAGGTTCAAATCCCAGCTCTCACTTACTACCTACGTGATGTTGGGGAAATGAATTAGCCTCTGTACCTCCATTCCATCATCTGCAATATAAAGATAATAATAGTCACTGATAGCATGAGTTATTGTGAATATCAAACGAGAGAATGTATTAAAGGGCTTAGAAGAATGTTCTCTATTGTGCTTAGAAAGTGTTCTTTATTAACTAGAATTATTCACCAGAAGGCTGCTTGGTGAGCTCAGAATCAAAGCAAAGGGCAGTTAAGGTGATAGTTCCCCTTAGCTTAGGAGATGCCTGGGAAACAACTCTCACCCAGCAAACAAATGGACATTGTCTGGTCACCAGGCTGCTCCCAATCTTCACATTTTATACTTCCCTCCCCCGGGCCAGGCTGGAGAAGCCTGACGCGTCTTGTTTTTCTAAACTCCTTTTTCTGTGGGAACCACCTCTTGTCTGTTGGTCCATTTTTTCCCTTCTGTTTAAAATGCATTGAGATTGTTCTTCCCACATTCCTAGTAGACATTGCATCTCCACCCCACCCCCACCCAGCCCAGTGTTGATTCAATTAGAACCACTCTCTGAGCTCCAGCTGGGGCGCCCCAGGTCAGAGCCCATCTGCAGAAATCACATTACCTTCCCTATGAATCACAACCCATCATTTCGTATTGGTGTCAGCAAGATTTAAACCTTTCACTAAGAGCTACACATGCATTTCACAGTTGTATAGTTCCTGCCTTTTTTGTTTTGTTTTGTTTTCCTTAGCATAATTAAGTTCAGGGCACATGTAATTTTATTTTAGGTTCCATTACTTTATTTGCCTCTCACTATGGAAACTATATATATATGTTTGCATACTTTTTAACTTGACAGGTAAACATGCTGAGGGAGCTCACATTAACTCCTTTGATCTGTTTTCTTGCTTAGCTGAAAGCCGACTACTTCCATTCTGAACATCATGCTTTCAGATGACTGGCTTTGGAAATCCCCTGTTCTGGGCATATAGCTATTGACTTGACATTTCTCCCCTGACTGCCAAAAGCACCTTACATTCAATATATGTAAGATTAAACTCATAATCTTATCCCCAAACTAGGTCTTCTTCCAGGCCCTTCATCTGAGTGATGGCGCCTTCATCTATGCATGTGGATAAGCCTGGACCCTAGAGCCCATTCTTGACACTTCCTCTCCCTCATCTGCCATATGCAATTCATCTCAGAATTTCAGCTCCGGAACATCCCCTGAATCCACCCACTTCTCTCCATCTCTAATACTCTCAACCCTAGTCAAAGCCACTTTTGTTTCTGAGCTAGACCATGACTGTAGCCTCCTGACTGGTCGCTCTGCATTCTTTCCTGATGCTCTAAGTCTCCTACTGATGAAGGAGGCATGTTCTGTTTGCCAGATTGTCTAGATATAGTTTCTAACCATGGTACACATCAAATCACCAAACAACCTTGCTAAAATGCAGCAACGGCCTGTGGAAATTCTAATGCATTAGGTTTTGAATGGGATTCCAGAATCTGTAGCAAGTACCTTAAAGTGATTCTGACGCAGCTAGTCTATGAATTAGACTACAGCTCACCATTTGGGGGTCATTGGCTGCAGCTCACCAGCACCATACCTGGCCCATTTAGAAAGAGTCAAATACGTTTCCTCCATGAATCAAGGGATGAGGACTAATCTGACAAATATTCCTTGAGTCCCCAGGCTGTTCAGGCACTAGGGATACAGTAGTGAATAAAACAGGCAAAAATCCCTGTCTTTGACGTAGAGACAGACTTGTGATCGTCAAAGGGGAAAGAGAGGGAGAAGGGTTGGATTAGGAGTTTGGGACTAGCAGATGCAAACTATTGTATATAGAATGGATAAACAACAAGGTCCTACTGTATAGCACAGGGAACTATATTCAATACCCTGTAATAAACCATAATGGAAAAGAATATATATATACATATGTATGTATAACTGAATCACTTTGTAAACCAGAAACTAACACAACATTTCAATTTTTAAAATCCCTGTCTTCATGGAGCTTACGTTCTTGTAGTAGGAGACAAACAAAACAAAAAAATAAGATAAACAACAAGGTCCTACTGCATAGCACAGGGAAATATACTCAATATCCTGTCATAAACCATAATGGAAAAGAATACGAAAAAGAATGTACATATATATATATATATCTGAATCACTTTGCTTTATGCTAGAAATTATCACAACATTGTGAATCAATTATATTTTGATAAAATAAATTAAAAATAAAAAATAAATTAATTAAACATATAGAAAGTTAGATGGCAATAAGTGCTCTGGAAAAAATAAAGCAAGTTGAAGGATGGGGGGATAGAACTGTGGAGGGAGGGGCAGGTCACCATTCAGAATAGGATGGTCAGGGAAGTCCTCCCTGAGAAAGTGGCAGTCGAGTAAAGACTTGAAGGAGAAGAGGAGAGGAGAGAAAGCCATTCAGATAACTGCAGGAAGCTCTTTCCTAGATGAACTCTAGAAGGAGCAAGCAAATTTTGCTTTTCCAGCATTCTCCAGAAGAAAGATATTCTCTGCAGATCCCGTGTTCACACTCTTGGTCCTCAACTCCAGACTGGAGAAGATATCCCCAATAAAATGCGGTATTTCTCACCTCTGTGTCATTGCTCAAGTGTTCCCTCTGCCTGGAAACCTGCTCAGGACCCCTCAGCTTTGAAGCTTCACTAACTCAGCCCTTTATGCTCCACCATATCTGTACATACTTCTACCACAGCAACGAAGATACTGTGCAACAAAACGAAGTATTGTTTTTTCTGGTTTATATTCTTGCCTACACCCCCTTCCTAGACCAGACTTCAGGCTGTTTGTTATTATCTATTGTAGTATCCTTAGTGCATAGCAAAGCATTGGTCCAGAGGCGATTCTTAGAAAGTGTTAAGTTCAGAAAAGAAAGAGAGAAGGAGGGAGGAAGGGAAGAGGATGGAAGGAAAGAAGGAAGACCCAACTTCATGTTAAATGCGGGGATAGGTATTACACAGTGGTCAGCAAACCAGGACTCCTACCAACCAGTCCTATGGAGAGCAACACCCTCATTCTTCTACCATCCTTCAGTAGTCTCTCTGGAATTGCCTTCAGGTGCAGGTGAGCGATCAGAAGACATGGTAATAATGATAATAGCTGTCACCTGCCAGAGGTATGCTATGTGCCAGGCTCCACACCAAATCCTTTACACGCATTACTGCATCACCTCGTTTAATCCTCACAACAGCTCTAGGAGGTAGATACAGTTACCATCCCTATTTCACAAGTAAGGCGGCCAGTGTCTTGCCCAAGGTGAGTGATGGAGTCAATACTCACATCTAGGGAGTGTGACACTAGAGCCCATCTGTTTAATTTCTGTTTCTGAGTCAACTAAGCAATAACTTCAAGGGGACCCAAGTTCTGGGTTGGGAAGCTGGGAAGCGCAGGTGAAAAAGAGAGGAGGAAGGATGGTCTGGGCCAGAAGAGAGTCCTGCTGTTAGAGAGAGAGGGTAGGTAGGTGGAGCAGGTGGAAGTCCAGGGCTTCAGAACCCCGGAGCGCTCTCGGGAGCTGAGAGGCTCTTCCATGAAGCTCTACCCAGAACAGAGGAAATGAGGCTGAGAATCCTCTGAGGGAACTGGGGGAGGGTAGGTGGACTTGAAAGTGGATCGAGCAGGGATCCAGAATTCAGGAGGCCACAAATGGACCTGGGGGGTCTTGGACCTCTGGGGAAGGTCATCAAGGCTGCCCACTGGCCGGGGTCCCCCATTACACAGTTCCAGGGGCATCATTCATACTGGGCTGGAAGAGGAGTTTTCTCCACTGCGTCGATACACTAAAAGGAAGTATATTTGATCCCTGTGTCCACAGGACTCTCTCACCCATTCCACAGGGTCTTCCCAGCAGCTCTGTCCTCCTCTACCCTACTCTCATCCCACATACCCCCTACCCCCAAGAAAACCTCCTTCCACTGGACCTCTCTACTACCTGAAAAACAAAATTTAACTCTGAGGAAATTGAGGCACAGGGCCCTGGGTTAAGGGAGAAAACAACACGGAAGAGGTAAAAGGGAGAGAGGTGAGGGGTCCAGCTTGAGCCCAGGCAGGGCCTCTGCTTCTGGAAGCTCTGGAGAAACTTGACACCAAGGCCAGGTCCCGAGCCAGGGCAGGGGAGGGAGTAAACCATCCTCCCGGAGCAGGAAGTGAGGGAGAGAGAGAGTGAGCTGGAGAAGCTCTGTTTTCTTTGGCCTCTGCCAGCCCGGAGAGGAAGAGGGAGAAAGGCCAGAGGGAGGAGGATGGGGCTGGAGGAAAGATCTGTCTTTGTGTCCTACCCTCTCCCAGGAGGCGGAGGCTGGAGGTGGGGAGGGGTAGGATGGAGGGCACCCAGGCCAGGCCAGGGTTTCTCCCTGTCTGCTCCCTGTGAGATGTGCAAGGGAACTGGGGCCATAGGACCCTGGGATCAGAGGCCCTTCAGATCCCAGTGGGTGTGCTGAGAGTGGGAGGGCTGGAGGCGGGGAGACAGAGTGTTAGTGTGTCGGAGGGATGGGACTGGCCCCAAAGCACAACCAGAACACTGGCCCTGCCTTCTCTCCAGCCTTGACCTCCTAGGGCTCCCCCCAAAAGGCCTTGATCTTGTGCATTGCTCTTTCCACCAAACAGAGGCTGAGGGGTGGGGGTCATCCTGGGAAAAGCTCCAGGCTTAGGCAGGCTGGGGTACCCCCTCAGAAGGCAGACTTGCAGAGTCCTAGTGTGACTCCTGAGTGCATGGTGGGATGTAGACAGAGGTAGCCATTCTGCTCCCAGCAGAAAGGCCTCCTCAAGGGCAACTCCATCCCTAACTGTAATTCTCCCAGGGCCTTCCTTCCTAAATGTCATCCAAACCTCAAACTCGGTGCTAACACCCAGACCTCCCAGGAACCCCAAAGCAGTCTCAACCCAAACACTATTCAAAACTGCTGAATTTAACCCCATATCTTAATCCTCATCCAAAACCTTACTGTAGCCCCAACTCCAGACTCTCATCCTGATCGTTGTAAATCATAAGCCTGGCCTAGAGGTGTCTGTGGTGGGGTGGGAATTACCAAACAGAGTTGACATGCATGGAGCATTTATGAGGTGTTAGGCACTGTAACCGGTTTTTTCTATTTCTTGTTTCGTTTAATTAATACCAACCCGACGCCTTAGGCATTACTATTACTACCTTTTTTTTTTTTTTTGCGGTAACGCGGGCCTCTCACTGTTGTGGCCTCTCCCGTTGCGGAGTACAGGCTCCGGACGCGCAGGCTCAGCAGCAATGGCTCACGGGCCCAGCCGCTCCGCGGCATGTGGGATCTTCCTGGACCGGGGCACGAACCCGCGTCCCCTGCATCGGCAGGCAGACTCTCAACCACTGCGCCACCAGGGAAGCCCCATTACTACTGTTTTTACAGATAAGAAAACCAAGGCTCAGAAAGATTAGGCTAGTTACTCGGGTGAAGAACCACCAACCCTGGATGTGATTGGAGTCACTGCTCCCATCAGGATGATCTCACAGGGGAAGTATGGGACCTCAACTGGTATATCTTCTGTCCGCATGAGGAAGGTTATGGCCGTTCTAGAAGCCAAACCAACTCCCATCAGATGAGATACAGATGAGGGTCTCTGCTCAGCTATTGAGTGAAAGTGGGCTGTGAGGTCGCAGAGCCTGGAAACCCACTGCAGAGTGACAAAAGGTTCATAGCACAGGTGGGAAGATTTGATCCAGAAAAGCAACCCCAGACCTGTTAACTCCCAGCTCTAGAGAACCACTGAGACCCTCCACCACGGCCCTCATGCCACCACTGTGGGGTGCTCTTCCGAATCAGCCAGCTCTAACTCGGGCTCAGCTAATATTCTGATTCATCCTGAGGAGTGTGCCAGGCAAAATACCACTCTAAATCACAAGGTCCTTCCAGAACACAGTAGGGGGGATCCTGGATCAGGACAGGTATGATGGCCTTCTAAGCACAGAGGATGATCCCTGTCACACACACACACACACACACACACACACACACACACACACACACACTTACAGATGGGCTCGTTCATACTCTCACACACTCTCCCATTCAGGACCTCTCCGGTTTCTTTTCTCTGCCCCGAACTTTATGTCTTCTCTAGTCCAGTGAGGGGAGCCAATAGGGGGTCTACCTCCCTCATCCTACAGGACCTCACTCAGGTAGACACTGGCCTGCAGGGTTCCCAGGACATCAGCAGGTCTGGGCCAGACCAGAGGGTAGGAATTGGCTCTCTGGAGTCCTCTATCCCCTTCTGGGTCAGGCTTTTTGTCTGGGTTTTCATGGCCAGGGTGTCTGTCCCACCATGAAGGACCACAGCAAGAAATGCTCTGTGTGTCCCACCCCCATCCCCACCACTCTCCAGCAGTCTTGAGAAGGTGACCCAGCCGGGGAACTCTAGCCACCAAAAAGCCAGCTGGGAGACCCAGCCCAGCCTATGGCCCAAGGTGCTCTGGCTTAAAAGCCAGACGTCCTCTCCTGGATACTCCTGGCCTGTAAGCACAGAACATCTTGACCACACAACCCTTGCCCCTAGTGTTGCACGTTGACATTACCTGGAGCCTTTCCACACCAGTCCAGGGATCCCTGAGACAGCCCAGGAGGCCCCCCAAAGCACCTGCACCCAGTCCCATCTTGTTTTCCCTCCCTCCCCACATTCATCTCCCACTCAAATGCAGCATGCATGGTCTTTCTCTTCTGACACCACCCCCAGTGTCATTTGGGAACCATAACCCAGACTCAGTAAGAATCATAAGTATAATTAGCTCCTGGAGGAGAGGGGCCAGTGGCATAGGCAGAGTCAGACTGGGGGAGGGTGGGAGCCTGGGGAGGGAGGTGTGAGGCTCTGGTGCGATTCCTCCCCAGCTGTCTCTGCCTGGAATCAAAGAGCCAGGAATCCATGACTGCAGAGAGGTGGGAGCCGCTGCCCCCGACCGAAGCCCATCAGAACAGCTCTTCTGGGCCTGGTGACATGGAGCCCTCCCCAGCCCTCCCCCGGAAACTGACAGCTCCTGGGGCTGGGAATCTACCAGGCACAGATCCCCTCCAGATTCCACAGATGAAGATAAAAGTCAGAATAGAAAGAACCAGCTCTGAGAGGGGCAGATACAGATGTGGCCATCAGAGCCCCAGATGTGGCTCAGCCATGGCTGCTGCCAGGACTGCTGTGGCTATGAACAGGAATGCAGACCCAGATGGGAATGGGGATGGGGGCCAGAGGAGGGGACAATGCACAGAGTTGCTCCAGGAGGGTTGCAGCTCTGAGAAGGAGAGAGGTCTAGTGGCTGACTTTGCAGAAAGATTCAGCCCGGTCCCGGGGCCAATAGATTCTTGCAGATGAATCCTCCACTCTCATCCACCCCAAGCCTGTTACCCTCATTCTACACTCCCCTCCTATTCCTGATGCCCTTCTCCTACCTCCGCCTCTAGCCTCAGGATCAGCTTCACTGATGGTGACCCTGGGGTCCTCCTTGGGTACCTCCTGCCGCAGAGGGGAGGGCAGCAATGCTGCCTCTGCGTCTGTCTCTGGGAAATGGAGGGACATGTCAGTGTCAGCCCGGCAGGTCAGCCTCTGTCCTAAGCCCCGCTAATACCCAGCATTCCAGGTGCCATAAAGACGAAGGGGCCCACGGCCCTGCTCATGAACACCACCAGCGATAAAACTCCCTATGCCATCACTCACGAGGCCCATTTACCTCCCACTTGATTTTGAATGTTCATCTCAAGAGACGTTCGCAAAGCGCTAACAGCAGGAAGGTTGCAGAATATAATCGGTGCCTTCTAGGCCTTGCCCCTCTGACAGAGCACCTCCAGGGAGCCGCCTGCCAGTGAATGGAAGAATCAGGAGGCCGCAGGCAGCCAGCAGAGGCTACGTGGGAAGGGGCCGGGGAGTTCCACTTTGCCCAGCCCCCGCCTCTGGGTGAGCTTGGCCTGTACCCCAGCCAGGCCCCATCCAGGTCCTGTTTGCCAAAATAAGGAGACCAGCCCACGCTCAGCTATTCTGGGAGGATTAGCTATCTCAACACAGAACATCTCTCCTAGGCAGGAAGTTTTCTTTAAATAGACCCTCCCATTGCAGGATGGGCCATCGCCTTTGGTCAAGCCTTGGGGGAGGGGAGGGGAAGGAAGAAAGCTGTCACTGTCCTCTCTTAAGGAGCCAGAGCGGCAGCTCCGGAATTGCCGGGTCCCCCCACCCCGGCACTTCTCTTTGGCATCCCGTTCATCTGCAGCTTTGAGATCCACTGGCCTCTGAGTGGAAATTTTAGGACTGGGTCCCTCAGCATCGCTCTGTCCCTTCGATGATCTCCAGCGATAGCCTAGTGCATTTACCACAGAAGCAAAATCTCTTTCAGAAAAATTCACCCCCTTCTTCCAGTCTCCTCTAAAGAGCCAGACTAATACTTCCTAAGTACTTACTGTGTGCCTCACAGGCTTGGATGCATCTAATTTCATCTTTACAACTCTGCAAGTGTAGAAACACCACCATTCTCTTAAACACGAGGGAACAGCCTCAGAGAGGAAGAAATAATTCACCTGAGGTCACACAGCTACTAGACAATGGGGCAGGGGCAGGACTCGAACTCAGGTCTGAGTCCCCAACCTGCGCTTTCTCTTCCACGTCACACTCCACCTGAGAAGGCAGGAGGCTGGACCCTGAGTGGGCAGAGGAAAGAGACAGAGAGGCTCACACAGCACCTCCCTCACAGTCACGCTCCAGCTGCGACTCACCTGGCTGCCTTCCTGACACGTAAGCATCCGGCTTCACACCTGGACTCACAAATCTTCCCACAGCCCAGCAAGCTGCGGGGTAGCCATCGCTTCCCCTTCCTTCACCAGAGGGGAGTAAATGGCTTTTAGAGTTCCACCTGGAATTTAGAGATTGGTAAGGATTGTCAGTGTCAAATGGGTTTAAATCAAGGCAGACTCCGGGGAAGAGAGGAGACTGTGGCCCGTTTACAAAGAAGTGAAATTCTTTGTGCAGAAAGGAGGGAGAAGAAAGCCCCAGAACAGTGAAGGGATGGATCAAAGGTTGGAGAACTGGGCCCATCACGGCGGGGAGGGAGTGGGAGCGCCAGGAATGACACACACTCCGTGGGGCTCAGTGGCCATCTGCAGTTCTCCCATCCAGAGCCCCGAATCCCCAGATCCCCGCGGGGGCCGCAGCAGCCCTCCTCACGCGGTCTACTCCGCATTCCTCACATTCTTTACGCTCAATTAAGGAGAAATAATCAGGGGAGTAAGCAAGGCCGCAGCAGGGCAGCCATGCCCCATACTGGCGTCATCACGTGTGCGGAAACAGCCCGCCTCGGTCAAGCCAAACTGGAGCTGGGACCCAGGGGCCTTCGGGGGAATGAGGAAGGCAAGTGATGAGGACAAAGGTGGCTCTCTGTGCCGCACAGAGACAAAAGAGGGTGAAGGAAGTGGGAAGGGAGTGGAAGCAGGAAAGAAAAGGAGACAGAAGGCCAGGTCAGAGCAGAGGGGAGGTGTGCAGCTGGAAGACCTCAGCCATCCTTTTCTTAACCGTGTCATTGCTTTACCACAATCACAACATTGTGTCCACATCACCATCCTTCACCATCATCAGATGCCCTTTGAGACGGTCCTGGATGCATAGACGGTTGTTGCCTTCACCAGTTAGTGGCATGTCATAAGAATAGTACCTCCCTGTGACCTTTAAAACTTTCTGCCCATGGTCTGCAGGGGATGCCATTCTTGACCCCAGTGGAATCTGAGCATCTTTTCCTCCACTTGGACCCAACAGGCCTGGTCAGTCAAGCAAAATCGTACTTCCACAAGCCTCTATCCGAGGGCTGCCTCCACCCCACTCCCAAGCCCCACTCCCACAAAAGCACCCCCCCCCGACATCCCCGGCAGACCCAGAGTCTCCTCTGGGTTCCTCCTTCGCTGGTACATGGAACCAGGACAGATCTTATGCTGTTTTGTAATTTTAGGCGTGTTTGTCTACATCCCCACTGGAATGAATAACAACTAAACGAATGATCATTATTATTTATCGAGCATGTTCTATGCGCCACGCACTGTGTTTGCACCTGATAGAGCACGTCATCTAATCCTTTTAACGTCCCTAGAGGTCGTTATTATTATTAGCCCCCATTTGCCCGTGAGGAAGTTGAGACTTAGAAAGGTTAAGTAACTTGTCCAAAGTGATCCAGCTAGTAACTCAAGGAGGAGGAACTTGAACACAGGATTGTAAAATGCCCAGACCCATGATGTTTATCTAACGCTGAGATGTTTGAGCACAGGGTCTGTATTTAGCCTTGTTCAGCACTATATGGCGAAGAATAGGTGCTCAGTGTAGGATGGAGGGATGGAGGGATGGATAATGTGGGCTTTACAGAGTTTCAGCAGTGGAACTGGACCAAGAGCTCTCTTCCCACCTCCCTTATCAATGGATCGAATTTGTGAGATGATTTGTTAGACCAAAGACCCACTATGCTCTTTATTGGGTCTACTTTGGAGCTTCAGTCTATGACCATATCCATGCCCAGTCTGTGGCCACTTTGGGGTCTCAATCTGTGGTCAGAGGTAGGAGCCAGCTTATAATCAGGGTGGGAATCAGCGTGGGCCCAGCGTACGGGATCAGTCTGTGGCCGGTGGATGTCTGAGGAAGGGAATACCTCTCTGCAAAGCTGACTTGCAGCTGAGTAGAGAACGGGACAGTCTCGAGCCAGCGCACCTTGCTCCTGAGCACTTAGAGGTGGATGACATGTGTGAGAGTAACTGGGAGTGTGGGATCGTCCGGGCCAGAGTGCCCTGGGAACGGGGGTAAGAGGATGCAGCCACTCGGCGAGCGCCATGCTGTGAGTCCCACATACGTGTGAGCGTGTGGTATGGCACGTGTGTGTGCTCTGTGTGTGTGGCGGGGCGACAGGGGCTGGGGAAGCTGGGAGAGACAAGCACACACCTGTAATAACATTGGCTTCAGACGCTAGGAGAGAAGAAATTCCCCCAACTGTTTTATCAGAACCCGAGTTACCAAATTACGTTGTTGTTTTAAATTTGAGCTTCTCTGCCTGCAAACGGGCGTGGGGGGTGGGGGAAAGGGGTTGGGGATCTCAGGTTCACGAGCTTAATGCTTGGCTGGGCCTGAAGCTCCACTTCCCCACCCAGCCCGGGCTCCCAGAGCTCCCAGGCCCTGTGAACAAAAGTCTTCTCTCTTGGGGCTTTGAAGTGGAAACACTAACTGCTCCCTTTAATTAGAAAGAAACCCCCTATTGTTCCTGCTTTATTACTGATGGATGAAGATTGTGGGAGGGGGTTGGATTCTGAAGAGCAGCAGTGGGGTAGGGGAGGAGGGAAGGGGACACGAAATCTCTGTTTAAAATAGAGAATCTCCACACTGTCTCCATGCATCACACCAGATCTCTTTGTCCATTCAATCAACCACGATTTTACAGGACATCCAGACTTTGATTCGATGTTATAGGAAAGATAGAGGACGGGGTCTCAGCCCTCAGAGAGTTTATAATCAAGGTAAGGGAGGCAGGGAAGGGGGACAAGAAATGAAAGATAATTGACACTAAATCAGTACTGCCAATATAAGCAAGAAGAATTTAGGATACATAGAGCAGGGAGATAGTCCCATAAGATAACCTCCTAAGAAAATTCAGGGGCAGGGGGTGGGTGGGAACCAGGGACTTGGGCTGGATGCTGCAGACTGGAGAGAATCGACAGAGAGTCTAGGAGAGGGTATCCCCACTCCAGGCAGGGTAAATGGTCCGTGCAAAGGCAGAGAGGTAGGAATGGGCACCTCGTCTTTGGGGGACTGTAAGCAAATGGGTCTGGTTGTAGAGGAGGGTGCAATGCAAGGAACTGCAAGAAATCAAGTTGCATAGTGCAGGTGTAGCAGAGGAGTGGAAGACTTTGAGAGCACATAGAGGACAATGGCCTTGATGAGATAACTGGGGAGCTATTGGCTCTTCTTGAGCAGGGGAGTGACCTGATAAATGGTGGCCCTTGGGGAGATGAAGCTGATAGCCCTGTGCAGCAAGGCACGGAGGGGAGACAGAGGAAGGGCGGGGAGACCCATTGAGGAGCTCCTGGGGAAACCCAGGAAATGATGGCTTAGACTAAGGTGACGTCAGTGGGACCAGGAAAGAAAAGGTGAGTCGGGGATGGATTTCAAAGGAAGAAATAAGATGTGCTGACAGAATAGATATCAGGGGATAAAAGGGTGGGAAGAGTTAAAGATACTTCCGAAACCTCTGGTCTGGGAGACTAGGTAGTACTGGAGGGGGAAAGAGGGTAGAAGCTCTCTAGGGGAAGTGAGGGACCAGAGAAGTAAATAAGCAAGGCCCCCAAAAGCTTTATTCTCCCTTCCAGATGCCAAAGATGCCCTGAACTCAGTACTCAGAGGATAGCAACTCCAGGGCAGGGAAACTTTGTTCCCTGTGACAGGGAATGCCATTAATGAAAACAACAACATTTGTACAATCTTTTTTTCATGCACTTCAAAGCGATTCACACCTGTGCCTCATTTGACCCTCCAAAGAACCACAGCAGGTATCATTATCCCCATCTTGCAGATGAAAAAACTGAGTCCCAGAAAGGCTGAATAACTTACTCTAAGTTACCCACCTAGTTAAGGGCAGAGCTGGGTGCTGAAGCCTTCTGCCTTTCAGCTCAGAACGCCTCCCAATGCCTGTTGGCAGCCCAGGGGAAGGGAGGGGACTGGAGCTGCATGTGCCCTGCGTCACTGGGGGCAAGGACGCTGAGGGTCAGAGAGAGGGTCCACGCCGGACTTCAACCGTACCTCCAGCCTGCTCGTCACACTCACATAGGGCGTAAGTCGGGAGCCCAGAGTTGGAAACGCCAAGTCTAATCAGACCTCACAAGCCCACAGATGGTTTGAATCAACGTGCTACCTTGATAGGAATAATGAGGAATCCTGAAGACAGTCTTATGCCAGCTCCATCCATCTGGACAGAGAACCTCATCTTCCACAAGAATTATGCCATCCAGGGTCCCAGTGCCCTCCAAGCTGGGCAAATTCCTCATGGGAAAGTCCCCAGGTCCCACATCACACCTGCTCCCCAGGCCCCCCCCCCCCCCAGCAGAACCTTCCACAGATTTTCCAAAATCTCTGGCCTCAGGTTCTGATTTGACAAACTCTGACTTCCTAGGCCTTTCTTGAGGCTGAAAATGGTTCCTAGGGAGGAATGGGGGACCATGGGTTACACAGCCAGGGAAAGGGCTGTGAGGTGACATCATGAGGTGGGTGGGTCCGGACCCAGACAAATGCAGAACCAGACAAACGTCCCACCCACTTCCTGGCACAATGAGTAGCCCCGGTTTCATTGTTTCATTCATTCGACATGACAAGTATCGTCAGGACACTTCCTTTGATGGGACAACTGACCTAGGGCACCCAAATCTCATGAAGCAGAGGGTTAGTCAATCCATGAGGTCACAGAGTCCCAGGACCAGAACCAGACCTATGGTTTAGAATAACCTTGCCTCTTACTGGGGTAGCCCTTTGGAGACAGGCCCTCAGAATGGCAGCAGTGGCCCTTCCGTAGGGAAAGCTTAGGTTTGGGATCTTCACTGTCCCCACACACAGGAGGCCCTGTGGTCAGGGACCAGCTTTAATGAAAATCTGGCCCTGCCCCACCCCCTTGCCTAGCAAAGTTTAATCTGAAGTTTAAAAAACAATGAAGTTAATTTTTAAAAACCTTTCATTGAGTTCCATGAGACCCCTATTAATTTTATTGTTTCAATAAAGCATTTATTTAATTGTCTCCAGAAGGGCCCTGTTAAATGCACAGATGTAACCTGAGTCAGAAGGAAGGGAGCTGGGAGCCTTTTTCTCACCCTGTCCCGTTAGCACATTAGCAGGATTCTGTTATTGGATTAGCTGATTGTCACCTTAAAAGTCACAATGTAGAGCCCTGAGGGAGAGACACAAGGCAGGTAAATTCCTGGGAAGCAGTTCGGGTCACAGTTTCCGGAAGCAGGAAGCCAGGCTCACGATAAGGAGACTGGGTTTGGTTAAGACAGAAGGAGAGGATTTCTTTCTGCTGATGAGGAAACATTTGTTACTTAGCCTCTGGCAAGAGGCAACTACCCCTGAAAAAAAAATCAGAGGACAAGCACATTACAAGAGATATGGTGTCCAAACCACAGGAGGGGAAGGGCTCAGCTTGAGCCCTCTGGAAGCTCGCTGGAATGTCAAGTTCAATCAATCCACAATTATTTAGTACTGAGTACCTGCTAGATGCTGCCACTACTTGGCGACTCGAGCAAACAGCAGTGCACAAGACACAGACCCTGATCTCATGGTGCTTACAGTCTAATGAGGGGAGAGACAGACAACAAAAAAGTAAAAATATAACAGACATATCAAGATAATTTCAGATGACAAATGCTCTGCAGACAGAACAGAGTAATGTGGTAGAGAGTGGGCAGAGGAGGCCTGTCTGATGAGATGACATTTGAGCCAAGACTTGAATATACAGAGAAGGAGCCACAGGAGGGAAGAGCTTTCCCTCCTGAGAAGAGCTTTCCAGGCAGAGGGAACAGCAAGTGCAAAGGTCCTAGGGCCACATTTTGGGAGGAGCATTATCAAACAACTAAGTAACCAGGCGAGCATGATCTGGGAGAGGCCCAGGAGACCCTCTTACACAAAGAAGATTTCAAGAAATACCTCAGGACAGAGACTCATCGTTCATGTTTGTGTCCCTGGTTATTTGCTTGATGTCTAACACAGAGTAGGCGACCAATAAACGTAGAATTGAAAGGGGGGAAAGGAATGAGAGGAAGGGGGAGATTGAACATTTAGAGGGTGCTTCATTTAGTCAGATTACTTTTTAATTCAACAGCCAATTAAAAGAGAAAGAAGAGGGGGGGAAAAAGGCTCAGTTTATATGCTAGGTCATTCGTTATCAAGCTAAAGGAGGCTCAGGGAAGGAAGGCATGGGGATTATACTTCTAGGTCCATCTAGGAGACTAAAGTGTAGTTGAAGAAACAGTAATAGTAATCAGTCCTTGGGCTTCCCTGGTGGCGCAGTGGTTGAGAGTCCGCCTGCCGATGCAGGGGACACGGGTTTGTGCCCCGGTCTGGGAGGATCCCACATGCTGTGGAGCGGCTGGGCCTGTGAGCCATGGCCGCTGAGCCTGCGCATCCGGAGCATGTGCTCCGCAACGGGAGAGGCCACAACAGTGAGAGGCCCGCATACCGCAAAAAAAAAAAAAAAAAAGTAATCAGTCCTAAAATTATTATAGGCCCTGCTTTGGAGCTTACAAAATGCTTTTGCATACATTTACTGTTTCTAACAGCCATGTGCAATAAAAAAATAACAATATTAATCAATATTTAACTAATTGCCTATAGACTGTGGCACCATGCTAGGTGATGGGGATATGCCAGAAGAGAAATATAACAAGGCCCTGCTTTCACGGAGTATACAGTCCAGAGTAGACCGATTTCAATCGAATGACACAAGTGAGAGAAATGGCAACTGCGATGAGTGTTGCAATAGACAGGTACACAGGGTACAAGAATCCATCCTGGGGGTGGTCAGGGAAAGCTTCTTTGAGCAGGTGTCTTAAGACCTGAGCTCTAAGGATGAGTGGAGTAACTCGGCAAAGAGGGGAGATAAGAGTGTTCTGAGCAGAGGGCACCGTAAATGGGGATAGAGAGCAAGGTGCAAATGAGGAGCAGGGGAGGGTAAACGGGCCTCAGCAGAGACAGGCAGGAAGGGCACAGGGCAGGCGAAAGTGGGAGAGGTGGGCAAGGCTATAGCATGTGGGGCCTCAGAAAACATGAAAGAAGGTTTGTCTTTGGCCTATAGGAAACTAGAAGCCAATGACAGTTTTAAGTTATCTTCAGATATTTGAAGAGCTGTCCTGAGGAAGACAGTTTAGATTTACTACGATCAAATAATGTCTTGGCTACCTATAAGAAAGTGAGTTTGTCCATCATGGGGCTGGGGGTTGGGGTGACTGGGCTGTCCCAATGTCAGGGAAGAGTCGTACTTTAGTCAGGAGATGGTCAGGATCAGTGACTCCAACTTTTTCACCATCAAGGATTCCTTTTATCCATCCTGCTACCCCACAAACCCCAGATTTTTTAAAGAGTCTGCCTACCAGAGTACATTTCCATAACATAATTTCTCCCCCAATTTTTCTTAATAAAAAACCAGTGTCACTCATCAGCACAAGAGACCCAAGGCATGACATAATTCTGGCCACAAGCAAAGAAAGTCAATGTTTCCCTTGACTGGGCAAACTTACCATGAAATATTTCCTATAGGTTTTCTGGAATATTGACAATAGCTCCCCCTTCCCCAATACGTTTACAGACTCCTGAAGACCTTTGGCGTCCAGGCTGAGAACTACTATTTGATGATCATACCCAAGGTCTCTTCCAACAAGGGGACTCTGAACCGTGATGTACAGCCTCCTCGTGGTCAGACATTTGGGGAATGAGCAATGGACGTGAACTAAAGCAGTCAGGGAAAGCTTTCTGGAAAAAGAAAGTCTCGGGGTGGGCCTTGAAGGATGGGCAAGCTTTGGATAGGTGGGGAAAGGATGTCATCAGGCAGGAGAAGCAGAGAATGCTCTAAGATGGGTGAAGCAACCAGTCAGGCTGCAACACAGCATCAGGAAGTACTCGTGGAAACAAGAATAGGAGAGGTAGGTTGCAACTGACTCTAAATGCCAAGCTAAATTATCCTCCAAATCATGGGGAATCATCAACAATTTTAGAACAGAAAAATGATGTGTTGGAAGCAGTGTTTTTGGCAGATGTATCTGGTGCCCATATATGCTTTGAGATGGGAGGAGAACATCGAAGGGACACAGTCAACAGACCAGATGTGTGAGGAAGAGCCTAGACTGGGGAGGAAGGCTGTGAGGAAATAAAGGGGCAAATCCAAGAGACTTTTTTTTTTTAAGCACAGGATTTAAATTTGGGTTTGGAAGCATCAAAGAGACTGAGGTGTCTTGGAGCCTGCCGGTGCAGAAATGAAACAGTCACCAAGGGAAAGCCTGTGGGGGGAAGGAGATGATGAGTGCGTGGGGCACCTTAGGGCGTCTTTGCACGCAGCATCCTTCACAGTGGTTACCTCTGCAGGTGGGGTTGGAGGGGCAGGCAAGGTGGCTTTCATATCTTATGATATATAATCTCTTTTAATGGAGGGATTTTGTGTAATTTTTACTTCCTTTTGGTGCTTTTTGGAATTTTTCAACTAATTATTTTAATTCCATGCAGACACCCAGAGTCTCGTTAACCCTTTGTAAACCATCTCCTCTGCAGGGAAGGGGAAGGGGAGAATGATTTACAGAGTCTGCTGGGGTCCCTGAAAAACACTTGATAGGAGTTTAGTCTCAGCTCCTGAGTCTGGCTCTCCCTGGGAGGGGGGTGTGTGTACCTCTTTCAGTGTCTCCCTCCTTCTCTCCCCACTGCCTTGTGACCCCATCAGGACTTGCCGCTGTCCTTGAAAGGCTCAAACATCATCAGACACCCATCTTTGAAGCAAGTTTGCAGCACTGAGCTTGGAAAGACTGACCTTGGGGGTTTTATAGCTGAAATTAGCCCAGCCCAGACCATGAACTAAACAACGGACACAGGACGGAAGATGCAAGAGTACAGCTCTGCCATCAGCATCTGCGTCCAAATCCCAGCTCTAACGGCTCTATACATCAATTTTCTCATCTTGAAAATTGGAGATAATAATAGTATTTATCTCTGAGAGGTATTAAGTGGGTTAAATGATGATGAAAGGCATTTAATGAGTATACTCTATCATTAGAGTCAATAAGAACAATAAAATAGCAAATCTTTATGACCAAACTTTGTTGCTTGGAGGCAAAAATCACCGTAACGCGCTTCCATCTTGGTTCCCACTGGGGGCACTTACTTGCCTCTGCTGCTCCTTTTGACAGGAATTTTTCTTTTCTTCCCCAACCAACAAAGAGCTGAGAGAAGACCCGAAGCGGGGTCTGAGTTGCTGCTTCCTGATGTCATGGTAGTCTGCTCTGCCACTTAAGATTTGTGTGACATTCGACAGATTCCCTAATCTCATGAACCTCAATTCCCCCATCTATAAAATGGGTGTAGTGATACTGACCTCACAGTACGTGTCAAGAGGTTAGACGGTTCCTGGCGCACAGCAGGTGTTCAGTACATGATAACTGTCCATCAGGGCTCCAGGTAGGGGCCAGCTCTTACCTGCCCCAGACCCTGCACAGTTCCCTGTGTCCCTAACAGCTGACGGCAAATCTTCCCAATTACACGGTAAACTCCTCAGGGCAGAGGCAGGGCCAAGGCCTCTTTAACTGTAAGGAACAGTCTTCTTTCTGGGCCTGGGTCCAGGCCAGCCTCCCGGGGCAGCTGGGGAAGAGGGAGAGAATTGTGAGCCTTCTGGAGGTCCAAGACCAGATGCACAAACTCAACAGCCCCTCTTTCTTCTTCTTTTTTCTCTACTTTCCAAACCACAGCCCTGAGGCTGCTCGAGAAGAACTGGTTCTTTCTATTTGACTATGGCCTGGGAGAAAAGTTGCCCCATTGACTCAGGGCACATTTGGCTTGGTCAGAGAAGGTGTGAATTGTTAGATCGGATCACCTGGCCCCTATGCTCCCATTCCTATCCCTCTCCCCTGCAAAGGCCTCTGGACAAAGGCAAAGGCCTCCTCTCTACCACCCCCTGCCACCAGAGTCCACCCATCACCCATTGATCCAGGGGCCAACTCTTCATCCCTCTACCTGCTTCTCCATCTGCCCAGGGAACAGAGACCCTAGGGTTTAGCCCTCCCCTGGCCTGGGTCCAACGCCAAGGCAGCCGCCTCCCTCCTTCCCCTAGGTAATGGCTCTAAACAGGTACCTCTCAGCCTTCTCTGTCCTCAGCCCCACGCCCCCAGCTCCTCCAATCAAAGGAACCAGTGAAGGGAGAGGACACACATCCCAGACATCCAGGAAAGGGAGAGAAAGAGAAGCTGTCACAGAGCATCTCTCTGGGCTGGTAGGTGAAGCTAAGCAGGAGGGAGGAGGGGTGAAGAGCGAGGCTGGCTCGGGGAGGGAGACTCTGGACCACAGATCTGGAGGCCCAGACAGACAGAGACCAGCACGGGCAGGGAGAGCTCTGAGCCCAGAGGGCCTTCTTGTTTCTGGGGTCCTGGAGAGCCTCACCCTCTGCCAGGGTCATGGAGCCAAAATGGCTCACGTTCCCAACTTGAGACCCACAGAGAGGACCTAAGCTCTTTTCCAGAAACGGGTGGAAAGATCTTTCCTGAGCCACGGCTTTCTGTCTCTGTCTTTGTCTGACTACCCTCAGGATTCAGGGGCGTTCTTCTCTCTCTCCATGTTTCTGCATCTTTGTCTATCTTCTCTCCTCTCCTCTCTCTTTCTCTCTCTGCCCCCCATCTCTGTCTCTGATCATTTCTTGGGGACTCTGCCTTGGGGCTCCCGCTCTCCAGTGTGTAGGAAACCTGACCCTCATCATCTGTTTTTTATATTTTGGAAACGTCAGCTTCACTTCCTACCTGAGGGAAGGGGGGGTGGGGGCTCAGGCTGCCGGCTCCACCCCTTTCCCTCCCCCCTTCCTTTTCGGAGCCCATCCCCTCCCCCAGCTCCTTGCCCCAGGGAGGACAGACCAAGGCCTTCCCTGTACTTGGTCACCGTGGCACCAAGAATCAGGCCTTGATTCATAGTCTTCCCTGTGCAGCTCACCACGGGCTGGGGGAGGCAACGAGGCCTCTTCTGCTCCACCACTGGTTTACTGATTCGGGAAAAAGTGAAAATTCCAGACGCAGAGAGAGCCCAGGAGGCTGAGAGATTTCACCAGTGGAAACCAGGAAGGAGAGTAGTTAAAGTCATTTCTGCCTCTAGGCAGAGTTATGGTTAGCTGTCTAACATGTTGTCACAGATGTTTATTTGTTTAATATCATCATTAATACTAGCTACAGATTACCCATATTGAGGGCTTAGCTTGTGCCAAGCACTTTTTACGTCTTTGCATTTCATTCACTCAACAGCCTTACGGAGTAGGCACTACTATCATCTCCCATTTTCTGCATAAGAAAACAAATACCCAGAGAAGTTAACTAACTCACCCAAAGTAACTCGAATAATGAAATGTGAACCCAGGTGTCTTTGACTCCAAATCCCAAAGCTCTTTGCTCTATATCAAGGTTTCCAAGACCTGAGAAATGTATTTCGTACATTTCCTTTTAAAGAAAATAAATCCACAAAAACTCTAAGAATAGACCTTCAAGGTCCCAGGGACCCGTGGATCCCGGTTGGGGAAGCAGTATCTGTAATTCACTATTTTCTGGGAGACCCTGAAAAACCAGCTAGCAAAGATGACACAGAAAGGCTACAAGCAGGCATTTCAGGAAAGGGAACCGGGAGGGCCACAGGGGAAAACACTAATGATGGCTGCAAGTCAGAAGCCAGTGCAGGCGGCGGGCTGGGGGAGTCTGGTTCTGTGCAGGGAAATGAAAAGGGGGTCACTGGGCCAGGTGGAGGGCTGGGGCCAGCTCACAAAGGCCTGAAGGCCCAGTTCAATTTATCCTCCAGGTTGCTGAGCCGGAGAATGATACTCCAAAAGAGGTCTTTGAGACCTGGGCTGGAGGGAAAAGGTAGACAATAAAGAGGCTACTGGCCTTGCCAGGTCTTCGAGACAGGGCGGATGGGCGGACCGTAGATCTGGATCCTCAGCCAGAGTTCTGTGTCTTTTTCAGTTCTTTGAAATGATGATTCCACTCCTTGGGTGGCAAAAAAAAAAAAAAAAAAAAAAGAAGAAGAAGAAAAAGCAAACAAGTACAATTTGGTTAAGAACTCAAGAAGCTGCCAATTCAGAAACTCTAATCTGTTCAAAAAGTTCAATCCCTTTTTTTCAGAGTCCAAAAACCTATTTCCATCAAAGATTGTATATGTCTGTATGTCTGAGAGCTGGCAAGGGAGACAGAGTGAGTGTGAGAACGAGTGCTGAAATGCCTTTGTTCCTGTGTGTGAGGCCACTGTTCCGTGGGCTCATGTGTGTGCATTGTATGTATGTACACTCAGGCCTGTTTCTCAGGCCCTGTGTGCGTTGAACTTTCAAACCATAACAGAAACACTGAAGCTTGGCAAAGATATCACAGGAACAATTATCTAATTTCAGAACATGTTATTATAATACCTACACGATGTGTAACGAACTCAACAATGTTCATGTTATATTCACCAACTCCGAGTTATAGATTCTCAATGCCAAGTCCTACCTAGGAGGCTCCTCCAAGACCCTAGAGCAGAGCAGGCCCCAGAGAAAGCTCGTTAAGGAATATTCCCCCCACAATGGATTCCTTGGGGATCAGGAGGTTTGGCTAATAGATACCAAGAGATCTTTGGAAGGGGGGCAGAGCCTATCTTGAAATGGCAACTCTGTCCTCCCAGAATCCCCATTCCTCCCCAGCAAAGGAGCCCTGGAACTGGTAAGGAAATGGCCATATTAGGGTCACAGAGGTAGAGAGGCTTTCCCTGACTCAGCTGTCGGCCAGGGGGGCCCCATGATCCGCCAGGCTCCCCTCTTCCCCAGGCGGCTGGATTGGACTGTAGCTGTGTGAGGGGAATGTTTGCTGTTTGCTGCTGCTCCCTGTTGACTTTAGCCAGTAGCTCTGTTTACAAACCCAGGTTGGTTTTCCCAGCACAGTTAATTAGACCAAAGACATCTGGTGTGAGGGCTGGGGAGGGCATCTGCTCAGAGCCTTCCCCCTACACCCAGCAGCCAAGGGCCAGGGCAGGGCAGAGCAGCTAAACAGGACCAGACCAAACTCCACCAAACCCAAGGTCCTCAGGAGAATCGTGGCTTCTCTCAGCCCTCTCATGTTTTCTAAGTTAGACTGGGCCCCAGCTCTCCAAGTCTTAGGGGACCCCAGGAGTCAGGATTGGTTGTCCCTTCATCAGTGGGATCACAGGCTGGAGATCAAGAATTCAGTGCTGTCCTCTGCCCTTCCAGGTCCAAAAGAACCGGCCAGAGATTCCTGTCCCCTCCCTCATCACAGAGACTGTGCTTTCTGTCGGAAGGCCAGAACCTCTTCAGCCTCCTGGAGGAAAGATTTTCTAAGCCCTCCACCTCCTCCCTGACTCCTCTCCAGCCAATCTCTGACACTGCGGGGCGGAAAGAGATTAACCTGTAGAGGACCAGGAGGCAGGAAGGTGCCCAGGAAGGTGGGAGGATCTAGGTGGACAGTTCCTGGGCGGTGGGGAAGTGGAGGGCTGGGAGGGGGAGGGGCAGCGGCTTATCTCTCCCAGGAGGGGGGAGCTCACTCCAAACAACTAATGCACTGGCGTGTGAAAGCTCCTCAATTAGCACTAATGATGCAATCAGGGAGGGAGGAGGAGGGGCCAGAAGTTCTGGTGGAGTCAGCACCTACTTACACACGCGGTATACACTCCCTTCCTCGGACACAGTAGCCCCTTCAGATACACTAATGCACACACTCCAGAGACAATCTGGACCACGCACGTCCGTGGGTACAAAGGCACTCTTTGTAAATTACTAGCACGAATATGGTTCGTGATCCGCTGCTAACCGCGTCTGACTGCGGGGATCCCGGGGCAGCGGTTCCACCTGGGGCTTCGGGGACAAAGAAAATCAGAAAACTTGGTAGAGGAGGTTGAAGAGGGCATCTCCGAAAACTTCAAGATTTTTCTTCGGATCCCAGAGTTCCCGTCCCACCCGCGCTCGCAGGTGCCAGCCCCTCCCTCAGCGCCGCCTCCCCATCCCCCGCCCCCGAATCCGGGACTGAGCCAGGAGCCGCCACCCGCAGTCCCACTCGCGGGAGGCGGGACCCACGCTCCTTCCCTGCGCCCAGCCCGCCCCAAGGCCCCGGGTGCCCGGGAGGGCGCTCTGGGACCACGCGGATCCTCAGCACCCCGGACCCAGCTGCTCGTCCCCTCCAGAACCCGTTACCCGCTGGCCTCGCCCCTTCATCTTCCCCCCCACCCTGCCCGGCCGGCTCCGTTAGCCGCCTCTCGGTCCCGTTATCCGGCCGCCCCGACCCCATTATCCGCCCTTGCGCTGGGCCCGAGCCCCCGCGCGTCCCGGGGCCGCTGCCGCCCCCTCCCTTTCTCGCCGGCCGGAGCTCGGGGGCCGCGGGCTGGGCAGGGCCGGAGCCGCCTCCGCGCCGCTTCCCAGGCCCGGACGGCCGCGGGAGGAGGTCCCGCTGTCAGTCAGCGGGGAAGGCCGGGCCGGGCAGCCGAAGGGGGCGGCGCCGAGGATGGGCTCTGGCCGGGAGCTGGGAGGCGGAGGCGGAGCGGGCGGGGGCGGGGGCGGCTCAGGGCCTTATAAGCGGCGGGGGCAGGGCGGGAGGGAGGCAAGTGTCAGGCCGATGTGCAGCCCGCGAGGGGCCGGGGTCGGGGCCGCCGGGGCCATGCGCGCGGGCTGGGCAGGGGACCCGCGGGGCGCAGAGCGTAGCCGCTTCGGAGCCTGAGCCTCCCGGGGCCGCGGCCGGGGAGCCGCGCGGGGCCGGCCGGCCGGGGGGAGGGGAGCGATGCGGCGCCGGCGGGCCGCGGTGGCCGCGGGTTTCTGCGCCTCCTTCCTGCTGGGCTCGGTCCTCAACGTGCTCTTCGCACCGGGCTCGGAGCCTCCGCGGCCAGGCCAGTCCCCCGGGCCCTCGCCAGACCCGGGCCCGGGCCGTCGCGGGGGCCGCGGGGAGCTGGCCCGGCAGATCCGAGCGCGCTACGAGGAGGTGCAGCGCTATTCCCGCGGGGGCCCCGGTCCCGGGGCCGGCCGGCCGGAGCGGCGGCGCCTGATGGACCTAGCTCCGGGCGGCCCGGGCCTGCAGCGTCCCCGCCCCCCGCGGGCCCGGCCCCTGCCCGACGGCGCTCCGGGCTGGCCCCCGGCTCCTGGCCCGGGCTCCCCCGGCCCGGGATCCTCCGGCCCGGGCCCGCGCCTGGGCTGCGCCGCGCTCCGCAACGTGTCCGGCGCACAGTACGTGGGCTCCGGCTACACCAAGGCCGTGTACCGGGTCCGCCTGCCCGGCGGCGTCGCGGTGGCGCTCAAGGCGGTGGACTTCAGCGGCCACGATCTGGGCAGCTGTGTGCGCGAGTTCGGGGCGCGGAGGGGCTGCTATCGGCTGGCGGCCCACAAACTGCTCAAGGAGATGGTGCTGCTGGAGCGGCTGCGGCACCCCAACGTGCTGCAGGTACGAGGGGGGCGGGTGCAGGGATAAGGGTGCTGGCTGGACGTGCCAGTGCTCGATCACTCGGGCTGGAAGAGAAGCCTTGGTTTTAACAGATAAAGAAGCGAAGCCCTGATGACTGCCCAGGTTAAGATAGGGGCAGAACCCGGACAGTGGCAGCTTCCCATTACACCACCCTGCTTGGGTGGGTGACCCGTTACGGAGAGACTCCCGGGTTTCTCAGCTTCCAAACCGTATCTCTTGAAGACAGGACAGAGGGTCCCCAGACTCGGGGTAGGGGTGGGGGTCCATTCGGGCTTAGGACCCTGCTTTTGGCTGGAGCTGGGGTGTTGAGCACCGGGGAAGGGACCCCAGCCAAAACAATGAACAGAGGTCATCCCTGAGTCAGGGTCCCAACTGCAGTGATAAGGTCCCTTTTCTTGTTGGAATCTGAACCCCACTTCTCTCAACTTCCAGTGACTTGTCTGGCTTTGAAGTTGGGGTGGAACTGCAATGGGGTTGGGAAGAGCTAGAAAAAGACCAGACTTGATTCCCAGAGAATATCCCGTACCCCACCCAGAAGCTGCTGAAAGGACTGGAGGGGATTGGACAGTAGGCCAGAAAATGCATGGCCCTTCCCAGAAGAGACCCTGGCCTCAAAGTAGGCTTTGGAAGTATTGAGGAAGCCTCGGGGTCCTAGCTCAATGCTCGGGGGACAGGCTGAGGACCTGAGGGTCTGCATGTCACATTATCTGAGCAAATGTGGCCAAGAGGCTGGAAGATTGAGAAGACCAGATGCCCAGGTTCCTACTAAATGGGACTCTGTCTCTCCCGTTCACTGGGGGACAGGGGAAAGATGAGACCCAACCTTGTTCCCTCCAGGCTAGACTAAGAGAGTGGGCCTCTCATAGTCCCAGCACTGCCCTAACACACCCACTTCCCCCTCTCCCCCAGCTCCCCTCGGTCCTTGAGTCAGCCCTAGGATTAGACGAACCGTTCCCTTAGCACATGTCTGAGCGGACTGAGAGGGGAATCCCTGGCTGCTTTTGGCCCGGTGAGCATAGGGTTTGTTCAGACTCCCCAGCTGAGGAATGTTGCCCACACCTTCCACCTCCTAGCCCACTCAAATTAACCTTTCTGCACCCGGCAGAACTGGTCAGAAACCCAGGAATCCTTCCCTCCTTTCCTCAGGAGTGAGTTGGACACCAGATCTGGGTGGGCCTGGCAGAATAGGAGAGAGAAGCCAGAGAGCTGTTTATACTACTGCTGGCTCCCAGTCTCCCTGGGCTACTCCAGCCCTGGTCAGACACACGTTGACTGGGTCCTGGGCCCTGAACTGGTTGCAGAAGGTCAGGCAGAGCCAACAGTTATGGGTGGTTACGCTCCAGTGTCAGCCAACTGTTGCACGGCTGACACTGGAGCTACAGGGAGTGAGCAGTGGGTCACGTGGCCCTTCTAACTGGGAGGATCTTGTTCTCTTTGCTTCCCAGGAGCTCCTGGGAACCTTTTGGAAACCTGGGGTGTAGGCCAGATTCTGAGGCAGTGGAGAAGGTCTTGAGTGTGTTAGCAGGATATTAAGTGTTAGTTAATAGACTCAAGACCCCACCCCCCTCCCTTACGAGGGATTTGAGGTTTGATGCGCTTTCCTGTCTCTTAAGGAACTTCTCCCGCCCTCTCTTACCCCACCCAAACTTCAAGACGAGCATCCAGCTAACCGCCCTCACGCATATGTCAGGCCCCCAGCCCAATGCTGAAGGTGCCAAAGGGGAAAAAATTACAACTGAATAGTTTTCACTCATTCTCTCTCTAGACCGAGACTGGGTTGGCTGTGTTACTCTTACAGGGTCGGAGACTGGGGTTAGTTGCCCTAGGACAGAAGTGTTACAAGATGGAGAGGGTGCCAGGTCCTTTCTGTCAGGGGAGAGGTGAAAAGCTACCATTACGGGGAGGTAGAGCTACCTTGGTGTGAATTTCGGGACTGCCTTGGTATTGGGTCTCCTACATTCGTCCCCCAACCCCCAGGCCAGTATCCCTCTGGCTTCTTCAGCAATGCCACCTCTGCTCCAGGTAAGCCTGCCTGGGGGACTTCCTGCTCAGGAGGCTCCAGTTCTGGTGTGCAGGGAACTAGAAATAATGTTGTTTTAATACGTCTTAATCGTTTAAAATTTCAAAACTGTTCGACTGTTTGCTGAACCGGGGAGGAGCCAGAGAGTGTTTCCCGCTCCCCGAGGCCCCCTCCGCCTCTCTGGCAGCCCTGAAGTTGGTGCTGGTTCTAATAGAAAAGGGCCAGGATAGCATGTCCCACTGGCCCTTCTCAGAGCTTGCTCAGTCCGGGGACTGCCTGGGTGAGATCTCTCCATCCATCTCTGTGACCCCTCCCCAACCCATCTCTCTCTCTCTCTCTCTCTCTCTCTCTCTCTCTCTCTCTCTCTCTCTCTCTCTCTCTCTCTCTCTCTCCCTCTCTCTCTCTCTCTCTCTCTCTCTCTCTCTCACACACACGCGCGCGCGCGCGCGCGCGCGCGCGCGCACACACACACCACTCCCTCACGTGATAGATGCCTCTATAGCCCAGGGTCAAAGGGCACAAGGGTCTTCCCTCCCCTGCATCACTGTCGTTCCCAGGGCCTCAGGCCTCAGATGGGGCCCCAGGCCTACTTGGGCCCTGATTCTGGCCCTGCTAGAGTATATTTCTTCTCCCAAAGGAACAAAAGATTCGACTGAAATGCTCAGCCTCACGCTTCCTGGAGGGGGGGGGGGAGTTAATGGTGTCTTTTTATTTTTTCCTGAGGGGTGTTGATTAATACCTCGTTAACAGCGCATTTAACGACCTCCGGGTGTTTAATAACCTTCAGAAGTTTCCCACAAAGGCTCAGACTCTGGGCAAGAAAATGAGAACCAGGCTCCAGGGCTGCTCCTTTTACCTCACCCCTACCTCTGCCCCACTGGGGTCTGGGGTCTCCCTGGGCTGATGTGGGGTGGGGAGGGTAGAGATAGAGGGAAGAAGGGGGCCCCGGGGATTTCCCCCTGACCCCCCCCAAGCTGCAGCCCTACTGATCTGAAAGCGACACCGAGACATGCCTTCCCTCGTGCCAGCAGGACTGAGGTAGCTGGCTCCAGGGACGGGGAGCTGCAAGGGCACTCCTGGGATGGAAGGGAGCATATAAGGACCTGGAGTGGAGCTGGGTAGGGTGTGAAGGGTGACGGTGTGCAGGGACATCTAGCCCAGGGGCTTGACTCCCCCGCCGCCTCACCCCACCGGCACCCCCCATCGTGCAGCCCTCCCCTCTTCCCACTCTGGCCCAGACAACTCAGCCTTTGTGTTCCTCCTCCCTACAGGGTGCTGGTTGTTTTGAGCACCGGCTGATCCTTAGCTGATGTGCAGCATGGTGGGAGAGACTGGGAGAAGCAGAGATCTCTGTGGATGCTGGTTGAGGTGTCAGTGACAGAGTCAGGCTGTGCTTCCCAGAAGCCCCTGGCCAGCTGAGCTGTACGGAGCCCCTCCCCCAGATCACATGGAGCGGGCCGGCCCTTGTGACCCTGCCCTCAAAGAACTGACCTTCCCCAGGAACCACCCTTACTACTCCCCCAGTTGATATGGGTGACCCCACCCCACCCTGCCCTGCCCACCAGCTATGCAGAGAACACCCAATGATATGCCCCTTGGATACTTCTTGTTCTGATCGACACTTGTTACCAATCCCAAGGGAGATTGCTTTTCCTCCAGAAAGACCAGGGCAGAGGAAAAATGAGGGTGCCAGAAAGTGAAAATGATGAAGCAAAGACGAGGATTAGAGCAGGGGAGGAGGTATAACATCCATTTGTTGGCTGGGCGATTAGCAAATGGTACTCATGGAAAGAACAAGGCTGTGGAATCAGAGTAACATAAATTTGAATCCTAGCTCCTGCAATTCTTAGCTGTGTGGCCTTGGGGAGGTAACTTAACCTCTCTGAGTTGGTTTCCTTACATGTGAATTGGAGACACTAATAGTACCTACTATGCCCTTTTAAGGTTATTCTAAGAATTGAGTTTTGCTTGTAAAACATTTAGCACAGTGCCTGGCACATGGTTAACACAAGGTGGCCAGACCTGCCCATTTACCTGAGTGGCCAGAGGTAAGGGGCTGATGGAATCAGTAGGAACTCTGGCTGCTGGGACAGAGGGCAGGCTTCCCAGGCAACGTTGCTATTCTCTTCTGGCCCGAGCTGAAGCAGAGACCTAGGGATGGGAGGGTGGGGGGCATGTGAAAACCCAGCCCTTCCTTGTCCCCACTCCCATCCTGTGACCTCATGACCCTCCTGGGCCTCTTCCAGCTCTATGGCTACTGCTACCAGGACAGCGAGGACATCCCGGACACCCTGACCACCATCACGGAGCTGGGCGCCCCTGTGGAAATGATCCAGCTGCTGCAGACTTCCTGGGAGGATCGCTTCCGAGTGAGCAGGGAAGAGGGCCAGGGCCCCGGGCTCCTTGCTGCGATGGTTCTCCCTTAGAAGGCCAGCTCTCCAGAGCAGCTTCAACTCCTCCTCCGTTGAGGGAGAGGGAGGGAAGGATGGAGCAAAGCTGACTCGGTCGTCGGCCAAAGGGTTAAAAAAAGAAACGAGGCAAAGAGGATCCTGAGGTTTTTGTGCTCCTGCCGCCCTGACACACACACTCACACATACTCTCAGCCTGGCTGCAGGAGGGCCAGTGTCCTAGGACTAGAAAAGAGCTTAAGGTCATCTTGACCCTCCCTCTATTTGCATACACTGCACAGAAACCACACCGAAGATGCAGCTTCAGGGAGGATATGCACTATGCCCAGACTGCCCATTTCCCACTTATTCCATGTTACCCTCAGGGTCAGGCCCACCGGGGGTAATAGAAAATCGCTGGCTTGCTCAGTAAGGCCCCAGGCCTCAGTCCTTAGTGAGCTCCAGAGCCTTGAAGAAAAAGGCAAACCCCCAAGCTCAGTCCAGAGCACCAAAGCGGGGAGCCCCCAGGCACCCTCCCAGGAGAGAAGCCGTGAGCAGCCTGGTGTTTGCCCCTCAGATCTGCCTGAGCCTGGGCCGCCTCCTCCACCACCTGGCCCACTCCCCGCTGGGCTCGGTCACTCTGCTGGACTTCCGCCCCCGACAGTTCGTGCTGGTGGATGGGGAACTGAAGGTGACGGATCTGGATGACGCCCGCGTGGAGGAGACACCGTGCACAGGCAGCGCTGACTGCACACTCGAGTTCCCAGCCAGGAATTTCACCCTGCCCTGCTCAGCCCAGGGCTGGTGCGAGGCCATGAATGAGAAACGCAACCTCTACAATGCCTACAGGTGACCTCCATCTCCACTCAGGAAGGCCGGGCCGCGAGGGAGCGGGAGCCCGGGGTGGGGGTGGGGGCTCGCAGGGAGGGAGCCAGCATGGGGTCCAGGAGGCCAGCCAGACGCAGCCATGACCAGCGGAGTAGCAGGGGCGGGGGAAGGCCTCCACCCCTTCAAGAAGGGAACATTCAGGCTCCTGACCATGAGGCTAAAAATAGTCAGCCCCAAGGAGAATCTGGGTTGGGGGTGGCAGCTGGAGGCTTCTTAAAATAGTGTCAGACTCAGAGCTTAGGGCTGGTGGGACAGGCCCTGCCCCTTCCTCCCCTGGCCCTTCACCTCTGGAAGCTCCTCACAGAGCCAAGCCATGGGGCTGCTCTGACACGGGTCAGCCGGGCGATAATGCGGGGCTGAGGGGTGGGAAGGTCCCTGGGACGGGTGGGGAAAACAGACCTCAGATTTCAGTTTGGTATGAAGTTACCTGTGGCCTTAGCATGTGCCCAGACCCCGACCCTGAGTCTGAATAGACTCCTTGGCACACTCTGGGGGTATAGGCCCAGTTGGTTAGCCTGACAGAGCAGGCTCCCTGGCCAGGTTGGGGTTCTGTCCCAAGTTGGGGTAGAAGAAGGATATGTCCCCAAAGGCTGAAGGACTAAGCCCCTGATTTCTCTCTGCCCCAGGTTTTTCTTCACATACCTCCTGCCCCATAGTGCCCCACCCTCACTACGGCCTCTCTTGGACAGCATTGTCAATGCCACAGGTATGCTCTCCAGTGCCCACCTGCCTCCCGTCACCATCTCCCACCCCCAGCAAGCATGGGCATAAGAATGACCCAGGGCAGCACATGGTCCAGAAACATCATTTCCCAAAGTGGCATTCTGTGGCAAACTCAGTGACCAGTCCTCCGGTCATCGGGGCCCAGGCTCCAGAGGGAGGGGGGAAAGGCAGCTGGCTGCCTACCTCAGGGAGAAGTAGGAGCCCAGGTACCCTCTTACAGCACCGTGCACTCTGCAGGAGAGCTCACCTGGGGGGTGGACGAGACCCTGGCCCAGCTGGAGAAGGTGCTGCACCTGTACCGGAGCGGGCAGTATCTGCAGAACTCCACGGAGGCCGGCAGAGCCGGTGAGTGGCCCCGGCGAGGATCCAGGGGCTGGGGAGGTGGGGAACAGGTGCGAGGGTGGGTGATTCCCCTAATCGGGGAAGTGGCTCATCCTCCCTCTGAGAGCGCTGTTTACCTTGCACTTCGACTGAGCTAGAACAACTATAATTGTGCCTTGAACTGGGGGGTGGGCGCTGACACCCCTTCTCTGGGTGGCTGCAAACCCCACTGGGTACTGACTGCGTGACTATGAGCCTCACTTTCCTCATCAGTGAATTGGGTTCAGTATTACCTGCCTCAGAATTCTTATGGGGATTAAATGGCAGGTGAAATGTGTGACAGCAGTTAACTCGTTTCCTGTCACACAGCTTGAACACAATATATGTTTGCTACTCTTTCCTTCCTCGCCCTTCTGGGGCTGGGAGGGTGGCTGGAGGTGGAGAAGGGGCTCCACACTGAAACCAGTTAAGAAGCTCCAGGGCAGAGAGAGAGTTCTAGCCACGGCTTGTGGGCTGTGGTCTCTCCTGCTGAGGCCCTGGGGTTTAGCATGGTTGGCAGGGGGGCGAGGGATGGGCAGCCTCTGTATTCAAGGAGCTCTGGCCAGTCTTAATGGTGGGGGAGCCCTCGTTAGCCCTGTAAATAAAGTTTAACGAGGTGAACAATGGCTGGCTCTGTCCCTGCGGACGCTGTTTATGGGGCTATAAATCACAGCCAGCCCTGGACTTTGGTCTAGTCCCTGGTAGAAGACGGAGGCAGGAGGGTGGGGTGGCCGGAGGCCCAGGGCTTCTGCATTATCAGTCCAGAGCCGGGGCTCCCCAGGCAGCGGGAAAGACTCGCGGGAACAGGAGGCCTGCGGCTAAGCAGCTTCTGGATTGAGGAGATTTCAGAGCCTTCTGTGGGGCTCTTTCTGTGAAATGGGGAGATTTCACATTCTTCCTCCAGCCTCTGCCCCAAATACTCAAGGTGTGGATTCCCAAATGGTCATTTTTTGTGTTTTACATTCATTTGCACGCCTCTGAACTTCAAAAACTCCATGACTGACCCCCTGTCCGAGGAACTGGCCTAGCCTCTCTCCCCAAGGCCAGGAGGAAATGGGACCAAAGGGCAGCTCTAAACTCTTTGCCACTCAAAATGTGGTCTGCCAACCAGCAGCACCAGAAGCTGGTTGGAAATGCCAGTTCCCAAGCCCCACCCCAGACCGTCTGAATCAGAATCTGCATTTTAACAAGATTCCCTGGAGGTTCACATGCACATTGAAGTTTGAGAAGCCCGGCTTTAAATGTCTAAAATGTTCTGAGCTCAGCAATCTCCCTGGTCAGCCGATGGCTCTGTGTGTGCACTTATCCCATGCCTGTGCCCGCCGTCATGTGTAGCCTGAACGAGTGTGTGCCCTTATATATGGAGACGTGTGTCTCCCAAAAAGTCAACCTGAGCTTTGCCTTTCCTGTGTGGTCATCCCAGTTTCACAGTGGTAGATGCTTTCATCTCCATGCTAGGAGGACTGGGCTGGATTTCAGCCCTCACCTAGGAAATGTGGCTCATAGCCCTTTAAAGAAAGCGACCCCAGCCCTTACCCCTGGGCACAGAGAGTTCTCATCTGAGCTCCATCCCCAACCCACAGAGTACCAGCACCTCCCAGGCAGTACCATCCCCCAGGAAGACTACCGCTGCTGGCCATCCTACCACCACGGAAGCTGCCTGCTTTCAGTGTTCAACCTGGCCGAGGCTGTGGACATCTGTGAGAGCCATGCCCAGTGCCAGGCCTTTGTGGTCACCAACCAGACCACTTGGACAGGTGAGCCAGTGGGAAAGGACATCCTGAGGGAGGTGACTGGACTCCCCGGAAGAGATTGAGAGGTAGCGGTCCCCCATCAGAAGCCAGCGATGGTGAGAAGACAAGTGTCCTCAGGGCAGTTGCGTTATGAGGAGAGTGGCCCTGCGTCCACTGAGGAGAGAATCATCCAGTCCTGTTACCTCTTACCTCTGCCCCCAGGTCGGCAACTAGTCTTTTTCAAGACAGGATGGAGCCACGTGGTCCCTGATCCCAGCAAGACCACATATGTGAGGGCCTCTGGCTGACCTGTCTGTGGGCTCAGCTGACCATCCCTGCCAGCTGGGCTTGCCTGTGACTTGCACTGGCAGCACTGCATGTCACCTGGGCACCCCTGCAGACAAGGCTGACATCCCCGACAGACCGAGGTGACCAGGACAACGTGCAATAATGCCACATGTTAAAATGTGAGTTTACCAGTCTAGGTCTGGGACTGCTGGCTCCAGGGCAGGAATCACGGAGGGCTGACTGCCCCTCTCACCCTCTGGGCTGCCAGCGAGGCTCAGGACGGTCTCGCCACTGGGGGCTCTGCCCCTCACTGGGACAGTTCTGTGGGCAGCCCCATCACTGTGTTCGTAGCGCGAGAATGTAGCCAGAGACCCTGCTGCCGTTGCTGCTGCCTGTGCTATGGCCCGGCTGGGGCCGCGTGGGGACAGTCAGTCACAGAGTGTTCTCTTAGCCAAGCTCCAGACTGGAGACTTGAAAGGATGCTCTGGGAGATGGGTGATTCTGTACCTGGGGAGGCCGCCTCTGGGCCCGACAGGGGCGCTGACCGGCCAGCCCAGGAGCAGGGGCACAGGAGCACGCGAGGTATGAGCCAGGTCATGGGGTTGAGGGGCAGGTAGCAGTTTGAGCCAGGACCTGGGGCGGGGGTGGGGCCGGGGCCTTTCTGCCTCATTTGCTTTCAGTGAAAGCCGCAAAGCAGCCAAAAGCAGCCTCTCCCCGCTCCTGGAGTTTGTATATCCAGAAGCTTTTGTACTTCTTGTTCATTAAAATGTTTATTTTTGTAAGAAAAAAAAAATCAATTAATAAAAGGACATTTCATGGCAAGGGCTCTTCTCAAGCCGCATTTTCCTGGGCTGCCTTTCTCGTCTTCAGTTTTGTCTTTGGTGTCTGTTTGGGGGCGGGGGCGGCGTGTGATGAAGGAGTGAAGTCTCCATGCAAACACTGAAGCTGGCACAGTGTGTGTTCAGGCCCTGCTCCCATGGTTCCCGTCTCCGTCCTTGGCCCTCTACATCCATGTCCTAATAAAAGACAGGAGGGACTAACAAGGTTAAAATTTTAACACACACTCGCTTCTTCTATACAAAGCCTTTACCCAGAGGACTCATGTCCTAACGGTGGGATGTCAGCAACGCCAGGGTGCTCTGGGCAGCCTCCACTCAGGTCAGCTTTGCCTCTGTGCAGGGTTGGGCCTGGCCATCATCACCACTGCCCACCACGTGGTAATGCACACTTGCCTTTCTCAGAGCCTTTCTTTTTTTTTTTTTTGCGGTACGCGGCCCTCTCACTGCTGCGGCCTCTCCCGTTGCGGAGCACAGGCTCTGGACGCGCGGGCTCAGCAGCCATGGCTCCCAGGCCCAGCCGCTCCGCGGCATGTGGGATCTTCCCGGACCGGGGCACGAACCCGTGTCCCCTACATCAGCAGGCGGACTCTCAACCACTGCGCCACTAGGGAAGCCCTCAGAGTCTTTCTTTGAGCAAGAAATAAATATATGGAAAGTGCGGAGACAGAAAAGTCAATGGAAAGCCCGGTCCCCTCTTCCTGGGTTTTGGGAGGGAGGGTCTAACAGGGAAAGGCCCGAGTATATGGAAGCCCAAAGTGAAAGAGTTCAAGATCACAGTGAGGCCAGAGAGAGCCCCAGCGTGGATGCAAGTCTTCAAACTTGAAATCCCACATCTTCTCCCCTGTACACCATTCTACTTCTAGAATATTCTCAACGTGCACAAGCCTTTGAGGGCTTTAAAAAGAATAACCAAAGTTCAACTCAGAATCCAGTGTTTTCTCAGCAGATGCAGTCGGTGAAATTTCTCATGCACAGGACGTCCCCGTAGTTCTGAGCGGTTGAAGAGCCGATGTTAGCTCTGGAGTCCTCATCGTGGACGCCCGCTCAGACCCTCAGGGTTGCACCTTGCCACCACCATGCCCAGCCCACACGTCCTATCTTGCCTCTGGTTACCTGGGCTTGGTGATCGTGGAGGGCAGGGAGGGTCAGAGCCTCCACAGAACCTCACACCACGATTCAACCAAGCCATGTCCTGCCCACGCTCACCACTCTCAGTCCCACCCCTCCCAGGAGGAACTCGGCTTCCATCAGCCTCCAGAGCTCTTTCCTCAGCTGAATTCACACGCTCCCGCACGGGTAGCCTACCCCTTGCTAGCCAGTGTTAGAGTTTACAGTGCCCTCTGTTGTTCAACTGCCCACCAGTCTGTGGAGCTCTGAGGACAGGAGAACCACGTCACCATGCTGGACCCAAGGGGGTTCCACAGGGCTGGGGCAGGAAGGTCTGCGGGGTCTGTGCCATTCAGAAGGAAACGAAGACCCTGGTTACAGTCAGCAGAGAGACCCGCAGGCTCAGGAACTGTGTGACTCAGTGAGGAAAGCGAAGGCTGAAGATGAACCAGCCACTGCCTCTGGGCTTCCAGAGGAGAGGTTCACTGGCCCGTGGAGAGGCGCAGGCTGTGGCCTCGGCAAGGTGTGATTATCACTCCAGTTTTACAGACCTGAAAACCGAAGCCCAGGTCACAGCTGCAAAGGGATTTAATGAGCATTCAAACCCAGCCCTAACTTCCAAGCCTGTTCTGGAGGGAGAATTGCTGTAAGAGGAATCTAAGTCAGAGTCAGGGAGCCCATCCTCTGAGTGTGTGCCAAGCTCAAATGGAGGTCCAAAGTGCATCAAACCTTCTTAGGAAGACTCACCCACAGGGAGCTAAGGGGGTGGTAAACAGCTGCTTCCTCAGCGGAGTGAGCCTTGCCTCCAAACCTATATCAGGGGGGCAAAAATGGCCAGGCTCAGTCCTGCAAAGTAGAAAGGGGCATTTGCAGCTGGGGGTGGAGAAGTGGTGGAGTGCCCTGAAAGGAATGGGGTAGAGAGTGAAAGCCGGAGGCAGAATCATCCTCCCCCCAGATGGCCCTTTCCACATAGCCACCTGTGTCCCTGAAAAATGTTCAGCTCCTGGGAACATCTTGTTCCCTTCCTAAGGAAGCTGGACCCATCCCTGCCAACCCCAAAGTCTACGTTCTTTCCACTCCACTGCACAGACACCAAGATCTAGTGCATGGAAGAAATGCATTCGCCCAACTGAAGCCTCAGGTGATAGGACCAGAGGAGGGAGGTGGGCCCTTTCCAGGGCTGGAGGAGTAGGAAGCAACACGAAAGGGCCTGTGTTGCCACTGGTCCCCCATGAGGTTCTGGAGGAATTCTGGCCAGTCTTTCTCTTTGCTCACTGTGTGATCTGGGCCGGGACGACTCCCTGAGCCTCCATCTCCTAACCTGCAAATTTCAGATTTATGACACCTGCTTCACAGGAGTGTCATGGGAATTGAACGAAATTACATACATAAAAGTCTTAGCCAGGGCTTCCCTGGTGGCGCAGTGGTTGAGAGTGCACCTGCCGATGCAGGGGACACGGGTTCGTGCCCCGGTCCGGGAAGATCCCACATGCCGCGGAGCGGCTGGGCCCGTGAGCCGTGGCCTCTGAGCCTGCGCGGTCCGGAGGCTGTGCTCCGCAACGGGAGAGGCCACAACAGTGAGAGGCCCGCGAACCGCAAAAAACAAAGTCTTAGCCAGGGTCAGCAAACAGTACTTAGGAAATCCTGATACCGTCATTGTTATTGTTATGAGTGAGCTGAGCCCTCCACAATCATCCAAGGCCTGGCCTACAAGAGTATCCAGGTCAGCTGGGGAGGACCCAGGCACAGCCAGACTGTCCCCCGACACTCCACCTCCAGCACCCACACCAGGGAGCACTGCCATTGCCTGGAGGAGGTGGAACCCGGCTCTCTCTCCGGGTCGGTGCCCTGGGAGTTGAGTGTGGCAGATTGAGTGTGGAAGAGGATTAACATGAAAGGATTAACATGAAAGCCGAAAATGGGATTAGGAGGCTTCAAGATAATGTGCCCACCCACCCCCATCCATGACAACAAGCTTCTTACTTTCACTCTGTGGCTTCTGGAGCCGGAGCCTGTGAGGCTTGGTTGCCCCCTGCTCCCAGGGGAAGAGCCGGGAAGAGGCTTGGTGGGCTCAGAACATGAGACTTTTAATCGGCTAGGAAGGGGGGCCCGGCTGCCTTTATGTGCACTTTCTCGTCTAATCCTCATGGCAGCTCTGTGAGACGGGGGATGGTCCAGAGAGGTGAGGAGGTGGGATTCAAGCCTAAGTGATCGCCCCTGGAAGCCTGTGATCCTTCCCCTCTACCCACTGTCTCGCCCAGGAGCATAGCGCCCCCTGAACCCACAAGATCAATGATCCGCCCAGACCTGCCTCTTCCCTTGGGAAGGATTCCCAGACTCACACTCTGCCTCTGATGGGAAACCCAGAGGGCAATTTAAGGAGACCAGGTCCACTTCTCTGGCCTCATCCCATAAGGGTGAGGATGTCCCCAAAGAGCCCGACCTACTTTAAGCACCGCCTTGAGGTCAGTCGTGCAGGACTTTCATTTCCCTCGTTCACCTCTCTGTGAATGCAAGCCAGGGCTACAGCCTTGTGTGGGGGAGGAGCTACATCAGTGCCAACTATGTGAGGGAGATGGACCACGATATTTCTTAAAATTACCTCTCAAGCTGCAGTGGATCCTTGATGACCATGTAGGGAGAAGTTCATTTTCCACCTCATTCCACAAACCAGATCAAGGCCCCTTTCAGCTTCCTTTTTTTTTTTTTTTTTTTTTTTTTGCGGTACGCGGGCCTCTCACTGTTGTGGCCTCTCCCGTTGCGGAGCACAGGCTCCGGATGCGCAGGCTCAGCAGCCATGGTTCACGGGCCCAGGCGCTCGCGGCATGTGGGATCTTCCCGGGCCGGGGCACGAACCCGTGTCCCCTGCATCGGCAGGCGGACTCTCAGCCACTACGCCACCAGGGAAGCCCCAGCTTCCTTTTTTAGGGCAGTGATGCCTTGTCCTCCTCCTCCTGCCCCATTTTAACCAACCCCCCGCCAGCCTCTCGCCTGCCCTCTGCTAGCCTCATTCCAGCTCCAGCAGGTTCCTCCTGAGGTGCAGTAACCAGACCTCCCCTACCCCCCACGTCAATCATTCAGGGTCTCAACAGGAAATGGAGAGCACAAGGAACATTGGATATGTTTACAAATACGTGGGTACAAGGGAACCCCATGGGGGTTATAACCTGGAACTAGTGAAAATAGAGTTGTTACCATCTCTACCCAAGGGAAGGGAGTAGGACCTGCTACCAGAACCCAGTAGGAGAACCTAGGAGGAGTCAAGTGACCGAAGGACACAGCCAGACAGGATGACCTCACAAGGAGGGAGCCCAGTCTCCCCTCACTCTCCAGCCTCCCTTCCCCCACCCCTCCATCTCCTGCTGAGCTCTCCTTGAAGCCAGAGGGAGCTTGATGTGAGGTCTGTAACTGTCAAGCCTCTAAGACAGCAGGGTGGAGAAGGGCAGATTGCCGATGGGGAGGGGCAAGAGGAATACACCTAGCACTCCGTCCCACTTCCTGTTTGAGCTGCCTGTTTGAGGAAAGGGCAAGAGAAGACTTCTCTTTTTTTTTACTCCCAGTTCCATTCTTAGATATCCAGCTCTTTGCTGTTCTGTTTGGATAAAAGAACACACGGGACCAAACCTTCAGGGAGTCGTCTACAGCATACATTCTCATCAGGGAGACAAAACTTCGTTCTTGGGAGATGAAAAAATCTTAGATATCATAATGGATGCCTAAAGAGACATGCAATATAACTGAGCTACTAAAATTCCATGGGGGTGGTAGCATTTAGGAGAAAAGTAGCCACAAGAGTATTGGATGGGGATGTGAGGCATGTGATAATGAATCATAGGTTAAGAAGCATTGGATCAGAGTTGACCCAAAACCCTTTCTTGGGCTGTCACTGAAAGCTTTGAATCTGTCACCCTCAAAAGTACAGATTATATTCTTTTCTCTAAACTGATATATACATTTGTGTGTACTCTCTGTGCCATTCCTAATAAAAACAAAGTGAAATTTGAGGGGGGTTTTTTTGTTTTTTTTTTTTGGCTGCATTGGGTCTTCGTTGCTGCACACAGGCATTCTCTAGTTGCGGCGAGCGGGGGCTACTCTTCATTGTGGTGCACAGGCTTCTCATTGCGGTGGCTTCTCTTGTTGTGGAGCACGGGCTCTAGGTGCGCAGGCTTCAGCAGTTGTGGCTCATGGGCTCTAGAGCGCAGGCTCAGTAGTCGCGGCGCACGGGCTTAGTTGCTCTGCGGCATGTGGGATCTTCCCAAACCAGGGCTCCAACCCGTGTGCCCTGCATTGGCAGGCGGATTCTTAACCACTGCGCCACCAGGAAAGCCCAAGTTATTTTTCATGTAACATTTTATTCAACGTATCCTTGCCCATGATGAACATCTTGGGCCATGCAGAGACTCCTGCATCTCCCCGCAGCTTACAGCCTTTGGTTGGTATTTTCCTACACAAAAGAGCTCGGGTCATGGGAAGCCAGGGTATTTCAACGCACACTCACTCGTCTCTCTAGTGATCAAGCCACAAAATATTTCTTGAATGCTAGTCACTGCAATGAATACTAAAATATCAGAATACCCCCTGCCTTTTAGGAACTCACAATGTCACTAGAGATGTCACAAAGATGGACAAATTCAATGGGGCAACATATGAGCTGTGACTCTAGAGCAATGAGATCAATTTCCACATGTGGCTTATGAAAGCAAAGGGCTTGATGGTCACATCTCAAATCACTAAGGGCTAGTTAACCTGGTCCCCCAGGAGTACCAAGTCCCCACCAGGAGCCCCACTGTTAACACTGTTCCATCCAGAGGAAGGCTTATCCTTACTCTGTATTTCTTATCTGAAAGTCAGTTCCGTTTTGTCACCAGACATTCCCCCCTGCCCACCCCCATTCCCAAGGCAACTCAACAGGCTTTGGTGTGGAGCCTGTCAGAGGCTTCTTGAAAGTGTAAATAGAGTGTGTCTACTGTTTCCCCCCTTATCCATACACTTCTTTGGCCCTTCAAAGAGCTCTAGTAGATTAGAGAGGCACAATTTCTCCTTACCAAAGACAGGCTGCCTTTCCACAGGAGGAGGAGTTTCTCAAGTGCTCCATAATCCAGCCCTTAGAAGGTCTGCCGACTGGCCTGGCAGGGGAACAAAACTTGTGGGCCATTTCCCAGAAGCCCTTTTGGTGCCCTTCAGATCTTCAGCACGGAGGTCAGTCTCAAGAAAGGGCTTTCATTTTGTCCTGCCCTTCCATAAAATCAATCTTATTTATTTGGGGAAAGACACGAGGCAAGATAAAACACACAGTATGCTTTGCTTCCCATTGCATGGAGGTTTAAGGCCCTGTTATTCATCTGAACTTGAACAGGAGATAGTTGTGAGATTATCTGTATCACATTTCATTTTATGACGTATCACCTTGTTTACACCACTCTTGAGGTTGTTTACAGGACACAGATTACCCTTAAATGCTCTGGTCTTGTTTCGTCATTTTTTTCTCCCATCAATAAAAAATTTTAAAGGCAGCCATTGTTCTAAGAAATGACTACTGTACTTGGGGCACCAAGATACTTTAATCGGGAAAGACAGCTTGTCTTGTATCTTGGCCTCCCCTATCTTTTTGAACCAGGCTTTGATGCGACGCGGGGTTTTCTGACTCCATCGTTGAACTATGCAGCATTTTTCAGTTCTTAAGAACAAATGAGTTTCTTCTTTAAACATAGGCCTCTGCTTAGCACATTTAGTACTATTTGACTTGGGTCTCAAGATAGTGCTATTCCTGGAATGGACTTCACATGCTGAATTTTTCTTTTTTAATTACCCACACTCCTATCACATATGCTGAAGTGACCTTTTTTTTCTCTATAGCCTTTCCAACAATTTGCTGAGATGAAAAAATTTATACAGGGTCCTTTCGGGTTAGGAATTTACAGGTTAACTCTTTCATGTGCAAGTCATATAACTCATTCATACTAGTTCTGAAAATATATTCCCAGCAAATATGGAAAGGTTGGGGACTTCCCCGGCGGTCCAGTGGTTAAGACTCCACATTTCCAATGCAAGGGGTATGGCTTCAATCCCTGGTTGGGGAACTGAGATCCTACGTGCCGTGCAGTGTGGCCAAAAAAAAAAAAAAAGGAAAGGTTCAAATGTACACAGATGTTCCTTGCAACATTATTTAGAATAAGGAAAAGTGAAGATTATACAGCAATATGATAAAACATGTGAATTATAGTGTTAAATGAGAAAAGGAGGATGTAAACCCAGACATATAACTATATAAAAATGCAGTGGAAAAGGACTGGAAGGAATACACACAACTCTTGTAAATAGTTGTGAATACCACAATTTTGCAAGGATGACAAACTAGTTTTTTTTTTTTTTTTTTTGCGGTACGCGGGCCTCTCACTGCTGTGGCCTCTCCCGTTGCGGAGCACAGGCTCCGGACGCGCAGGCTCAGTGGCCATGGTTCACGGGCCCAGCCGCTCCGTGGCATGTGGGATCTTCCCGGACCGGGGCACGAACCTGTGTCCCCTGCATCGGCAGGCAGACTCTCAACCACTGCGCCACCAGGGAAGCCCCTAGTTTTTTTTTTTTAATTTTCTATACTCTTCTTGTATGTTGTTATGTTGCTTGATTAATAAAAATTGATTTCAATTAGATCATTGTTTCAATGGATTAAAGGAGAAGCTCAATCTTTTTACCTAAAGTGGTACCAAAATCTCTCTCCCATTTTGTTTCATAACCTCCATTTAAATTGGACTTTTGGAAAGTCAGCTCCACGAAATCTCTTATTCATAAAAGGTGTTTGATGGCTTAAAACAGGAGCTGAAATCACAAATGACTATAAGTCCAGCAGGAAAGGGAGTTGTGGTGCCTGACGCCATCTGGAGAACTTAGGCCTGAGGGCATAGGTATTTCAAGGGAGCTGGAGTTTTCTGTGATTCTCTTGATTTGTGCATTTTGGCCACCAATCCAAATTCAAAACTAAAATAGAGACATTTGTGGGCCAAACAGAACATGTCTACAAGCTGGACTCAGCCAGCTGGCGGCCAGTTTGTGACCTCTAGCATGAAACCCATTTCTGAAGTTACAGCCAACTGCTTGATTTCTGAGTATTTAGCCACCAAACCTCCTGTGTTCTCTCTCCTATTGACTCTTCCCCAGTGAACCCTGTGCCACTTCCTGCTGTTTGATGAGGGTGATGAAGGATATTAGTACTCAAAGTATGAAGGCTTGTGACTCTGTCCCTAGTTAGAAGCACTTCTCTTGCCAAAATGAAAAAGCTGGCAACATTTTTAATATTAATTTGTGTCTCCATCTGTCACTTACATTTAGTGTGGCTGTGAGGAATGGATTTGATGCTGTTCAAATACGCCCAATTTCATCCTTGAGCCCTTCACAGTTGTCAGATGTACCAGCCAGGCCCAGACTCTGTTTCCAGCTTGTTGTCAATCAGATTTGAGCAGTCAATGTGTTTATCAGTTTCTTCCAATACCACTGCCCTGACACCAGTTACCGGCTTCAGAGGACTGACCTCAAGATGTAACCTCCTGGGCTTCCCTGGTGGCACAGTGGTTGAGAATCTGCCTGCCAATGCAGGGGACACGGGTTTGAGCCCTGGTCTGGGAGGATCCCACATGCCGCGGAGCAGCTGGGCCCGTGAGCCACAACTGCTGAGCCTGCGCGTCTGGAGCCTGTGCTCCGCAACAAGAGAGGCCACGATAGTGAGAGGCCCGCGCACCGCGATGAAGAGTGGCCCCCGCTTGCCACAACTGGAGAGAGCCCTCGCACAGAAACGAAAACCCAACACAGCCAAAAATAAATAAATAAATTAATTAATTAATTAAAAAAAAAAAAAGATCCCGCAAGCGTCACGGTGCAGCCAAAAAAAAAGATGTAACCTCCTCTTCTGCTTCATCTCCACTCTCTCTGTCTCCCTCTCTCTCTCATCCCTGGCTGCTCCTTTAGCACCATGACTGACCACAGAGGGATCCTACCTGCTTTTATGCTGGCCTCTGCTTCCGCTCTCTCAGGAAGGGGCCCAGGCAAACTTGGCTTCTAGAAAACGGCCCTTTTTCCTGCAGTGACCCCACTGGCTTTGCCACACAGATCTTCCCACTGTTCTCTGGAATAGTTGATCCTGGACTTGCAGCAAGGGGCAGCTGACGCTCCAGGACTGACCATCGTTCCCAGTCCCTGCTATACCATGGACCATCTGGCCCCCACAAAGTCAATGGGATGTCCCTGCTGCCCTGGGGCCATGGCAAACTGCACCAACAAGATCTTCTAGGAAATGGTACATTGATCAACTAATTAACCACCCATCAATAAACAAACGAGTTGAGGCTCCCCAAGTAGCCAGCTTGGCTTCTACATAGAGACCCACTCCCTCCTCCCCGATCCAGGACCTACTGTGGTTACAAACGCCTCCTATTAGTTCTTGGTTTACTTGGGCACTGCCGATGCTGCCAGATGTTTACTTTTAACGTGAGAATTACACTGCTCTTTTGGTTGGGGGGAAGGAGGGGGGAGCTCCAGGCTGCGGCAGCGTGGGGCGAGCAAACCCGTCTACAGCCCAGTCACCTGGGGCTCCTTCCTTCTCCCCTCCAGATGCGGCCCAGCCCACCACCCCATTTTGCCAAGTCAGCAGATCCAGACTATTCCGAGCACGGAGGACCCTGCAGGCTCCAGAGGCCAGACGGCGGCACACATGGCCCACCATGTGGGGCACACGTGTGTAACTCCGAGGTCATGCCTGGGCCCCACCAGCCCTCCCTCTCGGAGTGGGGCTCCTCGCCACAGAGTCCCCTTCTCACCTTGGCTCCCCTTGAAACTACTCCTTCCTTGACAAGACCAAAAGGCAGACTGCCCTGTTCAATGATTTGGACCATCTGTAAATGACACGTTGGGCAGTTATGGCTGTGGAAGAACCCCAAGACTACCATTGGAGCCCCACAAAGCCTGATCCATTTTGCAGCTGCAACCCCGTTGCCTGATCCCATCACGACTTGCAGAACCCAGTAGGATTTGTGGGATCTTGTGCTCCTAAGGGAAGCTGAGGCTCACGGCAGAGGCCAGAGCAGAAGAACCAGCACCTTCCCACCAGGGTCCAAAGTCGTCCAGAGACACGACCGGCAATTACCTACAATCCTTACCCCTTGAAGGAAAGCTTCTGATCCCACATCACCTTGCCACCATTATCTCCACTGCTGGACAAGGAGGGGAAGCCCTTCTCATTGGTCCAATCCATCCTCCTTCTCCCTTCTGCCCTTCTTGAGCACTAACAACCTAAAGGCTAAAAATCTCTTCTCTTTTTCTCTCTTCTTCCTGGTGCACAGAAGGCAGGATGGAAAAGCAGAAACTCATAACCAGCCCATACTCCCAAACAGAAATGGACCTGGGAGGAGAGAGGGGTTAGCAGCAGCTCTCAGCCCATCCCAGACAGGCTGGAGGAGCCTTGCAGAGAAGAGGCCCACGGTTGGAGCCACACATATTTATTTGAGGAAATGATGTGACATCAGACTAGTCAGAGTATGACTGAGTAGGCCCACATACAAGATTTTCTTGAGATTCCTAGGAACTATACCCCTCCCATATCTGTGCCGTTCATCCCAAACTCAGCAATGACTGAGAGCTGGTAGGAAAAGGGGAGACTACCCTGATAACTTTCTCAAAAACCTGTTTTTCCAAGACTAAATGGGAGGCAGAAATTACAAACTGTTGTCTCAACCTGAAACGGTGAACTTACCCCTCCAACCCATCCTTCGCCATTTCCATCGCCTGCAAAAACCCACAGTATATAATTATTCAGTTGGAAACTGAAGTGCTTCCAATCCAGTGCTCATTTTTCCTTTCCCTCTCCCATAGCTACTCCTGGACAGGGCTAAAGCTTAGATGATCTTCAATATCACCTCCTCTAAGAAGCCCCTCTATCTTTTTCCTCAAAGACTCTTGCCACCCCCAGGGCCTGCTTTCCGTTTTCTCACAGAATCGCTGGCCCTTCTGAGAAGGCAGATCCATCAGTGAACAATTTATTTGTACACACACATATTCCATTTTCCAGCTTTGGTTAACAACTTTACCACCAGGTGACTCCCTGAAAACTTTGAGGGGCCCAAGGGAGGGGACACAAGGGAAGAAGGGCCTGGGGACACACAGGGAGGAGTGGGGGGTGTGCGGCTCTGGTGGCCCACCTCTGAAAGTGACCACGAGTGAGGTTATTCCAGGGTTGTTCTCAAAAAGGAACAGGAAGTATCCAAAGGTTTAACTGAGACTATGGCCGTAAACTCCGCCCATCCCGTATGGGTCCTTTGATCCTAGATCAGGGAGAGGTCATTAGAGACAATAGAGAATGTTGCTGGGACCTTTGGACAGAGTTCGTGGGTCATCAAGGAGGCACTTTGGTCTGGTGGTTATGAACTTGAACTCTAAAGTCAAGCACCCTGGTTCTGCATCCTAGCTCCATAAATGATGCCTGGTGGACCCTACACAGATTCATTTTTATCAGTTGGTGTTCGTTTCTTCATCTGTGAAAAGGGGCTATAATAGTATTTACCTTCTACGCTAGTTGTGAGGAACACCTACAGTAATGCTGGTAAATCATTGAGCCTGTCACATCAGGTACTATTTTTTTTTTTTTTTTGCTGTACGCGGACCTCTCACTGTTGTGGCCCCTCCTGTTGCGGAGCACAGGCTCAGCGACCATGGCTCATGGGCCCAGCTGCTCTGCGGCATGTGGGATCCTCCCGGACCGGGACACGAACCCGTGTCCCCTGCATCGGCAGGCGGACTCTCAACCACTGTGCCACCAGGGAAGCCCATGTACTATTATTATTACTGTCTCTTACTCTGGGTTCCAGACCTGAGTCTCTCCAAGAGGTCCTGAGGGAAGATGACCATCTCTCTGGGGATCAGTGTGTCAGGGCCCATGCAGCCTCCCCCAGCTCTGTATTCAGCCAGATGTGGCTCTGTACACACAGCAGATGAGGCAGGCTGGGAGGGCCGGGACCGGACGGGACCACCCATCGGGCTGGGGAAGGTGCTGGTAGGATGGCCTCAGCTGCAGCTGCTGGGCAGCCGTCCAGGGTGACAGGCAGAATGCAGCGTGCAAGGGTGTGGAAACAGACAATAGTCAGCAGCTGGGGAGGTGAGTGAGTGGCGGATCTTCTAGCATTTGGTAACAGGGTATCTCTACCAGCAGGTGGGCCACAGCAATGAGTGGTTCCAGAAGCGGAGCCTGAAATCTAAGCAGGCAGGCAGCCTCAGGAGAGTCTGTCAGCAGATCCCAGCACCCACCAAAGGCTAGATCTGGTGGGGAGAGGCCAGAGAGAACAGAGCAAGGCCCCAGGCCTAGAAGGACAGACAGGTAACCAAAACAAAGCTGCAGGCCTAGGACACAGGGAGAAGTGGCATTGCTAGGACTCGGCCTCAAACCCGACCCGCAGGGTGGGAGAAGGCCTGCATGGGCTGATAGTAGGACAGGTCCTGATGTGAGCCAGCCTGACCCCTGATCCCTGGCCAGAGCCAGGCTGATCGCCAGGGTAGTAGGTGCAGGCCTGAGACTGTGATGTCCCCACGATGTGGGTACAGGAGAGGGAAGTTGGAAGTTATTACAGGGTAACTCCGATCTCTGTCTCTCTATCACACACACACACACACACACACACACTCTCTCTCTCTCTCTCTCTCTCTCTCTCGCTACTACTCCAGTTTTCCCGGTTCTTGCCCTTTTGACTACTTTTTCTCCCCCAAATCCTGCCTGCTGATAAAGAACCAAAATAGGTTGATCAACTTTTTTTTAAATGAAAAGTCCAGTCAGTCCATCAGGGCCTAAGAGCTTCTCTGATAGTCACCTGGCAAGTGACTTGCCACTAGGCCCCTGCTCTGTTCCCCAATGGAAGGAGCATGCTGCAGCAGTGAACAGGGAGCTGGACCCAATTAAGGAAGGACGGTGGGGGTCCCCGTAGCCCTTGACTTGGGTTCAGCTCTTGCTTGTCTCTTTTTTAGGCTCAGCTAACAACGCCTCCATAAACTCTGCTCCAGACTCATGTCTTGCCAATGACCCTGAAGACTTTGTCTTGGAGACTAAGTGATCTTGGGAGCCAGGTTCAAGGTTCATCTGTGGCAGACCCACATTCTTACAGACGTAGAAACCGCACCCGTACTCATCTATGTAAGCTGTTAAGCCTCACACTTGCACATGTACATTAGCCCCTAAGCCTTATGTACACACACATATTTATACTGTTTCTCAACCCAAACACATATTCTTCATCACTGGCCTCCGGAGTGCAAGGGCACAAGCAATGGGAGTGGGCCCCATATCAGGGAACCTCATAAGGACAATCATTAGAGCACCACGCCCCAGCCTCTGGGCACGTCAGCCACGCTGTCCCTTTACCTGCCCCGGCTGGGCCTCTTCTTCCTGCTCAGCAAGGTGGTCTGAGGAGTTAGTGACCTGGACTTGGTGGGAGCAGGCCCGGCTGCCTTCTCGCTTTGACCCCAGCTGTATAGTGCAGCTACTGGTGTGCGTAACATTCAGATCCATCTGGAGCTGAGCTCGCAGACTCCATCTGGAGCCAGGGTCACAGGACCCTTCCCACCTCCAGGGCTTCCTGGATGCATAAAAGGCAGATGACCAGTGATATCAGTCAGAGGAAATTTGATAGAGAGAAGAGGTTACACAGGTGATGGAAGAGCTAAGAAACCACACAGGGATGCTAAGCCCATCCAGACGTGAGTGACAGCAGGGAGCCATTTCTGCCCCAGGGCTGGAGAAAGATAGGAAAGAGAGAAAGTGAGGTCACCAGAGTCCAAAGCCAGGGCTATCCCACGGGAATCACAACCACAGAGAGGAGTCGTCTGATGTGAGCTGGAGCCATAAAGAGATCCAGCTTCTGCTAAAGACACCTTAGGAAGCAAAGAGAAAGGACTATCCCAACTTTCCCCCTCTTAACCACCTTCTAACCTGCTGCCAGGCCCCCCACTGGGTGAGCTCATCTGGAAGCCAAAGGGCAAAGAGCCTGGGAACCATAGTCCCTGCAGAGCAGCCCACAAAGGTCAAGGGACAGTCTGAGTGCACCTAGGCGATGGACCAGCAAGGCCAAGAATGATGACCCAGCAGGCCTTGGATGGGCCTGTGGCAACAGTTTTAGAGAAACGTTAGAACCAGCTCCCCGGGAAGCAGCATCCTCCTCAGTCCTCTCGCCGCACAGAGATGGAAACGGGTCAGCCGCCTTGACGCCCTGTCGATGTGCACAATCAGGTTACTCTGTACATTCGTCACAGCAGGAGACACCGCTGAAGGAAACTGAACACGGTTTGTAAAGATAGGGTGGCCTCCCTCAGAGGCCATCTGGCTTTGTGCCCTAGTTCGGGGCTGGGCTGGGTCCCCGGCCCTTTGAGCCATTTCTTTTGTGGAAAAGGGCATGGTCTGTGCCTTGGGGAATGGCAAGGGATCTGGCTGGGGACTAGGAGGGAGGCACTGTCCAGGGTACCAGGGCACTCAGCACTCCTTAGAGGAGACCTGAGGTCCCCCTTCTCCTGTCCCCCGTCCCAGACCACCTTTGGCCCAGCTTCCTTCAAGCCTCTTCCAGTGACTCACTCAAGACCTTCAGCCTGAGCTGGGCATTAAGTGCATGTGCTTCTACACCCCCCTTTCCCTCCTACCCACACCCCAGAGCGTGATATGGAAGCCCCTTTGTAGAAGCCTTCAGCACAAGGGTCCTGGGAATAAGGGTGAAGGAAGAGGTAGAGTGGGGAGAGGAAACGAACATTCCTAAGATTCCTAGATGCTTTTCTGGCCCCAGAGAAGGTTTTGCCCAGCATGGATTTCAAGTCTGAATATGAGCCCAAGACAACATACGAGGATCCTCCCACCCGACCTGGGCCCTGCTTTCGCAATCACAGCCTAACTTCTGCTCAGACATTGTCGTTGGCTAGTTTTAATGCATCTGTGTTTCTTGTGTCCTCAGATGGTCTGCAAGTTCTCCGCAGGCAGGAGTTCCAGCTGCAGAGCACAGAGTCCAGCCCAGGTCCCCCCTCCTACCATGCTGTACAAATCCTTCACAATGGGTCCTGCGGGGGACCAGCTGTCTGATTTGCCAAGGCCCAGTGCAAAATGAAAATATAGCGCTCCTTGTTAAAATTGTTAAAAATTTCAAGATGATGACAACAGAGCATTGACCCAAGCACAGAACGCTTCTAAGTGTGAGGCCCCGTGCCACTGCCCTGGTCGCACACCCGCGGAGCCTGCCCTGGGCCCATGTGGTGTGAGTAGCTTGCCTCCAAAGATGCCACCATCAACACCTCACCTCCCTCTGCCCGCATCCCACTCCCGCATCATGAGGTGGCGTCTAAGTCCTGTCCCTTGAACGGACTTGACCAACAGAACGCAATGAAAATGACATTCTTGTACCTCCATGACTAGGTCATAAGAAGCCTTGCGAGTTCTTCCTGACCCTCTCGAACACTTGCTCTTAGGATACTCCCTCTCAGAACCCAGCTATCATGCTGTGAGAAATCCAAGCCATGTAGAGAAACCACGTGTAAGTCAATGGCCCCCTGCTGAGCCCCAAGCAGACAGCCAGGGTCACCCCCCAGTCATGTGAGTGAACCAGCCTTCATAGGACTACAGTCGCTGAGACATCGGACCGAAAGCATATGGGAAACCGCCAGTGAGAACCACCCAGCTGAGCCTGGTCAACCCACAGAACCATGAAAAATGGTCATAAATTGTTGCTTTAAACTGCTAAGTTTTGGGAATGCCCTGATGGTCCAGTGGTTAGGACTTGGTGCTCTCACTGCTGGTTCCCGGGTTCAATCCCTGGTCGGGGAACTGAGATCCCACAAGCTGTGCAGCACAGCCAAAAAAAAAAAAAAAAATAGCTAAGTTTTGTGGTGATACAATAGATAACTGGGATGTGCTCCAAGGAGCGGCATTCACTTGGAATACAATGTGAGTGGCCTAGGTTGTGTGTCACATCAGTACTGGCTGAGCACACAGTAGGAGCTCAAGAAAGGCTGACCACCATTCACTGACCACCATTCACTGTGTTGGCACCAGACGTGTGGACCCCCTGACCCAGGACATACCCTCCCCCTGGCGGATGTCCTTTGTGATGAAACATTTGCCATCTGGTTTCAACCTGACATCTCACTGGCTGATGGGGATGCAGATCCTGCTGTCTCCAGAGAGTCACGACCCCTTCCTCCCAGCACGTTCCGACCCTTCCTATCTCAGGAAATGAAAAGCGATTTTTTCCCAGGGCCTGTTTACCCCAGCAACATAACAGGGTTTCCAAAACCAATCTCACAGCCAGTTCCAATATCAGTCTTCACTGTAATAATAATAATACAGAAGCTGCGCCTGCCCCCGGATTCCGTTTTCTGCTCTTGTGTTTCTTCATTTGTTTCTCCAGGATCTTTAAACATCTGATTAAATTTCATGCTTCAGAAGAAAAGTTCTGAAGATGGAAGATTATCAGAATTTGTAACTTTCATCAGCCCTCCTCTCTGCTCAGCGGCTTTTTACAACCCTCATTCTCTCCCTTCCTCCTCACCCCCAGCCTCCCAGAAGTCCTCTTGTACCCTGTGAGGATAATGCGGGTCACACTGTACTCTCCCCCGAAGCCCCCAACATGGGCAGCAGGTAGAGGAGGACATCAAGTCAGGTGCAGCCCGAGGCTGACAAAAGGGGTAGCTTGGCCAGGCGTGGGATTCTATGTCAGCTGGACACAGGGGGGTCTGAGATCCAGGCTGACGTGGCGCTCGCTCCCTGCGATGCTCGTGATCACACATGTCCCCGCTTTTTTTTTTTTTTTTTTTTTTTTGCGGTACGCAGGCCTCTCACTGTTGTGGCCTCTCCCGTTGCGGAGCACAGGCTCCGGATGCGCAGGCTCAGCGGCCGTGGCTCACGGGCCCAGCCGCTCCGCGGCATGTGGGATCCTCCCGGACTGGGACATGAACCCGTGTCCCCTGCATCGGCAGGCGGACTCTCAACCACTGCGCCACCGGGGAAGCCCCCCACTTTTTATAACACCAACTCTCCCAGATTTCACCCCTCCCTGAAATGGGCAGACAGTGCAGGCAAAACCAAGTAACCAGAGACGCAAGGCACTAAGGTTGGGAGGGGCGACCATGGGGGGGTGCCAAGCCCGCATCTCCTGCCTACTCCCAGCTACCCCTCCTGTCCCCCGGGAAAACAACAGCATGCAGCGCAACCCATCTGCACAGCCTCACCCTCGTATTTGTTTTGTGAACATAAATCGTCACTTTAGAGATCTCGGTTGCAAGCTAGGTCCCCAAGCACTTTTCATTTACCGTGTTACTGGCAAGTAGCACACTCGGCTGGCTACCAGGTGGGGGCTGGTCTCAAGGCCAACGGCTCTAATGCAGCAGGATGCTTTTTGGAGAGAATGACCCATTTCTGTGCTCCCAGGAGCTCCCTTCTGTCTTTCACCCCCCACCGCCACCCCACCCCCAACTCATGCTCAAGCAGCCAGGCTGTTCTCTGCTCTCTGCCTCAAGGGAAGGATGTGTAGGGAGCAAAAGGAAAATACAAGCTTTGATGTCTGGGCAAGATTAAAATATTTAGGAGAAACATCTTGAGTGAGAGCAGGGTTTCTCTCCACCCTTCCTCTATACTCTCCAAAGATAAACAGTACAGTTTCCTCTGAAATGGTGAAGGGAGAAGGAGAGGAGGGAAGGTTATGAGGACAGAGAGGCTGGTGGGCCCCTGACCTGCGGGGCCCATGCAGAAGGGATGAAGATCATGCCAGCAAAGGGCCTCTGTGAGAGAAACTGCTCTACCCAGACCTCTGCACCCAGGGACCAGCAGCAGCCCCCAAGAATCCTGGGCTGTCTTTCCCGATGGCCCACCAGTGCCTCATCTTTCCACAACAGCCAGCACCAGAGCCATTCTCAGCTCTCTCCCCATCCAAGTTACTGCCCCACCCCAGGCCCACCATGTCCCAGGACACCTGAATCCTCAAGAAAAGGAAGTTGGGCCCTCAACTCCCCCTACCATCACCAGCCCACACACACCTACAGGGAAGCAGCTCAAAACCTCCCTCGCCACCCATGAGGATTAAACCTACCCTGGGGCTTCCCTGGTGGCGCAGTGGTTGAGAGTCTGCTTGCCAGCGCAGGGGGCGCGGGTTTGTGCCCCGGTCCGGGAGGATCCCGCGTGCCGCGGAGCGGCTGGGCCCGTGGGCCATGGCCGCTGGGCCTGCGCGTCTGGAGCCTGTGCTCCGCGACGGGAGAGGTCACAACAGTGAGAGGCCCGCGTACCGCAAAAAAAAAAAAAAAAAAAAAAAAAAAACCCTTTAAACCTACCCTGGTTGCAACACAGCTTGAGCAGACTGAGAGCACGCTAGGTGGCAGGCATCTAAGTAAGTCTTTTCATGCATAATCTTAGTGATAGAACTTCCTTCACCCACGCTTAAAACCAGGCTCAGACCTAGCCTCCCGCCAAGCCTCCCTTACAGCACCGCTCAGCCGCATGGAGCAGTTAGTCTTATGTCTGTAACATTTTCTTCTTTCCATCATTCCACTGTTACACTTCAATGTAATACTTACAACCAGGTCTGTATCTGCTATTGGACTTGAATGCTTTGGGACCAGGGCCCAAGTCTTACTCATTTTTGCATGCCCTGTAATTGACACATCACAGTTTGTAACTATACAAACTAATGTTTGTATAGTTAAATTGAATTTTCCACCCAATTCTCTTTTTAAGAGTAAAAACAGGAATCCTCATTAAAGCAGTCCCAGAGCAAAGGAGATAGTCCTAAAGAGCAAGCAATTAAGGAAAACACAATTTGGTAAATCATCATCAGGTTTCACCTGTTCCTAATCACTGCTTAATTTTTGCTCGAGCAGTTGCTCTGAGCGTTTTCACCTTGATTCTTCTTACCTTCACCGCTCTCCTCAAGCCCCAGTCCTACCCCTGAGCCCCTCATTCTGAACTCAGGCCAGGATCTCACCTCTTAGCTTACTGAGAGGAATAAGAATGTCTGGGGCTTCCCTGGTGGCGCAGTGGTTGAGAATCCGCCTGCCAATGCAGGGGACACGGGTTCGAGCCCTGGTCTGGGCAGATCTCACATGCCGTGGAGCAACTAGGCCCGTGAGCCACAACTACTGAGTCTGCGCGTCTGGAGCCTGTGCTCCGCAACAAGAGAGGCCGTGATAGTGAGAGGCTAGCGCACTGCAGTGAAGAGTGGCCCCGGCTTGCCACAACTAGAGAAAGCCCTCGCACAGAAATTAAGACCCAACACAGCCAAAAATAAATAATTTTTTTTTTTTTTTTTGGCGGTACTCTTTCACCCAAAAGAGGGTGAAAGAACCCTCCAGAGCGGAGGAAAGAGCAGCTTATGGTGGGCTTGCTGACTCCTGGCCACTGGGTCTCTCTGACTCCCACCCAATTCTGCTTAGACATAGGCAAAATCCTGAGTTCATCTGAAACAAATTAGAATTTTTCAAAAGGAACTTTAGTTTTTGTGGGTTTTTTTAAGGGACAGGGAGATAAATTCTGATATATGAAACATTTAAAAAGTGAGTTTGTGTGTTTCCTATCTTAAAATAATGACCACCTGGCCAGATATCTCTTCCCTAGCTCTCTGAACTCCCAAGCCCTGGCTCCCTGTCCTTCAGTTCTAGGTACAATCCTCCACCGCACAGCCCACTTCTCTTTGCCTTTGAGACGAGAGTGTCGACAAGCTTGACCCTGGATGACTAATGGAAATCATACCTTTTTCTGTGGTGGTTGTTTCAAGTCGTGCTATATTTTATCGTAAACTTTTATTTTTGAAAAGGTGATCCCTGAACATGTTAAAAATGGTTTTCAGCAATGCCAAAATATATACAGTGAAAACACTTGCCCCCTCTCATCCCTAACCCAGGCACCCAGCTCTTTTCCCCAAAGGCCGACACTGGCCAGACACTGTTCCCTGGCCAGAGTATGTGGAGATGCCCAGTACGTGGTGGTGCACAGTCTATGCCCTGTTCTCCTCCTTGCCTTTTTCAATCACGTATCTTAGAGATTGTTCCGTAACATACACATAGATAGGCCGTATTCCTCTTATCAGCCTATGGATGTACCATAATCCATCCACCAAGTCCCCTATTGATGGGTGTTTAGCTTGTTTTCAATCTTTTGCTGTCGTGAACATGCTGCAGTAAATATCTCTCTCTGTTTCCCTTGGTACGTCTGTTAGAAAAATGCTAGAAATGGAATTTCTACGTCAAAGCAAATATGTATTTAAAATTGTGATATTGTCAGGCTTCCCTGGTGGCGCAGTGGTTGGGAATCCGCCTGCCAATGCAGGGGACACGGGTTCGAGCCCTGGTCCGGGAAGATCCCACATGCCACGGGGCAACTGGGCCTGTGAGGCACAACTACTGAGCCTGTGCATCTAGAGCCTGTGCTCCGCAACAAGAGAGGCCGCGATAGTGAGAGGTCCGTGCACCGCAATGAAGAGTGGCCCCCGCTTGCCACAACTAGAGAAAGCCCTCGCACAGGAACGAAGACCCAACACAGCCCCCCCCCAAAAAAAAAAAAATTGTGATATTGTCAAACTGCCCCCAAAGTGGTTATTACAGTTCACATTTTCACCAACAATATGTGGGAGTACTGGTCTCCCAGTTTTGTCAACCATCCACCAAACTTTTTTATCTTTGCCAATCTTTTCACGTAAAGAATGATGTTTTGGGGCTTCCCTGGTGGCGCAGTGGTTGAGAGTCCGCCTGCCGATGCAGGGGACACGGGTTCGTGCCCCGGTCCGGGAAGATCCCACATGCCGCGAGCGGCTGGGCCCGTGAGCCATGGCCGCTGAGCCTGCGCGTCCGGAGCCTATGCTCCGCAACGGGAGAGGCCGCAGCAGTGAGAGGCCCGCGTACCGCAAAAAAATAAAAAAAATAAAAATAAAAAGAATGATGTTTTGGTGTAGTTCTAAAATGCGTTTCTTTTAGAATAGGTGACATGGAGCAAGTAGTGTAGCACAATGCTTGAGAGGACAAACTCTGGTCCTCAGCTGCTTGGGTGACTTTGGGTAATTTACTTAACCGCTCTACGTTTTTGGTTCCTCATCAGTAAAATGAGCACCATCATAATAATACATTCCTCCTACCATTATTGTGACAATTAGATGCGTAAATAAAAACAAAGTTCAATATGTGTTAATTGTCATTATTACATATTCGTATATTTAATGACCACTGTAAATGTTTTCCTGTGAACTGTCTATTCATGTCCTTTGCCCGTTTCTTCATTGCTTGTTATTTTTTCTTTCTGAAATATAAAAGCTCTTTGTATATATTTAGGAAATAAACCCTCTGTCACTTGTGTAGCAAACATTTTCCCCAGTTTGTCCTTGTCTTTTGACTTTATTTATGGCATTTTTGCCATGTAGATATTTTACATTTTTATGTGGTTAAATATACCAACCTTTCCTTTTACAACTTTTGGACTTTAAGAAACCTCACAGTTCTTGAAGTATGAAAGAATAGAAACTAGAACTACTCCGTGATTTTCCCTCCCTACCCTTCCTCCCCTCACTGTCTCCCCGTCCTACGGCTGAGTCAAGGTTATCTCCTAATACATACTTAGTGGCTTTTCCACATTCAATTTCTTCCTGCTCCTATCTGAAGTCCCTCAAGAGTAACTCCGATCAGGGCACTTCCCTGCTCAAGAGAGTTCAATTACTCCCCATCACCAACTGAACCAAGAACAAGCTTCTCATTAGAGGCATCTGCCTAGATGACACCAAATTCCTTTGCCAGCTGGTGATTCCCCTAAATATCTCCTGTCCTCCCATCCAACTCAACTCTTCAGTGTTCCCCTAAATAGTCTTTCCCTCCTCCCTGATTTCCATCACACTACGTCATCTACCTGTAAAGCCTTCTGCCCGTCTCTCTCTACCCAAATTCTCATCATCTTTCAAGACCCATCCCAAACACCCCTCCTCCATAGTCTCAACTGGTCCCCAACCATCAGATGTGAGCTCTTCTTCCCTTGCACACTCAAAGCACCTTGTGTGTTCTTCTCTTGCGATGTGCATCTCAAGCCGCCTTAAACAAACCAAGAACTCTAAGAAAAATGTGAGCTGTGTCTCATTCATCTCTGCATCTGCCACAGTTCCTTAACCACTTGTTGAAATAAATTGTAGACACAAGTAATCAGATTGATGGGGGCAAGAGGGGTAGATTATGAGGGAGTTACTGTCCTCTGGCTAAACCACCACATCCAGACAGCTGAGCCGGAGGCTGCCGGAGCTGCCCTCCCTAGTCAATCTCCCCTGCTGTGTCAGACGGTGGGTACTGGTTAACATTCTTTCAGTTGGAAGTGAAAGAATCCCAACCCTTAAAAAAAGGACTTGTTGGGTGGAGGAGCAGCCCTCAGCCTCACTTCCTGTTTACTGGCTTCATTGTCAGACAGGGACCATGTGACCCCCATGGAGGCAAGATGGCGGCAACAGCTTAGTGGTCAACTGTACTCCCATATCATCTCAAAGTCAAGTCCAGAGGGCTTCCCTGGTGGCGCAGTGGTTGAGAGTCCGCCTGCCGATGCAAGGGACGCGGGTTCATTTCCCGGTCCAGGAAGATCCCACATGCCGCGGAGCGGCTGGCCCCGTGAGCCATGGCTGCTGAGCCTGCGCGTCTGGAGCCTGTGCTCCGCAACGGGAGAGGCCACAACAGTGAGAGGCCCGCGTACCGCAAAAAAAAAAAAAGAAAAAAAAAAAGTCAAGTCCAGAGAGAATTGAATCTGCCTCTCTCCTAGCAGCCCCAGCAAATGTCTCATTGCCTTTCTCCATCTGTTAATGGGTTAGATGTCTACCCTTGAGCCAATGACTGTGACCACAGCATTGCTTTGGGAGGACCTGAGCACATATTCACTCTCAGAGCCAAAGACTGGGTGGATTCTATGAGCACCGGGCCACAGCACACAGCCTAAAACAGTTCCACAGAAGGAAATTGAATTGGGAGATTGGGATTGACATATATACACTAATATGTATAAAATGGATAACTAATAAGAACCTGCTGTATAAAAAATAAATAAAATTATAAAATTTTAAAACAAAAGAAGTGAAATGACATACTGTGACCAAAAGAAGGAAGAATAGATGCTGTTGACCAAACCACCAGATAATCACCGCACAGAACGCAGAACACCACTGCGTCCCTCCTAGAAGTGGGGGACGGGCCTGAAGCCCCAACCCTGTGCTAGTTCTCTCCTGCCTGCCACTCTCCCTTGCCCTGGAGGTATGGTTCTAGCTTCCAAACACAACACGATCCCCCCAGGTTTGTGGCTGAGCCGCAGGACCATTGCGAACAGATCCTAACCAAACCCCAGACCAGGCGATGGCTGGTGTGGTCCAGCCGGCTCCAAGTTATTAGAACCAGGAGTCCCAGCCCCAGTCCCAAGAGTTGTAGGATTGTTTATCTTTGTTGGGGAAAAACTGCAGCCAGAGCCATAAATCACTGCCCAGCTGGATGGCTTCGCTGAAATGTTTGTTTAAACAATGAAATCTCCTGACGGTCTGAAAATATAGGATGGATCACCCTGTCCTTCTCGGGCCTAGTCGTGCAGGCTGGAGGCTGTGAGAAGGTCTCAAAATTGGCTCCCTACCCCCCACTCCCCATCCCTCCCACCCCCAATATCAGCACTAAAGAATGAAGCCACAGCATAGCTAATATGAAACAGCAGATAATGCAAAAGCCATGTCTATCAATCTTTGAAATGCAATCTCTAGAGTGGTTTGCACTGGACGTGCCTCCCTAATGGAAGTAGCGTTTCTTGGCTAATGTGCACAGAGAGGGTGGTCTCTGGAAGGACACTTGCGAGGAGCATGCTCCGTGTGGGCAAGTGACTTCCACTCTCTGGGCCTTGGTTTCCTCACTTGTTACATGAGGGAGTTAGACTTGGTCTTTATGTTTTCTTCCAGCTCTTGCCTGCTAAGTAATGCTGCCGTATGTTTACATTCCCCAAAGAAAAACTAGATAAACAGGAGGGGGCAGGGAAAGGAGAGGGAGCGGGGGAAGAGAAGGGTGTTGATGATTCCCTGAGGTCCCTTCCAGCCCTGTGGTACTCCCTCCTGTGCTCTCTGGCCCTTCAGAGAAGGAGAGAAGGGCAAGTCGTGGACTAAGGGCACAGTTCGCAGACCCACAATCAGGACCTACATACGCTCCAAGGAGGAGGTAAAAGGGTGACCACTGATGGGTCTGGGCGACATAGACCAAATCAGACTGCAGGACCGGGACCTGGTCCCAAGCAACACAAACCTTGTGGAGGGAGGGAGGAAGGGAACTTGTCTGGACTGATGAGGTTTGGTGGGGGGAGGGGAGCAACCAGAGATCAGCAACTCCCACCTCAGCCCTCTCCTAAAGGAAGAAGGCAGCCGAGGCCTGAGCCTTTCCAGTCTGGGGGCTGTACCCCTGGCTCTGTGATAGGAGCCATGACAGCCCTGTGATAGAGTATGATAGAGTATTGAGCCATCTGGTCATTGGTTTGCCAAGTGTTTTCAAGAACATATTACCTGTCTGTATTTTGGGAGGCTTTGGAAATGCAAAGATGAATAAGACCAGGGTTCTTTAAGAGTTAGTGATAGGGGGCTTCCCTGGTGGTGCAGTGGTTAAGAATCTGCCTGCTAATGCAGGGGGCACGGGTTTGAGCCCTGGTCCAGGAAGATCCCACATGCCGTGGAGCAACCAAGCCTGTGCGCCACAGCTACTGAGCCTGTGCTCTAGAGCCCGTGAGCCACAACCACTGAGCCCATGAGCCTAGAGCCCATCCTCCGCAACAAGAGAAGCCACTGCAATGAGAAGCCCGCGCACCACAATGAAGAGTAGCCCCGCTCACCGCAACTAGAGAAAACCTGTGCACAGCAACGCAGCCAAAAATAAATAAATTTAAATAAAAATAATAAATTAAAAAAAAAAGTTAGTGATGGGATATTCCAAAGGGATGAGTGATGGGATTTACAACAAAGATGTGGAGGAGACTGCGAAAGACTTGTAAAGGGATTTGTTAATGGTTATGTGAGGGAGGTGTAGGGGTTGGAATAGGGTCTGTTATTATGGTCTGCAATGGAGTCTGAGATGGTATTATAGGATGGGATGGGGGGGGTTGGGAGGGGGAGGGGTTCATTAGCTATAAAATGGGAATATAACGGGGTGTGTGATGGTAGGTATAACAGGGTATGTGAAGGGGTGGGAGTTATTAGGACACATAGTGATTCATTCACAGAGCAGCCTTTCCCAACAGCCCAGATGAAATAAAATTCTTCCTCTTAATAGGGTCTCAAAAGCACTTTATATCTATCATTGATAACACTATTGAAATTAGTTCATTGAACAAATGAAATGAGTTCATTGTTTTGTAATTATTAGCCTAACTTCGGTCTCCCTTGCTAGGCTGTAAGAGCTGTGGAAAGAGTAGCCTTGGTGGGTCTTGTAGGGTCCTGTTCGCTGTGGCACCCTCACTCTCCACCCCACCCCAACGGGGCTGGGCACATAGTAAGCGCTCAGTAAAATCTGATTGAACAAATAGCTGATAGGGTGCCAAGACCCTCCTCAAATAATGCAGGGCAGCTGGAAGTCCTCAGAATAAGTAACCATCTTGCGTGGAGTCCTGTGGCTCTGGTTCTGTTTCAAGGGAGGTGTTGCCATCTGGTGGCCAAGGGAAGAAATACACTAAGAGGAAGCCTTCATTCCGCCCCGCTTCTAGCCTCCACTGTCTTGTGGGCCGGCAGCTACCCACCAGCTTTCAGCCCAGCTCCCAGCCGCAGAGAAATCAGCCCCAGCTTTCCCCACTGCTTCAGGAGTGGAGCAAGAAGAGGTAGGAAAATAGAGACCATGTGGACCCTGTGCTGAACGGCCCCGTCTTGATCTGCATCATGGCCACCCAGCCCTGCCTGCCTTGGGCTGGGCTCAGCCCCCTTCTCCCTAGCTTTGAACTCAACCCTTCATCCTGGGAAGCTACTACTCCAGGACAGGGAGCGTGGTACAAACAAAGCTTTGATTCAGTGGCTTCCATATGAAATTTTCTCATCATTTGAGGTTTCACTGTCCAGAGTGGGTCAATCCCATTTCACACACACACACAGACACACGCAGGCACATGCACGCAGTACCTTTGCTCTACGTAATGGTGAGTGAGTTCTGACTAAAATTGACCCCCTCCATCCCATTTCTGTACACTGTATGGTCAAAGTCCCAAACAAAACACTAGGTAAAAACCCCTGTCCTAGGGAGCTTACATTCTAGTGGGGCATCTTTAATTACCCAGCTTTCACTGTGGAGCCCCTCATCCTCAGCTATAATGTGGGGTAACAACAACTGCTTCGCTACCTCATAGAGCAATAGGCCTATGAAATAGTAATAAGAGAATTGAATGCTGAAAGGATTGGTGCACAGGAGCAGAGCTGCCCCGTAAATCGAATTACCAATAATACTTGTATGTGTTTTGTACTTGTTTTCTTATATTTCCATGTAACATGTTTCATTTCCATTATTGGAATTGGATGTGGAACAGTGGCAGTGCCCCCAAAACCATCCCATATAAGCACGCACACCACCTGAACACAAACAGTGCATTCACAAAACACGCCCACATGCGTGTCCTTTTGCCACTCCCCACTCAGGTCCCTAATCCATTCTATATGGGAATTCTGAAGCTGTCACGGCCAGCAGTGTTCCCTTGAGGACACAGGAGCATCTATGAGCGTCCTTCATCACAACGCTGCTTCCCAGCAAATAGGCAGCAACCTAGGCAGTTCACAGGTAATTAAAGATTTCCTTCTGCTCCCACAATACCTCTCTCTGCGGGTGCCCAGGTACCCACGTCAGCATTGCTTCCAATGCTGCAGTTCTCGCCCAGGTGGGAAAAAGTCTCCCCAGCATGGATGTCTCTTTGCATTAATTTGTCAAAAGGTGACCTGATTCTTTCCATTTCACTACAGCCCCTTCTCTTTGATAACTTTTTTTTTTTTTTTTTTTGCGGTACGCGGGCCTCTCACTGTTGTGGCCTCTCCCGTTGCGGAGCACAGGCTCCGGACGCGCAGGCTCAGCGGCCATGGCTCACGTGTCCAGCTGCTCCACGGCATGTGGTATTTTCCCGGACCGGGGCACGAATCCACGTCCCCTGCATTGTCAGGCAGACTCTCAACCACTGTGCCACCAGGGAAGCCCTCTTTGATAACTTTTTAAATGGTCCCCCAGGGCAAAAAGTTGAAGGACATAGAATACTATCCACTAATGCCACCTTACAGCATCCTTGGGGAGTAACCCTGAATTAGTACCCTGCACCTCAATCCTTCCCAACCTCAGGGTAAGACCCCACTCCACCCCCAAGAGCAGTCAACACCAAGAGAGACTTCCCACAGCCTTGTCCTCCACTTTCTTCATCCATTTTGTTCCTAACCATTGGTACCCAATATTTCTCTACTGTTCCTCCCAGAAGGCCCATAATATTCCATCCTTATGACCTACAATTCTTACCACATGTATATAGAGTCAGCCTCCCCAGGGGACACTTACTGTAAATAGATAGGCTAGATACATGGAAAGGGTCTTAAATTAAGTTATTAATACAAATAAAATAAATCAGAATAAAAGAAAAATGGGTGGATTAATATAATAACTCTGCCAGGTTGAAACACACCCATACAGCCCTTTCTCCAATAAAAACAACTAAAAACATAACAGTTAATGTCCTGTGTTTGTTTGAAGGTGACAAAGCTAGGATCCTTGACAGGGAATGCACGTGAAGGACTAAAAGAGAAGGTAAGAAGCCCATTGAACAATCCTGGCTGGAGCACGGTGGGCAGGGAACCTTCAGATCCCATCACCGGGTCCACCTGAGGCCGATGGCACATTGTCGTGTGCGTGTGTGACAGAATGGAACACTCTAGAAGCTACCTGAATGGAGGTGTGGGCAGGTAGTGGTAGGAGTCAGACCACTAAGGGCAATAACAGATGCTCAAGTGACAAAGGACAGGGGTCCAACTACTCTGTAAGGAGATAGCCTTTTGTTTAACTGGTGGGATGTACGCAGTTGCTCAGGACAGTAGAGGGGAGGCTGAGTCTGCAGGGAGGAGCCACTGAGGAGAGGCAGCTTTATAAACAGAGGGACAGGGACTTCCCTGGTGGCGCAGTGGCTAATACTCCACACTCCCAATGCAGGGGGTGCATGTCCGATCCCTGGTCGGAGAACGAGATCCCACATGCATGGTGCAAGTGAGAGTTTGCATGCCACAACTAAGACCCAGTGCAACCAAATAAATAAATATTATTAAAAATAATAATAATAAATAAATAAACAGAGGAACAAAGGTAAGAATTACAGCAGGCGTCTCATCAGAGACCATGCCAGCCAGAAGAGAAAAGAGTGACATGTTTTAAATGCTGAAAGGAAAAACAAACAAAAGAAATCTGTCATCCCAGAAACCTATACACAGTGAAATAGTTTTCAAAAAGGAAGAAGAGGGCTTCCCAGGTGGCGCAGTGGTTGAGAGTCTGCCTGCAGATGCAGGGGACACGGGTTTGTGCCCCGGTCCAGGAAGATCCCACATGCCGCGGAGCGGCTGGGCCCGTGAGCCATGGCCTCTGAGCCTGCGCGTCCGGAGCCTGTGCTCCGCAACGGGAGAGGCCACAACAGTGAGAGGCCCGCGTACCGCAAAAAAACAAAAACAAAAACAAAAGCAGGCAGAAAAAGAGGAAAAATTGAACAAATAACAGATAAATAGAAAACAACTAGCAAGATGTTAGATCTTGATTCATGTGAATGGTCTAAACAACCAGATTTAAAGACAGAGATTGTCATATAGGATAAAATAGCAAGGTCTAATTATATGCTGTCTACAAGAAATCCATTTTCAACAAAAAGATATAAATAGGTTAAAGGAAAAAGGATGGTAAAAGATACACCGTGCAAACACTAATCAAAAAATATATAGTGGCTGCATTAATACCAGGCAAAGTAAATTTCAATACAATAAATATTACCAAGTATAACGAAGGATGTTACTTAAAGATAAAAGGATCAATTCACCAAGAAGACATAATAATCCTAAATTTTTAAGCCTCTAACAAATATTAATACATAAGAGCTTCTAAATGCATGACTAAAAACTGATAGAACTGAAAGGAGAAATAGGTAAATCCACAATTATAGTTGGAGGCTATAATTAAGTTATAAAAAAGGTAGAAAATTATTAAGAATATAAAAGACCTAAGCATCACCATCAATGAACTTGACCTAGTGGAATGTATAGAACATTCCACCCAGCAACGGCAGAATTCACTTTTTTTTCAAGTGTTTGTGAAACATTCACCAAGTCAGACCATTTGTGGGGAACAGAAAGCAAATCTCAACAAATTTTAAAGACTTGAAATCACACAAAGGATGCTCTCTGACCAAAATGGAGTTAAACTGGAAACTAATAACAAAAAGACACCTGGAAAATCCCCAAATATTTGAAAATTTAATGTCTGATACAAGTATTACTAGGTTGTTGCTGTTTGGTGTGAGATACAACTCTCTTCTCAACTGCCGCACAAAAATCCTTGGTAAAAACAGTGTGGCTTACTAATGCTTTAGCCCCGGGGTGGGGCAAACTAGGGTCCACAGGACAAACCTGGCCTTTGGCCAGTTTCTCTCTGGCCTGAAAGCTAAGAATGGCTTTTACAATTTTAAAGATTGTGAAGATGAAGGAGGAGGATTGGGGGGAGGAGGAACAGCAGTAGCCACCCAGAACAGCCTAAAACACTTGCAAAGCCCTCCTTTAATAAAATGAGTTGGGGGACTTCCCTGGTGGTCAAGAATCCGCCTTCCAGTGCAGGGGACACGGGTTCGATCCTTTGTTGGTCAACTAAGCCCACGCGCCACAACTACTGAGCCTGCGCACTCTGGAGCCTGCGCACCACAACTAGAGAGAAGTCTACACGCCGCAAGGAAGAGCCCTCACACCACAATGAAAGATCCCGCGTGCCGCAACAAAGATGCAATGCAGCCAAATAATAAAAAAATAATAAAATAAAAATGAGTTGGAACGTGTTTCTTCCTCCATTTTCTGAAAAAGTTTGTGACATTGTTTTTGTTTGTTTGTTTTCGTAAATGTTCACCAGGGAAGCTGGTGTTTTGGAATTTCCTTTGGGGAAGGGTTTCTAATTGTATATGCAATTTCTTTAATAGCTATAGAGCTATTCAGATTTTTTTTTTCTTCTTTTGTCAGCTTTGGTAATTCACCCCTTTGTGTTAATCAGCATTTCCTTCTGGTATCATTTTCCTTCAATTTGAAGGATTTCCTTTAACATTTCATGTAGTGCATTTTGCCAGTGTTAAGTTTCTTCAGCTTCTGTTTTTTTGAAAATGCCTTTATTTCACTTTCATTTTGGAGGATATCTTTGGCTGGGTATAGAATTCTATGTTGACATTCTTTTCTTATAGACTTTTAAAAATATCATTCTCCTGTCTTCTGGGTTTTGTTGTTTCTGAGGGGAATTCACTGTTTATTCTTACCTTTGTTCTCTGTACTGTGTCCTTTTCTTCCGGCTGCTTTTATGATTTTTCTCTTTATTATTAGAGTCTAACAATTTGATATGCAGTGCCTTGGTGTGGTTTTCTTTGTACTTATCCAGTTTGGGGTTTGTTGAGATTCTTGGATATTTGAATTTATAACTTTATGAAATTTGGAAAGTTTTTAGACATTTTTTTTTTTCCAGTTCTGCCGTATTCCATCTTTTCTCTCTTTCTGGAACTCTGATTACATGCTTATTGGACAGCTGATGCTGTCACACGTGTCACTGAGTCTCTAAGGAGCTCCAGTTTGCATAGTTGCTATGTTTGCACATTCATAGATATTTTCTTCCACCATGTCTAATCAATGTGCTATTGTTTACGGTTCTGGTTTTTATGATTGATTTTCTCCTGGTTATGGGTCATCTTTTCCTACATCTTAGTATGCCTAATAATTTTGGATTGGATGCTGCTGGACATTGTAAATGTTACGTTGTTGGGTGTCTGAATTTTGTTGTCTTTCTTTGAAGAATGTTGAGATGGGGCCGGGGAGGTCAGATAGTTGAGTTACTTACAGATATGCTAAATGCTTTCTAGTCTTGTATTTGTGTTTATTAGGGTGGGTCTAAAGCAGTGGTTCTAAATCAGATACAACTTTTGCCCAACCCCCAACCCAGGATATCAGCAGTGTCTGAAAACATTTTTGGTTGCTACAACCCGGAAGGTCATCTAATGATTAGAGATCAGGAATGCTCTTCAGTATCCTGCAATGCACAGGAAAGCCCCCCAAAACAAAGAATTATCCTCCCCCCAAAATATCAACAGTACCAAAGATGAAAAAACCCTTCTAGAGTACTTATAACCTGGGACCAGTGTTACCCTACTGTTGGGATAGCTACTCGATGCCCACGTATTCAAGAATGTTTCTCTGCTCTCCAGTCTGGCTAGTTGCAACTCTAACATCTCCCGACCTGATGTTAGCTCTGGAAAACTGTTCAGCTTACAGCTTCCTGGTAATTATAGGAAGAGCCTGGTGGGAGTCTTACCCTACACATGCACGGTTTAATATTTAGCCAAAACTCAACGGAACCCATGGAAATTGCTGGAGCGCTTTCTCTGCATAGCTTCCTCCTTTCCAGTATTCTGTGCCACAAATTCCAGTGGCCTGAGGCTTCCTGACCTCTAATAGCTGACATTTCAACTAAATGAGACCTCCAGGCTCTGTTGCGGTTGCCCCTTCTCTGTGCTTGGTCTGTAAAGAGCCTCTGGGCAGAAAGCCTGGGTGATCAAAGGGTTTTCCGTGTGTCTCTCCCATTTCTGCAGGTCTTGCAAGAGAAGGCACTAGCTCCCTTTGCTTCTGACTCTCTTTTCAAAGATGCTGGCATAGTAAAGAACCTTGAAAGATAGACAGTGTTTCCCCCTGGAGCAAAGAGCAGGTGTACCGTCCAGTGTTACGAAGGTGAAGTAGGTATACTCCCCACTGAAAATGATCCTGGTTCCCTAAGCTCAGGGTTCCTCTTCTGCAATGCAACCCACTACATGTGCATGTGTCACCTGGACCTCTTCACATCGCCCCACGGGAATTGGGACTCGAGGAAGCAGTGCAAATGCTGATACTCTAGCCACTGCTATTGCTTTGAGTAATAACATCCTTTGTCCCTGTCCTGGGAGTCTGTGTCTTCTGCCAGCATCCATGAAACAGTATGAAGCTAACTTGTTAACTTGTAAGGAGGGTAAATTCTCAGATTCCTTCACAGTTCTTGACACACCTGTCATATACTAGGCACTGCGCTAGGCTCCGAATACAGGAAGTGAACCACACCAGAAAGGCCATAAACTGCCCTTCTGCAATCTTCAGTCTAGCGGGAGAGACAAAGACAAACAAATATATAGTTTTTAAATGGCAGCAATTATTAAGAGAGAAATAAGGAAATTACAACAAGAGAATGACAAGGGGGAGAGTAGACTGGATTAGAGAAGGTCAGTAGCGGGAGCAAGGAGATAAACTGGGAAGTTATTGAAAGTGTCTAAGCAAGAAATGATGGAGGCTTGGGCTAGGGTGTGACCATGAAAAGAATATTGGGAATACTGGGAATCAAGGCTGGATGATAAAGCAGGGCCAGATCATGAATGCTCTCCCACAGGACCCTTGTAGATGCTGCTACTTCCGCTTGGAAAACTTTCCCTTGTTTGTCCTATGTCTGCTTTTTCTTGTCCTTCAGGCTCAGTTTTTAAAATACTGGGTTAAGGGGGAAAAAAAAAAAAAAAAACTAGGTTAAGGAAGTTAGAGAAAGGGAGATATTCATGAATCTTGAGTTAGGATTATGTCCTAACAAAAAAACATGACTTGCAGTGGCTTAAACAAACAGAGGTTTATTTCTCTCATATAAACAAGGAATCTAGAAGCAGTAGCATTTGTTTAGCTGCTCGGTGAGGTCAGGAACGACACCTTGGCCTTTCCTTCATGGTTGCAAAGTGGCTGCTGCTGCTCCTTTGTAACCACATTCAAGGCAGTATGGAAGGAGAACAGGTGGCACCAGCCGAGACTGTCCTTTTTAACAGGCCATGACAAACTTTCCCAGAAAGAAACCGCTTCTATTTATTTTTCACTGGTTATAACTGTGAGTCCTTTCCCTTTAGAAAATAAAGTATTTAGCTTTTTCCAGACTTTATCATGCAAGAACTTCTGGAATTCTTGAGCTAAGGAATAATATCATCAAAGAGGTGCTTTAGGAAGGTACAGGCTGAGGGCAATGGAAAAGTAGAAAGGGAAAAACTAGGAACAGAGATGAGTTAAGAGGCTATTGCTGTCAGTCAGTGGGAAGAAGGTCTGGATCAGAATAAAAACAGAAATAAGAAAGTGCTTAACTTAAGAGATGTGTCTCCTCACAGCTTTAGTCATAGATATGCGCGTTTCTATGCTTTCATGTAAATGTGTATCATTTTTGCAAGAAGAGAGAAATGTATGTAGATAGATGTGCATTTCTGTGCATTATCTTTGTTTTTCTCTGTGTCTGTGACTGTATCATTTATTCATTCATTCAGCAAATACTTACTGAGCCCCAACTTTGTGCAAGGCAATGTGCCAGGTACTATGGGGGAACACGGACATGAATCAAACACAAACCCTACCCTTGAGGAGCTTACAGACTAGAAAGGGAGAAAACACATATCCTCAAATAGCTAAAATGCAAATTAGTAAAATGATAAATATCATAAAGTTATGAAAGTTCAGAAGAGGAAGTCATTATCTTAGCTGGAGAGATAAGGGAGAAGATGGCATTTGAATTTGGTTTTAATGAATTAATAGGATGATAGAGTTACCATATGATCTAGCAATCCCACCCCCGGGCATATAGCCGGAGAAATATATATACACACACAATGGAATATTACTCAGCCGTAAAAAGGAATGAAAGAATGCCATTTGCAGCAACATGGATGGGCCTAGAGATTATCATACTAAGTGAAGTAAATCAGAAAGAAAAAGGCAAATATCGTATGATATCACTTATATGTGGAATCTAAAAAAATGATACAAATGAACTTATTTACAAAACAGAACTAGACTCACAGAAATAGAAAACAAACTTAAGGTTACCAAAGTGGAAAGGGGGAGAGGGATAAATTTGCAGTTTGGGGTTAATAGATACAGACTATCATACATAAAATAAATAAACAACAAGGACCTGCTGTATAGCACAGGGAACTATATTCAATATCTTGTAATAATCTATAATGGAAAAGAATCTGAAAAGGAATAGATATATATGTATAACCAAATCATTTCGCTGTACACCTGAAACATTATAAATCAACTATACTTCAATAAAAAATATTTTAAAAAAGAAAGAATAGGATGGAGGGAAGGAATGTGGGCAGGGAGCAAGTGACCGTGGAGCGTTCTTACCTTACTGGTTAGAAAAGGTGGTGAAAAATAAGCCTGAAAGAAAACTGATCTAAAGAATTTGGTGGGGTTTTTTTACACACTAGCAAATATTTATTGGACTCCTACCAGAGATACGGTACTATGCTAGATCTTGAATTCCTGTAAGTGATTATATGTCTGTGTTTCCATGTATGTGTGCCTGTTTGCGAACATGCGTATGTTTCACAGTGTGTACATACTTTTGTGTGTCTCCCTTTGTTTTAATAGTCAATTTCTTTGTGCGTACACTTTTACACGTAACTGTGTCCATGTGTTTACATACGGCCAGCAGGTGGCGCCACAAAATCATAACTAGCAAGGACAATTCTGCCTGTTCCAGCCAAGTAGCCATCTCAGACCCTATGAGGCCATGGAGAGATCCTCAGGCCTTTGTAGGGGCTGGGGATTCGTTTAGCTGTTTCCATCATTAGCATTATTCACCACTGTATTCTCATGCCTGGCACAAAACCTGACAAAGTGAAATCCTCCTTAAATGTGTATTCATGAAAGGCTAACATGCCCCATGGGAGAAGTGGGAGATGGGGGGGGGAGCCAGGGAAAGAAGTACAGAGAAGGTGGACCCCCAGTAAAGACCCCACAGGAAGTGGGATTTCAGTCACACTCATAGAAGTCATAGAAGATCTGGAGGGGGATGTGTGACAAAACAGCAAACTCAGCCATTGCTCTCACCCATGGGGCTTCCCCTCCTTATAATGTGGCATCTGATCCCGATCCTTTACCTTCGGCTTTTATTTAGTGCCTATTAAGTACTAAGGCCTGTGGGAAACAGCACCTCTGCTCTCTAGGACCTTCCAATCCAGGAAGAGAAATAACGTTTATTTTTCACAAATTTATTATACGCACGATCTGGATTTGGATCCTGGCCTAGAAAGGAAAAGGAGACATTGGACAGTGGGCAAAATTTGAATGGGATCTGGAAATCTGAATGAGTTGCACACAGGTTACAGAACAGTGTACTTGCTTTTGAAGAAATATACTCAGTGAAATATTTAGGGGTGGAATGGCATCATGTCTGCAGCTTGCTCTCAGATTGAACAGAAAAGAAATAACGATAATGGCCGGGAAGGAAGGAAATGGTAAATGTTAATGATTATAGAATCTGATTTAAGGAGCTAAGAGAGTTGTTTATACTCTTCTTGCAACTTTTCTTGAAATTATTTCAAAATAAATTTCGTTTTTAAATTTTTAAATAATAATAATAATTACACCCCATAAACCCTCTCTGCCTATTGCTGAGAAAGTTCCTTCCTGCCCCACGTGAGAAGTGCTCTGTGAGGGACAGAGGCACAGAGCTGGAAGAGGGTCCAGCTGGGTCTATTCAGAGACCTTCTGGATCCTGGAACTTCCTCCCCAACCCCTTCCCACCCTGGCTGCCTCAGGAGACTGGCTCTCTCTCTCCCCTATCTGGGCTACCCCAAGGTCTCACCCTTTTCAGAGCCCACATCTGTGATTTCTCCCACTCACGCTCTCCATGCCGGCGCAGGTACCCCACTCCCCCATCAGCCTGTTTAGGAGAGGAAGGTCTCTGATTGCCCACAGGGACTACCACTCTGGTCATTCCACACAAGAACACAGGTACCACCTTCACTTTGCTCCCATAGGAGAACTGAGGCTCAGAGTTTTGCAGCAAAAACCTTGAACAAACAAAGATCTGCTCAGTGGGACCAATTTCAGGTCAGCTGCACATAGCAGGGGCCTGGACTATAAAACACTTTAATGGTCTGGCTGAGTTATCACAGATGGGTCTGGCTGCTTCCCCATCTCTCCGCCGTCCTCCCCATTGCCTCACTCCTTTCTCTGAGCTGCCAGCAGCACGTGGTGCTGCATTTGTCAGGCCATTGCCAGTCAAGGCTGCCTCATGGCCCTCTGAGGAATCCCACATACCTCAGCCTGGCACTCAGGACCGTCTGCAAAGTGGACCAGTTCCTGCTCCAGCTGTTTCTCCCATTATTCCTTTGCACCCGCTTTTGCCCTACATTCTTAGTGTCCTGGATGTGCTCACACTTTCCCTCCCCCGCACCTATGCTGATGCACTTCCTCTGCCCTGGAAGGGCCTCCTTCCCCATCTCCACCTGGCAAATGCCCAGCTACCTCTCAAGGCCCACTTCAAATGTGACCTCTTCCTAAGGCCTTTCATATTCCACCCCAACCTGATCTGGCCTCTTTCTCCTCTCTTGGCAATTATTTTCAGCTCCATTACCTTCATGCTTTATTTTTGGAATGCCAATTCCTTCTATTCAACTCTAAGCTCTGCAAGGGAGAAATCTGTCTCTTATCCACTCAGTACCTAGCAACCTGTGGACATGCAGTAGGTGTTCAATAAATGCATAGGAGGTAATATGGCTAAGTGTGTTTGCCGTACTTCACTATGAGGCACAGGTCCACAGAACCGTGAACTCTGAGGGACACAGAATACGGGCGCTCTTTCCAGGAGGAGATGGAAATAACAGCTACACTGAGCTCCCGTTAAGTGCCCTCTGGCCCCGACCCCATCCCCATCTGGCTCCCGGCCTCCTCAATCCTCAAGGACACAGTTTAAAAATATCTCCCCTCCTTGCCTCCCTCCTCTCTGCTATGCCTTTCTCCTTTCCCTTCCTTTCTCTCCCCTAAAACCCTCGGGCTCCTACCCACAGAACACTGGGGAGAAAACAGAAGAGCTGAGGGATTCCCCACCAGCTTCTGAGCCCTGAGATGAGGAAGTGATTATCAGAGGCCACTGTCTTGGTCAGTTCCTGTTTCTGGAGCAAAGATGCCAAAATCTGTTCCTTTTTCTGTGAAAAATGTACGAGTTTTCATTTCCAAAATTCCCAGAAGCAAGACTGTCACTGTGAGCCGTCTGTGTTTCTGTCTGCCTGCATCTGTATGGAAGGTCCGCCAAGGCCTCCTGGGCCTGCTCCTCGTGGGCCAGCGTCCAGGGGCAGTCTTGACAATGACACCTCACTCCCTGCCCCTCCCCATCGCCCCCCCCCCCCACCTTGACCTGGCCGAGGAGAGACAAGTGCATTAGGACAGGCCTGCCTCTGGCCTCCTAATGCTTCCTGGGGCCTTGCAGGAGAAGTCCCTCCCCAGGGTTGGTCTGCTGCTCAGAAGCCCCTAGAGAGGGTAGAAATTTAAACTGATAACCTGGTCTCAGATGTGGATTAATTTGGGAAACCCTGTCCCTGCCCTGCTCCCAGGCTTGAAACCATCGGGATGGCAGCTGGGGGGGGCGGGTGCAGACATAGCCACGCCATCCCCGCCCCCAGCCTTGGCCTGGGGCCCCACCTTCTGCGCCCCAGTCCCATCTGGAATGGGAGGAGAGCCCCACTTCATGTGGAATCAGACCCTCCTGAGCCCTCTGTGAAGAAAGGAAGAGGGCCAGCCAGGGAAGTATTGGAGGTGGAGCCGGGGAAGGGTGGGATATGCAAAAAGACACCAGAGCCTAAAGCCGGGGTAAGAGAGTTGAGTGTGGGCCTTGAGATTAAGATTAGGCTCAAGGTGTGAAGGTCAAAGTCGTCTTGGTGCCAGGCCCTCTGGGCTGTGCTTGCCTTGGGTTGGCAGGTGAGAGAGAGCAGGACAGGCCTAGGTAGCAGGTTCTTTGCCGAAGCAGGAAGCGAAGATGAACGCTTTCTAGCAGGATCTACATTTGGCCTGCTTTTCCTTTGGTCTCTGCTTCCGTTTGTACCGTGCCTACCCAATTCTCATGCATTCATTTAACAAACATTTAAATAGCCTAGAACATTTGCAGATATCAGTGGCCAGGGCTTTCCAAAAGCGTAGGCTGGGACTTGCAGAGTCCTCACTGCCCGGAGCTTCAGCGTCGCGCTCAGCTAGGCCCCTCGCACGCTGTGCGCTTTGTGCACCATCCCGGTTGCTGGGGCCTGAGGCCTGATCAGCAGGGGATTGAGTAGGGGTGCAGGACCCGCTCCCCAGATGGCCGGCCCAGACAATCTGAGCCCGAGACAGGTTAAGGGGGCAGGAGACTGGGCAGGGCCGGGGAGTCTCTGCGGGGGCCGACCTTGTGCCCTTTCGCAGTGAGTGGTGGCGGCCCTCCCAGGGAAGGGGTCCCCTTCCGTGCCCGGAGCTGGGAGCCGGGGCAGCCCTCGCCAGCGCCGCGCCCTCCCCGAGGCCCGAGGGAGGCGCCGCGGGAGGAATTCCAGCCATTTCCTCTGCGCCGCGCGGTATGTGGCCTGCTCGCTGCCCGACCGCAGCGCGGCCCGGAGGTGGGGGCCACCTGGGCTAAGGGATTCAGACACAAAAATTATTCCCAGGAAACTCGGACATCTGATGGCTCCAGGAGAGGGTGGCAAAGAGCAAGGCAGGTTTGGAGATAATGAGTGAAACAGATCTGAACCACCAGTTTCCAAATGTGTCTGTAAAAATAAGCTTTAACTAAATGCTAAATAAAGCCCTGGTTTAAAAAATGAAGTCACACTCCTCTTCCAATGTGGGCGCTTACTCTCGAGTTGCTGTGCTAAGGAAGCACTTGGTCAGCTCATCCTGCTTAGAATGTACTATTAATTCCCCATTTTACAGATGAGAAAACTGAGGTCAGAGAGGCTGATTAACTAGCAGAGAAGAGTTTCGAACTCAGGGATCTGACTCCAGTGGTCACCTGTAGAACCTCTGCTGTAGGCTAATCAGCTCTGATGGTCTCTCAGACCAGAGATTGGCATGACTCCACTTCAGCCTTCAGCTGTCTTTAACAGTGAGGAAGACATTGCTGTAACACCTGCCTGCCTCTAGTAGACCCAAGTGATTGCAGCCTCATTGAACTTGATGGCATTCCTGAGGGGGCCAGGCAACCTACCCTAAGACCCCAGTGTATAGAGGAACAAACTCTCCGTAAGAGGAGGACTCTGAATGGACTGGATGCAGTCACCAAGGTCAGCCCTTCCTGTGTGATTTCAGGACCACAGGGAGCCCCAAGTGGCCTCCTTACTAAAAATCAACCATAAAAGAACCATTGTGCTTAACACAGAACCAGATGTGTGCTTAAATTTACACAGGTCACTGCTATCTCACCTTGGGCCATGGGCCAAGGCGACCCAAAGATATATTTTGTCTGGCTTTCCTAGCATTTTTTAAAAGTTGAGTTAATTACCAAACGTTTAAAATTGGAAGATTGTGCAGAAATATCTGGATTTTTTTTAGCTTCTCCCCCCCAATCTTTAAGAGCTGGCCACACTGACATGTACTCTGTGGTCCACCCCAGTCCCAGCCATCCCATCCCGTTTTTTATTCCCACCCTCCTGCTTGGCGCATTGACATTTGAATTTGCTGACCCCCATCTTCCTCACTAAAATGCAATTATTCACTAAAGAGGTAACTGTTGAGTCTAACTGGTCACATTCCAGTTTGGCTATCTTTTCTGGAGAGCTGGTTAAGGTAGAATAGTTGAGGTAAGTTAAAGTGAGGGTAGGAGAGAAAGTGGGGTTCCCCCAAACAAAGCATCAGGCCATACCAGAACAGAGCAGATTTCTGAGTTCCCAGAAGACCACAAGATGAGAAATTGGTGTTCGAACAGCTGACATGGATGTCAGAACCTCACCTGTTTCCCAGGAGCTCATCCTTTCATTTAACTTAGCAAACACCACTCTTTTATTAGCATCCTGGGCTGCCTTTCCCAAACCTGCTTCTGGAAGTGCCTTGGGGAGTGTCCAGAAGCAAACCCTGGAGGTGATTAGAGGGCTGCCGACTCAGGCTATGAGCGAGCCCAAAGGAATGGGGCTGAGCTTTCAACCAGGACAGAGCTGAGCCCGGAGGAGGAGCTGAATGAAGACGAGGGGTTTGAGCAGCCAGGAACTGAAGCACGACCTCATTCACCAAGAGGGTGAGCAGCTGTGTTCTCTGAAACGTGGACCACATGAGGGAAAACCATCTTCCCCGAACTTGGAAGCTTTTCTGCCAAAGCAGTTTATCGTGCACGCAGAGAGGTGAAAAGGTTTTGTATGGAGACGTAAGAAGGGATGAGATGGGCTTTGACGGACTGTATGATAGTCCTCGGGGCAACCTCAGCCTTCCCCAAATGCTCATCTGGGAGAGTTTCAGACCTGTGAATATTTGAACTCAGACCTTTTTGGCAGTAGTCCATGGGACAAGTGTGTCAACAGAGCCCCAGATGTGTACTCTGGGGTGTGGAGGGCGTGAATGTGATAAAGTACTTTTAGGGCTTTTAGAGAAACAGGAAATACAGTTATCAGAGACAGGAAAATCTATTCAACTTCTTTCAAAACCAGTGAGTGGATAACATGGCCATCAGAATTGTCACAACTGCTAGGTGAAGCCTTTGGAAAAGAAGAAATTAGCAGCAAAGGGGTAGGAGAGGCCCCTTCGGGGAGTTGCCAGGCTGGGGCAGGGACACACTCTATTCAGAGAGCCTCCTCTCCCCTGCTGCGTCATCAGGAGCCCCTGAAATCCCAGCACTCAGTCTTGCCGCCATCATCTGTGCGTTGTGTCCTCGTTCCTGTTCATGTCAGTCCTAAAATCTCCCTGGCTCCCAGAGGCCCTGTCTTTCCCCTATTTTGTGGCCTCTCCCACCCTCCCCAAGTCCTGAAACTCTTCCTCCGTGACCTCTGGAGTTCATAATCCGTGATTAGCAAACTCTCCTTTATCCTCAACCTGTTGTCTGAGCATCCTCTTCACTTCTGTCCCTACGGGACACCCAGCTCTCCCCTGAGTTCACTGCTGCCCTCACAGCCTTCTCCAGCAGGGCCTGATTTTGTTCTCTCACAGCCCCCTTCCCTAGACCTGGAGGTGAGATAGGTGTCCTCCTTACTGGTCATCGCCACCTTTAGAAGTATTCCCTTGCACACCACGTTGAATTTCGTGTTATCAAATTATATCAATCACTGCTGTCTTCTCCTGACCCCCAGGCGTTATTTTGCAAATATTCTAGGTCTTGGTTCACTGTCACTCTCACCAACACTGTCTTAACTCTTGGCGATTCAGTACAGAGTAGATGACCCTTCCAATACCCCAGCCTCTCAGTCTCTTGAATTTCTCTCCTCCAGTGATTTTCCCTCCCCTCAACCCATAGTTGTGATTATACACAACTGCAGTCCCTCCATGATCTCAATTTCGGGCCTCCTCCTATCTTTCCAGCTCACCTCCTTGCTTGATCCCAGCTATCCTCTGACCCCACCAGAGCCTCCAATATGTTGATCCCACTATACCCTTCACTGTTACCCACCCCTTTGATGTTCTTAATCCCCTCCTGACCCAGTGTAAATTTCATGGCCATACCTAGCCAGAGAAATACACACAGCCCCGCTGCTTGACCTCATTTGAAGTTCATGCTGATGAAACTTAAGTGGGCCCTTAATGCTGCCCAACAGTCATACTATGTTTCCCTGATCCGTTCACTCACCTATGCTCCTGGGTGACAGTTTTGTACCTTCTTTTCTCTTCTCAAACCCTTAATATTCCCTTCCCATTCTCACTCTCAGCTGAATTCTAAAAGAAGCTAATTGGATTCTTTTTTCACTGGGAAAGTAGAAGCAACAAGAGGAGAAATCTGCAGATTCCCACCATCACATTTATCCCCTGTCCAGCAGTTGCGTCTTCACACTCTGCCTTTCCACCTACTATCAGAGGTGACCCATCCATCAAAAGCAAATTCCTCCACTTGCGCAGGCAGCCCAGTTCCTCTCACCTACTCGCGGATATTACTCAGCAATTCTTCCTACACCAAATTATTACTCTCTGCTGGATTCTTTCCATGAGCACACAAACATGCTATTATTTCCCACATCTTAAAAAAAAAAAAAAAGCCTTTTAATGACTGTACTTCCCTTGGCAGCCTCTCTCCCATTTGTTTGCTCCCCTTTAGAGCAAATTCCTCAGAAGAATCATCTGTACTTGCTATGTCCGGTTCCTCTCCTCCAGTCCTTTTTAAACCAACCCCAAATCAGGCCTCTATCCCTCAGTGCTCCACAGAAATTATTCTGGTCCAAGTTACCATGGCTTAATAAATCCAGTGGTCAGTTCTCGTCTTACTGATTAATAACATCTGATATAATCAACCACATCCTCCTCCTTGATACACATTCTTCCCTGGACTTCCAGAACACCTCACTCTCTTGGTTTTCCTCCTCTCTCACTGCTCCCACCTTCTTGGTCTCTTTTCCTGGCTCCGCCTCTTTTCCCTGACCTCTAAGTGTTGACGTGCGCAGGGCTCAGACCTCAGTCCTCTACTCTTCCTTATCTACCTCTTTTGATGATCTCATCTAGATATGTGGTTTTAAATACAATCTATGCACCCATGACCCACATTTATACCTCGTCCAGACCTCTGCCCTGAACTCTAGACTCATATATCCGACAGTCCGCCCCACATCTCCAAACTCAAGATGTCCAAAACTAGACTCTTGAGATGCTCCCCAAACTTGATCTACCTGCAGCCTTTCCTATCACAGTTGATGGCAACTCTATTCTTCCAGTGGTTCAGGCCCAAACATTGAGTTATCCTTGACTCTTGTCTTCCTCTTACATGCACGTCAGATCTGACAGGAATTAACTCTACCAACAGAATGCATCTGGAATCCACCCACTTCTCACCTCCTTTATGGCTGCTGTCCTAGTCAAAGCCACCGTCATCTCTCACCTGGATTACTGCTGTGTCCTCCTATCAAAAGTCTCCCTGCTTCTACCCTGGCCTTCAACACAGAAGCCAGAGTGATCTTTTTTTTTTTTTTTTGGGCGCACCTTGGGGCTTGTAGGATCTTAGTACCCCGACCAGGGATCAAACCCACACCCCCTGCAATGGAAGTGCGGAGTCCTAACCTCTGGACCTCCAGGGAATCCCCAAGAGTGATCCTTTTAAAACATACTTTAGACCACATCACTCTCTAATCAAAACTTCAAAAGCCCCCTCTGCCCCGTTTCTTTTAGGGTTACGCTTTAATAACTCCCCATTTCTCTCAGTGTAAAAATGGAAGTCTTTACAATGGCCAAAGAGTTCCTCCATTATCTGCCCACTCTTCCCACCACTCACCTCCCTGGGTCCCTCTTTGGATTATTTTCTTTTATTTATTTATTTATTTTTTAAATTTTGGCCGCGCCACGTGACTTGCGGGATCTTAGTTCCCTGACCAGGGATCGAACTCGGGCCCCCAGCAGTGGAAGCACAGAGTCCTAATCACTGCACCGCCAGGGAATTCCCTGTCTTCCTCTTTGGATACTCCCTTCCTCACTCATTCTGGGAGTCCAGCCTCCTTGATGTTATTCAAACACACTAGGCGTGTTCCCACAGTGAGGTCTCTGCTCTAGCTCTACCCTCTACCTGAACGCTCTTGCCCCAGAAATCTACTTGCCAACCTTCTCACTCCTTCAGTCTTTAGATTCTCACCTTTTCAATGAGACCCATTTGACCACCCTGTTTAATACTGAAACTTGCCCTTTCCCTACACCCTGACACTCTTGATCACCCTTAACCTGCACAACCTTGTCCGTTTTTGTCCCCATAGCATTTACTATCTCCTAACATACTATGTAATTTATATATTTATGTTTATTGCTTATTATCTATCTTCCCCTGACCCCACCCCCACAGGGATCTTTCTCTATGTTGTTCACAAATGTATCCTAAATGCCTAGAACAGTGCCTGACACATGGTAGGGAAACAATATGTATTTTTTGGGAATGAATGAAAATAATCCAGGCAGAGAGGGACTTACTCCCTCGCCCATCGGAAATGTCTGGGCCAAGAGCAAAAGGGAAAATGGAACCAGAAAGAACAGTTGGAGCTGACCATAAACACATGGTTTACGGGCAAAGTCAGGTCAAGTTGGAATGAACAAACTGTGTGCTCATAGTCACTAGATAGATAGATAGATAGATAGATAGATAGATAGATAGATAGATAGATGATAGAATCTCCCACGTGGTAGGTAATAAAGCGACTTTATTTACCACATATAGAATAAATAAAAGCCTGGGCCAATGACACCGACTTATCCGATTCTCGTCATTGTCAGTTGCTTTTTAGCTGTTCTCCCAGCCCTAAGTGATCCAGTTACAGTTGACCCTTGAACAGCGTGGAGTTTAAACTGCCTGGGTCCAATTATACACGGATTCTTTTCAACAAATGTACAGTCGGCGCTCCCTTTTCACGGGCTTTGCATTAGGGGATTCAACCAACCATGGACAGCAGATTAAATTTTGATCTGGGGTTTGTTGAATCCGAGAACGCGGAGGGTCAACTGTATTCAGTGGACTATGCCATGTTATACAAAGGACTTGAGCATCCACGGATTTTGGTATTTGCAGGGACCCCTGGAATCAGTGCCCCGTGGATACCGAGGGACAACGGTACAGTTTGTCAGAGGCACCACAGAGAGTAAAGGCAAAAGGACAGGGTCCTACAAGTAAGGACTTTGAAAAAGAAACTCCTCTCTCTTCACCTCTTCCCCTAAGTGCCTTCTCAGTAGAGGATAGTGCAGTACCAGATGTTTGGGGCAGTACCCAAGCCATTTCCTCAGAATTCTGCAATCATTGGATGCAGATGGTTAATAGTTCTGCTTGCCTGGCCCCCACATGTCCACTGCTAACAGAGGCCTTCTGGAGTCCATGCCTTCCTTTCCCATAGGGATTGCAGCTTCCAGGCTGACTGCCAATGTATTCCTTCTCGAAAGATGCCAGTGTTATGCGAGGAGCCTCTGCACTAAGGATAAACAAGTTAAATGAGGCTCCTGAGGCCCTCCAGACATTTTAGTTAGAGACCCTGGGGTATCAGCCTTGTGGCTGCACCAGGGGCTTGAGGCCACAGTAGGCTCTGGGGCAGGAGGCTTTACCTGTCCTGAGGAGGAATAGAATCTCAGAGCCTTTACAGAGTTGAGACTTCAGCTCACAACACGCCTAAATAACTGCAGGCCAAGCTTCCAGAGGGGTCTGGGCAGAAGATCCCCCTTGGCCAGACATGAAGACAAGACCCCAATTCCCAGGACAGACTCGAACCAAATTGCCTTCCTGCAAAACAGGGGCATCCTCAGCTATGCCTTTCATCATAAGGAACGTGTGTGCGTTGATGGAGCTCACCTAGTGCCAAGAGAGCGGCAAAAGGCATTGAAATAAGGTAAGCCTACGTCATTTCTCCACAGAAAACATTCATTCGTAAGGAAGGCATTCATCTTTGACACGAATAGGGATGCCCTATGAGGTTCAGAGTGAGCACAAAACACAGCAGAAGAAGCCGCACTCCTGTATAAAAATATAATTTAGGGAATTCCCTGGCGGTCCAGTGGTTAAGACTCGGCAGTGTCACTGCAGTGGGCCCGGGTTTGACCCCTGGTCAGGGAATTAAGATCCCACAAGCCACGTGACGCAGCCAAAAGAAAAAAAACAAAAAATATATATATATATGTGTGTGTGTATATATATATATGTATTATATATAATACATATGTATATATATAATCATGTATTATATATATGCATTATATATATATTTTAAATCAGTTAAAATATTTACCCAGTCCCATGAGAAAAAGGTCAAAGGGCTTAAGTATATTCTCAACACTCAATCTAACTTCTCTTTCTTCCGCTCAGTTGCCCCTTTTTTGTTCCTCTTCACTCTTCCAAAACTCAGCTCACAATCCTCCCCCACCCTGTGTACCTCCATCACACACACACACACACACACACACACACACACACAGAGGCCCTTGATGCCCTTCCTCTCGCCCTGCCTCCCTGGACCTTTCCTTTTCTGTATTTCCGATGTAACAATTCCTGGAGGCTCAGGCTCCTTCCAAGCCTTAGTCCTTCCTGGTTCTTACTCTGATCAGCACAGTAGCAGACCAGCTGAGCTAGAATCTTTCTTAGGCAGTTGTCAGGTAAAGCTATACATATTCATGGGGAGATATTGTGTAATCCTATGCCTTTCCTCCACATCTCTTTAAAGGATGTCATTTTAATACCCACATCCATCATCATTTTCTTCTTAGGAGAAAAGAGAGCAAGAGAGGAAAGACAGAGTAAGAGAAGTCAGAACATGTCTGGGGAAGGAAAGACATCTTTTGATCTGCTCCTTATACATAGCTCAGATGCCTACACTGGACAGTGCCCAGATTATCAGTGGATTCTGAGACATTCCTATGTTAGCCTGATTAAAAAAGAAAGCTGAACACAACCAACAAGAGGTTAAGGCACAAAGTCAAAATGGAGAGGATTCTGTAGGCCTCTGAACTTGAAGCATTCAGTGTGCAGGCAGGAGCTGGGAGAAGAGAGAAAACAGAGAATTGTGTTTTTGATTATTTTTTTTCTGATTACAAAAGTAACATATGTTCAATGTAGAAAACCAGGAAAATACAGAAAAGTACAAGAAAGGATTGAAAAAAAAAAAGAAGCAACACTTGTGATCCCACCACCCAGATATAATCAATGTTAACATGTTTGTTTACCTTTCCAATGTTGTTTCCACGCATATTCTTTTTTTAATCAAATTATAAACATAGTATATATGCTCTTTTAGAAATTTTTTCTCACTTAACCGTGTATCCTAATTTTTTCCCAAGTCATTAAATACTCTTCTACAATATGATTTGTTAAAGCTATTTATGATTTTGTGCTATAGGTATGCTATCATAGATTTATCAACCAATTTTATGTGGCAGAGTATTTAGGCTTTTTCCAAGCATGAGATCTTAACTGTGGCAGGGTTGTCTGCACCACCCTTGTTTTCAACTAACAAGCTAACTTTGTTAGGTAAGCAAGGTAACCTTCTTCCCTTACAAGCAGATAAGGATCCCTTCAAAGGCCTATACCCAAGAGAACCCTGCCTTGACAGAAGTAACTCCTCACAAGCATTCAGCTGTCCTTGTGTTCTTCAGGGAAAGCCTGGCATTAGGCCTTGAGCAACCTTAGGTCTACTGGCCAGGCCATTCTTGAGCAGACAGAGAGAAAATATTTGTCATTCTAAGTCATGGAGTTGGCCCAATTTATTCAATACATCATTCTCAAAAATATTTTTTTGTGCTAGACCTGAGCTGGATATTATAGAAGAAAAGATATGGTTTCTGTGTTTCATAAACTTTTACTCTTCATGGGTTGACAAACATATAGGTGTGAAAGAGTTAGGTAGAAACAGATTATGTGTGAATGACTAAATGCTAATCTGTGGTTCAAATCGCAAGGGCTTTAGGAGGTGAGAAAAGTATAAGCACAAGGTAGAATTGAGTGGTTTGAGAAGACTTCATGGAACAGGTGGAGCTTGGAGGCAGGGTAGGCAAGGAATATTCCATGTGGAGGGGACACAGAGGCCAGGAAGCACAGGAAGCAAGAAGGAGGTTCCTGTGGCTGCAGCTTTGGGAGAGATGGTCAGTCAGACCAGATAAGTCATATATGGGGTAGAGGGCCAAAAAGAAGTTTGACCCTAATTCTGTAGATGTTTCCCCTTGTCCTGGAGGTGTCACACCAAGAAAGGAAGTGTCAAGTCAAGTTCAGGATGAGTTGTTTTTGTTTTTTGGTGTGTGTAGGGCCAGGGGCGGTGGAGGATGGTTTATAAACAGAACTTCTCAAATCCTTTAATATTGCTCATTTATGTGGCAAGGTCAAGAGAGGGGGAAATTGGACTTCCTAAGAGTCTTTGACCACAGAACTCTTTTTATCATGGACCATTTCCTTTGGTGTTCCATGAGACACAATTAGGAGCTAGTGAGCCACCGAAGATGTTAGAGCTGGAAAGTAATGCTTGAGGGAAAACAAAGTTTTGGAAGATTAATCTCATGGTAGAATGTAAGGTGAGCAAGAGGGAAGAGAGCCTGGATTCAGGCCATACAGTTAGATGATTGAATAAAGCCTCCAGATAAGTGGGCAGGGTTGAAGCACACTGAAGCAGAGAATGGAGAACAAAGCATTGATTGAACACAGAGTCTGCTGTTGGGCTCTGGGGAAGGTACAAAAGTGTCAGAGTTCCTGGGTCTTGCAGGAGCTCGAATAAGCATTAATTAGGATTTTGATTGCAAGGGACAGAAATCAACTTGAAGCAGCTTAAGCAAAAAGAGTGTTTTTTGTTTTTTGTTTTTTTAATGGACCGAATTATTTAATTAGGTTCTTTGTAAGAAGTTTAGAACACGACTTTGTGAGGATAAATTCCGTTTGTAAGAGCGAACACAGAGCGGAGGTAGCCCTGGAGTTGAGGAACGGCTTTGATTCTTCGCAGAATTTGTGAGTCCACAGCTTTCTGATCAACCTTCCGCTGCTCTGTAACCTCGTATTTCTCTCTCTCTGTGTCGAAGATCTCACCTTCCTGGGCTTACGCAGTTTCTTCTTCTTGAAGTAAGCATCAGTGAGATGTTCTGGGATTTTCACACCACTGATATCAATTTTGGTGGAAGCAGCAAAGACAAATTTCTGGTGTGTTCTCCGCAGAGGAACTCGATTGAGGGACAGAGACCCAGTCACAAGTAGCACGCCACTGCTCAGCTGCTTCAGGAAAATGACCCTCTTGCCTCTGTGGCGCCCAGTGAGGATAAGCAGAATGGTCGCAGGAGTGATGCTAGCGCGCAGTTTTCTCACATGCTCACTGAGGGGTTTTTTGCCGTGACTCAACTGCTTTCGAGGCACGTCTTCAGTAGGATGATACCTAGGCATTTTGCGAAGTTTAACCACCCGGGTACCGCCATTCTTGTCACCACCAACTGGTTTTGTGACAGGAGCAAGAACCTTCACCTTCTTTTTCTTTTCAACCTTGGATTTAGCAGCTGAATACTTCCTCTTGTACAAGGCCTTTCTGGAATACATAGCCGATCGGGAATATCTGCCTGTTCCTCTGACCAGGACAGGGTTTCGGCGGCGGTGGGGCTTCCCCTTCTTAACTTGCTTCACCTGTTGTTTTTTTTTCAGTTCATGTCTTTTATTAACCAATATACAATCACTTGTCTTCTGGTTTGTTGAAACAATAGGTCAGACAACATTTGCCACCATAATGTCTGTCAAAGTGGCTGGCCATAAAAACTCCAGCACCACGTTCATCTGAAGGGCACTCCCGACGAAGGCGACTGATTTTGCCATTCTCCTCCACCTTATAGTATTTCAGGACAGCCAGCTTAACCTTCTTTCTCTTACGCTTGTTCTTCTTGGGAGTGGTGTAAGACTTCTTCCTTTTCTTAGCGCCACCACAAAGTCTCAACACAAGATGAAGGATGGACTCCTTTTCAGTGTTGTGTTCAGACAAAGTACGTCCATCTTCCAGTTGCTTGCCAGCAAAACTCAGTCTTTGCTGGGCAGGAGGAATTCCTTCCTCATCCTGGATCTTGGCCTTTACGTTTTCTATCGTATCCGAGGGTTCGACCTCGAGAGTGACGGTCTTCCCCGTCAGGGTCTTCACGAAAATCTGCATATTGGCGGCTCGTGCCACCGCAGATGGAGGATCCGAAAAGAAGTGCTTCACCTTTTTAACCTTGCCACCAGCATCAGCCTTCTTGGCTTCAGGTTTTTTCTCCTTAGTATCTGGCTTCTCAGCCTTTTCACCCGCCATCTTGCGAGATGGGAAAAAGCAAAAAAAAAAAAAGAGTGTTTTTAAGGAAATAGGGATACTTCATGAAGAACTGAAGCCATGTACTGGGAAGTTGGCAAAAAGTCCTGTGTCTATCTGGTCTCAGCTACTGTGTGTGTTTGCCTCATCTTCTTCATAGTCTCTCTCTCTCCTCTCCTGTCCTCTAACATCCCCTCACCTTCCTTTCCCCGCTCCCCTCTCCCTGTTCTCCTTTGTGGAGGAAAATGGCTTCCCTACAGTTCCTGAGTTTGCATGTTGCACTAAGTTTGCATGACACAGTTCCGGCTATATCAGAAGCTACCTCTCCATGTCTTCTTCCCAGTTTCAGATTTCCAGTAGAAAGAGTCTTCTTGACCCAGCATAGGACTCATTCTGTTCTGACTAGGGGGACAGGTTTTAAAATAGAAACATGGTTGCAGAAGACTTACCCTGTGAATTAGTGTGAGGACCACTGCCAGGAAAAAGTGTCTGCTATAGAGTGATGTGATGACCTTTAACTGAAAGCATGCTTCTGGAAGAGTTGAGCGGGAGAACACTATTGGTTTTTATTGTTTTAATTTTTTTTGAATTTTATTTTATTTTATTTTATATAGAGCAGGTTCTTATTAGTTACCTACTTTATACTTATCAGTGTATACATGTCAATCCCAATCTCCCACTTCATCCCACCACCGCCACCCCACCCTGCCACTTTCTCCCCTTGGTGTCCGTACGTTTGTTCTCTCCATCTGAGGAGCACACTATTGTTGAATGAGTAGATGACTATGAAGCTTTAAGGCAGCTTCATTAGAATCCATATTCTTGTCCCTTTCCCAAACTGCTTTAGTTCCCAAGTTCTGTAAAAATCTACAGATGAAGGAAGCAGGATACACTGTGGTTAAGAGCATATGTCTGGGGTTTAAGTTGTCTGTGTTTTGGATCCTGGCCTTGAGGACTTCAGCAAGTTATGGAACCTGCCTGAGCCTCAGGTTTCTCATCTATAAAATGGGTATCACCAGGATTAACTAAGATAATATGTGTAAAGTGCTTAGCACAATGCACCTAATAATGTTAGCAACTTAATTTTTAAACAAAAATTAACTGATGGGGCTGAAGTTGACATTAGCAGATCCAAATATCTTTCATAAACTGGACAAAAGAAAGATGCACTGGGAGGCGGGCAAGTGGTCAGCTTGGTTCTCCAGACATCCCCACGAACGTGGCCTCTAGAATAGGGGGTTTGGGTAGAAAAATAAGCCACAAAGATCTTGAGGCGCCAACGGTGACTTTAGAGATCACAGGTCATATGGGCCAGTCACACTCCCTTTTGTTCCTAGAGATTTAATATCTACCAGCCTATTAAATGGTCATGATTTGGAGAAGACAAGAAGAGGAATTACTTTCAGCTGGCCCTGGTCTTTAAATAACCCGGGGTACAACATCTTTCAAAACACAAAGGAGACCATGTGTAAAACATTAGTTAAATTCAGATATAAATCTAGTCTTTGACCAGTCCAAAACTAATCAATATGCTTTTTTTCTCTCTTTGAACTTTGAGTTTTCTGGCAACAACAAAAACCCCAAACCCCATCCAAAACCATCGTCCAGACAGCCCAGCTCCTATGCTCCCCTCCCTAGTGTCACATATTGTTGACAGACCTACTCTTGTTACCACATTCATTCCAGTGGTGATTCAAATTCTTCTGCAGAAATTGACTTGAAAGACAGAAAATTGCTCTTGTAATCACTTAATAAGGAATCCTGGACAAGGAATACAGCGCTACGAATATAGATTTACTCTTAGCTTTTATGGATGCATTTTTCTCAGTTATTTTCATTGAAAATCATGACGAACTAATTTAAATAGCAAAGTAAACTGAGATGGAAAATTACCCATAATAAGAAATTTGATGAAAATATAGACTGGCCTGGTTTTAAGCATATCAAGGACTCTTGGTTTAAATTGCAAATTCGGAGAGATTTGAAATGTGTTTGTTTGAATGTGTCAGCTTTAGGCAAAACTAAACTACTATGTTCGTTTCCAAAAATCAAGAATCTGCTCTGGAAAAAAATCATGCAGTGTGATGTACAAAGCAGAGGGGAAGGAAAGTAAGTAATGGGTGAGAAAGACCCACCCAAGGACTGCAGCCAGCTTCCCCAGGAAGATTCATGACCATGCCTCAATACTGTCCTGCAATTCTTTCCAAGCGATTTTACTATAACTCTAAATCATTTGAAGCAACTGCTGCTGTTACCAAAGCTATCTTTGCCTCAAAAAGAAGAAAATTCAGGACATGCAATATAATCCTCTCACTATCTAAGAGAGAAACCAGCCCATTTGTCATAAGAACTGAAAACATCAGCTACGTAGTAAATTAAACATTAGAGTTTCATACTTCAATATTATGTATCTTTTGTAAAAAGAAGAAAAGCGGGGCACACACAGGACATGGTTGGATGCAACAGTGATAAAGTGACTTAAATTTGGTTGACTAACTATAACCTACAAAAACCATTCTATTACAAATCCTTTTCAGTAAAAGGTAAGAAAATTCCATCAACATTTTTTTAAACATTCTGAGCTATTCACAACAAATGAATCCTTACCCTTACCAGATGTATAAGCATTTGTGTAATGCAGGGGGTTCATAACTTGGAAAGCGTCATGGAAGGCAGTGCTAACACAATGTTCCTCCCTTTGACTTGAATGCCCTCTTCTTCCCTATTAGGGTGATTATTGTTTCACAGTGTCCCAGGCATGAAAGGACTTTGAAGGGTCACTTTGCAACCCAGCTAGCAGCATTGGCATTACCAAAGAGCAGCTGGTTAGAAATGCAGAATCTTGGGGTCCACCCCAGCCTTACTGACTCAGATCCTGCATTTTGACAGGATCCCCAGGTGATTCATATGCACATTGAAGATGAAACTATGCCACTCTAAGTCATCCCCCTGCCTTTGAGCAAAACTGTGCACAACGCATACACTGGTCTCATTCATCTAGTTTCAGGTCCTTTATAGTTTGTCCCGTTTGAGTCATTGAGAGGAAAGGGGAAATATACTCATTTAAGGAAGTCTTGCATAGCCTAACAGAGTTAGCAACTTCTTCAATATGTTCAAGTACCTATTCTTAGAAGCACTGCAGATTAGGTCAAAGGAAAGAGAAGCAGAAAATGGAGTGGGTTCAAATACCAAACTCTAATAAAGTAAGGGTAGTACAGAAGCTGAGTCTATGAGGGATGGGAAGAGCAATTTCACCAAATTACCAGTTCCAAAATTGTCTCTGCACTGTGGCTGATTTATAGTCCTGGAAGCTTAAAGCCTTGAAACTTCTTGCTCTGTTTCATTTCAGATTAGTAATTTTTATCTAGTACTTCCCTGCAGCTTAAAATGAAGGCCCTGGAACTATGAAAATGAATTTATGTGGTGGACTGCATGCTCATTCTGTAGCTATCCTATAGGTTTTAGATTTGTAACAAGTTTGGAATCTGGACAATAGAAAACTCTCTGTGGGTTAATGGCAGCCAACTTCTAAGCCAAAACTGAAGGACATAAGATAGCTTTGTATGTGTTTCAGGGTCCTCAAACTTAGCTGCGCATTAGAGTCGCCTAGATAACATTTTTTTACACAGCTTTCTTGAGATATAATTGACATATAATAAGCTGCACATATTTAAAGTGTATAGTAAGAAAGGGACTTCCCTGGTGGTCCAGTGGTTAAGACTCCGTGTGCTTCCACTGCAGGGGGCGCAGGTTGAATCCCTGGGCGGGGAACTAGGATCCCACATGGTGCCGTCAAAAAATTAATAATAAAAAAAAATAAAGTATATGGTAGGATGAATTTTGATATATGTTATATGGCTGTGAAACTATCACCATGATCAAGCTAATTACCGCTAAAGTTTCCTCGTGCCCCTTGGTAATCCCTGCCCCCATTCTGCAATAGCTTATCTGCTTTCTGCCACTATAGATTAGTTTTCATTTTCTAGAGTTTTACATAAATGGAACCATACTCTTTTTTTTTTTTTTTTTTTGGTCTGACATCTTTCGCTCAGCATAATTTTTCTGAGGCTCATCCAGGTTGTTGCCTGTATTAATAGTTTGCCCTTTTTATTGCTGAGTAATATTCCATTGTATGAATATACCACAGTTTATCTAACTGTTCCCCAGTGAAGGACATTTGGGTTGTTTCCAGTTTTAAGCAATTATGAATAACACTGCTAAAAATCTTCATGAACAAGTATGAGCATATAAGTTTTCATTTCTCTAGGTGAACACCTAGAAGTGGGTATGGTAAGTATACATTTAACTTTAAAAGAAACTGCCAAACTGGTTCCCAAAGTGGTTCTACCATTTTGCTTGCTCACCAGAAATGTATAAGAGTTCCAGTTGCTCCACCTCCTCTCCAGGAATAGGTGTTATCAGTATTTTTTATTTTAGCTATTTTGATAGATGTATAATAATATCTCCATTGTAGTATTAATTTACATCCTAATGACTGCTGATGTTGAGAATCTTTTCATGTGTATATTTGCCATCCTTATATCTTCTTTGGTGAGAGTCTTTCAAATCTTTTGCTTATTTTTTAAATTGGGTTTTGTTTTCTTAATTGTTGAGTTTTGAGTTCATTATATATTCTGTATACAAGTCCTTTGTCAGATATATGATTGACAAATACTTCTTCCCAATCTTTTTATTCTCTTAACAATGTTTTTCAAAGGGCAGAAGTTCTTAATTTTGATAAAGTCTCATTTATTAATTTTTTTATGGTTCCTACTTTCTGTGGTATAACTGACCCAAGGTCACAAAGATTTTCTTCTATGTTTTCTTCCAGAAATTATATAATTTTAAGTTTTATATTTAGGTCTATAATCCATTTTGAGTTAATTTTTATGTATGAGGCAAGGTTTGGAACGATGTTTACTTTTTTGCATGTGGATATGCAATAGTTCCAGCACCATTTATTGAAATGACTGGCCTTTCTCTACTGAATTGCCCTTGCACCTTTGTGCAAAAGCCAGTTGGCCATATATTTGTGGGTATATTCTAAATTCTCCATCTGTTCCATTGATCTATCTTTATACTAATGTCACATTGTCTTGATTACTATAGCTTTATTGTTAGCCTTGAAATCCAACTCTATTCTTTTTCTAAGAAAGATAAGAACTTTAGAATGAACTTAAGTTTTACAGTGTTTATCAATTTCTGGGTTTTAAAAGTCTAGTAGTGTGCTTTTGATTGGGATTGCATTGATTTTATAGATCTATTTGGGGAGAACTGACATCTTAACAATTTTGAGTCTCCTGATCCATGAACACAGTATATCTCTCCATATATGTAGGTCTCTCTCAGCAATGTTTTTTCAGCATACACGTCTTAGACTCCTTTTGTGAGGTTTAATTTTAAGTAGTTGATATTCTTATGCACTTGTAAATGCTGATGTTTATATAAGTTCAGTTTCCAGTTGTTTGTTGAAATTATTTAGAAATACAGTTGATTATTAATATTGATCTTGTATCCTGCAGCCTCGCTAAAGTCCGTTATTAGTTTTGCAGCTTTTTGGTAGATTCCATAGAATTTTCTATATGGATAATTATGTTGTCTGAGAATAAAGACAGCTTTACTTCTTGTCCAGTCTGACTTCCTCTTATATTTTTTTCTTGCCTTATTGTGCTGGCTAGAAGCAATACGTAGCTGAATAAAAATAGTGAAAATGGACAACCTTGCTTTGTACTTGGTCTTAGAGGAAAGACAGTCAGTCTTTCCCATTAAGTATGATGTTAGCTTTAAGTTTTTCATAGATGCCTTTTCTCAAGTTGAGAAGTTCCCTACTTTGCTGAGAGTTGCTTTTTTAAAAATCAGAAATGGATTTTGAATTCTGTCAAATTATTTTTCTACATCTACTGAGATATTCATATGGTTTTTCTTTTAAGTCTGTTAATATGGTGAATTACATTGATTGATTTTCAAATATCAAACTAACCTTGCATTCTTGGGGTAAACCGACTTGCTCATTATTTATTATCTTTTATAAATATTGTTAAATATTATCTTTTATAAATATTGTTAAATAAATATTGTTAGATTCTATTTGCTAAAATTTGCTTAAGAATTTTTGCATCTATACTCATGAGAGATATTGATCTCTAGTTTTCTTTTCTTGTAATATTTTTGTCTAGTTCTGGTATCAGAGTAATGCTGGTCTCATGGAATGAGTTGGGATATAGTCCATCCTTTTCAATTTACTTGAAGTGTTCGTGTGTAGAATTGGTATTATTTCTTCCTTAAATATTTGATAGAATTCACCATCTTGGATTGAAATTTTCTTTGTGGGAAGATTTTTAACCACTAATTCAATTTATTTAATAGATGTAGAGTTATACAGGTTATCTATTTTTTTTATTAAATGGTAAATTGCATCAAAGAATCTTTCCATTTCCTCTAACTTGGTCATATTTATTGGCACAAAGTTGTTCTTGATATTCCCTTATAATACTTTTATTCCATAATATCTATGGAATCTGTAGTGATATCACCTCTCTCAATCCTGATATTAGTAATGTGTGTCTTCTTTCTCTTCTTTTCCTGATCAGTCTGGCTAGAGGTTTATCAATTTTATTGAACTTCTCAAAGAACCAGCTTTTAATTTCATTGATATTTCTCCATTGTTTTTCTGTTTTCTATTTCACTAATTTCTTCTCTAATCTTTATAATTTACACTTTTCTGCTTAGTTTAGGTTTAATTTGCTGTTTTTTCTAGTTGCTTAAGGTGGTATCTAAAGCCATTGGTTTGAGACCTTTCTTCTTCTATACTCTAAGTGTTTAGTGGTATAAATTTCCCTATAAATATATTTTGGCTGAATTTCACAAATTTTGATATGTTGTGTTTTCATTTAGTTCCAAATATTTCCTAATTGCCCTAATTCTCCTTAGACCTGTAGGTTATTTGGAAGTATGCAAATTTGTTCCCAAATAATTGGCTATTTCCCAGATATCTTTGTTACTAACATCTAGCTTAATTCCACTGTGATCAAATTACACCCTCTTCTGATTTGGATATTTTTTAATTTCTTAAGGCTTATCTTATAGCTAGAATATGGTCTATTTTGGAAAATTTTCTGTGTGCTCTTGAAAAGAATATATACTCTGACATTGTTAAGTGGAATGTCAATTAAGTCTAATCGGCTGATAGCATTGCTCAAGTCTTCTATATCCTCACTGATTTTTCTATCTTACTTGTTCCGTCAATTATTGAGAGAAGGGTTTTGAAATCTCCAACTATAATTATAGGTTTGTTTCTTTCTCTTCTACAATTCTAAATATCCCACTGCCAAGGCTACACCTGATACCAATTAATTCAGAATCTCTGGGGGCGTGACCCAGGCATCAGTATTTTTTTTAACTTCCCGAGTGATTCCAATGTGTAGTCAAGTTTGAGAACCACTGCCTTATGCAGTCCACATTGCGGATTCAACAGATTCTCAAGTGCATTATCTTATTTAATCTTCATGCCTGCCTTTGAGGTAGACGTTATTCGTTCCTATTTTACAGGAAATGAAATTGAGTCATAGACAGTTGTCCAACATCACACAGTTGATCAGAGGGCCTAGCTGGGACTTAAACCCAGGTTACCTAACTCAAAGTTTTTTACTTTGAGGTACTTATATTTTGTTCTGTGAGATGCGTTTATTGACTCGAATTCTGTCTGTATTTCCATCCTGCTCCCCTAACACACTCTTTTGGGTTGTGGGCAGAGTCGTGTCTAACCCTAAACTTATAATTTTCACTGGACCTGCCACAGTGTCTGTACCCTGGAGATGATTTTAAGGCTTTTTGTTTTCTCTTGAAAGATCTAAGTATCTGGGTTCATCTGACCACATAGTAGTCATCAATCTGCCTTTTTCATGGTCCATCCACAATCTAAGGTTTAAATCAACTGTAATTAACACTGGCACTTAACACAGACTCTTCTCCTAAAACTTTCTCAGGTTGCAGACTGTCAGCCTGCTTCACTCCATCAATATACGACATTGGCAGCCTGGGACCAGAATTTGTCCTGAGCTGCCCATGCAAGTTTGGGGCAAGATTATAAGGGAAGAGCAGCTTGGGGTGGATGCATCTCCTGTGGGTAAAGGGTGTTTTGTTTGAGTGCTTCCAAGTGCTGGTACGCTATGATTAGTTAAGTTGGCCAAGGGTTAATATTTAAAAATCAGGAATGATTTGAACCATTCCTCCAGGTGAGTTGCTCAGCTGCCTTCAGGGAAGGCACCCAAAATGGACCATTAATGTTAGAGAAAGGCTAATATAGGATGCCTCTTTGGCTCTCTCTTTTTGTTCACAGGTATCATCAGACTCAATATAGACTAATGAATGGATGTGAGTTTGTTCCTTTTTGTAAATATTCAACTATGCAAATCCTTTCCCCCACTGCCTCTTGGACCTATTTCCTGTATCTGTTATCTTTAGATTCTCTCATCTGACTCCTACTATTGTCAATTAGTCACATTCTGAGCTCAAAATTTGATAGTTGCTGATGTGACTTCCTTTAGTTTTTGAATATTTTTTTCACTTACTGCCCAAAGTTTAAACAACCACAACAAGTTAAGGAGCTTGAGTATTTTTTTTTTTAAAGAATTATTTATGGGCTTCCCCAGTGGCGCAGTGGCTGAGAGTCTGCCTGCCGATGCAGGGGACACAGGTTCGTGCCCCGGTCCGGGAAGATGCCACATGACGTGGAGCGGCTGGGTCCGTGAGCCATGGCCGCTGACCCTGCGCGTCCGGAGCCTGTGCTCTGCAACGGGAGAGGCCACAACAGTGAGAGGCCCGCGTACTGCAAAAAAAAAAGAAAAAAAAAAAGAATTACTTATTCCTAAAATAAGTCTACAACAACACTAAAGGTATTTAAAAAGAAAAACATCACTCATTTTTTCCACCATTTAACACAACCACTTTCCCTTCTCCCAAATTTCCTTTCAGTCTTCAGTCAGATATAGAAATTACATTATTATAATATAATTACATAATTTTAATGTTCATATAATTTTTGTGTTCCACTTTTTTAGCATCACTTAATAAACACTTTCCTTGTATAGTCTTCCTAATCATCATTTTTTGTGGCTACATGGTTTTCCACAGATATATCATAATTTTTTTAACCATTCCTCTGCTATGTTTCCAGTTTTCACTATTACAAGTGATTCTCCCATAAATATCTATATACGTATAAAGATTTCCTCCCCCCTTCTTCTTTTGAATTATTTCCTTTGTAGAAATTTCCAGGAGTGCTATTACCATACTGAAGGATTTGAATGATTTTCAGGGATTATGAGCTCTTAAAAAGGCAGCACCAAAGAGTTCATAGCCCACGTCATCTCTTGATTTGTTGAATTGATTATGATATGGAAGAGCCAAGTTACTTCCTAAAGCACCATTCATTGTCCAATCTTATCCCACAGAGCAGCTTGAGCAATACAAATAAAGGCATCTCCATCACCTTATTCTTTAGTCCACTGAAACCCACTTAAAAAAAAAAAATTCCTCACACATTTTAAGTGATGAGATGAGCTTTTGGAATAAGTTTTAAGAAACTCCAGAACAAAATCATAGGCAAATCAAGGATGCACCTCCTGAGATAAATCCTGTCTTAGCAACGAAATGAGGACACACTATGTGCATGGCAGGGGTACAGTAGGAAGAAGTTGCAGGTCAGTTATGACTGGAACGTCTGTGTCACAGTTGTCCGCTGCAAACTGGTTTCTGGGAGCTGGGTCAAAGCAGCCTGAATTGAAAGCCAAACACAGACAGCAGCTGTTGAGGATGTAAAGTCTCTGGTTGGGGTGGATAGGGAGCTGGGTGTGGTCACCCATAGGCCAATTTCCACCCCACCCTGCAAGCCCAGGGACGGGGGTTGAGAAGAGGGAACTTCCTGTGTTGCATTCCGGTGCTCCTTTCTGGGCTTAGTGGGAATCTGCGAGAATGCTGGAGACTGGCTGCCAGGCCTGACTGCCCTACACACACTCCCTCAACCGTGTTCCGCTGCAAGACACCGAGGCTTCTGAGAATGCCACATCCAGGGAGCCAGGATGCACGACTGACCTGGACGGCTGCACTGTCCTGGCCATAGCCCTGGATATAAAGTACAAGTAAATCCCACTACCATTCTCGAGGGACTGAGGGAAACTGCAGGGAGCACGTGGATCTTTCCTGCCCTGCACAAGTAAGCGCTAAGCCGCCAGGTCGATGCCAGCCCCTTCCGCGATTTCCCAGAACGTCTGACAAGAGCCCGCAGGCTGCATCACTGAGCAAGGAATCTTCATTATTCATTTCAACATCACTCTTCTTGGAAACCCTGACTGTTCCACTCTCCAGAAATAATCCATCAAACTTTTCCCTTTGTTGAAGTCACACTGCAAAAACTCCCATAATCAAATTCCCCACGTTCGGATCCCTGCTGACGTTATGTAATAACAGAGTCCAGAGAGAAAAGAGTGGGTCAGACTATTTTTTTCTTTCTTTCTCTCTCTGTCTTTTAACTTTGTATCATGAAACGTTTCAAACACACACAAAGTGAGACAAAATGGAATAGTGAACCCCCATGTTCCTACCACCCAGTTTGAACAATCTCTACAGGTGCCAATCTTGTTGCAACTAGCACCCTACTTCTATCTCCTTCCCCCACAAATATGCACATTTTTTTAACTGGAATTTTTAAAAGCAAGCTCCAGACACAATGTCATTTTACTCATAAATACTTCAGTATGCATCTCTATCTAAAAAGGACTTTCTTTTTCAACATAACCTCTATAGGCACTAGTATTTAGCAACTACTGGTATTTGTATGGTATTGATATTTAGTGCAAGGTGTGACAATAAGCCCTTTTACACAATTTAGTTAATGAAATCTCAGCTTAGCAGAGAAGCACCTTGGAAATTCACAACCTCCCTGGGAGAAAGAAATGCTCTGGCCTTGAGAACATTGCTATTTGCATTTTACTCATGAAGAAATCTGCTCAGCCAACTCAGGGTAAGCTGTGGAGAGGCTGCAGTCCAAGAGACGGCAGAGCTTGGAACAAGAGGCGTGTCAGAGCCTGACTGGCTCCATCCACCCTGGATATTCAAGGTATTAAAAGGACAAAGCTTCCTCATCGGAAAACTTCCTTTAAAAAAAAGACAAAAACAAAAATCCTTCCTCACACCCATAAATTACATTTTCAAGATAGAAGCACGCAGGCTTCTTAAAAAAGTAGTGCCTTAAAAAAACAAACAAACAAACCCCACCATTCATAAAAAGAGTTTTGAAAATCCAAATTATGTTTCTACTTATCAAGTGCGTGTGCATAGGGAGCATTAGAGGAATGTTGCTTCAAGCCTAAGCAATCTCAGTGTAAGTATTTCTGTTTGCTGTGTGCTCTTCCTTTGCAATCTCTGCACCTAATCTATGTACCTGCACTCAGGAGATACCTGCAGAGGAGCAGGACTCACCCTAGGAAAGGTTCGACTGCACAGCATAGCCTTGGGGTGTGTCTCTGCCTCAAGAACATGTTGATAAACCCACTCTCAGTCACACAGGCTTTGGCCTTCTAACTCCAGCCTCCTAGACTCAAAACCCCAGGTGAGCCTCGAGAGACAGTCGCCGCGTACTGCTGATTTTCCCTGATGATTGATTGCCCTTACTTTATGCAAGATTGCTCAGTTTGGATGGATGCCCTCCCTCCTCAGGTCCAGTTCACCGTGGCTGGAGATTGGGATGTGTGACACAAAGGAGCTGCCACCCACCATTGTGGGTGAGGACTCTGCATGAGGAGGGAGACAGATATTGTAACCCTGTCAGCACTGTACATAGTGCCCACTGAAAACTGAGCTACTTTCATAGGCTTCAATAGATGTTCCCTCCACGTGGCCCACTCTTGCGATGTCTGTGTGACTTGCCCCTTTGCCACCTTCACGTCTTTCAAGTCTCTGCACAACTACCCCATTATCAGAGGGGCCTTCCTCCCACTCCCCACATCAAATGCTGCTCTTCAACCCTTTCTTCTGCCTTGTCTGTCTCTAGACCACTTATCACAACCAGATACATGGTTATCATTTGTTGTCTGTTTTGGTCGTTGTAATATCCCTTGAACCTAGATCAGTGCCTAGAACGTCCAGCAAGGGTTCACCACATTTGTACAGAATGAATGACCTCCTTAAGAGCAAGACTGAGACAGCAGAAGCAAGAAGAACTACAGTCCTGCAGCCTGTGGAACAAAAACCACATTCACAGAAAGATAGACAAGATGAAAAGGCAGAGGGCTATGTACCAGATGAAGGAACAAGATAAAATGCCAGAAAAACAACTAAATGAAATGGAGATAGGCAACGTTCCAGAAAAAGAATTCAGAATAATGATAGTGAAGATGATCCAGGACCTTGGAAAAAGAATGGAGGCAAAGATCAAGAAGATGCAAGAAATGTTTAACAAAGACCTAGAAGAATTAAAGAACAAACAAACAGAGATGAACAACACAATAACTGAAATGAAAAATACACTAAAAGGAATCAATAGCAGAATAACTGAGGCAGAAGAATGGATAAGTGACCTGGAAGACAGAATGGTGGAATTCACTGCTGCGGAAGAGAATAAAGAAAAAAGAATGAAAAGAAATGAAGACAGCCTAAGAGACCTCTGGGACAACATTAAATGCACCAACATTCGCATTATAGGGGTCCCAGAAGGAGACGAGAGAGAGAAAGGACCAGACAAAATATTTGAAGAGATTATAGTCAAAAACTTCCCTAACATGGGAAAGGAAATAGCCACCCAAGTGCAGGAAGTGCAGAGAGTCCCATACAGGATAAACCCAAGGAGAAACATGCTGAGATGCATAGTAATCAAATTGGCAAAAATTAAAGACAAAGAAAAATTATCGAAAGCAGCAAGGGAAAAATGACAACATACAAGGGAACTCCCATAAGGTTAACAGCTGATTTCTCAGCAGAAACTCTACAAGCTAGAAGGAAGTGACATGATATACTTAAAAGTGATGAAAGGGAAGAACCTACAACCAAGATTATTCTACCTGGCAAGGATCTCATTCAGATTCAATGGAGAAATCAAAACCTTTACAGACAAGCAAAAGCTAAGAGAATTCAGCACCACCAAACCAGCTCTACAACAAATGCTAAAGGAACTTCTCTAAGTGGGAAACACAAGAGAAGAAAAGGACCTACAAAAACAAACCCCCCAAAATTAAGAAAACGGTAATAGGAATATACATAATGAATATTAACTTAAAGGTGAATGGATTAAATACTCCAACCAAAAGACACAGGCTTGCTGAATGGATACAAAAACAAGACCCATATATATGCTGTCTTCAAGAGACCCACTTCAGACCTAGGGATACATACACACTGAAAGTGAGGGAATGGAAAAGATATTCCATGCAAATGGAAATCAAAAGAAAGCTGGAGTAACAATACTCATATCAGATAAAATAGACTTTAAAATAAAGAATGTTACAAGAGACAGGGAAGGACACTACGTAATGATCAAGGGCTCAATCCAATAAGAAGATATAATAATTATAAATATATATGCACCCAACTTAGGAGCACCTCAATACATAAGGCAACTGCTAACAGTTCTAAAAGAGGAAATCGACAGTAACACAATAATAGTGGGGGACTTTAACACCTCACTTACACCAATGGACAGATCATCATCCCAACAGAAAATTAATAAGGAAACACAAGCTTTAAATGACACAATAGACCAGATAGATTTAATTGATATTGATAGGACATTCCATCCAAAAACAGCAGATTACACTTTCTTCTCAAGTGCACACGGAACATTCTCCAGGATAGATCACATCTTGGGTCACAAATCAAGCCTCAGTAAACTTAAGAAAATTGAAATCATATCAAGCATCCTTTTTGACCACAATGCTATGAGATTAGAAATCAATTACAGGGGAAAAAATGTAAAAAACACAAACACATGGAGGCTAAACAATACATTACTAAATAACCAAGAGATCACTGAAGAAATCAAAGAGGAAGTCAGAAAATACCTAGAGACAAATAACAATGAAAACATGACGATCCAAAACCTATGGGATGCAGCAAAAGCAGTTCTAAGTTGGAAGTTTATAGCTATACAAGCCTACCTCAAGAAATAAGAAACATCTCAAATAAACAATCTAACGTTACACCTAAAGGAACTAGAGAAAGAAGAACAAGCAAAACCCAAAGTTAGCAGAAGGAAAGAAATCATAAAGATTAGAGCAGAAATAAATGAAATAGAAACAAAGAAAACAATAACAAAGATCAAAACTAAAAGCTGGTTCTTTGAGAAGATTAACAAAATTGATAAACCATTAACCAGACTCATCAAGAAAAAGAAGGAGAGGACTAAAATCAATAAAATTAGAAATGAAAAAGGAGAAGTTACAACAGACACTGCAGAAATACAAAGCCTCCTAAGACATTACTACAAGCAACTCTATGCCAATAAAATGGACAACCTGGAAGAATTGGACAAATTCTTAGAAAGGTATAACCTTCAAAGACTAAACCAGGAAGAAATAGAAAATATGAACAGACCAATCACAAGTAATGAAATTAAAACTGTGATTCAAACTCTTCCAACAGGGCTTCCCTGGTGGTGCAGTGGTTGAGAGTTTGCCTGCCGATGCAGGGGACACGGGTTTGTGCCCCGGTCCGGGAAGATCCCACATGCCGTGGAGCGGCTGGGCCTGTGAGCCATGGCCGCTGAGCCTGCGCGTCTGGAGCCTGTGCTCCGCAACGGGAGAGGCCACAACAGTGAGAGGCCCGCGTACCGGAAAAAAAAAAAAAACTTCCAACAAACAGAAGTCCAGGACCAGATGGCTTCACAGGTGAATTTTATGAAACATTTAGAGAAGAGCTAACACCCATCCTTCTCAAACTCTTCCAAAAAATTGCAGAGGAAGGAGAACTCCCAAACTCATTCTATGAGGCCACCATCACCCTGATACCAAAACCACACAAAGATACTACAAAAAAAGAAAATTACAGACAAATATCACTGATGAATACAGATGCAAAAATCCTAAACAAAATACTAGCAAACAGAATCTAACAACACATTAAAAGGATCATACACCATGATCAAGTGGGATTTATCCCAGAGATGCAAGGATTCTTCAATATATGCAAATCAATCAGTGTGATACACCATATTAACAAAATGAAGAAGAAAAACCATATGATCATCTCAATAGAGGCAGAAAAAGCTTTTGACAAAATTCAACACCAATTTATGATAAAAACTCTCCAGAAAGTGGGCATAGAGGGAACCTACCTCAACATAATAAAGGCCATGTACAACAAAGCCACAGCAAACATCATTCTCAATGGTGAAAAACTGAAAGCATTTCCTCTAAGATCAGGAACAAGACAAGGATGTCCACTCTCACCACTGTTATTCAACATAGTTTTGGAAGTCCTAGCCACGGCAATCAGAGAAGAAAAAGAAATAAAAGGAATACAAATTGGAAAAGAAGAAGTAAAACTGTCACTGTTTGCAGATGACATGATACTATACATAGAGAATCCTAAAGATGCCACCAGAAGACTACTAGAGCTAATCAATGAGTTTGGTAAAGTTGCAAGATACAACATTAATGCACAGAAATCTCTTGCATTCCTATACACTAATGATGAAAAATCTGAAAGAGAAATTAAGGAAACACTCCCATTTACCATTGCAACAAAAAGAATAAAATACCTAGGAATAAACTTACCTAGGGAGACAAAAGACCTGTAATGCAGAAAACTATAAGACACTGATGAAAGAAATTAAAGATGATACCAATAGATGGAGAGATATACCATGTTCTTGGATTGGAAGAATCAATATTGTGAAAATGACTATACTACCAAAAGCAATCTACAGATTCAATGCAATCCCTATCAAATTACCAATGGCATTTTTTATGGAACTAGAACAAAAAAATCTTAAAATTTGTATGGAAACATAAAAGACCCCGAATAGCCAAAGCAGTCTTGAGGGTAAAAAACAGAGCTGGAGGAATCAGACTCCCTGACTTCAGACTATACTACAAAGCTACAGTAATCAAGACAATATGGTACTGGCACAAAAACAGAAATATAGATCAATGGAACAGGATAGAAAGCCCAGAGATAAACCCACGCACCTATGGTCAACTAATCTATGACAAAGGAGGTGAGGATATACAATGGAGGAAAGATAGTCTCTTCAATAAGTGGTGCTGGGAAAACTGGACAGCTACATGTAAAAGAATGAAATTAGAACACTCCCTAACACCATACATAAAAATAAACTCAAAATGGATTAGAGACCTAAATGTAAGACTGGGCACTATAAAACTCTTAGAGGAAATCATAGAAAGAACACCCTTTGACATAAACCACAGCAAGATATTTTTTGATCCACCTCCTAGAGTAATGGAAATAAAAACAAAAATAAACAAATGGGACCTAATGAAACTTAAAAGCTTTTGCACAGCAAAGGAAACCATAAACAAGACAAAAAGACAACCCTCAGAATGAGAGAAAATATTTGCAAATGAATCATTGGACAAAGGATTAATCTCCAAAATATAACAAACAGCTCATGCAGCTCAATATTAAAAAAACAAACAACCCAATCCAAGAATGGGCAGAAGACCTAAATAAACATTTCTCCAAAGAAGATATACAGATTGCTGGGGGTGGGGGGTTGTGTTGGGATGAATTGGGAGATTGGGATTGACGTGTGTACACTGATGTGTGTAAAATGGATGACTAATAAGAAAATCAATAAATAAACATTAAAAAAATTTTTTTTTAATTTTTAAGTGGAAAAAAAAAAAAGAGCAAAACCTTGTCCTCTTCTCCTACCACATCCGACTGATAAGAGCAGGCCAACTGAAAACAGATGCTCCTTGCTGATCAGGGGCTCTGTAAGAAATCCATGGGGAGATACAGATGAGCTTTCCAGAGCCAACACTCACCGCAAAAACCTAGCTGTTCTAGTAGGAATTTCAATTTCTTAAATCTGTATCTACTGTGACTACCTTTGAGCTTGGGACCACCAGCTCATCCTTTGTTCTTACCCTTCAGGGTCTACGTGAAGCTTCCCAGTGGCCTGAGTAATAAACTTTCAGGCACGTATGCTTTAATAATAATACATCCCTCTCAGAGCTACACAACTGAAAGGTGTTCCTTCAACAACAGAAAAATTTATTGCTTTCTTCCCCCACAGAAAAACCACAAAAATATTTTCTTCTTGCCTTCAGCAGTGAGTTCCAAGTTTCATTAGAGAACCGGCCAGATGCTTCCTCCTAGCTTGTATGGGAAGAAATTAAGATAAAGGGCATTTGAAACTCTACCTCTGCACACCTGCCTCATACCTTATTCCCTCATGACAGGTCTTCTTCCTGTTTTCCCGGGGTTGGGGATGTAGAGCTGTGTATGACCTGCTTCCTCCGGCAGCTGGGGCTCTGGAGCCCCCCTGCCCCCTTTCCTTCTGGTTTTAATAATAGATGGCTCTTATTGAATTGTGCACCTGCCATAAACCAGACACTGCACTGTACAAATTGTTTCAAATTCTTAACCCCCAAACTGGAAAAGGGCTGTAACCTGAGTGTCTGCTGCCTAGACAGCCCCTCTATCCATAAAAGCAGACTCTATCTTTCTGTCTCTGTCACTAAGAATCACTTTGCTCCAGTATATTTGCAGAAAGGGATGGGTCTCTCATCTCCAAAGCCAGTCCAGGCTGCTGCCTATGCCTCTGCTTTCACCTGCCCTTAAACTCCACACTCAGCCAGGGTCTCTGCTCGCTAGAGTGTGGGTCTTGGCCTGTGTTCCGGGGCTGCCATCTTCCCTGGACATGACACCAATGGTGCCTCGGGGATGTGGTAGGCAGGACAATGGCCCCCAAGAATGTCCACATTCTGGAATCTGTGAATATGTTACCTTACGTGGCAAAAGGACTTTGCAGATGTGATTAAGTTAAGGACCTTGAGTTGGGGAGATTGTCCTGGAATATCTGGGTGAACACGATGTAACCACAAGGGTCCTTATAAGAGAAAGAGAGTAAGAGTCAGAGAGGGAGATGTGACAGTGTAAGCAGAGGTCAGAGGGATGTGAGGAAAAGGCCAAGGAATGCGGACTGTGCTTAGAAGCTGAAAAGGGCAAGAAAACAGATTCTTGCCTGGTGCCTTCAGAAGGAATGCAGCCCTGCAGAAGCCTTGATTTTAGGTCTTCTAACCTGCAGACCAGTAAGATAATACATTTGTGGCATTGGTGACAGTGTGTTATACCAGCCATGGGAAACTAATACAAGGGACAATGCAGGGAAGCCACATTTGCCTTTGTTGTGTTGTCACCTAATTCTACACCTCTAACGTGTATGTGTAAGCCACTTCATTGAAAATTTGGGGATATGTAGAAGGGGAAAAAATCTGAATATTAAATATGATTGTTCCCAGAGGCCAAGGGAAGAAGGAAAAAACCTTAGCAGGGTGTCTTCATAGGCATGGCCCATTTCCTATCTTAATGACCAGCCCCAAGGCCCAACCTCTGTTTCTTCTTTTCCTCTGTGAGCCTACTTTTCTCCATGGCAAAATTCATTCATTCAATAAATGTTTACTAAATACCAACGATGTCCCAGGCACTGTTCTAGGTGCTGGGATTAAAGCACACAAAAGACAAAGAATACAAGCTATCACTATGTTTACATTTTAATGCAACCCCCCAACCCGGCCCATGAAATCCCCACTCAATAAGATCCAACCCAACCTCACCTCTTACCACAAATAGGATCATCTGTAAGGTAAAGATACTCCACAGCCATACATTTCTCAAAGTCTGAGTTACTCAGTTAGAAGTAATGCCATGTAGTTAGATGAGGCCCAGAACAGTCCAAGGGAGGCTTCATTTCTCCAGTTCTTGTTCTCTTCAGGGTCCCTCTGCCAGCGTGTAGTCAGGATACCCCTCCTCATTCTTCCTGTGGTCTTCTGATTGCTTGTAACTCTCAGATATCTCTCTCTCTCTCACACACACACACACACACCCCAAAGACAAACCATTAGTCTCAGTCCAAATCCATATTAAGGAAGGGAGGGGAGAATCTTCCAACACGTATTCCAATCTTCCAACATATTCTCCCCAACTAAATCTAAATGGGGGCATGCCTTATTTTTGTTATGCAAAGCATCTCCAATTCCCCTTTTCTCAGCTCCCACCTGTAGACTATGCCCAGGGCCTACCCGTGCACTAGAAATGCTGCCCATCACGGTACCTTTCTAAACAGAAAGACCTCTACTCCTTACATCATCCCCTGCTACGCAGAAACTCGGTAGATGTGCCTTTCTGATACATTGAGCCACATCACATTCCTACCTATGATTTCCTCCACTCACAGATTCCATTAGGATGTGAATCTGCACCCTCTGTCCCCCATCCATAGCAAGCCCTCAAGAGTTGAGACTTTCCTTCTAGTTATAGAAAGGAACCCCCAAGGGAAAATACCTTCTTTTCATAACTGATACACAATCCTCTCTTCCTTCTCCTCTCCTATGGTCTTTTCCTAACGAAGGATGCACAGGCACCATCAAGCAAATACTTTTGATTAAAGCAAATGTCAGCTCTCTGGGCGCTGAGGAATTTCAGAAGGAAGAAATGTTATTGGTAAAATCCAATTAAGCTTACCACCATTAGCTGTGTAATGCTGGTTGCAGAGTAATTACTGTAATAGAAATAATAATGCATTGATTATGTGTTTACTGGGTGCCAGGGACTTTACTGAATGTTTTTCTTGCCTTAGCTCATTTAGTCCTCATCAATGAGTTTAGGGTGATTTTTTTTTTTTCTTTTGCGGTACGTGGGCCTCTCACTGCTGTGGCCTCTCCCGTTGTGGAGCCCAGGCTCTGGACGCACAGCCTCAGCGGCCATGGCTCACAGGCCCAGCCACTCCGCGGCATGTGGGATCTTCCCGGACCGGGGCACGAACCCGTGTCCCCTGCATTGGCAGGTGGACTCTCAACCACTGCGCCACCAGGGAAGCCCCAGTTCAGGGTGATTTTTATCCACATTTTACAGCTGAGGAATTTGAGACTGTGAGGGGTTAAGAAAATTGCTCCAAGGTCACATTGGGAATTGGTGGCCGAGCTGGAGTTCACAGAGGTTCACCTAACAGTCACTGCTGTGCTGTGCTTTAGTGACTGGAATCCTACCCAGGGTAGTACCTTCTATCTCCATTTGCATTTTTAAGTGAAAATAATAAAGGAGGAAAGGAAGGAAAGGACAGGTTTCATGAGCAAATTTGAGCACCCTGAGAATTATAGATAGGTGAAAAGAAACCTGAAGCCAGGAATCAGAAATACTTTTTAAATTACAGCTAATTGAGCAATGGTAAGTTTGGAAATTTGTGGTTTAGAGTCAAGAGTGGTGTAAGGACCAGTGGCAACATTTATTTTGAAAGTGTCAAGAACTGCCACCTCCATTTAGAAGCTTTTAATAAATGAGAGTCTAAAATACTCTAAAGAGAATCCCAGCAGACACTACAAGCCAAGAATCCTTGGCTCACAAAATAATGGGGGCTGCTTCTTCCCAAGTTACCATGCACAGAAGCAAAACTTGGCAGAATTGGAGACAAAGGATTTTGATCTCGTTCCTACCATTGCAAAACAAACCACTGGGTTACCTCTACTGCCACTCCTTAGTACCAAGACTCTGCTAGGCACTATTTGGAAGAGAATCCCATTTAGCTCTCTGCCCAGGGAAATCAGCCCCTCTGGCGGCAGCCCCCCAAAGACCTAAGTGCAGAATATCTTCTACCCCTATTCATTTTCTGCAGACTTCTGTTTCTTGAGGAAATCTTCCACGTGTAATTGAGCCGCTACTCTGACACCATTTTCATTGAGTAACTCGTGGTGATGTCACACCAGCTAGGCACTAGGGGAAGCCCTGCTTTTATGGATTGGCTCTTAATTTAGGAATTTTTATTTTCTGACCTCCCTCCCTTTTTTGCTGGACTCCACTGCATTAGAGCAGGATGCCTGAGTGATGAAGTGTTGCCTGCTTTTGAGAAAAGGAATTCCTGCTCGTTGAGAGGCAAATGGTTGAGTGAAGGCAAGATGTGAGTCCTGTAATAGTACATCTTAATTGGAGAGTTGGCAAGAGAGGAAGGATGTGTAGGCCTGGTGTGGGCTCCGTTGCTCCTAATGGGGTTCGTGGAGCTGAGCTGAGAAGATGGGTGGGGGACGGTGGGACTCACAACCACCCCCTGCTGCCACTGTCCTGTGTAGCTGGGGAGCCAACCGCCTCCCCCCCGGCACCTGGGCAACCACCTCTAACCCGCAACCCACCTTCCTCCCTCGCCTCTCTGCTGCTCTGTGCAGCGAGCCGGCAGAGGCAAGCTTGGCAAGCCTCGCCTGTAAAAGCCTAATCCAAACAGCATGTCCGCTGAGCTCAGCGGGGTGACTCATGTGCAGTGATGTGTGAGGCCAACAAGTGGAGATTAGGATCTGGCCCGCCCGCCAGCCTACCCTGCACTTCCTTTGATCAACTCTGATGGTTTTTAATTCTGCAGAAGCAGCTTCCTGCCAACGGCAAGTACCTCTTGGTGGAGGTTGGAGCCATGTCGATGCTGCCCTACTTGTCGAGGCCGGCGTGTGCTGACGGCACAGGGACTGACACTCTGGGCTCACAGCCCACATGGAGCCAAGGGGGGAGGCTCTTTCGCTGAGGTGCCCATGGTGACATCAGAAGCTTGCTCCTCAGCTAACACCAGGAAGGCCACGCGTGTGAGCAGCCCGGCTTCTGAACCTGATCCTGGCGTTGGTTAGACTCACCGGATAATAAAGAAAAATGGGACTCTCTCTAGGGGACTCTTTTTTTTTTTTTGGTAAGCTGGGGCATCTCTAAGGACAGTGTTTGGCACAAAATGAAACACTCTCTGGGCTTTTCAGAAGTGCTTTTTCACATCTGTTTTGCTCTAAATGGAACGCATTCGAAGTATATTACTTTCTTGAACATTTTTTCCCCCTGCTCGAGTGGAATGTGTCTGCCTCTTGATTCTTCCAAATCCCCTCGATGACCAGTGCCAGGCAGAGCCCCTGAAATCAGGTCTCATTCTCTCTCTTCCCCTCTCGACCTTTATCTTGCTCTCTCCTTTCTCTCGCTTTTCTCAGGAAGTGGAGGAGTGATTCTCAACCTCGGCTGTAAATTAGGGAGACCCTGGGTAGGGGTGGGGGAGGTTAGGGCTTTAAAAAATCCCCAATGCCAGGCTCCGTCCCAGAATAATTCACTCAGAGTCTCTGAGGGTAGGACTAGACACCAACAGTGTTTAAAGCTCCCCATTGTGCAGGCAAAATTGAGACTCATTGGAATTTAGGGTCACATAGCATAAGCTGTTAGCCCCAGGAATGCTTCCTGTTTCCGTCTGTCCTCCCCACCACCGTTCAATCTGAGAGACTTCCGGAGACTGGTGTATACTTTAACCAGGTTAATGGAAGGTGCTACCTAGATGGGGTAAGTAGCCTACCTATTAGGAAGAATCTGTTCATCTGATTAAAAGTATTTACCATCGCACTGAGACTTATCCCACAGTGATGGAACACCAGGAACTGAAATACAGAACAGACAGATCTTACAGGGAAGAAGTAGGGGATGGCTCAGCACACACCACAGTGACCAGCCCAAGGGAATTTCTGGGAGACGGGTTTGTAGGTGGTGGTGATGGGCTGTGGGTAGGGCTTCCGGATAAAATAAAGGCCACTAGTTAAATTTGCATTTTTTGATAAACAACGAGTAGTGCAATATTGGGGACATACTTAACACTAAAAAATTATGCATTGTTTATTTAAAATTCAAATTTAATTGGGTGTTCTATATTTTTTTTTTTGCTAAATCTGGAAATCCTAGTTGTGGATGGCAGACCAGAGAGGAGAATCTTGGGTATTTGAGGGAGTGGTAGGTCTCACCTGGGTGGTTACTGCCCTCCCGGGGGCGTTGGGGAAAATGTGTAGGAATTTGGGGCTGTCCCAATGACTGGGGATTGCTATGAGCATCTAGTGGGTGTGAACCAGGATGCTAAATATACTGCAGTATGTAGAATAGTTCCAATGAAGAATTATCCCATCTAAAATGCCAATATAGTGGCTAGACCAGTCCCACCCTTTACTGAGGACTCACCTGATGGCCTTCACATAGTTTCTCCTAGAAAGCAATGCACTGGCCTCTCAGAGAAGTTCAGAAACTGTCCCCAGGAAAGAGCCAATTAGACAAATTCCCAGGTACTTGCCCCAATGCTTCCTGTAATTCAACCAAACCATACAGCTGGTCCAATGAAATGAACCCCTGAAACTAACTCCCAAGCCTTCAAAGCTTCCAATAAGTAGTGCCTCCTTCGGGAAGCCTTCCTTGACTGTCCCAGTCTTCACTGATCTGTCTCCTCAGTCCCGAAAACCCTTATTCTTCTCATTTAATACTTGAACATATTCTTCTAATGGTTGCATGTGTCTAGCCTGTGAGTCTCTCCAAGGGGACATCAGGGAAGTGAGATCAAGTTCTAGGTGACCTTGGTCACATTACTGATTTGGTGGTTAGTTTTGCCATTTGTTACACTTTGCCTGTTCTTTAAAAACTGTGGGGCTTCCCTGGTGGTGCAGCGGTTGAGAGTCCGCCTGCCGATGCCGGAGGCATGGGTTTGTGCCCCGGTCCGGGAAGATCCCACATGCCGCAGAGCGGCTGGGCCCGTGAGCCATGGCCACTGAGCCTGTGCGTCCAGAGCCTGTGCTCCGCCAACGGGAGAGGCCACAATAGTGAGAGGCCTGCGTACCACAAAAAAAATTAAAAAAAAAACTGTGATGTAGCTGAAATTAAATGTACAAATAGGTGAGGCAGTTCAAGTAAAGATGAAAGGGGAGATGAGAGACCACACAGAAGGGAAAGACCGGGAGCTGGAGATAGATAATTTTGTAAATGGGTATTAAATTTAAGTCCAGGTTCCCTGACAGTCAAAGCAAAAAGGGAAACACAATTGGTTATGTCACTCCTATTGTCTGAAGAAAAGGAAGCAATATTAGCTCATGAGGAAACAATCTTTTTCCTCATGATAAATTCTAAATGAAATTTATCACATAGATCCTAAAAGGCAGGACACTGAGAAACGTAATGGAAAATGTCTTTAACTGAGTTTTCAGAAGATACCAAAAATGTGGGTGGTTTGTGTTTTTTTTCTATTTCTTATGTTTACTTTGTAAGAAATTTGGGACTCTAGTGTTGGACTTTGGCTCAGTGAAGGCATTTTTATAAAGAGTTAAGCCAATATATCCTATTTTTTTCCTAATGATCTGATTAATAAGGGGGAACTCAGACGTTTTCAGCGGCCCAGAGCTTTCATAAAGGCTTCATGCACGGCTCCCCCAGGAGCTCTAACAGCCTTAAGGAGAAGGTGGGGATGCTGTAAGAATCTAAGTTTGTGGTGAGAGGTAGAGGAAGCATGGCTGGGAAAAGCTACATTCCACTGCCTACCCAACCTTCCTCTCCCCAGGCTAGAAGCAGATGGTTGGAAGTACCCACCCTACCCAGGAGGCACCTCCCAGCCACATCCCCAGGAAAGCGATAAAGGAAAACAGTGTGTCACCAAGGGCCCACCCCAGGGGCCTGAGAATGGCTTGAGGGACTGCCTGACCCCGTATATCATCCTTCAATAAGTGCTACACTTTGGGGTTAGTTTGCCTCTCTTCTAAAGGCAGGGAACAAATAATCAGATGACTCAAAAAAGAGTTTCCTTTTTTGGTTTTATTTGGGGCTTTTTTGTTTTTAAACCAACTTGCTAAATGCGTGGTGGGTTAAAACAAACAAATGGAAAATAAGCCACAGATTAACCCCCCCACCCTGGGCTGGGCAACATCAGTAAGAGGAAACTGTGGCCTGGGGCTTTGAGGGGTTGCTGATGAGCACACGTGTCCCCTCTCCCTAGCCACCCACCCCCATCTCGGATGCCAGCCCTTGTGCTTGGCGACTAACAGTGACAAAACCAAGATGAATCACCACATGTCAGGATCCATAAATTCTCAAAAGTCTAAGCAGCAGGTCTGAGATGAGAGATCAAGGCCAAAAGTAAATATCTTTGACACATGCTTTTGTTTTCAGATGGCGGCAGCTTGGATTTCCTTCCTGCTGCTGAGAAAAGCATGGCTGGAGTAGGCGGAGCCGATCCAGGTGCACGTGGAGAGGCTGCTAGAGCGGGAGGGACTGTTCTTCTCACTCCCAGGGAGCCTCTCCACCGCTCCCTCTCCCCTTCTCACTGAGGCTGGGGGGAGGGGGCAGCCAGGGAGAAGTGTTTCCCTTCTTCTCTTAGGGAAATTCAGTCTGGTTGTGCTGGCCTTGCTTGCCTAGGGTGCTTGCTTCTAGGTCGGTGGGTACTGGCCTTAGTGCTGGAATGTGTATACTGAACGCATTTCTAACCCTCTGGCAGGCCGGTGTTGACTCAGGCTCTCCCCTTCACATAGGATTATAGGAAGGGAGGGAGCTTAGGATCATTTTTGGCTACTCAGCATCTGAACGCCCTTCCCATGTTTGGGACATTTATCACTTCATGAATCTCAGTGCCCTAAGAAAGAGCTTTCTATTCTTCTAGAAGTCTCTACAAGAGACTAGTCTCCTTTGCAGCTAGGACACGGACACACAACCAAGACTTGGTCAATCAGCTGCACTTGCTCCAGATAGTATCAGAAGTTACTGGCACCAAAAAACAGGGACGTTGTAGAATCCTTTCTGGGGGAGGCTGCAGGGCAAAAAAATATCCAGGCTCCCTGTGCCCATGGTGGTATCTAGTGTCCAGGGCTGAAGATGGTGGCAGTGCAAGCGGAGGTGCAGCCCCAGGCAGTGGCTGCAGGGGTACCCTCATCTCACCTTTTCTAGGCTGTGACTGTACCTGTGGCCTTGGATAGGATCTTGAGTTCCCAGCTCTTGTGTGTTCTGAGCCTGTTTTCCAAGCTTCTCAGTGATTATGAGTTACTCCATAGCTTTTCAACAAATTCCTTTTCTGCTTAAATCAGTTTCTGTTGCTTGCAACTGAGAACCCTGACTCTGTCCAGCTACAACTGGTTTCAGTCAATCATCTGCAGATGCTCTTTTTTTTTTTTTCTTCACTGCCTGCATTCTTCAAGCCTCTGTCCTCCTGGCAATTCCACAAGTAATCCAGAAAAGGAGGAATGAGCATGCAGAGAATTTGACCACAGCTGGGAAGTGAGCCAAGAGAACTCTGAAGTACTTGAATATTAGATCCTTTACTTTGTTAGGTGGGGTAGATGCGGGATTAATGAGACAGAAGAAGGCTGTGGGTTGTTCATCTTATTTTGTTTTTTTCATCTCTAACTTGGTTATACAGTGATTCCCTGTGGCACTTACAGATCTCATGAGGGCATGGATCAAGTCACCTTGTTTTCCCTAGCATGAAGGTCATACAGGATACTCAGTAAATAGTAGTAAAAAGTGACAATGGAAGTTTGAGAAAGAGATTTCAGGAAAAAGAAGCTACATATATCCTTCATGTCTCTTTAAAAAAAGAACTGTCTCAACTACGTGGGAGCTGAAGATTAAGGCTGGTGAGTAGAGCTAACACTGCAGACATTTGGTGGTGCTGATTGAAGAGCAAGAACCTGTAGCTTTAGCCATCAGACTGTCAGAGAGGGAGACAACACACTCCTAGGCAGGCGGAGCCTAACTTGGATCTAGCCCAGGCAGAATGCTGGTCCATTCCTTCTTGGAAGGGGACCCCAAGAGTTCCTGCAAGTTCAACTGAGATGGCTCTCCAAAAAGCATTTTGAATCAATTTCAAATGTGTTGACAGTACTTGGTTGAAACCCCAGAAGAAGGTTGAGGGTGGGTGGAGCTAGTTTGAATCTAGAAAACCTAGGGCAGGTTCCCCATCAGCTACCTTAACCATAAAAGAACCTCAGTATATCTATGGTAGCCTGGTTTTGAGTAACACTCACATTCAGATTTGAGTCCACAAGGATGCATTTGTTACAAACTGACTCTCGTTCTAAATCTTGTTTGTGGGATTAACCAAAGAAACCTTTACCTTAAGCAGGTCTCTTAACTAACTTGTCTAAGTTTTCACTTCCCAATTTTAAATTCTCTAGTTATAGAGCGTTTGGGCTATCTTGCTCACTAATTTCCTAGCTAAATTTTGATGTTTCTGTTAATTTTCTTAAGGACAAGAATCGTGTGCTCTTTTTCAAATGCCCTTCCATCCAAGTACAAAGCTGGACACCACAGGCACAGACAGCCCACGGTGTAGCCACATTCCAGAAGAGCCTAGGCCAGCCTCCTCTAAGAACTTTCTCGAGCCAGGACCTAGGGGAAAGTTAGAAGGGGGAGAATGCTGTAACTGGGATCTGTAATCAGTTACAGAACCTTCTAAACTGCTGGTAGTGCTTAGGGTTGCTGCCAGAGCTGTATTTCCAAGGCATCTACTTCTAGCCTATGATTATCTTTAAATTCACATCGAACAGTAGAAAATGGTTAAAGCTCACACTTCCAGTACTATCTGGGGCTAGTGCAGGAGAGAACTGTGAAACATCATACACATGCATATATATTTTAAACCTGTGCTGTGCAACTTGTTTTTTTTTTTAACATCTTTATTGGAGTATAATTGCTTTACAGTGGTGTGTTAGTTTCTGCTTTATAACAAAGTGAATCAGTTATACATATACATATGTTCCCATATCTCTTCCCTCTTGCGTCTCCCTCCCTCCCACCCTCCCTATCCCACCCCTCTAGGTGGTCACAAAGCACCGAGCTGATCTCCCTGTGCTATGTGGCTGTTTCCCACTAGCTATCTATTTTACGTTTGGTAGTGTATATATGTCCATGCCACTCTCTCGCTTTGTCACAGCTTACCCTTCCCCCTCCCCATATCCTCAAGTCCATTCTCTAGTAGGTCTGTATCTTTATTCCCCTATTACCCCTAGGTTCTTCCTGACATTTTTTTTTCTCTTAGATTCCATATATAGGTGTTAGCATACAGTATTTGTCTTTCTCTTTCTGACTTACTTCACTCTGTATGACAGACTCTAGGTCCATCCAGAGAAGATATACAGATTGCCAACAAACACATGAAAGAATGCTCAATATCATTAATCATTACAGAAATGCAAATCAAAACTACAATGAGATATCATCTCACACCGGTCAGAATGGCCATCATCAAAAAATCTACAAACAATAAATGCTGGAGAGGGTGTGGAGAAAAGGAAACACTCTTGCACTGTTGGTGGGAATGTGAATTGATACAGCCACTATGGAGAACAGTATGGAGGTTCCTTAAAAAACTACAAATAGAACTACCATAGGACCCAGCAATCCCACTACTGGGCGTATACCCTGAGAAAACCATAAGGCAACTTGGTTTTAACATATGGCATCTGTAGTGACTGTTTTTGCTCCACGAAGGTGCTGCCTCTTTCCGCCCTGGGCTTAGAATAATAAGCAGATTTGAAGGTCATGAGTGACAGCCGACAGGATGGTCCTCTTATTTCCTCTGCTTCCTCTCGGGGGAGAGGTGGGAGGACTCCAGAGAAAAAAGAGGTGGGAAGCAAAACAAGTCAATCCCAGCATGGGGAGCAGAAAGGAGAGAGAATGGTGACAGACAGTGGGAGCTGCCAGCAAACATCTGATGCCCTGCATTGCTCGGGAGGAGAGGAGACAAGTCTTCCCAAATCCAGGCGCCCCAACATGATTGCAAAAGCCACACCCGTCGGCACACAGACAGCCAACACTGCTGCAGAACCAGTGAGACACCTTGGGAAGCTGCCCGAGTTTCTGGGCACATCCCTGTAAAAGCTGCCTTTAGCCCTGGTGGATCCCGGAACCCCCCAAGCACGGTGTGACCCAGAGCTGCCTTTTGTTCAAGGCAAAGTTAATTTCAGAAATGTTCTCGATGTTGTTCTCGGGCTAATAGCCAATTCTTTCTCCCACCGGCGGCCGCAGGGCTGACTGAGCACGCGCGCAGATGTGCTTTGCGAGCTTTGATGTCAACAGAGGTAGGCAGGGCAGGCCCTGGTGGAAAACTGTGAAGTCAGCAGAGTTATCGCCGGCACGCCTCCCTTCCCCCTTGCTTCCCCTTTCTCCACCCATTTCCCCCCTGTCAGCTTCCAGCTTCTCATTTCCCATGGGACCCTGCAATAGAAGAAAAGCTGCCGCACTGAGATATGAGGGGGCCCGCTCAGGGCTCCCGCTATCAAAGTATGCTTCCCCCACCCCCCACCCCGCCCCACGTCTAAAACAAACAAAGGAACGCGTTCCATACACTTGCGAAGACAAGCGTGCACGCAGAAACCTTGTCCTTTGTGCTCTCCCTTAAGCCCCAAGGGTTTGGGGCCTGGAGTTTGAATCTGTCTTCTGGCCTCCTGGGGTTTTAGAAAGATTCAAAAGTGCCTGAAACCAATACAGCTGCTTGGTTTATGGCTCACATTGAAACCACAAATTATAAAATGATAAATCGCTGCTCAAAGCTCTTCCAGGAAAGGCTATGTTGTCAAGATTAAGTTACAACCTCACGGACCCGAGCTGCTGACTAACTCTCACACTTCTTTTCCTGCCGAAGATGTTTTTCCTTCGTGAATTTTCACTGTTTCTGAATACTTTAAACAAAGAAAATGACTGAAGGCAGGGAAAGCATCGGGGACTTCTTAACCCAAGGAGCTTTTTACAGGCTTTATTACGTAACGGCTGCTTTCGTTTTGTGAGACCCAAAGGAAGTTTAAGAAATCTCTTTCTTCTTGAGCACTTAATTGCCAGAGATCAGTGAGAAATGGCTTCACGTGGGCAGCTCCACTCCAAACTCTAGTTGGAAAGTGTAGCGTGTGGTAAATCAATGCTGATTTTAAGGAATTTGGGTCTTAAAGTATCTGTTCAGTGATTTGGGCAGGATTGCAACACAAATTACAGTATTTTGTACCCGTGAAATGAATTTTTTGGAATTCTCTTACAGGGTCTGGTCTAGTGACAGAGTATGACAAATAATTAGGCCACATGCATGCTTTCCTGTAATAATGCTCTTCTCTGCCAGGGTTTTGGCAGGCAGAAGGAAGCGGGATGAAATGCTTGTTTGAGGCCCCTATCTTGCCTCACTGCAGGGTCTGGCACACTGACCTCATTTTGATCACCTGGGGCTGCAGGAAGAAACTCAATCATCCATCCATCATGTTTCTCCAGCACAGCGCCTTGGTTACACAACTCTGATCCAGTTTCCCCAAAGTCACTCAAGTCTTGAGGACCATCAGACCATGAGTCATAATCACTTTAGCATTTACTCCTAAATTCCCTCTCGTTGATTTCACACCTCAGGCCCTTCAGTTTCTCTCTTTCTTGGGTTTCTTGGGTCCTGCGTGGCAGTTCTTGTTTTCTGATGTCATTTCTTGTTATTGCCCACACCAGCCACTGCAGGACCTGCCACGGCGACTCTTGTCTCTGCTTTTCTTGAAGTCAGGCCTGCTGTCATTACTGCTGCTTTTTCTGGGATACCTCAAGTTGCGGAGAAAGTCCTTTTCCTGTGATTATAGCTCTTTCTTCCAATTTTGGCTAGCCTGGCGTCTCTATGATTATAGTCATTAGGACTCCTAAGGCTAGGAGGCACTTTTTATTTTTTTATGCTGCCTTGTTTTTATTTTTTTAAATAACATGTATCATAATTTATTTTTGCAGGGAAGAATAAAGATGAAAACAATAACGATCATTAATCCCACAGTCCTGATAACCCTAACAGCATTTTAAACAATGAAAGTAATATACACACGGGAAGAAAATTAAAGCAATAAAAAGGGTATAAAAGAAAAATAAGGGCTTCCCTGGTGGCGCAGTGGTTAATAATCCACCTGCCATTGCAGGGGACAAGGGTTCGAGCCCTGGTCCGGGAAGATCCCACATGCCGCGGAGCAACCAAGCCCGTGCACCACAACTACTGAGCCTGTGCTCTAGAGCCCGCGAACCAGAACTACTGAGCCCACGCACACCTAGAGCCCGTACTCCGCGACGAGAAGCCGCCGCCAAGGAGAAACCTGCGCACCGCAACGAGGAGTAGCCCCCGCTCGCCGCAACTAGAGAAAGCCCGCGTGCAGCAACGAAAACCCAACGCAGCCAAAAATAAATAAATAAATTAATTAATTAAAAACACACAACAATCTTCCTATACTTACCATTCAACATTTTGCTTTTTTCACCTAAAATGCTATCTCAGAGATCTTTCCACCTGTGCGCTACAGGTATACTCCCTACTTTTTTAAAAATTAATTTATTTTTGGCAATTTATTAGATGTGCCCCCATTGGGGTTGTTTCTAGCATTCAGCCCTTTCTCATCTGAGGATACAGAGTTCTGGAGTCAATCAGCATAAGCTTCACCTGCCATAGGTATATTTCACTTTATCTATTTAACAAACATATATATCGTTTACTACCTGTCACACACATGTCCTAATCACCTTTAAAATGTTAACTCATTAATACTCATAATGATGCTTTTGAAGTAGGAGCTATTTAATCCCCATATTACAGATTGGGAAACTGAGGCACAGAGAGGTTAAGTAACTTACCTGAGATCACATGCCTGGGAAAAGGAGTGCTGGGATTCGAACCCAGGCAGTCTGGCTCCCAAGTCCATTTTCTTGACCTCCCTGTCCACATTGTGTACCTCTCTTTGATCTAAAATCTGTGGCATCACTTCAATAAGACCCTGAGTCTCATCTTGTCACATTTCACACCCCTACTGTGGATGGGAATTCAGCCTTTTTGGAATATACTTAGGAATATACAGGTAATTTAAAAGAGAACGTAACTGCTGAATCAACCCGACTCCTTAAACTACCAAGAGCCAGCTTTTCTAAGGACTGTTCTGCCAATAGCCAGCCAAAGTCAAGAAAGCCCTTCAAGTGATGATACCAGCATTGTCTTCAGAGGCCCCAGGTCTGGGCTCTCAACTCTGCCTCTCTGTGCCATGCTGGCCCGCTGAGCAAACTCACAATGCAGGTCAGCAGACAGCCTTAAAATAAACAAACATGTTTGTGTTGTACCCGGTTATGGAACAGTGTGTATCCAATTAGGTAGTGCAAAACTCATGCAAATAATCTTTCCTTTTTCCGATTCTTGTGGTGTATGAGTCTTTAACTGACTCGGCCAACTCAAATTCCTAAAATACTAATGTTCAGAAAGTCTGGTCAAAGTTTGCTAGTTAAATATGAAACCCTGCCTTCATCACTGCCCCCATTCCTACCCTCAAGCTACTTTAGCTTTTAGACATGTGTACACTAAATGCCTTTTTCTTTAAAGATATGGGTGAGATATTTCTTTTGGAGTATGTCCAGACAATCTGGCAAATCCACACTTGACATTAGCCACAGGGAAGAATATTTATTTTAAAAAAACCCAGAGGAACAAAAAATAAAATTAGGGCAGACTATGGACTTACCCTCTTTAGAAATCAGGATATCTTTCCACATGGAAGACCTTATCAAACTGAAGGGTTTTAATTTTTTTTGCTTTGTTAATGGAAAAAATATGTATACATACATAATTTAATATTCTGTAAAGTTCTTATTAATGATTAGAGTTTAATTTTTCATTTCAAAAGTTATTGCTTATTCTAACATACTAAAACCTGTGTTTTTTCCTTTTATAAATAAACTTCTATCTCTGGGTTCTGTCTTTTAGAAAGAAAGTACTTAAGGCCAGTTTTCTACCCCATCCTGAAGCTTAAATTTTGGCTCAAGGAGCTTCCTGTCCTGTTCCAGCTGTGACATGTTGAAAATAAACCTGGCAACAAGAGACAACTTGCTATACTTTCTGAGCCTTTGCTATGGCTCTAGTGCTTTATGTCTTAGGAAATAGGGTGGGAGATAGGGAGAGAATGAGGTGGGGGATCTCTGATGGGAACAGGAAATAGGGTCTTCCAGTCTTCCTAGGGCCTTCTTTCTACTCCTTTCGTCTCTGCATCATCCAAAGGGATGAATTGCCTCTATACATACAGACACACCTCACTTTACTGTGCTTCACTTTTTTGTGCTTTGCAGATACTGTGCTTTATATAAATTGAAGGTTTATGGCAACCCTGCATCAAGGAAGTCTATCAGCGCCATTTTTCCAACAGCATTTCTCATTTCATATCTCTATGTCACATTTTGGTAATTCTAGCAATATTTCACACTTTTTCATTATTATTGTACTTGTTATGGTGACATGATCAATGATATTTCATGTTACTACTACTACTCACTGAAGGCTCAGATGATGGTTAGCGTTTTTTTTAGCAATAAAGTATATTTAAATTAAGGTATGTACTTTGTTTTTTTAGATGTAATGTTATTGCACACTTAATGGGCTACAGTATAATATAAACATAACTTTTATATGCACTGGGAAACCAAAAAATTCATGTGACTTGCTTTACTGCAATCTTCACTTTATTGCTGTGGTCTGGAACCAAACCCACAATATTTCTGAGGTATGCCTGTATGTCTAATCCAACTCTTCTCACAAGGAGGTAGTTGAGCAAGAAGGCATTGCGTTTGGATGGGACTGTGAGCTTGTCTTACTTAATTACAGTGCATAATGCTGGAGATTGAACACAGGAAACTAGATCCTGGCAGAATGGCTAAGCCAAAGACAGAAACTGATTGAAAAAGAAGTGATCCATTTTTCATTAAAAATATCAACCACACACACACAAAATTAATCACCATACCCTCCCGCTCCAGTTTCATCTAATGGAAACTGCTGTAAACCCTGGTCCCTGCTGAAGAAGTAGGTCCAACAGCCATATTTTGTACCATGTAATCCAGCTGTCTGTTCTCATGGCTGATTGGACAAGAGGTGGATACCTGATTCAAGGGCAGTCAATCCATAAATCCACTAGATTCCCATGACCTGTAGCCAGCTATGAAAAGAGATGCTGGGCCAATCAGAGTCTCTCTCTTTCTCTCTCAGAGAGGTGACATGAAAGCAAAGAGATAAAGTACCAGTTATTAGCAGGGCAGATAGGTGGAAGGCTGAACTATATTTATAATGATGAAATCCCACAAACACCTATGAATTTCTATTAGTGAAATCTTTCCAGCCACCTCAAATTGAGAACTAGCTTTTAGCACTAGTTTCTCTGAGGCCAGCCCATTGTGGTTTCTGTTCTTGGGTTTCTGAAAGCTTCCATTATCTTATCATGTATTTTTCTTAAAATTCTTATACTTGAGCTAGCTGGAATGAGTGCCTGATACTTGTAGCCAAAAAAGCCAAAGTAAAGCATTATCAAACAGGCAGGCAAAAATAGAGCCAAAATAAAGGGGACTGAGAAATCAGGAAAGTCTAAGCCAAAAGCAGTGGGAGTAGGTGACTTTGTTAAGGCTCTTGAGGTTGCAAATACTGTTGCTGAAACTAACTCATACTGATTAAAGAAGAAAAAGGAAAAGGAATTCACATGTTTATGTGAAGGATGCTAAAGTAGCGGGAGGGCAGCCAGGACTCATAAAAACTAGTGTCAGTTCCTCAAAATGTTAATCATAGTGATGTTGCCATATGACCCAGTGATTCTACTCCTATGCAAACATATGTGCACACAAAAGTTGTGCACCAATATTCATAGCAGCATTATTCATAATAGGCAGAGTGGAAACAACTCCAATGTCCATCAACTGATGAATGGATAAAAAAAATTAATATACTCCTACAATGGAATATCATTTTGTTATAAAAGAAATGAAGTGCTGATACATACTACAACATGAATGAACCTTGAATAAGTAAAAGAAACTAGACACAAAAGGTCACTTATAGTATGATCCCAGTTTGTTGCTAGGGCCTGGGCAGAGTTGGGAATGGAGAGTGACAGCTAATGGGCCCAGAGTTTCTTCTGAGGGAGATTAAAATGGTCTGGAATTAGATAGTGATGGTTGTTGCACTATTCTGATTATACTGAAAACAACTCAATTGTATGCTTTAAAAGGTTGAATTTTATCGCATGTAAATTATATCTCAAGCTGTTATTACAAAAATTATATATATACGAAAGCAGAACAAAGCAAAACAAGAAAAAAATTGTGTCCCAAAGTGGAAAGCCAGGAAGAGAAAACCATACAATTCTCTTCTGCCCCCCTCCAAGCTCCCCCTCTCCCACTGCCAGGCTCTCATCTCTGCTCCCCTGTGGACATCTGTTTCATTCTTGTCTCTGCATTGCAATTTTAAAGAGTTTTTTCTTGAATGTTCTAAAGGTGGAAGGTGGACTATGTCTTTAGTGGCAACTCTTTTTATGTTCTTAAGGATCCAAAGAAATGACAATCAGTTGTTATTGGGGATGCCCTGGACTGGTGGAGTAATCCAAATGCAGACGTTTTAGATGGAGATACTGAGGTTTTTGTTTAATAACACAAAGAGCCATTCTTACTGGGGGCAGGTGTACCTCTGTCCAGATTATTGTAATGTCTCATTTCCTCTGTTGATGGTCTGAATTAAGCAGTTGGGGTCTCAGGACTTGGATCAAGAGGACTACAGGAGACTCTCATCCAGGAGGTGCCGCAAGCTCCCACACCACAGTGGTGGCTGAGAGCTAAGGAAGGGGACCACCAGGAGGGAGCCCCTAGAAAGAGCCTTACAGGGGAACTTTAGGAGCAGTGATATCCAATATCCACTTTTACGTTTTCTTTTTCTGCACTGTAATTCCCTTCCGTGATCCTTCAGACTTCATGAAGTTTGTTAAAATTGCAGCCTTACGTTAATGGCGTCATGGGAAATAGAAAGAAGGTTTTCATATTTCATGGTAAGGTAGATATTAGAGAGTGACAGCCAGCTGGAAAAGCTGTTATAAGATGGCCAGAGGTGACTGGGGAAGAATTCTAGAGCAGAGCTACTGAGTATAAGGTGACCAGTGGAAACCAGCATGGATTGCGGAATATGTAAATACCTGGAAAGAGGAAAGGAAGGTAATCCAATAAAGCTGGAAAATCTGGATAATCTCTTTCTCTCTCTCCATATGTATATAAATGTGTGTTGTGTGCGTGCGTGCATACGTGTATCACGTATTTATATCAACATTGGATTTATGTCATATACTTTTTCCCGTTATATCACGAGTTTTCTTAGTATCTTTAAATATTATTCAAGTATATAACAAGTATATAATGAATAATGACCTCTTGGTACCCTATGGTATGATTATGCTCTGATTTACTTAGCTAATTCCAATTGTTGGACTTTTTTTTCATTTTTTCACTTTTGTAAATAACACTGCAGTGACATATTCTCCTTGGTGTATTAAAAAAATTATTTCTCAAGATAAGTTCTCAGAAGTCCATTTTCTGTGCCAAATGGTATGAACGGTTTTAGCCTTTTGATATAGATTGACAAATTGCCCGTTGGAAAGATCATACCCAGAAGGACTCCATAACCATTACGCCCCCATCTTCACAGGGTAACTTGCACATTTGGGGGATGAGCTGTGCTCATTTAAAGAGGCTAAATGTGACAGACACAGGAAGGCATTTGCTTGTTACCAAGAGATTTCACAGAGAAATATGTCTCAATTTCCTTGTCAAAAGAATTGCCTTTCTTTACTTCCACAATGGTCTTTCTTTAGCAGATTTGGCTGTGAGGAAACACTGATATTCCTTACAGAGAGAACTCTCTAGCTTCCCTTAAAGGAAGCTTATTCTTAATTCTCCTCTCTCTACTTTGAAAGCAAGGTAAAATAATCTATCTTCTGGTGGCATGACTGAGGGAAAACCTTGTCTCCGACTCTCTCAAGTTTATCCCCACGAGTAGGTATCTTGCCTCTAGGTAAATGCCTGCTAGGTCTTACATAACATTCTTGGAGTGATCGTGACTTTACATATCATTATGGGGAATATTGATGGCAAAGTGTAATGCGGGCGTGGAGACCACTTACAGGACCAGACTGACGTATGTAACGTTGTCCACTAGAACATGATGAGTTTCAGGGCTGAATTGATGACGTAGCCATGAGAGGAACATTACAAGTGATGTGCTCACACTAGCTGTCCTGGCTCTCCCTTAAGGGCGTCCCTCAGTCCAAGGATAACCATGGGCAGCTCTGAGGCCCCAGCACCCCAAGTGTGCAGGAACATGTAGGGCACAGTCCACTCAGAAACATCTACCATGTTGTTGAGCCTGCTTCCAAACAGGAGCAAACTGTTCTCTGTAAACCGTTCAATTTCTCTGACTTCATTAATTCATGGGAAGTAGTCCTCTAGAATTCACTAGAGCTCCATTCTGCACTTTCAACACTTGACGTCACAAATCCTCCACTGAGAAGATGTGAAAACTAAGCAAGAGGTTTAGTTGCATCTCCTGAATCGTAACTAAATCATGAAAGAACCTGGACTGGTGTTTTACATTTCCTTTTATTTGTTTTATTTGTTCTCAACAATACTGTTGCTGACTACCAAAGTAATGCATGTGCATGGGAGAGATAGACAGAAGTACAAAGAATAAAATAAAAATCACCCATACTTCCAGAACCCAGAGATTGCCACTATTAACATTTTGGTAGATGTTTTTTCCCACTCTTTTATCCATAGATCTATAGACATACAGTCATCTCTTTTGTAATCCTGAGATCATACAGTATTAGCCTGCAATCTCCTTTTTCTCTGTCGTAGGTTGTTTTTGTGTTTACACCATTAAAAGTAATATTATGAGGAGACTTGGTAGATAAAGCTTTGTATGTAGCTCTGATTATTTCCTTTGGGCTTATTCCTCAAAGTGAAGTTGCCGAGTTAAAGGTAGTCACATTTTAGGGCTTTTGATAAATAGTACTAACATACCCTCCAGAAATATGGACCATTTTCCACACCTATTAGCAATATGTGAGACTACCTGTTTACCTGCCTCCTCATCTACACTAAACAGAATTCTTTTAAAGAGAACATTTCCAAACTGATTTCTGGCAAATGGTATCTCACCTTAATTTTATTGCTTTTTCGATTCTTCTTCTTAAACAGAATTATTGGTGATCTGTATTGCTTCCTTAGTGAAATGCTTGTTCGTGCCCTTTGCCATTCCTACATTTCTTGACCTGCCAACGGGCCACTTGGTGAGCCTGGTTTTGTGCAGAATCCTGGATGACTGAGACTGGCACTGATGAGAAGATGCCTTTCTCTCACCTTGTCCCTGGGAGGCCCCTGAGGCTCTTCCACAGAAATGGCTTCTCACTCTTGGATGAGAATGGTCCATCTCACACCATGGTACCTGGGTCATATCTCACTGCACAGGCTGGTGCCAAAATGCCACCATTTTGGAAAGAAGGTTTCAGGTCTGAGGTAATCTCATACCCATTTTAGTTTGTAGACTAACAGATTAATAGATCTTCCCAAAACTTCAGCTGTCACGGTTTCAATGGAAGGAAAGTGGCCAGGGAGGCCTTATCTGGAAATGACCATTCAGCTGAGTGCAAATTCCCAAGACCCAAGAATGAAACACCCCTATTGTGACTGGAAGGACTTTGATGATGAGCACCACTGGCCTGTGCAACTGGAAATGTTCTGCGTTAGACCATTTCCACCTCAATCAAGCACTCAGTGTGGGCAAAACCAAGTTTTAGATTAGGATGAGGGTGAGGAATGATATAAAAATTTCTTGACCACCTATCTGGAGACACACATACTCATGTGCCCACAAATGCATTCTGTTTGCATGTATTGTTTACATAAAATTACTAACAAAAGAAACTAAACGGAATGACATGATCAAAAGCAAATTATTCATTTTATATTTCTTTCTATCTTTTTCCAAAAATAATTTCTAAAGGCAAATTAATACAGTAACACCCATACAGCTTACTGCTCTGACGAATCTATGATAGGCACTCAGACTACCTCCCTTAAGTTTGCAGACAAAAAGGAAATTGCTTCTTAAACTCATTGGAAAAGCTTTACGTGCTTTAATTACATCCATGAAGAATCATAAACCAGGGATGGGAAATCTCCAGGTCTTTAGTCTTATTATTATAGTGCAAGTGTTTCATTGAGCTTAAGAACCACTCATGACTTCTTACTTTTCTAGTTACAATTTATCTTTTAAATGCCGGTTCTTTACTCATAGACTTCTGACATTTGGAGAAAGATTGATAATAAAATAAATCTTACATTTTATGGTTTTTGTTATTTAAATCAGAGGCCATTTTAACTTTATGCTTTTATAAGATTTCTTTACAAGGTTTTGATCATGTATTTGGTCATTTAGCTATTGGATTTAAAATGTGGTGTTTCAGGGCTTCCCTGGTGGTGCAGTGGTTAAGAATCTGCCTGCCAATGCAGGGGACGTGGGTTCAAGCCCTGGTCCGGGAAGATCCCACATGCTGCAGAGCAACTAAGCCCATGCGCCACAACTACTGAGTCTGCTCTCTAGAGGCTGCAAGCCACAACTACTGAGCCTGCGTGCCACAACTACTGAAGCCTACAAGCCTAGAACCTGAGCTCCATAGCAAGAGAAGCCACTCCAATGAGAAGCCTGTGCACTGCAACGAAGAGTAGCTCCCACTCGCCACAACTAGAGAAACCCAAAGCAGCCAAAAATAAATAAATAAAATAAGTAAATTTATTTTTAAAAATTGGGGGCTTCCCTGGTGGCGCAGTGGTTGAGAATCCGCCTGCCAATGCAGGGGACATGGGTTCAAGCCCTGGTCCAGGAAGATCCCACATGCCGCGGAGCAATTAAGCCCGTGCGCCACAACTACTGAGCCTGCGCTCTAGAGCCCGCGAGCCACAACTACTGAAGCCCACGCGCCTAGAGCCCGTGCTCTGCAACAAGAGAAGCCACTACGACGAGAAGCCCGCACACCACAACGAAGAGTAGTCCCCGCTCACCACAACTAGAGAAAAGCCCACACGCAGCAATGAAGACCCAACGCAGCCGAAAATAAATTAATTTTTTTAAAAAAATTGGTGTTTCAAAGCACCACAGAGTAGTGAACTTCTAGAAATGTGCAATCAAGATATCACCTAATGGTATAGCTGAAATTAAGTTTCTAGTTAATCAAACTTGGTTTTTATCAGATTATCCACAATATGGGACAAAATAAACATGGATAAGGAATATTTGACTTAGCTCTGTATGGGATATAAATTAGTAGAGGAAAGAATTTTCTGAGGAAATTAAGAAATTAATAAGGATAAGAAATTGTAATTTAGGGAATGGCTGTTATATTAGCTTATAGTACAAACAAACTGAAAAGTGGAGTAAGGAGGAGAGTAGTATGGGGCGGGGAAAAAGCATCTACTAGGTAACTAGTGAGAGTCTAGGAAATCAGGTTCTCCAGCCCAAGGAGGAAGCGGGAGAGAGGATTGGTAACCCTGGCTTGCAAGCATACTCAGGTACCCCAATTCTAAAAATTTGTGTCTTTATCATGCTTCAGCTCCAGTTAATTCTCTGCTTCTGCACTTCTTCATTCATTAAGCAAACATTTATTGAGCACTTGCCATATGCCAGGTGCTTGTCTAGTGAACAAAACAAAGTCTTGCCAAAATTCTTTAAACTCTAGCCTACATTTTCTTCTTTGACTTTCACACCAGCCTCTCAGTCTCCACCCCGCCCCCCAACCTGATTTCTTTCCCACTATCATGATAAAACAGCTCTCTAAAGACCAGTGACCTCCTAATCACTACATGGAGTGCCCCTTTCTCAGTTCCCATCTTCCTTGGATTCTGTAGCATTTAATAGCATCTGATTTCCATCAGTTTTTAAAACTCTTGTCTCTTTTGGGTTCTGTAATATGACACTAGCGTGATTTGCCTTCTATGACTGTTACTGCTTTTTCCCTGACTCGTTCTCTTGCCTCTTAAATTTTAGTGGTCCTTCCATTTCTACACATTGTTCACTTCCATTTTCTCTCTCTCAAATCTTTTCCCTTGGTAATTTCTCATGGCTTAAATCATTGGCTCTATTTAGAAGTATCCTAAATCTATATTCCCAGACCTAGCCCTTTCCCAAACTTGAATCTCACGTTTCGAACTGTGTGCTGGAGGCTTCCATCTGGGCATCTGCTCATGGTGCCAGTGCAATCTGTTTAAAACTAAAGGTAGTATTTTGTACCACACAAGGTTTTCAACTGCAAACAACAGAAATCCACTCTGGCTAACTCAAGCAGAAAACGAATTCACTGGGAAGATATCAGGTGGCTCACTGGGTCTACAGGGAAGCCAGAGGACCAAGCATGGAAAATGGGCAGGGACCCAGGCAGTCTAGGGCACAGAGAGCACGGCCAAGTTCACTCCATAGGAGGAATCTGTTGAGGACGCTGCCCTCGAGCTGGCTTTCTCCGCACACCATCAAAGCTGGTCTTCAATATCTCAGCCACCTTCCAGCGTGGTCCCTAACTGCTAGTTTTTGTGTTATTCCCCCCAGACTCAAAGACCTGGGCTGGGGCTTCCAATTGGTCCAGGTCATGTGCCTGGGCCCCAGCTGCCAAAGATGATTACTGATTCCCTTCAGTTTCCCACAGAGGGAAAGGGGATCCGACACAGGCCAACCAAAAAATGGCCATCGGGGCTTCCCTGGTGCTGCGGCGGTTGAGAGTCCGCCTGCCGATGCAGCGGACACGGGTTCGTGCCCCGGTCCGGGAAGATCCCACACGTCGCAGAGCGGCTGGGCCCGTGAGCCATGGCCGCTGAGCCTGCGCGTCCGGAGCCTGTGCTCCGCAACGGGAGAGGCCACAACAGTGAGAGGCCCGCGTACCAAAAAAAAAAAAAAAAAAAAGGCCATCAACCACTATATTTTCTTTTCCCTAATCACTTCATTTCCTTAAGTCCCCATTTGCATTTAATGCCACCACCATTCTTTCCATTACTGGGAGCTGAATCTAGATGATTTCTTTTACTCCTTTCTCTCCCTCAGCTTTTGAGGCAATCAGTCATCCAGGTTTGCAAAGATTTGTTTGTTGTTCTCATTTGTTCTTTTCCTTTACACTATTTTCTTCTTGGACCTTTCTGCAGCTCCTCCTCCCTCGTTACAGGCTTCAGATTGCATTCTCCACTTTCAGTGCCTCCTCCAATTTATCCCCCTGCAGGTTAATTTTTTCTATAGCAACACTTTGATCTTATCACTTGCTGCTGAAACTACATTGTAGACCTCTCAGCCTGGCATTCAACGATCTCCACAATAGAATTCTAATGAGACAGAGAGGCAGACTGGTGCAGTGGAAAGTTCTTGACCTTCAGATGCGGATTGATATGGGTTCAAACCCCCATTTTCCCACTTTCTAGTTGTATATTTTTGAGGCTCATTTTCCTGGTCCAAAAAACGGGAAAAATAAAACCTACCTCCTAGGGCATTTATAAGTCAGTTCTTTGAAGGTTGGAATGGTGTTATGAGCTGTATTTAGGTTAAAACATCAACTCACAGATGCTTATAATGAACAATATTCAACTACAGACCTGTCTATTTCAAAACTTTAAGTAAGGTTGTCATCAATGTGGTTTTAAGGAAGGCACGTTAGGATCAGTATGCTACATGTTTTGGGAGTTAAGTGGAAATCTAACCAACATTTATAGCATTGTTCCTAATTTCAAACAGCTGACTTGCAAGTGACCTTTTGGAAATATTTTATTTGCAAGTGGAGAACATCCTGTGTTATTAATTTTGGGAGTTGAATTTCCCTGACTGGCTGCTTTCCACTATAACATTGCTATTTTGAAGTATTTCCCTGCAGAATTTCAATTTTGTGAGAGGCTGCTATGAATTCCTTAAGGGGAAAAAGTATATAGTTAGGGTGGACAGATGAAAATTATTAGCTATTATTTCTAAGGCTCACCCAGCATTCTGTAAATGTGGTGAAGCTCTAGCACATAAAAAGAAACTTTAAAATTTGTTCCACAAACTCAACCAGCCCCACTTCATAGCATAAATTCTGGGTCAGCACTGGGAAAATCCAGCTCTGCAGCCCAGGCTGGGTCTTCTCTCTGCTAGTCATGAATGGCACCATCAGAGTGACCAAATTAACCTCAGTCAGCATTCGTTCACTCACTCATGTATCCACGCAGCAAATCCCCCTCAGTCAGGTGTGTTTGCTGAACCCCAGAGCGTAGATTTCAGTCTCATAAACTCTTGCCAAGAATTTACAGCACTGCTAATTGCTTGATTTTTTTCCCCTGAGGTCAGTAAGACTTTAGGTTGAAGATAACAATTGTACCAAGATTGGTAAAAGTTATTTAATAAGCATGATATTTTAAACCAGTCTCTGCAGATACAGTTTGTGGGTATGTGAGTTAATATGCATTGCAATGCATTTTTTGGTCTCTCTAATGTTTTTAAAAATGAACACATGTTAATTATATGATTAAAATAATACTTATGATTATTAAGTATTATTTTATGATTAATAGTATGATATGATATACTTAAAAGTGAAATCCCCTGTAACTCTCCCTACATTTTCCTTCCCCCACTCAATTTCACTTCCAGCGGCAACTACTTATTAACACTTTGGGGTATATCCTACCACACTTTTTTTCTTTTGAAATAAGTTTAAAGTTATCCCTAAGCATTCCTTATGGTTAGAAGCTAGAACAACATTGCCATTTAGCCTCTGACAGACCTTGGAACTCTTCCATACACTGCTTATGTTAAACATATTATAAAAACAAAGAACTAAAAGAACCCTTTTCCCCCCACTTAGATATTGTTAATTTCTGATTCTGAAGGCCAAAGAAAAACATTTAAGTTTTTTTCTCTACCATATTTATGCTTATGTGGACTATAGATTTATATAATCTACACAATTCCATGACCATAGGGTTTAGTTTTAAAAATAACATTAAGACAATGAAATAAAAGTGGAAAGCCCAGCATACTTAAAAAAAAAAAACAAACCCAAACTTAATTGCTCTTGATGTCACTTTAAAAATGTCTTAGGGAGAGAATGTCAAGAAACCAAAAAGAGTTTCTAGTTACCTTTCAAGGTCATCTAGCTAAGGAGAGCAAAACAAAGAAACAGTTATAGGAATTTTTATTTTTCTTCAAATCTTAGGTCAAGGCTTTGACAACAGGTGTTGTGTGTCTTCACAAGTATTCTGAAACCCCTCCCACAATAATCCTATTTTGACGTAGAGGGGAAGGTAGCTAAACACGGAGTCAAGATTCTGTGTATGAAGAAACTTTTTAATTTTTATTATTTGAGAGCTATATTTAGCCCTTTGCAATAACTGAGCTCCTAAAAACTGGTGCATATTTTTACACTTGAATTAAATTGTACTTAAAGGGTTCAAAGTAAGGGGTAAGGAGAGCTCTGTATTGAAAATAATCTAAAGATAAATCTTTTGTTAGAGTGAAAGCTCCAAATAACCACCCAGTAATTGGTAACTGTTTAGTACATTTGGATTTTTAGGTGTGTTTCATGATAATGTGAAACTATATTTTCATTTTGAGGGATTTATGTTAAATCTTTCACTTTATTATAGTAGTATTAGTTTACAAGATCTAATTTGATAAATATAATACAAAAAAATTAATACTGGCTGCTTTAAAGCAATTGGGCATTGGTTGTTGAAATAATGTTTTCAGATTGACTAGTTTTCAGAGTTCTACGTTTGTTTGATATTCACTAAATATCAAACAGCTACTCTGTAATAGGCACTCAGTATATAATGGTGAGTAAAAACAGACCCAATGCAAGCCTACTTTTAATAATATCAGCAGCTAATACTTACTGAGTACTTACAACATATGGGACCCTATTCTAAGGGCTTTTCATGTATTATCTCATTGCAGCCCCCCAACATTCTAGAAGTAGAAATAGTATTATCCTCATTTTACGGATGAAAAAACTGAGGCACAGAGAGATTTGGTAATTTGTCCAATGTTACATAGCTAGTAAGTGGTGGAGCTGGGATTTCAATCTAGGCAGTGTGACTCCGGAGTCTGCACTCTTAAGCACTGGGATGTACTACCTCTCCCATTTTCTAAAAGCTCTTCTTGTAGTGTACAACCTAATGGGTATGATACTAATTGAATAATCATTTAAGTAAATGAAAGATTATAACTCAGATAAATGCTATGAAAAGGAATATGGGAGAAACTATTTGGGTCATTGTTACCAAAATGTTTCTCTTTTCCTTCTGGTTACACAGACTATATTTCCTAGCCTCCCTTGCAGTTCAGTGTGGTGATGCAACTACTTCCAGATCATGGAATGTGGATGAAAGTGAGGTTCATACTTCCCTGTCTGAACCATAAACTTCCTGACTGACTCTCCCTGTTCTTCTACCACCACCCCTATCTGCTGGCTGAAAAGTGTGGACTAACACAGAAGAAGCCTTGAACAACTCCATGGAGCAGAGTCCCTGATGATATGCACTGGATAGTGATAAGAGTAAAAAACAAATTTATTGTATTAAGCCAACTGAAATTTTGGGATTTTTTAAATAGCAGTCAGCCTATCTTGAATGCAGAATATGAAAACTTGAAGTTGAATGCTGCTGTAAAGAAAAAAACCTAAAACATATTGCTTTGAATTTGAGGTTGGGTCAGGGATGGTATGGAAACAGATATTAGAGGTTGGAATACTCGAAAGTCTGTTATGTCGTGGCAAAAGATTTGCTACAACTGTTGCTTGTGACAATTAGAAGATGGCACACTACTTGCCTAGCAGGCCTAAAGCTCTAGAGGAAGTTTTTGGAAAGAGAGAGGTAGTGTGTGTTAGCTACTATTTCCTAACTTTAGTAAGGCATTACAACAAAGAGAAAAGCTCAAGCAAGAATTGGCTGGTTTGTAAGCTGGAGTAAAAGAGTTAGAGGAAGTCCAGAAATTTGGGGAATAAAAGATTAGAAAGCTGACTACTTCTAGACACCGAGATAAGAAACAAAATATTAAAAACCTTTGAGTAGCAAAGGTCCAGTTAGACCCAGACTCACTGCAAAGACCTGATTAAGATTGTGGTCTTCTCATCCAAGTTTAATGGCGTGAAGATAGCCCCCATTAAATTGAGAGAGAGAGAGAGAAACTGGGGAAGAAAAGCAAAGACATAAATCATGCTTGAGAGTTACGTATAGTAGAGAACTTTGGGTGTGGCACACGTTGCTGACTGGAAGCAAACAGATAAAAAGTCTACCAAGTTTTTGAGTGAATCATGTTCTCAAAGAAATCGTTTGATTATTTGAGTTGAAAGTAATCTTTGGATTTCATATTTGCACCAATAGGAAGTGAGCTGAGCAGCCTATGAGGAAGGTATATTCCCCAACACCCTCTTTTTGTAGAATAGCAAAGCTAGGGGCCCTGGAGTACAGTGGATAAGGGAGCTCCTTGGAAAGAAGAGTAAGATTTAAGCAAAGAACTTTCCTTACACTTCATAATATCTATCCCAGCAGAATTCTGTAATTGCTGTGGATGAGTGACTGCCGTATTTCTCCTCCCATTTGTCCTTTTTCTGAGTGAGGATTTATTTCATTTTTCCTGTCCTTTCCTGTATGTTTGTTTGTTTGTTTTAAATAAACTTTTGGTTGACTTTATTAGTTAGGATGAGCATGGATTATTTTTGTAAAAATAAAAGTAACTAAAACAGAGGCATACTTATCATGAAATTAATGAAATTTAAGCTCTAAGGGATTTCTTTCAAGGCTCCAGGAAAGTGTCTTTCCACTACAACCTCCACTTTATCACATTTCCCTTGATGTCAGGTGTTGTTGGAGTGACCCTGGATATTTTGGGTATCTGGCTAAGGGAAAGTTGAGTTGGGGATACATTTAATTTCAGCCTTAATGAAACATAATTACATGGGTTACAGTCACATTTAATTAAGTTATTGCTGGCCGTCTTTATTTAGCAACAGATTCCAGGAATATTCCGATGGCCCCCTGCACTGATTCACCTGGCATCCTGTCATGGAGGTTACAGGGCTAGAGGTTATAATGTGATATGAACACATGGCTGGCACTGGAAGTATGTGGGTAGTGTGGGAGAAACAAGGTTTGAAACATAAAGAGCCAGAAGCTAAGTCTAGGGAAAATCCTTCTAAATCCTTTTTAAATTCACCATACACTTTCTTTCTTTTCTTTTTTTAAAACGGGAATCACATGAAATGATATTAACCAGAATTCCTGCGGCAATATTACGAACAGCCTATATGATATGTGTGAAGTGGTTTTTTAGGCATCCCAACTGTCAAAAATAAAGACAAATTTGATCAACCATCAACTAGAGGAAAAACTAAAGTTCTTTTGTCCTCTCTATTAAAAACTCACTATCATATTCATAACACTGATCTCATAGGCTTGCTGTGACATTGAAATGGGGTTAGACATACAAAGTACCTGGATACAAAACCTTTCATATAGCTGGATCCCAGTACATAACATCTATTAAAAAAAGTTTTGCATGCAGACACAGAAGAGCAGCTGTCAGAACTGAGGTTGTCTCAAATATTAAAAAAGTAAAAAAGTATTGGAGATATGTTGGGCATTTAATTAAATGTCACATTTCTCAATTTTGTAATGTTTATAGTAGTTACAGTCTTCTTAAAATGTGTAATGTATTGTGATTTCTTTTCTTAGTCTAAAGAAATACTCCATTTAACCTAATTTTGTATCTGTACATTTTGTATTAGTTTTTCTTAAAAGGGCCCCGCAAATAGTAAATGCTTCAGGCGCCACAAAACATGGATCTTTCTCCGAATTAAAAATATACATACATGTGCTGTATGTCAATTATATCTCAATAAAACTGGAAGAAAAAATAAAACTGGATCCTATTCTTCTTTAAAAAATTTGGCAGTTTCTTAAAAAACTGAATGTACAGCTACCATACAACCAAATAACCCAATTCCAGGGTATTTATCCCAGAGAAATGAAAAGTATGTTCACAAAAAATACTTGTACATGAACATTTATAGCAAACCTATACATAATAGCCCTGAATTAGAAACATCCCAAATGTCCTTCAGCAGGTGAACGGTCAAACAGTGATAATCCACACCATGGAATTCTCAACAATAAAAGAACAAACTCTTAGTGCTCACAGTGACCTGGATGAATCTCCAGAGAATTACGCTGAGTCAAAAAAGCCAATCCCAAACTGGTACATATTATATGATTCCATTGAAATGACATATTTATAGAAATGGATTACAGGTTAGTGGTTGCCAGGAGTGAAGGAGGGGGTGGTATCAGGAGAAAAAAAGGCGTGTTTATAAAGGAAAACTTGAGAGATCCTTGTGCTCATGGAAATGATGGAAATGTTTTGTATCTTGATTGTATTAGTATCAATATCCTGGTTGTGATATTGACTGTAGTTTTGTAAGCTATTACCATTGGGAGGAACCTGGGTAAAGGGTATTCTAACACATACATGTGAATCAACAATTATTTCAAAATAAAAAGTTTAACTAAAAAATGTGTATATATGTATGTATACCAATATAACAATGCAAGTTCTTATTCTTTTAATTGATGTAAGGCACAAAGTTTTGCATGCAGACACAGAAGAGCAGCTGTCAGAACTGAGGATGTCTCAAATATTAAGCGATTAGACTTGGTAGCATCATACAGATATGAAAATGTCCATAGCAAAGGAAACACTGGGTAAATAATTTTGAAGAAACAGAAAACTTTAGACACCATTTTGTCTGTAATCTGAATTTATCTTGGCTGCCTTATGGCCATTCTCCACATAGTATGGTATTCAGAAGACACACAGGTCTGATATCCAAAAAAGAAATTTAAAGTAATTTAGATTTTTGGGGGAAGATTTTTAAAGAGGCACCAAAGGGAAGAAGTATACTGCAAGACAACAAAAAAATGTTTAACAATCCTTTCAACCATCTAATTCCTCTAAGTCCCTCTCATGACAGTTGCTACTTCATTGTTCTCATCTCCTTTTAGTACCTCCCTCTCTCCTGGAACTCTGTCTACAATGACTCTTATTCTCTTCTAACTCAGCTCTTTATTATTGTATAGATCAATTTAGTTCCTGGGCACCTTACATTTCTTCTCAGTAACTAGTACTCTGATCCACAAAACCTAGTCCCAAGAGGGACTTGGGAAATCACTAGAAGGTCTTTAGAAGGATGGAGAATGTGGGTTGGGGAGGGAGGAGGAAGAAGAACGCTGTGTATACTTAAAAGGTTTTGGTTACAAGTCCAGTCCTCCCTTTTGCAAATGAATAAAGTGAGGTCCAAATAAGTTTAGTGACTTGACAGTCACCTACTGAGTCACATGGAGTTGGGCCTGGAATTCAGGCTTACTTCATTTCAACCCTTTGTTATAGTTCCCTAGTAGGCAATCCTATGATATCCCCGATAAGGGGTGGCTTTGCATCCCTGGTGGAAAAAACACCAGGGGGATTAGGAAGCCTAGGTTCTAACTTTGCTTCTACCAGGCTCCATGAGCTTGCGCAGTTCATGTCTTTTCCAAGGCTCAGTGTCCTCCCTGAAGGGGAGGCAAGATGAACTCTTGGGTCCTGTCCAGTACTAACATTCCTTGCTTCTGGTATGTCTTAGGCTCTGCTGTGTGCCTTGGGTTGTGGCATGGTGGCCTTGAGCTAGTCAAGAAGACTCGCCCTCATTTGTCCCTCATCCTACTGGGGCAAAGGGAGAACCCGGGAAATTTGGACCCCTCCCCGCACTTGGTTGCCTCTTTAGTGTTCTTGGACACACGGGGTGACCATCTCCTGTTAGAGGGGCTCCAAACGTAAGCTCCAATGGGTCTCCGCGGACTCCCCAGGGGCTGCGAGGAAAAGGAATCCCTAGAAGCTCCTGAGGATCCCATGCCGGAGGTCTCCCCTTATCCCCACCCATTCGGAAGCAGTTTCAAGCTCCAAGTCCCAGGCCCTCAGCAGGCCCATCGCGCAAGCGTAGCCACCCCTCCCGCGCGCGGGGGGCGGAACCCGAGGCCGAGGCAAGGTGAGAGGGAAGGGTCGGCAAGACCCCGCCTCCGGGTCGTCACGTGGGAGGCGGAGTCGGAAGCGTGACGGCGTACGCGGGGGTGGAGCTACCGCTGCGCGCGGGCGCGGGGGCGGGGCGCGGCGGGGCGCTCGCGGCTGCTGTCTGGGAGGGAGGCCGGGCAGGCGGCGGAGCGGCGCGGCGCGGCTCTCAACCTGACGGGGAAGTGGTCCGGGCGTCTGCGGCTGACTGCCCCGTGGTGGACGAACGGACGACGGAGGCGGGAGGTGGGAGCCGAGCCGGGCGCCCGAGAAAGCTAGCGGGTCAGGCTCAGCGTCGGCGACCCTAGTCGGTCCGCTGAATGAAGTGCCCGCCCCGCTGAGCCTGGAGCCCGGCGCTTTCCCCGCAAGATGGACGGTTTCGCCGGCAGCCTCGGTGAGTACGGCCGGGAGTCTTCCCTCTCCTGCGCAGGGTGGGAACCTTGTTCCCTCCACACGCAGCCCGGGCCTGCTCTCCACCCTGCCCCTCGGGATGGCGGCACTGCCACTGCACATGTTACCTCGAGCCTGCTGCCCCTCTCCGGGCTCCGGTGGACTCAGAACCCCTCCCCCCATGCCAGCCCTCCTCAGCAAGACCCTCCTTTCCTCCCAGCGTCCTCTTCAGTGCGGGGCCCTTCTTCACCGTAGTGGGAACCCCTTCCCTCAGCGCGGCCCCCCAAAGCTGGTACAGCCCTCCCCATACACTCACGGCTCCCCCCACCTTCAGGGTTAGGACACCTTTCTCAAACCCTGACCCCTTTTCTGGGTACAACATTCCTCCCCCTTCCCACATACCGAGCTCTCTTTCAGGTTGGGGACACCCCTTACCCAGGCAGAGGCTCCCTTTTAGGGAAGGGACCCCCATTCCCTCTTCAGGAGGGGGGGCACTCCCCCCCGCCCCACCAAGTATTCACTTTAAATTTGGAGTCTTCTTTTAGGTATTTCTCAGAGTAACTGACAACTTCCCTTCACTCCCTCCACTTCTCTGAACATTTTGCAGTGGTGGAGAGAACCAGAAGCACTGAAGCATCATTTGCCTAATACAGGAAAGGAAGAGGTGCATCTGTGTTGGGGGACCCTCTTTATTTTTATTTATTTTAACATAAGTGGGGTTTTTAAAATTTATTTATTTTATTTATTTATTTTTGGCTGTGTTGGGTCTTCGTTGCTGCGTGCGGGCTTTCTCTAGTTGCAGCGAGCGGGGGCTACTCTTCGTTGCGGTTCATGGGCTTCTCATTGCGGTGACTTCTCTTGTTGCAGAGCACGGGCGCTAGGCACGCGGGCTTCAGTAGTTGTGGCTTGCGGGCTCAGCAGTTGTGGCTCGCGGGCTCTAGAGCACAGGCTCAGTAGTTGTGGTTCACGGGCTTAGTTGCTCCGCAGCATGTGGGATCTTCCTGGACCAGGGCTCGAACCCGTGTCCCCTGCATTGGCAGGCGGATTCTTAACCACTGTGCCACCAGGGAAGCCTGGGGACCCTCTTTAAAAGAGGAGTGAAAGCAGAACTATGCTTGCTGGCTCTGCACGCATGCTGGGGAGAAGTAATCCTGCCCAGTTAATCCATAGGAAAGGGGGCCTCTGACAGGGAAAGAAAGGATTCTCCATTTTTGGAATATGTTGTCTTTGTGGATTGGAGAAAGGGAAGTAGGCTGAAGTATCCTTTCAGTGTTCCCTTTCACCCAGATAAAGGTAATAAATTTTGTAATTGGCCAAGGGAATCAGAACTGAAGGCTGGTACTCAGTCCCCTATAATCTCTGTCTGGAATTACTATTCTTTGAGGCCATTGGAATCTGGTTACTGTAAAGATTGAGCTCAGCTGTCATGATGGTGAGAGAAAGTTTCTGCTTTGGTTGATACTGCAGTTAATGTGATACCTGCTGCTGGATTTGTATATTGAGTATTTTATGTGGAGGTAGATTGTATTCAGATGCCTTTCTTTGTATTTCTTGATAGTAAATTCCTAGTTGGTTAATGTTCATGGATCAGTGCATAATCTGGCCATAGGCCATACTTTATTCAGACACACTGAGATTAAATGGGTTTTTAAAAATCTAGACTTCCCTGGTGGCGTAAAATCTAAAATTAAAAAGTAGGTTAAAGAGCAATGGACCCATTATAGGTATTAAATAGTAAAAACCATAATTTTGGCCTTGACTTTCTTTGGGGAAAAACACACACACTTTCTTTGGGAAACACACACACAAGTACTTTGAGAGTGGAAATCCTAAAATAGGAGGCAACTGAGTGTTACTCTTTCCTCCCCAAAGGCACCTGTTGTCCATTATCTAACCTTTGATGTCTTATAATTCCTTACATTGTGAAGTTGTTTCATTCTTGGGCTCCTTTTAAAGAGGGATCAACTTTTCACTGCTTTTTTTTTCTTTAAGCCTTATGCCTGGGTTTATTCTCTAATCATATTGGACTGAAAGACTTGTCCTTTATGTTCACGAAGAGGTGATCATATACTTGGCCAAAAAACTGAGTGTCTTGGGGGATGTGGTGGGACTGAGATATCTCTGAACTGTGGGCTCCTCAGCCTGTAGGAATGGTGGGATCACTGCTCAAATTAGAATCAGCTTTTACTTCTTTCCTGTTGGTTCTGAGGACGTCGAAGGCTTGCGGAAGCTTCATCTTCTGTGTTTTGTGGGAGTCTTTCTCACTAATTTAAATTTATTTTGAAACAGTGGATATCCTTGTTAAACAGCTATCCCTTCTTATCCAGTTCATGAGGCAACTGATAGGAGAGACTGAGAGATGAAGATGAATTTTAGTTGAGGCTCCCACTTTTCATCAAGAACATTATAGCTGACCCTGGTGTTGAATTTTTTTATTCATTTGATAATTTTTTTATTTATTTGATGCCATCCTTGGATGGTACCTTGATGAGACTTCCTTTCTTTAAGTATGGTGTTGGTCAGGAGCAGGGGATATACCTGTATTTAAAGAGAGGAACCTATGTCAGCTGGGGGGCAAGAAATGGTTCCTGGCAGTATTTTTGGAGCTGCTTCTCATGAAGATACTTCTCAGCAGGAGCTCTGTGCTTTCTCTTTCTGTCCCCCTTGAAAGAGTAAAACTAGGCCCCATCTTAATTGAAACCTTAAAGAGTTGGGAGTGAGGGAAGGGTAATGCTGGTATATTTTATTGGTAGTCTTTAAACATAGCTTTACCCAGCTCTTGCCAAATTGCTTGTTTCTATTCCCTGCAGTTCATTAGTCTAGAGCTTAGAGTTACATTGATCTTTATTTTATCATCACGAGAGCCATGAATGTAAAGGCAAGTTCTTGTATTCTAGTAGATGTTTAAAAACTTTTTTTAACCAAACAAGAATTCAAAACATGTGAAGTTCTTCTGGGGTCACAAGTACTGAAAACATTTATTCTCAAGGAAGTGTATGTGTGTGTCTCCTTTTATGTACTAGATGAGTTCTTGAAAAAAAGTGTAAGAAAACTACATTTTTATAAGCAGGAAAGCTCAGTGCTTTGTAAACAATGGTTATAGAGAAGCTGATTATTTAAGGGAATGTTATGGTGCATCATTTCATAAAGTGAAAAACTTTTAAAATTCAAACTGTACCCTTGATTGTTGTGTGTTTAGATAAGGAAAACACTATTATGTGCATTTTATAAGATGTCTAATGGCAATTAAAACTGTGTGTAGTGGTTTTGAAATCACTGAGAGGAACATTAGGTGATTGTCTGTGGGTGATTGTGTTATATGTTCCACATAGAAATTATATACCTTTTGTATTACTTTTGTTTTACATAAAAACAACTAAAGGATGCTTTTAATCTCTACAGCTGATGAATTTCAGGCAGTTTGGCTGGCAGGTGGTGGTACCGTTTACTTCAGGCAAAGTGTCTTTTAGTTCACGAATAGGGTAATATAAAAAAGCAATACTTTAGAAACAATTTTTTTTTTAACTTAGTGAGGGGAAAACAATCTATCTTGATGTCCTGCCTCCACATCAGTTTAGAATACACACATACATGTACAAAACATATATACAGTAAATATTTTAAATCTCAGGTCTATGTGCAAAAGTGGGAAACTTGATACAGCTTTTTTTGTTGATTTTCTTAAGGCAGGGGTTAGGTGCATTTCATGCTTAGTTTTTTTAGCATCTCTTTTTCATAATAAAGATTTTAATTTTAAGACTTGTCTAGGGATTAGCCTACAGGTTTAGTCTGTGTTTATGCTTTAAAGAAAGCATATTGTTAACCACATCAATTTTAACTTTTTCTGCTCCAAAGGTTAAAAGCAAAACTCCAAAACTTCTTTTTAAAGGAAAATTGTAGTGGATGAAATTGTAGTGTTAGTATAAGAAATGTAACAGTCTCAGTGCAGTAGTAGTATGCTTCAGTTTATGAGATATTTTAAAACAATCTCTTTAACATCACAATATTAGCACTTATTTCTCATCTCACGTATACTCTTGCTTTCTTAAAGGAACAGTGTAGTATATGATTTTTAAATATTAATCTAGTCTAAAGCATTCTGTATATATTTATTCATATAAAAATGTTTCCCATGTAATAATATTACTTGGGGAATGTTTTCTTAACTTTTAATTTCTTAATGGTTGTCTCTTGAAGGGCTCAAGATAGGCTTACGTTGTAATATGGCATGAGTAGTAACTCGTACATCTGTAACATGAGTTAGCTAGAGTATTTCTTAACGTGTACCTATTTTTGTGACATTCTTATTGCCCTTTAGGAGCTTACTGTCTGGTTTTAAATACATATCTAGAGATATAAGTAAAGTACCAGAAATGGGAGTTGAAGGGGGAAGCACCATTTAGAATGCAGTGCTATGTATCAGGCGTGTAACTTCTGAGAGACAACGTTTGGAGATTCTGAATTTATCTCTATAGACTGGCCTTTTAAAACCATGAAATAATTTATTTAGAAGTCCAAATACTAGGGAATGATATTACTAGGTCTTTTTCTGCTTTGTATTTAAGTTTGAATAGCATGTAGGACAAGTACCATATTAATTTTATGTATATGAGTCCATTTCTATTACATGTAAAACTTCAATATTTGTTCATAAGAAATATGACAGGGCTTCCCTGGTGGCGCAGTGGTTAAGAATCCGCCTCCCAATGCAGGGGACAAGGGTTCAAGCCCTGGTCCGGGAAGATCCCACATGCCGTGGAGCAGTGAAGCCCGTGCGCCACAACTACTGAGCCTGCGCTCTAGAGGCCGCGAGCCACAACTACTGACGCCTGCGTGCCTAGAGCCCGTGCTCCGCAACAAGAGAAGCCACTGCAATGAGAAGCCCACGCATCGCAACGAAGAGTAGCCCCCGCTCACCGCAACTAGAGAAAGCACGCACGCAGCAAGGAAGAGCCAACGCAGCCAAAAATAAATTAAATAAATTAATTAATTAAAAAAAAAAGACAACATTTTGATTTTATTTTAAAATTTATTTATTTATTTATGGCCGCGTTGGGTCTTCATTGCTGTGCGGGGACTTTCTCTAGTTGTGGTGAATGGGGGCTACTCTTCATCGTGGTACTTGGGCTTCTCATTGCACTGGCTTCTCGTTGCGGAGCACAGACCCTAGAGCACACAGGCTTCAGTAGTTGTGGCACACGGGCTCAGTAGTTGTGGTGCACGGGCTTAGTTGCTGTGCGACATGTGGGATCTTCCCGTACCAGGGCTCGAACCCGTGTCACCTGCATTGGCAGGCGGATTCTTAACCACTGTGCCACCAGGGAAGTCCCAACATTTTGACTTTAAAATAGATGGATTCTAAAACTTCAAAATAGTCTAAGGAAATAATGTGCTTCCCATATCTGTAGTATATTTCTATGTCTCTGTGTGATCTCTTGTCCTGTAGTTTTAACTGTTGCTGTTATAATGCTTTAACTTTGCATATTGCTTTATAGTTTACAAAACTTTATCTCATTTAATCTGCACACTAACCTTGGGAGAGAAGAAGTTATTTCCTCTTTCATAGATGAGGAAACTAAGGTTCAAGGAGTTTGCAGTTTTTAAAAAGACTATTCAAATCCAGATTTTTCTTTTCCTTTTCTTTTTTTTTTTGGTGGGGAGCCTAATTTGTAAGGTTTGTATCCAATGAGAACACAGTACAAAAGAAGAAAGAAAAAGAAATTATCTTTTGTTCCAGTTTATCTGTATTCAGCTGACGTTGTCATGTTGATGTACTTGTTTTTACTCTTTTCCTATGCCTCCTTTTTTACACAGTGAAAATTATACTGTAGATATAATTTTGCATTCTGGTGGTTTTTTCATTAGATCCTAACCATTTTTTTCTTTCTTTCTTTTTTTTTTTTGGCTGCATCGGGTCTTTGTTGCCTGTGCGTGGGCTTTTCTCTAGTTGTGGCAAGCAGGGGCTGCTCTTCCTTGCAGTGCGTGGGCTTCTCATTGCCGTGGCTTCTCTTGTTGCAGAGCATGGGCTCTAGGTGCGCGGTCTTCAGTAGTTACAGCACGCGGGTTCAGTAGTTGTGGCATATGGGCCCTAGAGCGCAGGCTCAGTAGTTGTGACTCACGGACTTAGTTGCTCTGCAGCATGTGGGATCCTCCTGGACCAGGGACCGAACCCGTGTCCCCTGCATTGGTAGGCAGATTCTTAACCACTGTGCCATCCGGGAAGTCCCCATTTTTTCCCACTTGAACTCAGATTTTTCTGATGGGGTCCAATGTTCTTTTCCTTACACTATTACTGACACTTTATAACCCACTTGTACATTGACTCTAACATACCTGAATCTGAGCTCCTCATCCTCTAAATCAGCTTCTTTTTCTTATTTTCCACTGTCTGTAAGTATCACCCAGCCTTGAAATCTTAGAACCATGTTTGACTCCTGGCCATTTTTGCCTACCACATTAAAATCTCTTCTAAGACATATCAATCCTTGTCACCTTTTCCCATTCCTTACTTTCCTTTTCCACCACCACAGTTGAAGTCCTTATTTTTCTGTGTTTGGATTATTGCATAGCCTCAAGAATCTCCACTTGTTTATAATTTGTTGTGTGTGTGTGTGGGACCTTCAGACTAATCTTCCTTAAACAGTGCTTTGACTCTCCCATTCACTCTTTCAGATTGCTTCATTGCCTTAATGACTAAATTCAAGCACCTTAACCTTGTTGTCAAGGGTCCTCCATTATCTGTTTCTACTGTCTTAACATGTTCTGGCCTAATTGACCTATTTCTTTTTCCCCATATTTGATTGGCTTTTTTCCATCCCTGTGACTGTTCTCTTTTGAAGTACCCTTCAAGGCCCAACTCAAATATTGTTTCCTTTCTGAACACCTTTCGTTATTTGTTCTCTTTCATTCCCAGCTTAAAATATTCACCCTTGAACTTTTAACATAAGAACATTTTTAGGGCACTTATCACAGAATATTTCTTCTCAAAAGGTAGAAGTAATTATTACAAGTCCTAAAATTATTGTAAGTCTTATTTCCCCAGCCAAATTGTAAACCCATTGAAGGCTGACACTCTCATGTGTTTTTGAAATCTCATAGCAGAGCAGTGGAGATTTCATGACCCTATAAAATTGGGGGAAAAAATATTAGGGGACCAGTATATAATTGGCAGCTTACAACCTTCGCTCTTACCATGGTTGCATAAAAAAATAATAACTTGAAGACCAAAAAAATTATCATACACAATCTCAGAATCCTTTAAAATATTAAATAACTCTTTATGTTCTTGTTTTCTTCTTATTTCACCTGAAATAAATGAAAACTTTCTTCCGGACTTTTTTGGGAATATGATAAAGAACTCTGTGCCAGGTTCTAGGGTAGTGTTTTTCAAGTGCAGGTCTGTGCATCACCTATTAAGGATTTAGAAATCAATTTATTTGCAGTCAAGACAAATACTAAAAAGAATGAGGAGGAAGAAAGAAAGATTATAAAATATTGGTGCTTTGCATGATATTGCTTCAAGAAACTTAATTTCAGTTTTATATGTTTGCTTTAGATGGCAGTATAAAATGTCTTTCTTTCTAGGGGTCACAATCAGATGAAAGGTACACTTTTAGTGTCTGTTCCCTATCTTTGAGAGACTAGGTCGGAGGGCTCACATATATATATATATATATATATATATATATAAATGTGGATGAACAATGAGAAGTAGTTACAATGAATTGTGCTGTTTTTGAAAAGTTTTTAGAATCTGAATATAATGATTAGAATATAGTTAATATCAGGAGCAGCGAAAGTATATCTATAGTTCTAGAATCAGTGTAATTCAGGCAAACTCCATATGTGGAAATGTGGCTTTATGAAACTGGTAGGCTAAGGTATGTTATTTACTTTGCAAAGCATTCACTATATTGTTTTTTCAGCTTTCCTGATGGAGTTGTATGTGTCTTGACTGGTTCTCCACCTCATTAGCTTTACAAAATCTATCCAGTCTCTAAGGCATGGCTCAGGTATGCTTGTTTTTTCTGGAAGCCGCACCTAATTATTCTAGTGTTGCACTCAAACTACTGCACTGTAGTGCTCCTAAAGTAGAGGAGACCGAGTGCTTACACCTAAGGGATCTGGGAGTGTAGCCAGAAATTGAGTCTACTTAACTTAAAAATTCATATGATTATTTTGCAACCATTATAATAAAGATTAGTCCAGACAGGAATCATTGATAGATGCTAAATCTCTGGGGATATTTTTGATGAGGAGCAGAATGTTTGCATGGTCTTAAATATCTCCCCATATATTGCTTAGTAGTTAAAAGGGGAAAAAAATAGTAACTCTATACAGTGATGAAATCAGACAGCACCTTGAGTGCATGATCAAAATAAATAGCACCAGTGGACATTGTGTGCCTCTGAATGTGATGCCTGCGAAGAACACATCACTTATGTAGTTCGCCAGCCGGGAATGCATAACCTGAATGTAATCCTGAGGAACATTGAACTCCAAATGGGGAACATCCTGTTTTTTAAAAGGGTAGGGGGCGAGACTGTACTTTTTTAAATGTTAATATTATAAAGACAAAGAAAGGCTGTGGAAATGTTCCAGATTAAAGGAGACTAAAGAGACATGACAACTACTTGTAGTACCTGATTCTAGAATGGATCTTGTATTAGAGGGGGAAATGATATTAAGGATATTATTGGATCATTTGGCAAAAATGGAATATGGATGGTAGATTAGATAAAGGTATGGCATCAATGTTAAATTTACTAAAGTTGGTAACTATCCTAAGATTCTGTAACATAATGTTTTTATTCTTAGGAAATACACACTGAAATTTTTAGGAATAAAATGCCATGATATATAACCTACTCTCAAATGGTTCAGAAAAAATAATGTAACATGTATTTATGTTTTATATATATATACACATATATGTATATATAGAGCTATGTATTTACGTGTGTATATATTTGTATGTTTGCGTAGAGAGGAAGAGGGAGGGTGGAAGGATGCTCTTATGCAAGTAATGCAAATGAGTAAAATGTTAACAATAGATGAATTTGGTTAAAACTGTACAGGTGTTTTTTTGTACTATTCTTGTTCTTACAGCTTTTCTGTAAGCTTGAAATTATTTTTAAATGAGAAGTTTTTAAAAATCATATGAACTTTGCATTCAACTCCAAAATATTGCATTTTAAAAATAAAGAAATTGTTCCTCTCCCAGAAAATTCCAGGCAAACTCTTGGGATAAAACTGCAGCTCCAAGAATATGTTCCACGTATATCATGTGGTTTCCTTTTATCCCTAGGCTTCAGTTTGAGAAACATGCCTCTGGGCCAGAGACAGCTGTGGTTCAAATTTAGTCGACAGACATGTTTTGTTTGGCCCTTTTGAGTGTGTTAAAAATTGGGAAATTTCACATAAAAATCTGCGTCTTTGGTTTCTCTTGAAAAATGGAATGATATTGCCACTGTGGACTTGCATTCCAGATGATATATACTCACTGAGTGATGCGTCAGGTAAACAGCCTCAGTCCTTGCTTTATACCTAGCTTGTTTCAAGTATTTACCTTATTGCCTGGCCTCTATAGGCATATGTTTGCAGCCTTTATCTTGCCCAAGAGGTGTTGGGAGTGTCTTCTTTGTGGTCATGGCAATTTGAGAATTAAGTTGTTGAAATGATGCCCTAACACCTGCTAACATTTAAGTGTATATATCCTATAAACAAGGACATTCTCCTACATAACCATATTACAGTGAAGAGAATGAGGAAATTAATATTGATACATTACTACTATTTCACCCTCAGACCCATTCAAGTTCTGCTAATTGTTTTAATAATGTCTTTTATAGCAGAAGGATCCAGTTCAAAATCAAATGTTGTATTTAGTTGTCATGTTTCTTTAGTCTCTTTCAATCTGGAACAGTTCCTTAGTCTTTCCTTGGGTTTCATGACCTTAATGCTTTGCAAGATTGCAGGCCAGTTGTTTTATAGAAAGTCCCTAAATTTGAGGTTTCCTCCTGATTAGATTCAAGTTATGTATCTTTGGCACAAAAGCCACACAGGTGAAGCTATGTTTTGTCTCACTGCATCCTGTCAGGTGGCACACAGTTTTGATTTGTCCCATTCTGGTAATGGCCATTTTGAGCATTTGATTAAGGTGGTGTCTGCCAGGCCTTTCCACTGTAAAAATTACTTAAAAAAAAATCTTTGTAAGAGCTTCCCTAGTGGCACAGTGGTTGAGAATCTGCCTGTCAATGCAGGGGACACGGGTTTGAGCCCTGGTCTGGGAAGATCCCACATGCCGCGGAGCCACTAGGCCCGTGAGCCACAACTACTGAGCCTGCGCATCTGGAGCCTGTGCTCTGCGACAAGAGAGGCCGCGATAGTGAGAGGCCCGCGCACGGTGGTGAAGAGTGGCCCCCGCTTGCCGCAACTGGAGAAAGCCCTTGCACAGAAACGAAGACGCAACACAGCCAAAAATAAATAAATAAATAAATATATATATACATTTTTAAAAAATCTTTGTAATTAGTGTTTTGTAGGAGGTACTTTGAAACTGCAAATACTCTGTTCCTCATCAGACCTTCAAATTATTGGTTTATTTATATCTGTATGAATCAGGTATCCTATTTTTTTCCAATGGGTTATAATCCATTACTATTTATTTTGATACTCAAATTGGTCCTGTTTTGGCTATCGGCTACCCATTCATGCTGGCTTCTGTATTCTTTTGACATGTTCCCATCATTCTTTGAGGACTTTCTTGCTTTTTGACACAATGAAGTGATTCAGGTGCACAATTCAGCCCATGATAACTTGCATATATATTTTAAGTAGGGTTCAGGTGAGATTTTTGAATTAAGTCATTTTAAGTTAGCGAACATTCTTTATGGTTCTTGTAATTTTTTTTTTTTTTTTTTTTGCGGTACGCGGGCCTCTCACCGCTGTGGCCTCTCCCGTTGCGGAGCACAGGCTCCGGACGCGCAGGCTCAGCGGCCGTGGCTCACGGGCCCAGCCGCTTCGCAGCATGTGGGATCTTCCCGGACCGGGGCACGAACCCGTGTCCCCTGCATTGGCAGGCGGACTTGCAACCACTGCGCCACCAGGGAAGCCCCGGTTCTTGTAATTTTGTAACTGCATAATAGTTTATCTTACACTTAAAAATTGTGTTAAACACATGGACTAGACCATTAATGTAAATTAGTTTGAAGGTGTTTGCTCTTAAGTGGGAAGCCATTCAGGATGTTTGTTCTTATGTTTCTACATTTAAACAATCAGCAGTTATCTTAGAGCAAGGTACTGTTAGGTGGTGTGTGTTGTTGGGGGGCTTGGGTAAAAGAAAACAGATTTAAGCAGCAAAATCAACCTTTTTTTCCCCCTTTAAATGTTGTGATCATCTTTCCTTCTCAGTGAGTATAAATATAAACTTTAATGCATCGTATTCCATTATTTGGACATCTGATCTGCCTAAGCTGTGTATATAGAACATAATTTACCTTATTCTTGACGACTGATGGTGGTTACTATGAGCATTAGACATGGTTCTGTGCTGTAATACAGTGATGCCTCTGAGAGCTATTTGTGTAGAACTGTTTGCTCCATACATTCAGTGACCCTAGACAGTTATAACTGTCTTCCTTGCTGTTTGTCACCTAGTGTCAGTGTACTTTATCCTTTCCTTTCTTTTTATTTAATTATTTAAGAAATCTCACCCATAATATTTGAGCTTATATATCTGGAAAGATGACTCTTCTCTTATTAGACCTAAAATTTGACAATAATTTCTTAATGTCAGATATCCAGCCAAATATCCCTGATTGTCTCAAAAGTGTCATTTTACAGTGGTTTGTTTAAATCAAGGTTTAAACAAGATCGTACGTTGCATTTGGTTGTTATGTCTCAAGTATTTTAATCTATATATTTCCCTTCCCTTTTCTTTTTCCCTTTGCAATTTGTTAAAGAAGCTAGACCTTTTCTCCTGTAAAGTTTAACATAAGTACTGACTGTATCTTTTGGTGTTTTTTTTTTTTCAAACATATTTCTTTGTCTTCTGTTTATCCTTTAAATTGAATCTTACAGATTTTTATATATTTGATGTATTTTGATCTGCTACCATTACTCTTCTAAAATTTGATGCTTAGATTTTCCCATCTTTGACTTCTGAGAGTATCTTCACACTGCTTCCTGAGTCCTGGTCCTAGTGCTCTTTCTTAGCTTCCTTGCTTTCTGATGTGACAAGATGTTCAAACTTTTCTTTTACACTTCCTGTTCCAATTCTGCGGTCAGCTGTTTCTTTAAGAAGTTGTGGTTCCTGTTGGTAGGAAGTGGTACTCTAGGCTCTAGAGGTGCTCATTGTTAACTGAATTGGTTATTGTTTCTAATCTAGCCATTCTTTTGATTTCCAATTTTAAATCTGCTGTAGGCTAGGAAACCAAATAACAAAGCTGGTTTGACGTACATAAGGATTGTTTTGGACCTCAAAAAACCCAGAGATCAAGGTCTATGCCTTTTTAAATTGTATGGTGTAGCACCTACGGGGACAGAATCATACCTAATAAATATTGCTAATGTTAGTAATATGTGAATAACATAATACCAGATGTTCCTCAGAGTAAAATAATAGACTTCTGAATGAGGCCTTTAATAATAATAAAATACCTGAGCTTTTAGTTCACAAACTTGATGATATGTGCATGTTTTAAATTATAGACAATTTATGCTCCCTGTATTTACTTTTGTTGAGATTATCTTTCTTTTGTTTCTTTTGTTTCTTGTTTTTCTTTTAGGATAAATCTCTGGCTCAGTGAGGTGTTAGTATCTTAGAGAGTCAAATTATGCTATATTATATTTGTCATATTCCATAATAAGAATACACTTCTTTTCATTTAAAAACTTTTTTCCAGAGAATGTACTTCTTCAGACTTTCCAAAATTGATGAGTTCCTAAAGTTGAGATGACTTGCTGTTTTAAAACAAAGCTATTTAGTTTTGATATCTGACATTTTTCCTTAAATCATTTTTTACTCTTGTATGTTGGTCTCGAGCAACTGCTTATGCTGATCTTTAAGTGACACGTTAGAGCAAATGACAAAATTTGCATTTTTCTTTGAGCCATTTGTTCCAGAAAAGTGTCAAAACTGACTTCTGTTGATGAGTGAGTGGGAATTTTATTTTATTTTATTTTTTAATTTGAAGGATATCCTGTTTTCAGTTTAGTTGGGGCATAGCCTTTGCTTTTCTTTGACTGCTTTGAGTACCTCTTGGCATTCATCTTATTTCTTTAATCCTCTCCAGTTTTATTTAGTGAAGATATGTTTTTTGGCACAAACAACATTTTCTTAATTTTTAGGATCTATTATTATGGGTCATTTGAGATAAGGTATTGGGGAACAAAGTTTAGAATAAAGAGAATGGCTGGGAAAGTAATCAATATTTGACTAATTTTCTTGAAACTTTTGTGAGTGCTTGTGGGTGAGATTTAATGATTATATGCACACTGAAACTTGCACACTGTGAAATTCCTTATCTTGCTTCATTAGTGCATACTATAATGGAGCTAAGGTTATGGGTTCGAGTCTCATATAGGTCACTTTTTTGTGTGTGTTTCCTGGTCATAAACACATTCATTAAGTAAATAGCTTTCGATTAGCTTCTTTGGATCATACTCTGTGCTAAGTGCAGTGGAAAATTGGTGTATGAGACACTCGAAATCCCTGCTCTCATGAAGCTTATAATTCTGTGGGAGATTCAGGCAGTATTTATTCGGGAAATATTTATTGAACGCTTGGTATGTGCTCAGCACTCTTCCAGCTATAAACATAGTCCTGATGGAGCTTATGATGTTGGCTTTTAAAATACAGAGTAATAAGGATGGCGATGGTGAAGTATAGGAAGCTTTGGAAACAAAGGAGGGCTGTCTTAAACCTCCACCATCCAGCCTTTTATGGTTTTTTCAAATGCATGTCTTTGTTCAGGGTGTAAGCAGAAAAATAGAAGTCAGGTCACAGTAGCCCTCCCAGCTCTTGAAAATGGCTTAAAGGAATGACATTTAGTTTTTTTTCCCTATTCCCATACACCTGAGAAAATGATAAACTACCAACAGTGCTCACTTTTGTTGCAGTTTTCAACCTGTGCGGAGACCATTGTCAGCTGTGCTCTCCTGGTGTCGTCCTAATTTAAGTCAATGAATTCAATAACTTCTATCCTCTCTCTGTTATCTATACAAGTGGTACTTTTCTAAGGTATTTTTCTATGTGTTTGTTGCAGTATGAGTCCTGTGATTAAATCTATGGTCTTCAAAATACTTGCTTTAGGAAATAATCATTGATGCGGCAGGTTATGGACATGGGTAACTTTTTGAAAGGGAGTAGCAAAGCAAAGGCGCTAACCTTTATTCCGCTGTGATTTCAGGAACTATGTCAGACACTTTTCATAAATTAATAACTAAACGGCAAAAAAATTGTTAATATCAGTTTAAAAAAATACCCTCAAGGGTAACTTTTAAGTAGATTGAATAAAACTGAACTTGTTATTACAACCCTTCATATGAGGATGATGATTATAGTGACGGACTTCTTGTGACTGAAATGAACTATTGATGCCAGTATGAAAATCTAATAATTCAGCAAGTGCTACATGCCAGGAATTGTTTTCATACTGGGAATATATCAGTGAAGAAAAGAAACAAAAATTCCTACTAAAGTATATATTATAATGAAGGGAGATAGACAGTAAGCAATTTTCATGAAATTATTCACTCTTCAGACATTATTGACTCCTGTATAAACATTGATGTCTGCATTGTTGATTATAAATATACCATCCTTTTTTCATAGAATAGATGGTGATATAGCCTGTGTGGACTTTGGTTGTGTCATATAAGCTTAGAGAAAAGTAATTTTCGGGATGCAAAAACAGGTTGGTAAAACACTGACAACTGTGCTAAGCCTACTTTATCATCATACATCTTAGTCACTGTATCTGATCATATGACAGGGTTTTGGAATAGTATATATACTTCTTAGATGTCCATTCTCAGATTCTTAATTTGTCCTTTTTCATATTTAAGGCTTTATTGTTTACTAAAATACTTTTATGTGTTTGGATATGTATTTCCTTGAGTTTTAGTATTTTTTTTTCTTGTGGAAAAAATTAATTATATTTCTATAAAAACTTTTTTTCTTCCAGGTTAATTAGTATAGATCACTGTTTATCAACCTGGATTCAGGATCCCTATTCAGTTACTAAGGAGAATTCCCAGGATGCTTTGGAGCTCTCCAGACAGCTGTTCGTGGGTGGTAGTGAGGGTAGAGGCAAACAGTGGGTTGTGTGACCAGGGTGAGGTCACCTCTTTTACCTTCTGGCCCTCTTTCTTTCCGGACTTTAACACCTACTTTGGTACTTAAAGCAGTTTGGGCTCTTGCTGTGCTCTGAACAGTTGTTTAGTAGTAGCACCTATAAGGTAATGTTAGATGTTTTTTTGATGGGACTCACGGGGGTGTGACTGTGTCACAGCAACAACAAAAAAGTTGTTTCAGGAGTTTGAAAACCATTGATGTAGTTTTAGGCAGATAGTTTTAGGCAATGTTTTAATGTCTAGAAATTAATGTCTTCGCATTTGATCTTTCCTGCTCTCATTTAACCTGCATATGGCCACTGGATTATTCTTTCAATACAGCATTTTTATTGTCACTCTCCAGCTTAAAAGGTTTTTATCATTTTCAGTTTCTGTGAGATAAACTCTTAGCTTGGGCCACCTGGCTCCAACTTTACTTTACCAGTCTCACCCCTTTTTGGGGAATGTTATGTGGATTCTCTCAGTATCCCTTTTCTTGCCTCATTTATTGCTACCTTGTTTCTTCTTATGCCATTATTTATTATATATTACATATATAATATATTGACAGAGTTGCCATAATACCCTAGGGGAAATTAGGGACTTTGAAAACCAACAGGTAAGATTATGACACGTTCCTAAGAGTTGTATGAGAAAGTATCTTTAGAGCAAGGTTTTGTGAATTGTTTTCTTTTCCTGCTTATTAACCTGTTCCTTCCTCTCATCACTGGTATTTTGTATAACCCTGCATAAGCCAATCTGCTTTTTTGCCAAACCTCATTGGACTTCCTTAAAACTGAGTATATTCTGTTCCTTTGGGAATTTGGTAGTTTTGTTATCAAATACAATGCATTCTTGATAGCAGATTCTCACAGTCATTTGTTTTAAAACATCACCGAACACCTCATTATCATATCTTGATTTTAGTGAAAAAGAGTAGAACTACAGAGTAGTTTTGAGAATTCAAATTTTTAAAATCAGCTTTATTGAGCTATGGTTTACCTGCGATAAACTATGCCAATTTCAATTGTATAATGGGTCTTGAAAATTTTGTATAGTTGTGTATCCACTACCACAGTCAAGATATAGACCATCTCTTTTGCCCCAAGATGTTCCCTTGTACCTCTTTGCAGTCAGTCCCTTCCCTCTACCCCCACTGATCTGCTTTCTATCCCTATGTTTTGTCTTTTCTATAATATCGTATAACTGGAATCTTATAATCTGTGGTCTTTTGTGCTTTTAACTTAGTATACTTTTTAAAAATAAATTTATTTATTATTATTTATTAATTATTTTTGGCTGTGTTAGGTCTTTGTTGCTGCGCGCGGGCTTTCTCTAGTTGCGCGAGCGGGGGCTGCTCTTCGTTGTGGTGTGCGGGCTTCTCATTGTGGTGGCTGCTCTCGTTGTGGAGCACATGCTCTAGGTGCGCGGGCTCAGTACTTGTGGCTCACGGGCTCTAGAGCACAGGCTCAGTAGTTGTGGCGCACGGGCTTAGTTGCTCCGCGGCATGTGGGATCTTCCTGGACCAGGGCTCAAACCCGTGTCCCCTACATTGGCAGGCGGATTCTTAACCACTGCACCACCAGGGAAGTCCTAACTTAGTATACTTTTGAGATTCATCTGTGTTGCATGTTTCAGTAATTTGTTCCTTTTTATTGCTGAATAACATTTTATTGTATAAATATACCACTATTAGTTTATCAGTTCACCAGATGATGGGCATTTCAGTTGTTACCAGTTTTTGGCTATTAAGAATACAGCTGCTGTGAACATTGGAATACATGTCTCCCTGTAGCCCTGCAGCCACTAGTCTACTTTCTGACTCTATGCATTTGCCTATCCGGTGCTCATTTTTTAAAAAGTGGGTTGTTTGGCTTATTATTAGGTTTTGAGAGTTCTCTGTATACTATGGATGCAAGTCCTTTATCAGTTATGTGTTTTGCAGATATTTTCTTCCAATTTGCAGCTTAACTTTTCACTTACTTAACAGTGTCTTTGAAGAGTGAAAGTTTGGGGTTTTTTAAAAGTTAATTTTTATTTATTTATTTATTTATTATGCTGTGGGGCATGTGGGATCTTAGTTCCACGACCAGGGATCGAACCGAAGCCCCCTGCATTGGAAGCGTGGAGTCTTAACCACTGGACTGCCAGGGAAGTTCCTGAAAGTTTTTTATTTTGATGAAATCCAGTTTATCGATTTATTAAGATGAAGTTCAATGTATTATTTTTTTCTCTTATGGTATATTTTGTGTCCCATTTAAGAAATCTACCTAACCCAAGGTCACAAAGATTCTGAAAGAAAACTCTTTCTCTGCTCACAACACTTCTGACACCAAATGTGTGGGTTTTCCACACCAGGTAATTCTAATACTACCTGGAATTAGTGCAGATCCTGCAGGTTAAGGGTTCAGTCCCTCAAGACTGCCTCCCTGCTCCAGATGCCAATTACAAGTTCAGACTTCAGGTACTTCTGACTGACCACTTATAAATGCGAGATTTTCATGCCCCCTCCTTGGGTTTAATAATATGCTATAACAGTTCACAGAACTCAGGAAAACACTTTACTTACTATTACTGGTTTATTATAAAGGATATAATGCAGAAATACCCAAATGGAAGAGATGCATTGGACAAGGTACTTAGGAAGGGGTGTGGAGCTTCCATGCCCTCTCTGGGCGTGTCACCCTCCCAGCACCTTGATATGTTCATCAATCTGGAAGCTCTCTAAAGCCCATCATTTAGGGTTCTCTTGGAGGCTCCAATACATAGGCATGATTGATTGAATCATTGGCCAGTGTGGTTGAGCTCAGTCTCCAGTCCCTCTCCCCTCCCTAGAGGTTGAGGGGTAGGACTGAAAGTTCCAACCCTCTAATCACAGGGTTGGTTCCTCTGGTAACCAGCCCCCACCCTCCAAAAGTCACCTCTTTAGCATAAACTCAGGTATGGTTGAAAGGGGCTCCTCTCACCCCTATTACTCAGAAAATTCCAAGGGTTTTAGAAGTTCTATGCCAGGAAATGGGGACAGAAATCGAATATATATATATATTTCTTATTATGTCACAATTTCTCTCCTGTTATTTTCTTCTAGAAGTTTATAGTTTTTGCTTTTGTTTTTAGGTCTGTGATCCTTTTAGAGTTAATTTTTACATATAGTATAAGGTAAGAATCAAGGTTCATTTATTTGCACATTGATATCCCTTTGTTCCAGCAACATTTGTTGAAAAGATTAGCCCTTTTCCTTTAAATTGCCTTGGCACCTTTGCCGAAAATCAATAGACTACATATGTGTCAGTCTATTTTGGACTCTGTATTCTGTCCCATAGATTGTTATGTTTATCATTAAGTAAATACCACACTGTCTTGATTACTATAGCTGTAAAGACTTCAGTTAAGTTTTTTTATATTTGAAAAATAATTTAGAGGAAATAAATCTTTTTTATTAATTAATTAATTTATTTATTTTTGGCTATGTTGGGTCTTCGTTTCTGTGTGAGGGCTTTCTCTAGTCGTGGCGAGCGGGGGCCACTCTTCATCGCGGTGCGCAGGCCTCTCTTGTTGCGGAGCACAGGCTCCAGACGCGCAGGCTCAGTAGTTGTGGCGAGCGGGCCTAGTTGCTCCGTGGCATGTGGGATCTTCCTAGACCAGAGCTCGAACCCGTATCCCCTGCATTGACAGGCAGATTCTCAACCACTGCGCCACCAGGTAAGCCCTAGAGGAAATAAATATAACTTTAAAACTTTGTAGACTGACAGAAAATCACATTAATTCAGTGATTGTTGTTAACATTTTATATTCATACTTTAGCGTTTACCTTTTAAAATTACTTTCAGGAATATGATCTCTTGATTCACTAACAATTTTAGGAGTTAGAGCAGACATTAATATCCATATTTCATAAATGAGGAAGCTATAATATTTAAATTTTTAAAATTAATTTTTATTGGAGTATAGTTGCTTTACAGTGTTGTGTTAGTTTGAGATCATACAATTAATAGTTTAAGATCATACAAGTAGTGTAATGAAGGAAGAACTAAAGCCCAAATGTTATGCCTTCAAAAATCCAGTATGCTTTCCACTATACCACACTACTTTCATTTGCTACTCTTCTCTTATGTTGAATGTTGGAGAATGAGTGTTTTATGAAAAATTCAATCAGTAAATTTAATTCAGTTAAAGTGTAGAGCTATAGAAGAACCAACATCACAAGACACATTAAGAAGTTAAAACTGGGCTTCATTTTTTTTCTCCGGTGGTGTGTTTTACAACCAGAATAGGTATTTATAGTTTCGTTTCATTAAATGAAAGCTGAAAAATTCCTTCTAAAAGAACTGTTTTAAGAAATGAGGGTATTCTTGCCAAAGTGAGAACAAGAACAATAAAACTTAAATTTTAGACTATTTGAGTGTGTGTGTGTTATCTGTAGTATTCTCTTATATTGCCACTCTCTTAAGTTCTTTCCCCCAAAATCCCCACAACCTCAGATCATAGTTAAGAGGTTTTTGCAGGAGTACTGGTAAAAGATGATGCCAGCTGGGGTTTGTGTGGAGGTGAAAGAAGTGGTAGCATTTGGAATGTATTTTGGAGAGCCTGTTGATGTGCTGATGGATGGATGTAAGGGATGAAGAAAAGGAATGAATCATGATCCCATGATTATCCACTCGTAGTGTTTTAGCCTGATCAACTTGGTGGGGCTATTTACTTGGTGTGGGGAAGACTTAGATGCATTGGAAGAGTTACACAGTAGAGGAATGGAAATCAGATAGAAGCTGTTAAAGCCCTCTTAAAAAATTTTTTTAACTTAAAAATTTTTTTAACTTAATTTTTTAAATTAATTTTTATTGGAGTGTAGTTGCTTTACAATGTTGTGTTAGTTTCTGCTGTACAGCAAAGTGAATCAGTTATATGTATACATATAGCCTCTCTTTTTTAGGTTTCCTTCCCAGTTAGGTCACCACAGAGCACTGAGTAGAGTTCCCTGTGCTATACAGTAGGTTCTCATTAGTTACCTATTTTACACATTGTAGTGTATATATGTCAATCCCAATCTCCCAGTTCATCCCACCCCCCCTTCCCCCCTTGGTTTCCGTAAGTTAGTTCCCTACATTTGTGTCTCTATTTCTGCTTTGCAAGTAAGTTCATCTGTACCATTTTTCTAGATTCCACATACAAGTGATATTATACGACATTTTTCTCTTTCTGACTTACTTCACTCTGGATGACAGTCTCTAGGTCTATCCACATCTCTGCAAATAGCACTAGTTCGTTCCTTTTTATGGCTGAGTAATAGTCCATTGTGTATATATACCACATCTTCTTTATCCATTCCTCTGTTCATGGACATTTTGGTTGCTTCCATGTCCTGGCTATTGTAAATAGTGTATCTTCTTGAATTATGGTTTTCTCCAGGTATATGCCTAGGAATGGGATTGCTGGGTCATATGGTAGTTCTATTTTTAAAATTTGGTTTTTATAGAAAGTAATATCACATCTCAGACTGAGAAGATAGAGACGAGATGAAATTATTTATGCTCTTACCTTTCTAACAGTCATTTAAAGTGTTTTGGTGTGTGTGTATTTACAGTCTTGTATAGAAGCTGGCAAACTTTCTATAAAGGCAGCTACTCAACTCTGTTGTAGCATGAAAGCAACCACAGACAATATATAATAATTGGGTGTGCTTTGTGTTCCAATAAAACTTTATTGATGGACACTGAAACATGAATTTCAATTAATTTTCACATATAGCAAAATATCCTGGTATTGAGTTTTCTTGCAAACATTTAAACATGTAAAAATTATTCTTAGCTCACAGGCCATACAAAACCCACTGGCAGACCAGATTTGTCTTATGCATTTGTTTTGTGATTACAGTAATATAAGCCTTGATAAACCTAGAGTTTATGAAGTACTTTTATATTATTTCTTTTAATTCTTGCAATAACTGTAGGAAATATTTACCATGCTTAACATAAAATGCACATTATGTACATAATTGAGGGCAAGGATGTGCATTATAATTGGAATTCTTTGTCTCTTACCTCCACTTCTCTGTGTGTATTGATTTTGTTCTTTGAAGTAACCTTTATTCAGCAGCAGGGGTCATCCCAGTAGCTCTGCAACTGCATCCTCAAAGTTTCCTTCCCTTAACACTAATTTGAAAAATCCAAGGACAGGACTTTGGTCCTGCTTACATCAAATTTTTATCCCACTGCTAATCATTATGTTTTTCGGAAGGGCAATGTCATCATGTAGGACAGTAACAGTTCTCTTTTGGGACCAATGTTTAGAATAATAGGAGGGGGATTTAGTAGTTTCTCAAATGAAGGTCTAAAGGGTAGCACACACATGGCCACCTGGGGGAATTATGATTTGGACAGCCATACCAAAATCATGTGTATTTACAATCATTGTTTAATTTTCGGATTTAACTTTGTGTTCTTTTCATTTACTTGTTTGTATCACACTCAATTCTCTTTCCTACATTCTAGTTTTCATTGCTACTTACTTGTTTATGTATTATTAACACCATCTCAAACTGAATTTTAAAAATCCCTAGTTTTGAATGTCTCTTTCTCAAGATTCTAGGTCTTATACCTCAGTGAAAGTTACTCTTTTCTTTTAAAAAGTTTGTACTCTTTCCATTGTTTCCTGACCACTCCAGTCCCTTAAATACTAATACACTTTTATGGCAAAGATCTTGGTCCAATCTCTTGTCACTTCCATAACAACAAGGATAGATGAGAAATAAGTGAGGATCATTTGGAAACTTCAGGCACTAAAATATGAGTATATTTAGGTAGAATAATTGGCTTACCCTAGAATTCAAAAGCCCCCAAAGCAGTTGCTGCTGTCTTAGAGTTTTCAGAGTAATTGATTCCACTCTCACTTTCAGTTTTCTCCAGTCGTTATCTAGAGAACCCGAGATTCTTGATACATCTGTACAAAGCGTTCAGGGTTTTGCTACTGTAGAGGAGTGATAGGTGAAGCCCAACAGTAGTAAAATTGTTTTGCAGGATCTGAGATTGTAGAGAGTTATGGCTGGGAGGCTGTGGAAATTGACATGTTTCGGCTGGTTGGATCCATTAGCTAAACATTGGTCTTTAGCTGCATCACAGCATGCTTCATAGTAAATACTGCATAGTGTGCGGACAGTTTATTCTACTGAAGGAAAAATTAATAAAAGGTGGTTTGAGGATGAAGAATTAAAAGAGGAAAATCATTTAGAGTTATGTCTGTTGTATAATTGTTTAGACGGACAGTGGAAAAATTTCTTAGGAAAGAAATTACTGTCGAGGTTTTATTTCTTAGGGCCAAACCCAATCTAATGCTGTAATGAGGACTAAAACGATTTAACTTCATTTAAGTTTTGGCTGTTTTCATCTCAGATTTCTTAAAGGGACATTTTTATATACTTTGTTTTAATTTTTTCATTTCTGTTAATTTTTAAGAGTTATATACATTCTTATTTTTAAATGTGCTGATATTACTTTATTGTCAGATGGTTGTAAGATTTCTCTTTTATCATTTTTAGGGCAATTCATGTTTTGCTTATTTTAAATCATATTTGTAATATATTATTTTTTATAGCCTGTACATAAAATACATATAAAGAGATGGTTACCATAAACTTTTCACTTCTAATGTTAAGGGTTTATTTATTTATTTGTTTTGGGGTGAAGTAGAAAAGAACAGCTTTATTGCTTTGCCAGGCAAATGGGGACATGTGGGCTAGTACCCTCAAAACTGTGTGTCCCAAGCCAGGGCGGGGGGGGGGGGAAGGGGGGGCAGGGGCGGGGCGGATTTGGTGAGGAGTTTTATAGCAATGGTTCAAGGGCAGGGTTGCTGATAAGGATCAGGGTGTGTTCAGGGCCTGCATTCCTTTAATCTGGCCTCAGGTGGTCTCTGGATGAGCTTCTGTGGTTCTCCAGGTTTTGAAATGGTGACCTTCTCTCTGGAATGAAGAATGTTTCATCAAGTCTTCCATTTGTTGGAGGGTTTTACTTCTGGTTTCAGGATTTAATGAAGCTCAGGTTCTTGATGTCTCATCGCAGAAAGAATTCAGTGAGAGACAAAGTGATAGGTAAGAAGTGGGTTTATTTAGAGAGAAACACACTCCACAGAGTTTGGGCCGTCTCAGAAGGTGAGAAAGGCCAAGGGTTTATTTAAAAATTAGAATATCCTACAGTATTTGTTGAAGAAAATCAAGTCTTTTAAAATAAGATTGACAAAATTGTATATATTTCAGTTATTTTATTTTTCACTTCATATGCTTTCTGTTTGATTATTTATACTTTTATTGTGGATTTGTTGTACTTATGTACTCTGAATACAAGTCCCTCCACACTGTGGCTTGTGTAGTTATTTTCTTAATGGTGTCTGTTTTTTTTTTAAGATGTTGGGGGTAGGAGTTAATTATTTTTGCTGTGTTGGGTCTTCGTTTCTGTGCGAGGGCTTTCTCTAGTTGTGGCAAGTGGGGACCACTCTTCATCACGGTGCGCGGGCCTCTCACTATCGTGGCCTCTCTTGTTGCGGAGCACAGGCTCCAGACGCGCAGGCTCAGCATTTGTGGCTCACGGGCCCAGTCGCTGCGCGGCATGTGGGATCCTCCCAGACCAGGGCTCGAACCCGTGTCCCCCGCACTAGCAGGCAGACTCTCAACCACTGCGCCACCAAGGAAGCCCTTAATGGTGTCTTTTGATGAGTAGGAATTTTAGAACTTTTGTTGAAGTCTAATTTGTCATTTGTTCCCTATGACTAGTGCTTTTACTTTTAGATAAGTGACAAATTAATTATACTTCAAATTAATTATAATTCAAATTAATTTCTGTATGTGGTATGAGATAAGGGATAAAGATAATTTTTTCCTTATGCTCAATAACAAACAACACTGTTTGTTAAAGACCTTGCTTTACTTTCCTATTAGGCTTGAATATTACATTATAAAATAATTCTTGAAGCAGTTACATAGTTAGCTAGCTCATTGGTTATAGCAACTGTGCTTCCGAGTTTAGTATTACAGGTTCATTCCTTCAGGATCCAGTTAACTTGGCCTTGTTTTGTGGCCATAGATATATTTCTAATCTGCTTTAGCCATTTGGTAGACTTGTATTGTTCTGAAGTAAGAGGATATAGCCTAACTCCATTGTGCTACCAAATAAAACATTAGAGCATATCCCCTAATGATAATTCACTAATTTGATTTTGTGTGAAAGACAGTACATTATTACATTTTTAAAGCATGTAGTATGCATATTAATATAGTGCCTAATGTGGCATGCTCAGTTTTTGTGTCTTACTAAATAAGCAGAAATACATTAATTCTAGTGAACATTAGGTAATAATTTTCCAGAGTTTTGTATAGAGTAGAAAATAGAGATGTGACATTATGAAGTCCATTTGTTGTTAGGTTTTGTGGGTAAATGATAATTATTATAAAAAATTTAAGACACAGGAAAATTTTAAATGTAGTTCTACATGTACTTGTGTCAATATATAGACACATTACATAGACCCAATCATTGGTTTACAGTTTTGAGATACCAGCATTAAACATGAGTTATCTTTTAAGAGGCTGAATTTGAATTATATTACTCTGGTAGGATTTGTGCCAGCCTTTGGTTAATCATTATCTTGTTGATTATGTTTGGTTGAAGATGACTCATTTTTCAAGGAGCTTTATTGCAACATTACATATTTACTACAGGAAGCCTGGACGGAAATGGAGAATCAGGTCATCGGAGATTTTTCTCTCTAATCTTTATTGTACCAGGTGTTACTAAAGTTAATTATTTGTCAATAACTGAATTCTCTGTAGAGCCTAGTATTTCATTAACCAAATGGTATAGGATTAGTTATTCCTTTTTCATGGCAAACAGGTATATGTTTGATGATTGTTTAAATATTGATCATACTTCACATCATACTTTTGACTACATTTAGATAAAATATTTTATTTTCGTTGAGTATTATAATTGAGAGTTTTGAAATCATAGAGATTAGAGTTGATGAAGATGTGACTATATTTATATGCTGAGGGCAAATGACCAGTAGATTGGTCAGATGTGAGGGAAGGGGGCCATGTATGATGGACATAAGCTTTCCACAGATAATAGTAGGGGATGTACTACGGAGCACTAGGGGAAGGATTAGTTTTTAACCAAAGAGACAGCTGTTTCACTGAGTTGAGAGAAAAGGAGGTAAGGATACTAATTTGGGGAGGGGTATTTCTACCTGCGGTCTGCTCTTCTCTCTTTAAAAGAAGAGGTGAGGACACTTTCAGAGAGTACGTATGAGGTAGAAATGGCGGAGTTGAAAGCTGGAAGAGAGTTGTAAGAATTTGAGGTAGTTACTGAGGCTAATGGGAGTGGAGTTTACTTGAGAAATGTAGAGAGACTCAGATGAGTTTTGATGGCCATGGATTTTGTGGTGTCCTCTGTGTTGTGTATCTTCCTCCCCCGCCCCACGCAGTACTCTGGTAAACGTGGGGGACAAAATTTGAGAAGAAGGAGAATGGTGTGAGAAGAAGCAGGGACCAAAAAATTAAAGGTATTGTAGTGAGAGTGATTGAAAGGCTATATCTTGGATGTCTAGGCGGGATAGGGAAAGAAGTGAAGCCAAAACAAGGCTGATAGGGAGAAAATGGAGGCGCGTAACACCAGAAGTTTCCATGAAGCTAGAGTAAAGTGTGATGGGGGTGAAAAGTGTGAAAGAGCTGCAGGATAAGGATAAGAACTGGTGGTTATAGGTCAAAGCCATGAATTTTAAGATTTCAGGTGAATAATTGTTCTGGGTGATAAGGTCTAGAGTGGTCATAGAGGTAGATTGTTCAGTTGAGTATTGGAGGTAAAGACCAGTGTAGTTGGATATCTCCTCACTCCTTAAGGAGGAGAGCAGCTAGGATGTTCACATGGATTTGGAAGTCAACAGGTTGATGATATCTGAAAAGACAAGTGAGGTAGTGAGACAGGCATTAAAACTTCTCTGTTAAGTTGGGGAGTGACTGGGAAGTTGGTTGATGATAATGATGAAGTTTAAGTAGAGCCTAATTACAAATTCGGGAGAAAGTAGACTTTTGGAGTAATCATCTATGTGCCACAATAGGAAGAAGATAAGAAAATGCTGATATCTCCTGGTCTATTGTATGAGGTACAGAGAAAGATAGGTGGAATGAGGTTCTGTAAAGGGTCTAGGAAAGTTTATTCATGAAAGAAGGAGCATTGCAAATGACATAATGAAAAGCTTTGGAAAGGAAGGCGACCTATCAGGAGAGAGGATGGGTAGGAAAGAGAAGGAACCAAGCTTTACAGAAATTTGAGGTCTGTCATTTACTAGTCAGATGGTGAATGTGTTAGGGAAACAAAAGTGATTTATGTGTTAATGTGGAAGCATGGAAGGAGACCATTTGCCATGAGATGGTGATATGATACATGGCACATCATTTATGCCAGTATCCAAAAACAATTTTGTATGGTATCATTCCTTAATGAGATGAACAATGGTTGCTTAAATAAGGTTGCTAAGATTTAGAATAGAAATACCAGTGCTCTGTACATATGAGTAAGGAAGTAAGAATTTCAGTGGTAATTACTTAATGACCTTTGCTATATATACATATGGCTACAGACAGCAATCTTTTGTGAATTCAGTGTAAATGCTTATGTGGATAAATATTAATTTGTGGTTGTCAAGCAAATTAGTTCATTTAACAAATATATATATTGAGTTCTTATTTGCTGGTCATTGGGATCAAAAGCTGTCTTTTGCTTGAACCCTCTCTAGTTGAAAAGATAGTTTCAGGGGGACTTCCCTGGTGGCCCAGGGGTTAAGAATCCGCCTGCCAATGCAGGGGACACGGGTTCGAGCCCTAGTCCGGGAAGATCCCACATGCCGCAGAGCAACTAAGCCCATGCGCCACAACTACTGACCCTGTGCTTTAGAGCCCGTGAGCCACAACTGCTGAGCTTGTGTGCCACAACTACTGAAGCCCACGCGCCTAGAGCCCGTGCTCCGCAGCAAGAGAAGCCACTGCAATGAGAAGCCCGTGCACCACAACGAAGACCCAAAACAGCCAAAAATAAATTTTAAAAAATAAATTTAAAAAAGAGAGTTTCAGAAATTATGGCACTAACTCAGACTGAAAAACTTTCTTTGTAGAGACAATAATCCTCAAGTTCAGCAGTTTGGCTCCAAACATTACAACAATTCTGAATACCTAAAGGAATATCTAACTTTTGGGTAGGACTGTGATAAAACTACTTAAATGGGTGAGACTGTGATAAAACTTTACTTATAGTCACTGAATGTCATGTAATTTTCTTGGGTCCTTTAATACTGTTCTTTGAATTCATTTTTCAGGTGTTTAAAAATATGAAAAATCATTCTTGGTTAGCTGGTCCTACGAAAGCAGGTTGTGGGATCAGATTTGGCTTGTGGGCAGTAGTTTGTTGACCCCTGCAGAATGGCTTGATGTAATTGTTCTTTACCCTACCAAGGATAACAGAAACGGAGAATTCTTAACAGTTATTTAGAATAAACTAGTATTGTTAGGTACAGTTACAAGTTAGAAGTGAATCTAGGTAAATGTTCTTTTGAGCAGATATTCATGAAATGCTAAGATTATGAAACTCTTTAGTATTTTATTTCTTATTACCATACCATATGCTTTTAGAAATCATAAATATTCAACTCTTAGTCACTCCTATTAAATTGCCAGTTTGTTCTATAACCATCAAAATATTTTGATTCTGGGCCTTTTCTTTTTGTAATTTGATTCTTCTGTTAAGGGAAAAGGGGTGTTGGAAATATAATGAAGCGTTCTCAAAAAAGATGATTCGTGCAGAGTTTACAAAATTGGCATCTTAGATTACAATTTGTTATTAACCTTGTAGAATGAATTTAGTGTAAGATTGGTTTATGTGCAACAAAAAATACTTCCAGATGTGATCACTGGTATATGATTCTGAATTAAAATGCTTAATGAAACTTTTAGTGTTGACACTGATAAAAATCTGTCCCTACACATAGTGAAGTTTATCAGCAAAAGTTTACCTTTTTATATTTGGCAAGGAAAAGAGATATACAAAAATTAAATTAGTTTCAGTTTCACCGATAACAATTATAGGTATCGATGGTGATAAATGGCCATTTATAATGACTGTATGGTTGGTGCTGAGCCAGCTTCCCTGGCCTGCCTAACCCACAATAAGGATTCAATATACGTGTCATACTAAATTCTGTGTCAGCAGGCACTCAAGTGGAGGAATCAAAAGATCTGTTAGTACAAAAGGAAAGGTTCTTTTAGGAATTGTTAAGTTGATTGAATCAGTCAGATTCTAGACAGAAATGGGGAAATTACTTGTATTAATAATACTATGTCAGAATCATTTAGTGGTTGGCTATTACATATAGTATGATATCCAATTTTCTTTGGGGTAGGATTCAAAGCACTCCATAATTTGGCCCTAGCCTTTCTTTCCAGCCTTGATTTTCATTCTCTGGTGTTAACAAACTGTGTAGTCAATCTCTGTTACTCATTTGTCCACAAATATTCTCTCTGGAATTTTCTTCTTTTTTCTGCCTAGCCAGGTTTTGCTTAAACTTCAAGACCTGAATCCAGTCTCTTTTCTTTCAGTAGGACAACTTTATCCATCGTGATCTTTTTTTCCTCTAAATTTCTAGCACTTACTGCTTCTCTCACACATTTGACAGTTACTGCTTTGTGACACTTCTTATAAAAATATTATGTATTTGCTTTGTCATCCCAGCCAGATGGAAAACTCCTTGAGAACAGAGACCATATCTTGTACTTGTTTTGATGTATTTCAGACCTTGGGAGGAAAGTAAAAACTTCATGAATTCCATGTTTGTGGGTATGAAATTTTTTTTCTAAAGTGTATTATTTCTCCTTTCTTTTTCTTCTTCAACTTTTATTTTGAAATAGTTTCAAATATATGGAAAAGTTACAAGAATAGTTCAAACAAATGAAAGTTCTTCACTCCGATCCAAAATTACTAGCATTTTGCTGTGTATGCTTTATTGTTCTTTCTCTACATACATTTTTTTCCTACTGAGCCATTTGAGAATAAGTTGCAAATATTATGCCCCTTTATCCCTAAATATCACAGTGTACATTTCCTAAGAGTAAGGGCATTATACAACCATAGTACAGTGATCAAAATCAGGAGATAAACATTTGTACAATACTAGTTTTAAATCTGTAGACATTATTTATATTTCACTGATTTGTTCCATGTAGCATTTTTTTTCCTCTGTTCTAGTCCAGGATCATGCATTGCATTTAGTTTTTGTTTCTTTAGTCTTCTTGCTTTCTTTAATCTGGGATTGAACCATTCCTCAGTCTTTTTTTTTTTTAATGAGATAAACATTTTTGAAGATTACCAGCCATTTATTTTGTAGGATGTCTCTCAGTTTGGGTTTGTCTTATGTTTCATCATGATTAGATTTAGAATATGCGTTTTTGGCATATGTATACTCTATAAGTGATGTTGTGTCCTTAGAGTGTATCATATAAGGGGCACGTGATGTTTTTTCTGTTATTTGTGATGTTTTCTTTGAGCACTTGGTTAAAGTGGTTCTTTTTTTGCTTAACAGGACCTAAGTGCTCTCCTACAGTGGAGCTAGTTAATATAAGAAATAGTTGAGGGCATTACCTACATTAACTTGAGGGATATCAACTTCTGTTTAATTTGGTAAATAATAAAATTTGAATCATCACAGTGAATTTTAATAGTCACTAGTGAATTTGAATAGCACAGCGATCAAGAGAGGCCTGGACATTTATCCAAACACATTCTAAAGATTACTGTAAAGCTGTAGTAATCAAAAAAGTGTGGTGTTGGTAGTCGAATAAATAGGAAAAATATTTTGAAAACAGACTCAAACATATAAAGTATTTGGCATATGATGAAGGTTACATTTCAGATTAGTGGGGAAGAGGATGGATTCATTAATGAATTATATTTGGGAAAAATAATTAGAACCATTATGTATCTGTCACATTCAGTTGCAAAAACCCAGAGTCTTCTCTAGCTAGTTTGAGCAGAAAGGAATTTATTAAGTGGTACTAAATGGCTTCCAGAGTCATTAAGAGGACTGAAAAAAAACAGACTATAAGCTAAATCTCCAGGAATTTAAAAAAAAAAAAAAAAAAAAAGACAAGCTTGAGTTCAAATTCTGGACCTCCAGTGATTGGTTATGTAACCTTTAGCTTAACCTCTCTTTGCTTAATTTCTACATCTGTAATATGCAGATAATTTAAATACTTTTTGTAGGTCAGAAAAACAGTTGCATATTGACAGTTTCATATGGCTCTGTCTAATATTTCTGGATTTGTGAAGATTAAATGAGACAGTGCATGGAGGACTGAATAAATCGTCAATACACATGAGTTATGTAACTTGTTATTTTCAATATATTTCTATAAAAATACTTTTAAAAGATGTCAACATGATTATTGATTACATTCTAAAACGAAGTCATTTTTGTATTGGGTATACAGCACCTCTATCTGGTATTATCATTTAGTTTTACATATGTGATTTTCAAACATAACCAAAATTTTAATAAATATGTGTATAACTAAATATATGTGTATATATATACAGTCTCCAAATATATGGTAATATAATAATATTAGGTATAACTAATTTTCACATAAATAATTTTAAAAATACAACTAATACCTCAAGAGTGATTGAAAATGTCTTAAGGTGGTTTGCCTCCGCACTGAATGATCTTGGACTGTAGGCCTTTGATTTCTTGTGTCTTTTTAAAAATAGTTGTGTTCTTATTGGTGAGCTGTTCTTGCTTACCTTAGCAGCTTCACCTGAAACACTTTTTAATTTACTGCTTTTCATTTGCTGTGAGTTGGAAAACCAGATTACTTTGGTTTGTACACAGTTTTAATGAACTTAGTTAAGATGTAAATTATGAGGGCCAGAGGAACCTTCCTGAAAATAAATGAAGTGGTTTTCAAACTTAGTATTTTAACTTCATGGTTTCAGTTTTAACTGTTTTAGGCTCTTTTTTTTGGTTACTTCCTGGTTCTTGGCTCAGTTCTGGTTGGTTGGAGCTGAAAAATAAATGACTTCTCTGTGAATTTGGCATAAAATAAAATGTTAATTCACCTTTCCTTTCCTGATGAGTCATTAATTTCCTGATTGTTCTATATTTTAGACAGTCATATTTGATCTGCAGTTATATTGGTAGGACTTCTTCCCCTAACTTAAATGTTGCAATACAGGTTTGTAATGGAGAGTCCTCTGAAAATGGTAGTATTTGGAGATGAGCATGCTTATAGTATTGACACCTCCTGGAATCAGACGTGAATGAGTATTTGAGATCCTGCTTTGTGATGGCCACTCAGATTTTTGTCTCATCTCTTCTTCTTCACTGGACAGATACAAATTACATTGTCTACCACGCTGGTTTTCAACCCCATTTGTGTATTTATTCCACTTGTTCTTCCCACTTACCCTGGAAGAGAAGTCTTATTTTTATCTTTTGAGTAGAGAGGTTAGTGATTTGTTTAAGAATATTTGTTACGCTCATAAGTATTCAGATTTTGAGGTGAACTTCCATTCTCATACCTGCTTTGAAGCTGAAGCAGTTTTGCCTCACATCATTTAGAACTAGAATTTTTTAAGGTACCAATTCTGTATATATGTTTATAATCAAATAACTAAGATAGACTTATATTTAAGATTTTGTGTTCGCAATGGTTAAATGTTGTTTTACAATATATATTTTTGGAAGCCTATTTCCTTTCTCTTTTTTACCTTTTATTGTAAAACTAAAACAGGTACAGAAAGCCACACAAATGTATAGCTTAGTAAACTACAATACTGTGAAGTGAACACCCTTGTAACCACAGTTCAGAAGAAGAAATAGACCTTTGTCAGCCACTCCAGAAGCTCTTACATATGCCCCTTCCAATCACAGTGTCTTCTGTCCAAAATTATCTACCAGTCCTGACTTTTGTAGTAATCACTTCATTTTTTCCATATGGTTTTTATCCCCTGTAAGTATCCATCACTGGGCACTAGAGTTTAGTCACACTTTTTTTTTTTTTAAAGTACTTACAAATGCATGTATTTTTATCGGATTATAAAAAGAATGAGAAATTATAATAATAAAAAATATAATCACTAATATTATCATAGTACTAAAAGCAGTTATTTGGAAACTCAAGGCTCCACATAACCAAAAATGCGATTTCAAAACATGAAGTAATTTTTTTAGACACATATTTTACCTTCTGTGTGTGTGTGTGTGTGTGTGTGTGTGTGTGTTTTATACACAAGTACCACAAAGAATAGTATTTTAACTTTACTTCACTCAACATGCATCTTTTTTTCCGGGAGAATGTGTTATATTCCTTCGTACATTGAATAACATATCTACAGGGCTTTAACAGCTTATAAAGCACATATTCATGATCTGATTTAATCCTCACAAGAGTCTTATGATGTCTGCATATTCTTCTTTCCATTTTATGGGTAAGGAAGTGGTATAACTAGTAGGTGGTAGAGCCTTGATTGGACCTTGTGATTGAAAAGGCTTTCTTTCCTTCTAAGTGTTTTCTGAACTTCAGTCATCTGAGTACTACCTTCATAGTTTTTCCCAGTCTCTTATAACTGGTACTGTTTTACTTAATCATTTTATGTGGCATGACCTTTTTTTTTTAATAGACTATTTAGAACAGTTTTAAATTTACAGAAAAATTGAGTAGATAGCACAGAGTTTACACATTAACCCCTGCGTGCAGACACATGCGCGCACGCACACACACACACACACACACACATACACATACATGCATGCACACACAAAGCTTCCTCTGTTATTAACATCTTATGTTAGTATGATACATTTGTTACAACTAACAAACCAATATTGATACATTATCATTAACCAAAGTCCATAGTTTATTCAGATTTCTTTAGTTTTTACCTGGTGTTCTTTTTCTGTTACAAGTTCCCACCAGTTGTCATTTCTGTTTAGCTCTTCTTGGCTGTGACAGTTTCTTAAATTTTCCTTGTTTCTAATGACCTTGACAATTTTGAGGAGTATTGGTTGAGTACAGCGTAGGATATCCCTCTACTAGAATTTGTCTGATATTCTTCATGATTAGACTGGGGTTATGGGTTTTGGGGGATGAAGACCACAGAGATAAAGTACCATTCTCATCACATCATATCAAGGTACATAGTAGCAACATAATTTATGACTCTTTTTATTTAAATTTATTTTTGGCTGTGTTGAGTCTTCCTTGCTGCGCATGGTCTTTCTCTAGTTGCGGCTAAGCGGGGTCTACTCTTCGTTGCTGTGCACAGGCTTCTCATTGCTTTGGCTTCTCTTTTTGCGGAGCATGGGCTCTAGGCGCCTGGGCTCAGTAGTTGTGGCTCGCGGGCTCTAGAGCACAGGCTCAGTAGTTGTGGTGCATGGGTTTAGTTGCTCCGCAGCACATGGGATCTTCCCGGACAAGGGCTCGAACTTGTGTCCCCTGCATTGGCAAAGTGGATTCTTTTTTTTTTTTTTTTTTTTTTTTTGCGGTACGCGGGCCTCTCACTGCTGTGGCCTCTCCCGTGCGGAGCACAGGCTCCGGATGCACAGACCCAGCGGCCATGACTCACAGGCCCAGCCACTCCACGGCATGTGGGATCTTCCCGGACCGGGGCACGAACCCGTGTCCCCTGCATCGGCAGGCGGACTCTCAACCGCTGCACCACCAGGGAAGCCCAGAATGTCTTATAAATGTTTGAGACTATTTTGGGGGGTCATTTTTAGAAGCTTCCCTTCCCCAACAAGTCACTACTAAAATTCTATCTTAGTTTTCTTCTCATTAGAACTTTTTTCTATCCAATTAACAGATATATTGACATGACACTGACAGATACATTTACTGTATGTATGTTATTTGGTACCATAGTAAGGCAGATTATTATCCCTTTCTTGCATTTCTGTATCTTCATAACATTTTCCAGTGTTCCTTCTGGGGCAGCATTGTACCACAATATATTGATCAGGACTTGGGAATTAGGAAAGCATATCTGCAGATATTGTAAAAGCAGCTACTAGAGAAAGAGGATTTGACACTATTGTATAGTAGTAAAGCACTGGAATAGGAGTTTGGAGGCCTGTGTTCTAGTCCTGGTTCTGCTCTGTGTTATATAAACTTGGAAGTCAATTTCTGCATTCTCATTTGGCTTATGTGATCTCCAAGCCACCTTCAATAATTATATCGTTTTACACCATGGTTCTGCAGATAAATTAGCGTACAGTGTAAAGTATCAAGGGTAAAATGTTGGAATGAGGTATCGCCTCACACCAGTCCGAATGGCCATCATCAAAAACTCTACAAACAATAAATGCTGGAGATGGTGTGGAGAAAAGGGAACTCTCTTGCACTGTTGGTGGGAATGTAAACTGATACAGCCACTATGGAGAACAATATGGAGGTTCCTTAAAAAACTAAAAATAGAACTGCCATAGGACCCAGCAATCCCACTACTGGGCATATACCCTGAGAAAACCATAATTCAAAAAGAGTCATGCACCACAATGTTCATTGCAGCTCTGTTTACAATAGCCAGCACATGGAAGCAGCGTAAGTGTCCATCGAAAGATGAATGGATAAAGATGTGGCACATATATGCAATGGAATATTACTCAGTCATAAAAAGAAACGAAATTGAGTTATTTGTAGCGAGATGGATGGACCTAGAGTCTGTCATACAGAGTGAAGTAAGTCAGAAAGAGAAAAACAAATACCGTATGCTAACACACATACATGGAATCTTTAAAAAAAAAAAAGGTTATGAAGAACCTAGGGGCAGGATAGGAATAAAGACACAGATGTAGAGAATGGACTTGAGGACACGGGGAGGGGGAAGGGTAAGCTGGGGCGAAGTGAGAGAGTGGCATGGACTTATATATACTACCAAATGTAAAATAGATAGCTAGTGGGAAGCAGCCACATAACACAGGGAGATCAGCTCGGTGCTTTGTGACCACCTAGAGGGGTGGGATAGGGAGGGTGCGAGGGAGACGCAAGAGGGAGGAGATATGGGGATATATGTATGTGTATAGCTGATTCACTTTGTTATACAGCAGAAACTAACACACCATTGTAAAGCAATTATACTCCAATAAAGATGTTTAAAAAAAAAAAGAGGATTAAAATGTTGGGAACTTCCCTGGTGGCAGTGGTTAAGAGTCCACCTGCCAGTGCAGGGGACATGGATACATGAGCCCTAGTCCAGGAAGATCCCACATGCCGCGGAGCAGCTAAGCCCCTGTGCCACAACTGCTGAAGCCCGTGCACCTAGAGCCCGTGCTCTGCAACCAGAAAAGGCACTGCAATGAGAAGCCCACACACCGCCACAAAGAGTAGCCCCCGCTTGCCACAACTAGAGAAAGCCCGCGCACAGCAACGAAGACCCAATGCAGCCATAAATAAATAAATAAATAAATAAATAAGAAAAAAGAATAAAGTGTTGGAAATAAATAAGAAAAAAGAATAAAGTGTTGGAGGGACTTCCCTGGTGGTCCAGTGGGTAAGACTCCGTGCTCCTAATGCAGGGGGCCCGGGTTTGACCCCTAGTTGGGGAACTAGATCCTGCAACTAAGAGTCCACATGCTGTAGCTAAGAAGCCCGCATGCCACAACTAAAGATCCTGCACGCCACAACGAAGATCCCGTGTGCCACCACTAAGACCTGGTGCAGCCTAAATAAATAAATAAAATAGAATAAAGTGTTGGAATACCTCTGCTTCAGGTGTAAAAAGATTAAAATCTTGTAGCTTTGCCCACCCTCCACCCAAGTAAGCTTTTAATTAAAGTATAGCATACATACAAAAAAAGTACACAGATCATAATAACACAGAACATGGATCACAAAACATTACCAGAGTCTCAGAAGCCCCTTGGTAATTCCTAGTCACTCCTTTTCCTCCCCTGTCAAAGGATAACTGCTGTCTTGACTTCTAACATCATAGATTAATTTTGGCTGTGTTTTGAAATCATTCAGTATGGCTTCTTGTGTCTGGTTTCTTTCCCTCAGCATTATATTTGTAAGATAAGTAGAGTTGTCATTCGTTCACTTTCTTTTTTTAAATTTATGTTTAAAATTGAGGTATAGTTGATTAACAGTACTGTATAACTTTTAGGTGTATAACAGTACCTTGTTCATTTTCATTGCTATGTAGAGTTCTTAGTATAAATATATTGATTTATCCAGTCCTCTGTTGGACTAATCATAAAGGAAAAAAATAAATTGAACTACCTTAAAGTTAAGAACTTCTGATAGTTTTTTAATCTTCAGGGATTGAATCTTTCCAATTTATACTTTTGTATACTGTTTAAATGAGACTTCAAGTCGCGAATGGGTTCTTCAACTTAAAGTAGCCTAATGTCTCCCTTTTTTTGCTTTTTCCTAGCAGCCACTTGAATCTTGCTCTGCTGCCTTTACCTGAAGAAAGGAATAGTTTGATTATTATTTTAATAGCATGAAAAAACTCTAGAAGCATACATATTAAAGAAATAAAAGATTAATAGGGCAGTAATTTAATATCTTCTGAATTTTCACTTCTAGGACAGATATAAGAATTATAGTTTTAATTCATATTTTATAACTATTTAGAAGGTACTTTTGTGTTTTCTTAAAACAAGTATAAAATTAAGGGTATTAATGACTATGTTATTTAGATGCATCAACTTATGATTCTCTCACACAATTATAATTTATAAGCTGAATGTGTAGACTTTTTATATTCATTCCATCAACATTTGTCAAGCACCTATTACATGTATAGTCATAAACTTTGTTTTATTGCCTGCATCAAGTATTGTGTTAATTGGTGGATAACATATATGAGTTTGTGATCCCTAAATTTTTCTCAACAAGTCACTGAAAACCAAATTTCACTGGTAGAGGCTTAAGACATTTTATCATTACAGATGCAGTCAATTCTCTATTAACTTTTTTTTTTTTTTTACTTTTTATTTATTTTTGGTTGAGTTGGGTCTTCGTTGCTGCGCAGACTTTCTTCTAGCTATGGTGAGTGGGGGCTATTCTTCATTGCAGTGCACGGGCTTCTCATTGCAGTGGCTTCTCTTGTTGTGGAGCACGGGCTCTCTATGCACATGGGCTTCAGTAGTTGTGGCTCGTGGGCTCTGGAGCGCAGGCTCAGTAGTTGTGGTGCATGGGCTTAGTTGCTCTGCGACATGTGCGATCTTCCCGGACCAGGGATCAAACCCGTGTCCCCTGCATTGGCAGGCGGATTCTTAACTACTGAGCCACCAGGGAAGTCCCATCTATTTTTTTTTTTATAAGCAGGTTCTTATTAGTAATCTATTTTATACATATTGGTGTATATATCTCAGTCCCAATCTCCCAATTCCTCCCACCACCACCCACCCCCAGCCCCTGCCCCCCGCTTCCCCCTTGTTTGTTCTCTACAGTGTCCCATCTATTAACTCTTTATTAAGGTAGCAACTTGTATGGGAGTCTCAGATCACTGACAGTGTCAGTTGGTGGATTCAGTATGAACTTAAATAGCAAAAGTTACATCTACCACATTTGCTCTTCTGTACATATCACCCAATATGTAAAAATTTAATGGTTTAAGAAATAGCCTGCTATTTGTTGCTTAGCTGAGTTTTTATTAGACAGTGAGTGGGGTGTTTATATTTGAATAGGCTAGGCAGTGATATTTCTAACTAACTAGCCCTTTTCCTTATTTTTTTATTCTCACTTGCTTGGCCTAGAGATTACAGGGTTCTTTTTTATTTTTCAGTACGTTGAGAATGGATCATTTTATAAAAATGAAGGATTTGGACTAAATATTTACTGTGTAAGGTACCTTATTTATGTATTCTGGTTTTTAAAAAGCACCCCAAAACTTGGCAGCTTAGGGGCTTCCCTGGTGGCACAGTGGTTAAGAGTCTGCCTGCCAATGCAGGGGACACAGGTTCCAGCCCTGGTCTGTGAGGATCCCACATGCTGCTGTGCAGCTGAGCCCGTGCGCCACAGCTAGTGGCGCCACAACTGCTGAGCCCACGTGCCATAACTACTGAAACCCGTGTGCCTAGAGCCCATGCTCTGCAACAAGAGAAGCCGCCGCCATGAGAAGCCCGCGCACTGCAACAAGGAGTAGACCCCGCTCACCTCAACTAGAGAAAGCCCATGCGCAGCAACAAAGACCCAACACAGCCAAAAATAAATAAATAAAATTAAAAAAAAAACAACTTAGCTTAAAACAACAATTACGTTATTATATATCATATTATTGTGGGTCAGAAATTTGGGCAGAGCTTAACTAGACAGTTCTACATTAAGGTCACTTGGTGATATTTGACTAGAAGGTCAGACAGTTTCATGTCTGGTACACATCTGAATGGCTGGCATGCTGGGCTTAGATGAAACTGTCAAACTGAGTACGTATATGTGGCCTCTCTGGCATGGTGTCTCAGACTAGTTAGACTTCTTAAATGGCAGCTCAGTACTCCTGAAGAAAGAAACCAGTCTTAGAATATGCAAGGCTTATTAATATCTAGTCTTGAAAGTTATGCAACTTCTATTAGTTAAAAAGTAAGTCACAGGGCCATCCCAGATTCCAAGAGGACTATGGAAGGGCATGAATACTGGAAGGCATGGTTTATTGGGGCTGTCACCTTTGGAGACTAGCTATACTACAGGATCTAAGGATCTATAACTCTGCATAGTATATATAAAAAACTTACTTTTTTTTTAACAGGATGGTATTCAAATCCCGTAGCCCAACTACCTTAATATTTTTATTTACCTATAAAATCTTCCAGAGTACTCTGCAATTTATATTTTCCCCTAGAAATGTATGTACCTCACATATAATTTTTTTGTTTTATTATGAAAACTGTTTAATGTACAAAAAGATGAAGTAATTTACAGTGAACATCCATATAACCACCATTTAGATTCTGTAATTAACATTTTGCTATACTTGTTTTATCACGTGTCTATCATCAGCCTGTCTTATTTTCTGATGACTTCAAGAGATGCAGGTACTCAGATGTAGATATAAGGTACTTTTTCCTTCGATCCTTTTACCTTGGAGGATAGTCAGAATATATAAAGAATCTCTAGTGGTATATCTTCTCTCTTTGAGAACTTACCTGTTAGGAACTTTTCAGCCTGCCTTATTCATCGCTTATCCAGCCTAACTATGGTTTAGTTTTTGACAGCTCTTAAGCCTGAGAGTCTCACTAAGATCTTTGAGGGAAAAGAAGAAATCATTTTTTAAGTTATAAAAACAATTACCCACAATCCCAGCATAAGCACAACTACTCTTATTAATGTGTTCCTGTTCTTTTTCCATTTCTAGTATTTTTATAGTTATTTCTGGTGTGTTGCACAGTAGACCCTTGAAAAACGTGGGGATCAGGGACACCAACCCTCCATGGAATCGAAAATCTGTTGATAACTTTACAGTCGGCCCTCTGTATCTTTGGTTCCTCTGTATCTGGGTTCCGCATACACAGATTACACCAACATTGGACTGTGTATTACTGTAGTAGGTATCTGTTGAAAAAATCCGGGTGTAAGTGGATCCATGCTGTTCAAGGGTGAGCAATATGTAGTTTTTAAATCTTTTTTTAAAAATATGGGAAGTTTTTAGATTATTGTATTATAGCCTGATAATTAATGAGTGTTTGATATTTCATTGGCTAGATCATCGTTATTAACCCTGCCACTTTTGGACAATTAAGTTGCTTTCCAAATGAGAAAAGCTGTTGAACCCAATGAACTATTACTACTTATTGTGTGAAATCGGTTATATACAAAGTTTATCCCACCCTTCTGACTTGCACAACCTTAAGGGTTGAAAATGATGAAATGGCAGAGAAACAGAAGTTAGAAGGAACAAAGATGAACTTCAGTTCTGATTGACTTTGTAACTGCATCAGGAGGAAATAAGGAAGTTAGAAAAAAATTATACTTTCAACTTTGATGGACCATTTTTGTCAATTAAGAAATTTTCATTTTTACCAGTATTCTCAGTTAGGCTGAGTAAATTTCCTACTTAAAGTCTACCTTCAAGTTTAAGCATATTAGAAATCTTTGGTGTCAGAGTATAAGGACTAGATATGTATATTATATTTTCAGTGAATTTTATTCCTGTTGCGGAACTCCTCTGTGAACCCTGAGAAGCAGTAACCAGTTAACTACCACTTGCTAATGTACACTTTCATAAGTGGTGGTTTCAAAATTTTCTCCCAGCTTGAGCATAATTAGCTAATTAGAGATATTCAAACAAATTGAATTCTGTAATCTTAGGGATAACAGAGTCTTGTAGAAGATAATTTATGAGTTCTCCTACAATGATATAGGATTATACTTACTCCATCAAAGCATTTAAATCTTGTTTTATTAAAAGATTTTTCAGAGAAAGCAGTTCTTATTTGTCAAGAGTTATTCTTCCTAGAATTAACCTTTACCAGTAAAAAAAAAAAAAAAAAATCTTTTGTATCTAAGTCCTATGTTGTTGTTTTTTTTAAATTTATTTTTTAAAATTATTTGTGTTGGGTGTTTGTTGCTGTGCACGGGCTTTCTCTAGTTGTGGAGAACAGGGGCTACTCTTCGTTGCAGTGCGCGGGCTTCTCATTGCAGTGGCTTCTCGTTGTGGAGCACGGGCTGTAGGCACGTGGGCTTCCGTAGTTGCGGCACATGGGCTCAGTAGTTGTGGCTCACGGGCTCTAGAGCGCAGGCTCAGTAGTTGTGGTGCACGGGCTTAGTTGCTCCGTGGCATGTGGGATCTTCCCAGAGCAGGGCTCGAACCTGTGACCCCTGCATTGGCAGGCAGATTCTCAACCACTGCGCCGCCAGGGAAGCCCCAGTCCTATGTTTTTCATGTTATGTACTGAGTATACTTCATCCTGTTTGACCCTCTCTGGAAACAGATGATTGCTGTTTTTCATATAGTAACTTTAGATACTTTAAACCTAACATTTGTCTTTTAGGTTTCAGTGTGCTTGAATTAAGTTATTTACATAATACAGGCCTAAACAGAGCTTTCTGCCCGTGAAAAAGATGCATCTCTTAAAATATGCTTCTGGACTATGTTTCGTCATGTTTGTGTCTTCATTCATTGTCTTAATGAGTAGTTATGTAATTTGAACTACACTGCTTGATTGCTGGGGCTTTTAGAACATATGCCCAAGTATCAGATCTATCAACAAACATTATAGCAGATTGCCTCACTAGAGAAAATGGTCTGGATTTGATCTGAATTTTGGATGTGTAGATTTACTTTGGGGAAGACATGGGGAATTTGATCTGGGTTCTGATCATCTCACTTTTGGAAAATTCCTAGAATGTAGGATTGATCCTGGGGTTAATTTATGGGTCTGAGTCAGATCTGGGGTAATCCCATAAGGTTGCACCATCCTCTACAAAGTGGGCTCTAGGACATCCCATGTGTTCTACACTTGAGAATTACTACTTGGATCTGTTGTTTATTTGTATCCTCCAGAGCCCATCTGAAGAGAATAGAGGGTAGAGGAAAGAAGAATTAAATTTGTCCCATCATATTTACTTTGATATCAGCCTTTCATACTTGGTTCCTACCTGGGCCACACAATAAAATTCCGTACTAGGAATATGGGTACTCCTTTCAATTTTGAGGGTGCTTTACTTTGACAATAAGAATATTTGGGCTTTGGGGATTTCAGCCAATAGTATGGTAGTGGCTTCTCCTTTGTTTTCTTCAAAATCAGTGAAAACTTTTAGTATAGGTATAATGCAGTTGAGTAGTTCATTATGCATTTTCCTAAAAATTTAACTGAGACACATTTGCCTTGTTCATCAGACACATTTGCCAGTTCATCATTTAAATAATTATGACTCTTGGCAATGAGGAACTCACAGTGAATATAGAAACAAGTGAATTCTGAAGCCAGGAATAAGTTTAATTGTAGACCTTGAATTGATTAATTATCGCAGAAACAGCATCAATTGAAGAAGAGCCCCGTTTCATAAGGAGATATCAGATGTCTTTGAAAAGGACTACCTTATAAATTTCCAAGTTCTGCACATCTTTAGATTGCTTTAGTTTTTACATTGATTTTTCTTTTTCTTTTCACAAATTAAAAAATGACAGATTGTGTTTAACTTAAGCTTTAAAAAGTTAAGTTTGTTAATTATGTTTGGTGGTTTGTTTTGGTGCAGGAGCATTTGAAACCCTTTTGCAGCCATGAGTAGCTTCTTTGAAATTTCTATGTTAAGAAGGGGCTAGGAGTGTCAATTTGTGAGTGTGTGTGATTTGTTTTTAAGCTACTTTGTTTTTGTTTTTTTTTTGCGGTACGCGGGCCTCTCACCGCTGTGGCCTCTCCCGCTGCGGAGCACAGGCTCCGGAAGCGCAGGCTCAGCGGCCATGGCTCACGGGCCCAGCCGCTCCGCGGCACGTGGGATCTCCCCAGACCGGAGCACGAACCCGTGTCCCCTGCATCGGCAGGTGGACTCTCAACCACTGCGCCACCAGGGAAGCCCTTAAGCTACTTTTTAATAATAAGTGCATTATTTTCACTCATACTGTACGTTATAGATCATTCAAAGCAGCAAAGTTCTCCAAAAATGATCTTATTTATATATAATGCATACATAACATCTGTGATTTTAAAAATACCAATTGTCCATATCAAATACATACTTTGTCAGTTGAAGAAAGTTACTCTTTGGGTAACTTTGATAGAGAGGCTAGTAATAGAGGTAAAGGGAAGGGGGAGGGTAAAGCCACCCATTAACTCCACCGCTGACAGTAATCTGCCCCTTTATTTAGGTTGCCACTGCCTTATTTAGATGACTGTTACCTCTAACCTGCATGGTTCTAGCAGCCTCTTATCTGTTGCCTAGTCTCATCTCTCTCAAACCTATCCTTTGCCTTTCATCCTCCATTTAGCTGCCAGGGGGATGAGCTACTTAAATTGTGATTTTGATCTGGCCACTCTCCTGCTGTCCTCCAAGACAGTGGTTTTAAGAGTGAGGTGTAAGATGGTTTCTTGGTGGTACAGGAAAAAATATTAGAATTTTTAAATTTACCTTTTAAACCTAAAATAAAGAAATTATGCCTTACCAATATTGCATAGAACAATTAACATGCTTCCTCATTCAGTCTGTCAGATAATCCTCTATCACAAGCAGGAGTGGAAGTACCGCATTGCACAGGGATTGACAGTGGAGCCGTCTTTCATATACTGTCCATGTATTGCAGTATATTGCTATTTACCTGTACTTTATTAAGTGCATTTACTTGTCATATTATCTAAATCTCACAAAATAGATAAGTGACTTTAAAAGATTTCTTCGAAGAAACCATAGGTTTAAGATAATGTAAGTCAAGCACAGGAGAATAATAAGAAAATGGCACAGCTGATCCTTCTAGTCTTAGTTCAAGCTCTTTGTCAGCCATGTTACAGTTTTAACACCAGTGATCTAATCAGGTCTGATAAATCTTGCCAAAGTCAGTATTATTGAGAAGACTTGTTTGAACCCTAAGTATATGTATTGTGCCTTAAAATATTAACTAATGATTGAAAAACCAAAAAGTAGTTTGTCATGTCTTAATATTATTCACTGCTCCAGGTCTGCATAAAATTTAAATATTATATGCATCTTGTGGATTAAGTCCTATTGGGAGAATAAAGCAATGTATTGAAGTGTGTGAAAGTAATAAAAAAAAAATTGCAACCACAAGATTAAAATATTTGCTTCATTTGGAAGAAGTAAGTATGCTGTTTTCCAGCAAACACACAGAAACAATCTAATGAAAGTATGAAACTATTAATACTAGCAAGACATTTAAGATATCATTTATTTTATCTTTATTCCATAATTTTCACGTTTTTATTTTTTATATATGTTTTGTAGAGTTCATAACATATTACCACGGTAGTACATGTATAAAAATATACGTATATTGGGGGTGTGAGCTCAATATTTAAAAACTTTTTTATTGCTGTATAACATATGTAATCATAATCCAGGTCACTAAAGAGAATATATCCAAAACCCCAAAAGACCCACCCCCCTTCTTATGCTTCTACCAATTACTACCCCCTCTCACATCTCTAATAATAACTTCTGTCTTGATTTCTGACAATATGGTATAGTTTTGCACTTTAATATAAGTGGAATCATAAAGCATATATATATACTTTTTAATTTTATTTATTTTTGGCTGCGTTGGGTCTTTGTTGCTGTGCGCAGGCTTTCTCCAGTTGCAGCGAGCGGGGGCTACTCTTTCGTTGTGTGGCACAGGCTTCTCATTGCGGTGGCTTCTCTTGTTGCGGAGCACGGGTTCTAGGCTCACGGGCTTCAGTAGTTGTGGCACATGGACTCCAGTAGTTGTGGCTCGCAGGCTCAGTAGCTGTGGCGCACGGGCTTAGTTCCTCCGCCGCATGTGGGATCTTCCCCAACCAGGGCTCGAACCCGTGTCCCCTGCATTGGCAGGCAGATTCTCAGCCACTGCGCCACCAGCAAAGCCCCAAAGCGTATATTCTTTTATGTCTGGTTTCCTTTGCTCAATATTATGTTTGTGAGATTCATTTGTGGTGTTCTGTGTAGCTGTAGTTCATTCAGTATCACGGTTATATGGATATGCCACAGTTTATTTGTCGACTCTAATATTGATGGATATTTAGTTTGTTTCCAGTGTCTGTTATGAATAATGCTGCTCTGATTCCTGTATATATTTCTTGGTACACATGTGTACACATTTCTGTCTGGTATAATCATAGAACTGGAATTGTTGGGTCGTGGGAAATGTTTTTGTTCCACTTTAGTTGATCATGCCAAATAGTTTTCCATAGTGGTTGTACCAGTACATAGTCCTACCAGCAGTTCCAAGAGTTCCTGTTGTCCCACATCTTCACCAGCACTAGATATTGTTAGCACAGGCTCCGGATGCGCAGGCCCAGCAGCCATGGTCCACAGGCCCAGCCGCTTCACGGCATGTGGGATCCTCCTGGACCGGGGCATGAACCTGCGCACCCTGCATCAGCAGGCGGACTCCCAACCACTGCACCACCAGGGAAGCCCTGGAAAATAACTTTTTTTTTGTCTCTCAGTCAGTTCCTTATTCACAATATCAAATCCTTTGAATACTACATGTTGGTGATTTTTTAAAAATATGCTCTATTGTGGGAAGCCTAGGAAGGTTTTTCTGAAAATGTGAGCATATTTATCCTCTCATAGAACTCTGGTTGAATAGTCTCATATTTTTCCTCAGATGCTATGTTTCTGTTCTTTGTTGTAGAACTTTATCATTTCTACCAGCTTGAGAACCCTCACTATAAATAAGCAAAGAATTTATTCTCTGAAGCAAGAAGTACCATGAAATGCCAAATTCTCTAATTTGGGGCTAAAAAAAAATTTAAAGTTACCTTCTTTATTTTCTCCTTATTCTTCTCTCTCTGTAGCCATGGAGTAATAGTCATAAAATTAATATGCCACCTACTTTGATTATGGAGAAGACATTTCTTAGTCTTATTAATAAAAATTACTTTGTCAATAAAACTGATTACTGTCATTTGAGAAGAGAGATACTTTTAAAATTGTTTTATATATTTTTAAATTATAAATATACACTTGCTCATTTTAACAAGTCAGACTTTGCACAAGATAACTCTTGCTAACAGTTTAGTTTGTATTCTTCTGCATCGGGGATTGACAAACTATGGCTCTTGCACCAAATCTGTTATTTTTGTATGTACATCATTGTGAGCCAGGAATATTTTTCGTATTTTTAAATGGTTGAAAAAATCAAAAGAATGATATTTCATGACACATGAAAGTTACATGAAATTCTAATTTCAATGTTCATAAATACAGTTTTATTGGAACATATTTCTTGTAGAGATACTGTCTATGGCTGCTTTTGTTCTGCAACAGCAGAGTGCAGTGATTGGAATAGAGATCTTTGACCTTCAAAGCCTAAAGTATTTACCTTCTGGTCCTTTACAGAAAAAGTTAGCTGACCCCTGTAATACATAAACAGGTTTTGTCATTTGTTTTTTTCAAAAGCAGGGCATAAAATACAGTGTGTGCAATGGATATGCATTATATTATACTTATTGGTAACTAACTTTTTCCGCTTATCCACTGCTGATCGATAGCTGTCCATACTACACTGATATATGGTGCACAGTATTCCATATTTAGATACCATATTTCATTCACCTGATCTCATTTAGGTAGACCTTTAGGTCTGTTTATACATACTATATACATTGTTGCATCAGAGTATGTATGTGTAATTCTGATTATTTAATTTAAGTAGCTATTACTAGATTACTTTTCAAAAAATTCATAGCAGTTCACAAGTGCACCAGTACAACTGCCTGTGTCCTAACACTCTGGCTACTACTTGTTGTCATTTAAAAAAAAAATTGCCCCTAAGATCAGTAAAAATTATTTTAGTTTTCAATCTCCTGCTGACTAAAGAAGCTAAGCCATTTACACTTATAAAGACATGCTTTAAAGGAGCTGAAGTTTCATCATCTCAACATTTCATTTTTCTTTCTGTTTTTGAAGAGATCTTAAATGTCAGCAGCCACAAATTACAATTTTTACTCTAGCCAGTCATCTTTCCTCTCCTTGCTTACAAGAAGTCTGTCCCTATTACAAGAGTACCATTTGAGAGGTTTTGACCTACTTAGCCCAGATTTCTCTCAGTATATGAAAAACATCCTCACTAAAACACATCTAGATACAGTGAGTAACATCTTTGTTTACAGAGGCCATTAAATTTTTGTTAATCTTTGGACAATTTAGTAAATAGAGATAATAGTCTTCTAAGCAATGCTGGCTGTAAGCTACATTATGAAAAAATTGAAGTGCTTACAACTCCAGCTTCTCTTTTTCCCCTCATTTGTACCCTTATTTAGGTGATTCCTGTACCCTTTTTGCATGCTCAGTAATGCCCCAGTGTCCTCTTCTGCCAGTCATTTATACTTTTGGGAAAATGTCAACTCTACTTATACCTTCAAAGGGAATTTACAATTTAAATTATGAAATGAAAGTTTTTGTTGCTTATTGAATGAAGGGTTTGTTGGTTTGGTAATAGCTTTTTTGCACTGTAATTCATATACCACACATTTCAACTATACAACACTGTGGTTTTTAGAATATTCCCAGGGTTGTACAACCTTCACTACCATCAATTTTAGACCATTTCCATCACCACAGGAAGAAATTCTTTGTTTTTCAGCCATCACTCCCCATTTCCCCCATCTCCTATAATCTATAGGCAACCACGAGTCTACTTTCTGTTACACATTTGCCTGTTCTGGACATTTTATATAAATGGAATCATACAATATGTGACTGTCTTCTTTAACTTAGCATGTTTTCAGGATTCATCTGTATTACAGCATATATCAGTATTTCATTCCTTTTCATGGCTGAAAATAAATAATACTCCATTGTATGGTTATACCACATGAGTGAATATCCATTCATCATTCAGTGGACATTTGGGTTATTTTTACTTTTTGGCTCTTACGAGTAATGCTGCTATGAACATTCATGTGCAAGTTTTCGTGTGGACATATCTTTTTGTTTTTCTTGGGTATATATCTAGGAGGGAATTGCTGGGTCATATGGTAACTCTATGTTTAACTTTCTGAGGAGCTGCCAGACTGTTTTCCAAAGTGGTTGCACCATTTACATTCCGCACAGCAGTGTGCGAGGGTTCAGCTTCTCCACAGCCTCACCAACACTAATTGTCATTTTGACTGCACCCGTCCTGGTGGGTGTGAAGTGATACCACACTGTGATTGTTTTGTGTGTGGTGTAGTATTTTTGTGTGGTGTGATTTTTTTTATTATTGTGATAAAATATACATAACAAAATTTACTATTTTAGCCATTTTTAGGTATATAATTCACAGTGTTGTGTAACCATCACCGCTGTCCATTTTCATAACATTTTTTGTCATTCTAAACAGAAACTTCATACTCATTGAATAATATTTCAACATTCCCCTCTTTTCCCAGCCCTGGTAACCTCTGTTCTACTTTCTGTCTCTATGAATTTGTCTCTTGTAGATACCTCACTTAAATGTAATCATACAGTATTTGTCCTTTTGTGTCCGACTTATTTTATTTAGCATAATAATTATAAGCCATGTTGTAGCTCGTGTCAATTTTATTCCTTTTTAAGGTCAAATAATATTCCATTGTATGTATATACCACATTTTGTTTATTCATCTGTGGGTAGTCATTTGGGTGGTTTCACCTTTTGGTTATTGTGAATAATCTGGTATGAACATTGGTGCACACATATCTGTTTGAGTCCCTGCTTTCAATTCTTTTGGGTATATATCCCTAGAAGTGGAATTGCTGGATCTATGTTTAACTTTTTGAGGAACTGCTGGGGTGTTTTGAACAGCAGTTACATGATTTTACATTCCCACCAGAAGTGCACAGAGTTTTAATTTCTCCACATTCTTTCATGTACTTATTGGCAATTTATATATCTTCTTTGGAGAAATGTTTATTCAAGGCCATGGCCTATTTTTGAGCGTGGGGTTGTTGGCTTGTAGAGTAAGTGTACCTTCAAATTCAGTAAATCTTGCTCCCAAATAGTTTATTAATGTACACTTTCCTTCAAAATGTATAAAAGTTCTGATGCCAACATTTGATGTGGCCAGAATTTACAGTTTTTGTTTATTTAATGGATATGAAATAGTAGCTTGTGATTTTAATTTGTATGTCCCTAATTAGCAGTGAGGTTGATCCATCTTCCCTACAAACAGAAGTTTGCCTATTCATATCTTTGTCACATTTTTTCTCTTAGGTTGTCTTTTCTTATTGATCTATAGGCAATATTTACATATTTCTTATATGCATTATAATGTCTGTTTTAAATTTTTGCCTTTAAATTTTTTACTTTTTGAAGTGGGAAGAACTGAATTTGAATTTGTGTCCTTGGGTTTAATATGGTGCCTGACAAATTAGTCACTCAGTAAAATGTAGAATGAATAAATATTTTGTGGAAATATAAAAATTTGTTTTATTTTATTATTTTAATTCTTTTTAATTTATTTATTTTTGGCTGTGTTGGGTCCTTGTTGCTGTGCGCAGGCTTTCTCTAGTTGCGGCGAGCGGGGGCTACTCTTCGTTGTGGTTCGCGGGCTTCTCATTGCGGCGGCTTCTCTTGTTGCGGAGCACGGGCTCTAAGCAGGCAGGCTTCAGTAGTTGTGGCACGAGGGCTCAGTAGTTGTGGCTCACGGACTCGAGAGCACAGGCTCAGTAGTTGTGACGCACAGGCTTAGTTGCTCTGCAGCATGTGGGATCTTCCCGGACGAGGGCTCGAACCCGTGTCCCCTGCATTGGCAGGCGGCTTCCCAACCACTGTACCACCAGGGAAGCCCCTGTTTTATTTTTAAAGAAATAATGCTACCTAAATTAAGTGACAAATGAGTGCTAATGATTTGCACCGCCATGTGTAAACTGTACCTTTATGGTTATCTAATAGTGTATTGGGTCTCCCATTGTTTGAGTGCCCTAGGTACATTTATTTGCAAGTGGATTAGAAGGAGAGTTCTTGTCAGTTTGGGCTTGGTCTGAAAGTCATTTAAAGAAGAGTTAATCTGTTAGATCTTCCAGATACACTTAAATTCTGAATAAAGATGCACATACTGCAGATAATTCTCAGGCCTGTGATGGATGGCAGTTGTATAAAAATACAGTTTTGATTGCAGTAGCAGGATCCCACACAATTTCTCTGAGGTTCAGCAAAGGGAATCCCCTCAGAAAGCAGGATTTTCTTGGGCCTTGTACTGTACTTGTTTAATCCTGTCTTTTTCCACTTTTAGTTTTATATACTATGTAAAATAGTGTCCCTTCTCCTTTAAAGTTTTAAAGAATTACGTCCTACCTGCTTTCAAAATTGATATGGGCCTGTTAAGGCTATTCCTTTGACTACCTCTCCCCAACAAAGAAAAACCCTAAACGTGCTCATGGTCAAAGAATTCAATTTTGTGTGACAAACTGCAATACATATGCCCTTCAATTACATAGTTTTAGGAATGAAATTGATGAGTTTTGTAGATACAACTGGTGGTTGTTAATTGATGTGTTTCCTCTGGGTCTCTTCCTCTCCCTTCCTCCTCCTCCTCCTCTTTTTTAATTTTTATTTTTTTTAAGTAGGTAAAAGTATCATGTACTCAGAGTTTATCATTTAATATTTGAGATTCAGTACTAATAATCATATCATTTGGGTTATGTCTGTAATCTTATTATTTAGAAGTTACATTTTTGCCTTATGTTTAATAGGCTTACATAGTAAGCTCTCCAGTTGCATTGCTTTTTTAAAAATTCTCATTGGTATTTTTCTTTTAACAGAAAAATAACTTGTTCCAGAGACCAGACCTCTCCACCATTAAAAATTTTGGCTAACTTCCTTTTTCGGGTCCCACTATTTTCTGTATATATTTATCAGGACAACTGTTGTATAATACTCTATTGTATTTATTTGTTTACAGTTTCTCTCTCCCCCACTCATCCATGCTTCTTAGGTTTGGAGACCATCTTATTCAAACTCTTAACAATGAATGGCATATAATTACAAATTCACTGAATGTTAAAAGTGATTATCAAATAAATAACACATATTTTTGTGTTGTATTTAATCTTTTCTGCTAATTCCAATTTAGTCTTTTTAACTTCCTGATGATGAAATGGAATTTAGTGAATAAATAATTAGTAAAATAATGTAGCATCTCTTTCTGCTGATGTTTGAGACTGTTTCAGGAAATCTTTGACCTATTTGGGTGCCTGGCCACACAAATCTTACTAATCATTAAGAATTAAGGCAATCTAGGTGTGGGTTTTCCAGGCCTTTATTTTAGAATCTTAATAATTATTTTAGTTCTTACTTTCATTTTTTTTAAATGCCCTTTGGTGATTTATCTATTAAATTTTCTATAATTTTATATGTTAGGTGCTCTTAGCCTCATTTTAAAGATGAAGAAACTGGGGCATGGAGAAGTTTAAAAATTTGCCCAGGGTTATACATTTATTTTTTTAATTATTATTATTTTTTTATTTATTTATTTTTGGCTGTGTTGGGTCTTCATTGCTGCACACAGGCTTTCTCTAGTTGTGGCGAACGGGGGCTACTCTTCGTTGTGGTGCATGGGCTTCTCATTGCGGTGGCTCCTCGTTGCGGAGCATGGGCTCTAGGCATGCAGGCTTCAGTAGTTGTGGCACGTGGGCTCCAGTAGTTGTGGCTCGGAGGCTCTAGAGCTCAGGCTCAGTAGTTGTGGCGCACAGGCCTAGTTGCTTCGCAGCATGTGGGATCTTCCCGGATCAGGGCTCGAACCCATGTCCCCTGCATTGGCAGGTGGATTCTTAACCACTGCGCCACCTGGGAAGCCCCCAGGGTTATACATTTAGTAAATGGCAAGGCCAGTTTTTGAATTCATAGAGTCTAAATCCAGCATTATATTCTTAAGCAGTGTATGCAAATTAGTTTTCAGTTACACATGAACTTTGTGTTCCAGGAACAGTTTTTTTTAACAAAAACTAATATGGTAGAATAGTTTTCTTAAAAGCAAGACATGCTATATTTTCTACCAAGGCCAGTGATTTACCAGGAGTGTGTGTGTGTGTGCGTGCGTGCGCGTGCGCTTGAGAGAGAGAAAATGTGAGTAAATTTAGGACTAAATACCTGGAGAAAGCTATGAGTTTGTGAGAGGAGTTAAGGAGGGGAATAAAGTGGATTTTTTTAAAGAGAAATATAAGCATTTGAGCTCATTTACTTATGAAAATAAGAAAAAGAAACATCTAGTGGTGAAATAAATAAGTCTGGGTTGAGGCACAGTAGTGCAAAAATATCCAACCTTTTGATTAGGCTAAATCTCTAAAACTGTGACAGCAGTAACAAAAATGTACTTCATTTTAGGCATGTTGTGGCAGAGAGAGGAGGAGGAGGGGGAGGAAAGGCAGCGAGATAGGTAGGTAGGTAGGTAGGTAGATGGTCTCAAAGTCCAGTTACAAAAGAGGGAAGGGGGATATTCAAAAAAAGAAGCTGAAAAAGGAAGAAATATTTAAGGTAGTGAAGAAAATAGGAGAGAGATACCTATCTTTTCTATCATGTAGTCATTGGCTGAAATTGTTTCTTCTAGATCCTCCTCCCAGTTCAATGAAACTTCTCATGTGGGGGGTTTTGTTCTTCTAAAGCATCCTCCGTCTTCTGCATGTCACTAAGGTAATAGGGGTTTCTATCTCGTCCTTTGTTTTATCCTGTCTTTGCCGCTGGTTCTAAAGTACAGCCACGATAAATCAACCACTATTTGGAGAGTTACGGCTACATGTGGTACTTCCAGGTGTAGAGGAAAACAAAAAAGAAATAACTTCTTCTCTAGAGGACTTTACAATCTAATTAGGGATTTAAAATGTAACTTTGTTAAAAGATGATTATAATATCCTGCATTGTGATGAGTCAGATGGTATAAACAATTCCACACTTAGCCACTCAGCTTAAGCTTTAACCAGCTCGGCTTAGCAGGTGACCTTGTCTCCTGCTTCACAAGATAAAAATTTAGGTATAAAAGCAAATATGTGCGGCTTCCCTGGTGGCGCAGTGGTTGAAAGTCTGCCTGCCGATGCAGGGAACACGGGTTCGTGCTCCGGTCCGGGAAGATCCCACATGCCGCGGAGCGGCTAGGCCCGTGAGCCATGGCCGCTGAGCCTGCGCGTCCGGAGCCTGTGCTCCGCAACGGGAGAGGCCACAACAGTGAGAGGCCCGCGTACCGCAAAAAAAAAAAAAAAACAAACAAAAACAAATATGTGGGCCTGCTCTCATCTTCTCCCCTTCATTCTTAAATAAAACAGTGTCCCTTCTTTTTTGCATTTTTTTAACATCTTTATTGGGGTATAATTGTTTTACAATGGTGTGTTAGTTTCTGCTTTATAACAAAGTGAATCAGTTATACTTATGTCCCCATATCTCTTCCTCCTTGCGTCTCCCTCCCTCCCACCTTCCCTATCCCACCCCTCTACGTGGTCACAAAGCACCGAGCTGATCTCCCTGTGCTATGTGGCTGCTTCCCACTAGCTATCTATTTTACATTTTGTAGTGTATATTTGTCCATGCCACTCTCTCACTTTGTCCCAGCTTACCCTTGCCCCTCCACGTATCCTCAAGTCCATTCTCTGTGTCTTTATTCCCGTCTTGGCCCTAGGTCCTTCTGAATTTTTAAAAATTTTTATTCCATATATGTGTGTTAGCATACGGTATTTGTTTTTCTCTTTCTGACTTACTTCACTCTGTATGACAGACCTTAGGTCCATCCACCTCACTACAAATAACTCAATTTCATTTCTTTTTATGGCTGAGTAATATTCCATTGTATATATGTGCCACATCTTCTTTATCCATTCATCTGTTGATGGACACTTAGGATGCTTCCATGTCCTGGCTATTGTAAATAGAGCTGCAGTGAACATTTTGGTACATGTCTCTTTTTGAATTATGGTTTTCTCAGGGTATATGCCCAGTAGTGGGATTGCTGGGTCCTATGGTAGTTCTATTTTTAGTTTTTTAAGGAACCTCCATACTGTTCTCCATAGTGGCTGTATCAATTTACATTCACACCAACAGTGCAAGAGGGTTCCCTTTTCTCCACACTCTCTCCAGCATTTATTGTTTGTAGATTTTTTGATGATGGCCATTCTGACCGGTGTGAGGTGATACCTCATTGTAGTTCTGATGTGCATTTCTCTAATGATTAATGATGTTGAGCATCCTTTCATGTGTTTGTTGGTGATCTGTATATCTTCTTTGGAGAAATATCTATTTAGTTCTTCTACCCATTTTTGGATTGGGTTTTTGTTGTTTTGTTATTGATCTGCATGAGCTGCTTATAAATTTTGGAGATTAATCCTTTGTCAGTTGCTTCATTTGCAAATATTTTCTCCCATTCTGAGGGTTGTCTTTTCATCTTGTTTATGGTTTCCTTTGCTGTGCAAAAGCTTTGAAGTTTCATTAGGTCCCATTTGTTTATTTTTGTTTTTATTTCCATTTCTTTAGGAGGTGGGTCAAAAAAAGGATCTTGCTGTGATTTATGTCATAGAGTGTTCTGCCTATGTTTTCCTCTAAGAGTTTGATAGTGTCTGGCCTTACATTTAGGTTTTAATCCATTTTGAGTTTATTTTTGAGTATTGTGTAGGGAGTGTTCTAATTTCATTCTTTTACATGTAGCTGTCCAGTTTTCCCAGCACCAATTATTGAAGAAGCTGTCTTTTCTCCACAGTATATTCTTGCCTCCTTTATCAAAGATAAGGTGACCATATATGCGTGGGTTTATCTCTGGGCTTTCTATCCTGTTCCAGTGATCTATATTTCTGTTTTTGTGCCATTACCATACTGTCTTGATTACTGTAGCTTTGTAGTATAGTCTGAAGTCAGGGAGCCTAATTCCTCCAGCTCCGTTTTTCTTTCTCAAGATTGCTTTGGCTATTCTTTTGTGTTTCCATACAAATTGTGAAATTTTTTGTTCTAGTTCTGTGAAAAATGCCAGTGATAGTTTGATAGGGATTTCATTGAATCTGTAGATTGCTTTGGGTAGCATAGTCATTTTCACAATGTTGATTCTTCCCATCCAAGAACATGGTATATCTCTCCATCTATTTGGTCATCTTTAATTTCTTTCATCAGTGTCTTCTAATTTTCTGCATACAGGTCTTTTGTCTCCTTACGTAGGTTTATTCCTAGATATTTTATTCTTTTTGTTGCAGTGGTAAATGGGAGTGTTTTCTTAATTTCTCTTTCAGATTTTTCATCATTGGTGTATAGGAATGCAAGAGATTTCTGTGCATTAATCTTGTATCCTGCTACTTTACTAAATTCATTGATTAGCTCTAGTAGTTTTCTGGTAGCATCTTTAGGATTCTCTGTGTACAGTATCATGTCATCTGCAGTGACAGCTTTACTTCTTTTCCGATTTGGATTCCTTTTATTTCTTTTTCTTCTCTGATTGCTGTGGCTAAAACTTCCAAAACTATGTTGAATAATAGTGGTGAGAGTGGGCAACCTTGTCTTGTTCCTGATCTTAGTGGAAATGGTTTCAGTTTTTCACCATTGAGGACAATGTTGGCTGTCCCTTCTTAAGGCTCGTCCTTTGGTCTGTGTTTTTTACTCTAGTCCTTCACATCGTCTCTAACACAAGAGCTTTGCTGCGTGCCCTCTTGTGTTAGTACAGCTCACTTTCTAATCGGTTCCTTCCCCAAACCCTGTAAATGTTGAACAAAAACCCCTTCAACAACCTTGCACAACTCATTCCCCACCTCATTCCATTTTCCCCCTTTCCATCTTCAACCAGATTCCTTAAAAAGACTTCTTCACCTCCAAGTCACAATTCAGTACGTTGCAGTCATGCTTCTTTCTCCATCACTCCACTGAAACTTCTCTGGTAAAGGTCTCCTAATAATTGCCAAATCCAGTGGACCATTTTCAGTCCTTGTCTTTTGATGTCCTTTCAGTCTTTGAAATTATTATTCTTTTCCTGAATCTATTATTACCTTTCTGACAGTTTTTATTCTGTGTTATTTGCACGTTCCTTTCCTTCTGGCTGCCCTAAAAATAACCTTGGCCCTATTCTCTTCTCACTCCCAGTCAATTCTAGTGACTCTAGCTATCAATTATATCCCAGTACAGTTTTCAAAAGTACGTCTCTAGTTTAGGCCTTTGTCTTAAGCCCAAGACCTAGTTATACTTTTGTTGCAGTGACCTCAAACTCAGCAGGTCCAAAAGTGCTCATCATTCTACTTCCTCATTCCCCCCAACCTTGTTTCTTTTCCTTTATTCCTAGCTCAGTGAATGTTATCTAACCATTTGCTCACTATTCCAAATAGAACAAGGAGACCCTCCCCTACTTTTCATCCCCTCATCCAGTCAGTGACCATATTCCATCAATCCTGCATCTTGAGTAGCATCTTTTAAGTGCGTCCTTTAATTTCTAATTTCTAGTAGGTAAAATTCCTTTTAGTTCACCTCAGCATCTCGAAGAGATTCTGTACATCATAGTACTCAAATACTTGAATGTATGAGTAAGTGTTTTGGAAAGATTGACTGTAATAGTAAAGAGAGAAGATGATTCTTGAGCAAAGAAAAACTAAGCTGAGATTAGGAACCACATACTTTCTGGCCTGACATCAAATTTTGATTTGAGAAGAAAGGAATGCCCAAGATATATAATCTACAAATTAGTAGCAGTTTACAAATGGGAGGTGGTAAAAAGAAGCCCATGTACTGTAGTGTATGTATAAGGGGAGCCTTTTCGTTACGTACTAATTACAAAGCACTAGGTTGCAGAACTTCTTGACAGTCCTTCTCTAACCTTAGGAGTCTGTGAGCAGTCATTTAATTGGGCTGCATTTGTTGTAAAGAAGAGTAGTTGAGACCTAAATTATAAAACTATAGTCTTACATTTGTCTGTTGACTGAAGAGAAACAATAAAGTACAATCTGCTTTAGAGCTTCTCACCAATCAATAGCAAGAATTTGAACTCCGTCCTAGTCTGTGCCTAGCATTACATTTCCTTTGTATCATTATATTTCCCATTCTGTCTGCTTTTATTCATCCTACTTGGTATCCCCTATTTGTTTCAGACACATTACACACACCCCAGCCCATTTAATTCCTATTAATCTTCCAAGTAGCTCCTGTATTTTGATGAATCTGTACCAGGTATTAATCTATAGAGAAGAACTTTCCCGAGTCTCACTTTAGGAAACACTCTTGATGGTTCCCACTTTCTTCTGTAAATATTAATCTAGGTCATTTTGCTTCATTCCTCTGTCTTTTATCAGCTTTGCTTTTAGTTTATCCTCATCTCAATCTTTGTAGCATAGCTCTTAATGTTCAGTTTGGTTTAGGTTTTATCCATTTTGCAGTATTGTGTGTGTGGGTGTGTGTGTTTATAGTAGTCCAGTTGTTTCTGTTTTACTTTGGTTTGGTTTAAATTTGCTTTTCTTAATTATAAATATAAAGCTTAAAAGCAACAAACTGAAGAGATGATCTGTCAGTAGCTTTGTTTTGACACTTATCTCCATGTATTTGTTCTTTAATTAGCTTTAGAAGTAGTTATCAAAAGAATAAATACACGTTTCATTCATTAACTTTCACCTGCTTTTACATGGTTTTATAAGAGAGACTAAAGATATTTATAATTTCAGTTCCCTTATACTTTTACATTATTGTAAGCATATGTGGTTTGATATCAGAATATCTGTCCAGATGTAAACCATTATAGGTTACTACTAATACAGTTGTATTATTTTAAAATAATTTGGAAAATTAGTGAATTAAGAAAAGGGACTATTCTCATTGTTAATTGTATTCATTATCTTACTCTAGTGAAATGGTTGTAATAAATCAGACATGTTACACTTAGGTTTTAAAAATTAATGAAAAGTGATCATTCTTTTAGTTTCTTTACAGTTCATGTGGATTTCATTTTATTTTAAACAAAAGCAAAAGGAAAAAGGAAATGTGACTTGCCACTTTGCACACACATTGTTTATTTAATTTCCTAGTAGAGAAAAATACTCATTTGGGGGGCTTTAACTCTGTTATTTATAGAAACTATTTAATATGTTTTAGTTTCAGAAAGCAAAAACTGGGTTTTGCATTTGAAGCAGTTGTACCTTACTCTTAACCAATTGAAAGAAGATCAGAAAAGTAGTGCCTGAGGACAACCAAATAATTGTAGTGAATATTCATGTGGTGCATTAAAAATGTGTTTCTGCCTGTGCCTGGAATTTAGCCACTCCCCAAAGCAGCCCAAGTTTTTTTTTCTGTATCTTTACCCTCCTTTTGCCTGCGTGCTCTGTTTCCTCTCTCTCCTTCAGTTTCTTTGTCTCTCTTTATAAATAAGTAGAAAACTTTTCTTTAGATCAGAGAGCAAAGGGGCAGGAGAACTATCTTAAGAAGTTTTTATTTGTGCCAACATAGAAGTGCTTGGTGGTAGGCCATCTGGGTCGGGAGGATTTCCTCAGAATGTAAAGTATGTCGTGAGATTTAGAGAGCTGGGATTTGCTCTGGAACTATCTGGAAGGGCAGCAGGAAACGTAGACAGAACTGGTTTATACTGCTTGTAACGTAGGTGGCAAGAATGGAAGACCGCTTGCCTGGTCTCGCTTCAGTGTGTGCTTCCTCTACATTTAGGAGCTTCTGCACTGGTAACGTATCTTTCCTTTCCTGGGGATTCAGACTTGTGTCACAAACTTTACTACTCGTGACAAAAGAAATCTGAGGATGTGGGAATGCATCTAGGTCTCTTCTGTCCCTCCCCTTCTCCTTCCTTTAAATGTATGTGTCAATAATGGCATAAATATTTGCCTACCTACTTTTATAAAGTACTTAAGACTGTACCCCCTTTATAAGCAAATATATCCTGTTGTAAGGGCAGAATGGGCTTTGTTCAACTTGTTCTTTCCCTGCGCCCCGCCCCCCAAAAGACAGTCATTATATTATTTGTGAGGAAAAAAATTAAAACAGTTTTTAGTGGAAAATAGTAAAAAAATAAAAGCGCCTCTCAAATAATAAGAAATCAGAATTGTGTAATTAAGCTTGACTTCTGCTTCTGTGAAGTCTAACCAAAAAACATCAAAAGCAGAATTATCCGATTATCTGTTTTTAATTTTGTTTTAAGTGAGACTTTGAAAAAAGTCTTAATTGTGAATGAATCCTAGCGATAGAACAAAGTAAAGTCCTTCCCTGGGACTAGCCTTCATGTCCGGAGTGCTGTAGCAAAAGTGGTTTTATATTTTATTTAACTCAATTTCTTATATAATTTATGCCAGCAGGGGAATTTTTAGTAAGAATATCTTACAAGGAAAAACAAACTTAAGTTTTTAAAAGTAGAAAATATAAGTTAACATTGTTTGTGTTATTCAGTTGAAGACAAATTAGATAGTCTTATTTTCATATAATATTGCTAGGTGGAGGTAATTAATATTGTCATTTATTAGAGAAATAAAATATCCAAGCTTTAACAGTTAAAATGCCTTATTTAATTAAAACTTCTTTGAGAGAAAAATTTGACTTTTAGAAGTAGAATATTAAGATAAATAGGAAACATTAATTCCTGCATAAATATATCTTTCTATGAGCTGTTTTTATGAATATATTTTCTTATGGTTTATTTCCAAAAGTAGATTTTAGCTGTTCTAGAATACATAATTCATAACTTTTTGATATAATACTTAAATATTTGTCTTGATGAGACAATATTTGAAGATAACTAATTCCATTTTAAAACAAAGAAAAAACCATTTAAGTTGCTAAATGCTTTCTGATTGGAATTTACTAATGTGACAAATCAGTTGTGATTTTGTTTTGTTCTTTTGAAGAAATGATGTTTAAAGACCCGATTTTCCTTAGGGTGTATTGTTTTGATTTTTGTGACTCTTATTAGCTTGAGAATATTTCTTTCAAACATTATGAGATGTATACTTTTACAGAAATGTTTTCATTCACTATGCATAAAAATCTACATGTTAACCAAACTTGTATTGAAAATTTGGGTGCGTTACTAAGTAGGATTACATCACAGCCTGAATTAGCTTTGCTTTTCTTTACTGAGAAAATAGTTTAAGGTGGTTTTTTTTGGTTATTTATTTATTTATTTATATTTTTGGCTGCCTTGGGTCTTTGTTGCTGCGTGCGGGCTTTTCTCTGTTTGCGGCAAGCGGAGGCTACTCTTCCTTGCGGTGTGTGGGCTTCTCATTAGGTGGCTTCTCTTGTTGCAGAGCATGGGCTCTAGGCGTGCAGACTCAGTAGTTGTGGCTCATGGGCTCTAGAGCGCAGGCTCCGTAGTTGTGGTGCATGGGCTTAGTTGCTCCGCGGCATGTAGGATCTTCCTGGACCAGGGCTCGAACCCGTGTCCCCTGTATTGACAGGCAGATTCTTAACCACTGCACCACCAGGGAAGCCCCAATAGTTTAAGTTTTATTTACAAAGAATTTTGCTTTTTTTGCAGAAAATTCATCTAAAGTAAAAGTATAAGTAAGCAAAATCCTCTGAAATCCCACTTGCCAGAGACATACCTCCAGTCTCTCTGTACATCTGTAGGTGTATGTATGCCTGTGGATATACAGTTCTACACAGATACAACTACACTATAAATGTTGCCTGCAATTTTTTTCTTTATAGTATGTTGTTACTCCTAGTTAACTTTCTTATTTACGATTTTAAATATATACCATCCTTTTTAAGAGCTCCGTAGTGTACCGTAATACAACTGTTTATTTAATCAGTTCCCCATTGATAGTCCTTTAGGTTAGTGCCCTCACTTTTTTTAACTGTAAACAATGCATGGTGTTGTTACTAGTTTCTCATGGTTCTTTACCCATATTAGCTCTTCTAATCCTCGCCACTACCATTCTACCCATTAAGGCCTGCCCAGTGTCTTAACATAAGTGCTTTAGGAAGGGGAGATCAGAGACTGTTTTTAATTTTTTTTTTTAATATTTGTTCTTTGGATGGTATTATGTCTCATATCATATACCTTTTTGAGATGGACTTTTTTTTCCCCAAAGGTTCATAGGTAACAGCTAATCTTACGGTCATTCCATTAGCCCTCAAAGCAGTCATAAAAACCACCTGGTTTAGTTGTTTTCATGACACAGAACCTCAGGGTTCTTTGGAAGTACAACTCTATCTGTTTTATCTGTTTTGGGATTTAATTTGCAAAAATGGTTTCATTGTTCTTAAAAAAAAAAAGTGAGTAATTATATAGTCTAGTCATCCACGTTCCCCATCCTCTCTCAGAAGAGAAAAATCACTAACTTCCACCTCAAAAAAGTATAATACAGTATACGTTTTAATTGTCTTTATGACATAGATGTTCCATTACCTGTGGAGGCCTCCCTGTACTATCCCCTGCCCTATACCATTAGAAGTAACTATTGTCATAAATTTTGTATATGTCATTCCCTTGCTCTGTGGTTTTGTTCTAAGCAATATATTATTTACTTTTGTGCTTTTTGAACTTTATGTAAAGTCCGACTTGCTTTTTACACTCATTATTATATTCCTGAGATTTATACATGATGTTTCATGTAGCCATAGTTTATTTTTACCACTTTGTAGTATTCTGTTGAATGTTTATATCACAATTTATTTACACATTTTATAGTTAATGGTTTGTTTCTATTGTGAACTTTTATAGTTCCAGTTTGTTTCTATTGTGAACTTTGCTGTTGTGAACATTATTGAACATTTCTGTTGGTGTATATATGCAAGAGCAGAGGTTGGGAAACTATGCCTGGCAGGCCACCTGTTTTTGTTTGTTTGTTTGTTTGTTTGTTTTTGTGGTACGCGGGCCTCTCACTGTTGTGGCCTCTCCCATTGCGGAGCACAGGCTCCGGACGCACAGGCTCAGCGGCCACGGCTCACGGGCCTAGCTGCTCAGTGGCATGTGGGATCTTCCCGGACCGGGGCACGAACCCGCGTCCCCTGCATCGGCAGGAGGACTCTCAACCACCGCGCCACCAGGAAAGCCCCTCCAGGCCACCTGTTTTATAAAAAATGTTTTATTGGAACATAACCACACAATCATTTACGTACTTATAGCTGTTTTTGTGTTACAAAGGCAGATTTGAGTAGTTGCTACAGAGATGATGTGGTCTGCAGAGCCTAAAATATTTACTGTCTGGCCCTCACAGAAAAAGATTGCCAACCCTGCTGTAGGTCAGGGTCTATACACCCAGGAGGGGAATTGCTGGGTCATAGAATGTGTGCATCTTCAGTTTTACCAGATGATGCCAAAGTTGGTGTTACTTTTGTTTTTGTTTTTTAATCTCAAAGTCTTGAAACAGTTTACCGCCTACCAGTAATATATGAGAATTCACATTACTCTGTATCCTAGGGAATACTTGATATTGTCATGCTTAAAATTTTTTGCCTGTTTGGTGAGCATAAAATAGTGTTTCATATGGTTTTAATTTAATTTTCCTTTTCAGGATTATTAATGAGGTGCTTGAGCCTCATTTCATATGTTCATTGGCCATTTATGTTTTCTTTTCCATGAGGTGTTTAGTCAAGACTTTTGCCAGTTTTTCTGTAGGATTGTCTTTCTGATTGATTTGTAGGAATTCTGTATTCAGGATCCTAATCCTTTATCACTTGTAAGTGTAAGAACTATTCCTCGTTTGTGAATTGCTTTTTCTCTTTACTGTGTCTTTTAGTGGACATGTATTCTGAATTCTAATGTAGTTTCAATATTTACTTTTATGGATAGTGCTTTTTGTATCTTGTTTAGGAACCTCCTCTCTACTTGCAGGATATGAAAATATTCTCTATTATTTTTCTAAAGGTTTTATAATTTTGCCCTTAATTCTTTAATCTGTTTGGATTTGATTTTCATGTGTGGTGGAGATAGGGACTTCAATATACTGAATTTTAATGAATTTGTGAATTTTAGTTTAACTTGGGAAGTTCTGCCATTATTTCTTCACATATTTTTTTCATCTAGAATCTTTTTCTCCTCTTCCTCTGGGACTCCAGTGACACAAATACTAGGCCTGAGGCTGTGTCCATTTTTTTCTCTGTGTTTAAATTGTATACATCATATATATAATCTATTTGCATATAATATACGTACATAATATAAATTTTTTAATAGAAGAGGTCCTAATTTCAGAGATTATTTTTTCTTCTTATAAACAGTTCAAAAGGATTGGTTATCCAATATCCCATAATGTAGGAAATTAGATTAGAAAGGAGTATTGCTATAGACTGTCATAGTTAATACTAACTGCAAAGAAAGAAGCAGAAAAGGTATGAAGAAAGATTATAAGTTTGAAAATGTACTTTAAATTATTTAATTAGAAATATAATAGCCTCCAGGGTGTCATTTTATCACAGTGCTTGCAGCACAAAGTAATATTTTCAGTGAAGACTGAGTCATCTAGAAGTTGCTGTGTTATAATTATATGCCCTTGTTAAGAAGACAGGAAAATAAGTGATCCATTTTAGAAAGATTTACATAAAACCATTGATATTCAAAAGATGCTAGAATGTATAGGCATGCCTCGTTCTGATGTGAGGCTGGGTAGCCAACTTTTAGATATTTGTAATAGAATATCTCTGCAAAGGTAACATGTATTTCTTGACAGTTTAGAAGACAAATTAACTATGATTCACTGTAGTAAAAGCATGAGTGACTACTGTTGTAGTTTTAAAACTGTCATATTGGATATGAAAGTTTACTAGTTACTTTTTTTTTTTTTTGCTTGCGTCTCTAATAAAAGAGACCTTACTTATGCCAATAAATAGATTAGACTGATGGAAAAGAAGTTTATGGACTTCTTTCTCTTTTCTCTCTTTCTTTCTTTCTTTTTTATTTCCCCCCCTTAATGAGTTTAATAACCCTTGGCAATTTATTTGTAGTTCATATTTTAACCCTCAAGGCTAGAAACTATTTTGAGAAGGAGCAAGGAAATAAGAGACTACCACAGTATAAGGAAAAGGAATCAATGTACTTGCATCAAGAAGGGGGAGTGGAATTAAGCCCCCAGAAAATAGATACATTTACTGAACATATGTATTCTTAAAAAGTTTATTGTGAATGCCCATGTGGTACATTAGAGATTGGGAGAGAAAAACATAACAAAGTTTTGAAAATGGAAGGAGCAAGAGCGATGGGTTCTATTGAGTCATCTGAGGAAGGAGCGCTAACTCCAGTTTGCTGCGTGCCCAGGAGTAACTCACCTAATTTCACAGTCTTAGTTTACTTATCTATAAAATGGCAGTAGGGGCTGTTGATCTTTAAGATAGTCTCTGTTCTAGCTTTTATAATCAATGAATGCAAATTTAAGTTAATTGCCTTATGCTCTGATATGTTCCTTTATGAAATTGGAGTACTGTGTCTGAAGGAAACTTGCTTTAAGAAATTAAGCTTCAGAAGCACTGTATATTAGCTTAAATATAAGTTTAAATAACATATGAAAAGTAACATATGATACATTTTTGTGAAATTCAAATAATATAGAAATACACTAAAAAGCAAAAATTTCCCTTTACCCTTATCCTTCTAATCTCACTTTCCGAGTCAAAAGTAACCCAATTACCAGTTTGATGTGTATGCTTCTAGACTTTTTTCTATGTGTACATTATATACATATATAAATACGAAGTTTTTTGTTTATTTTTTGGAAGTATGTTTCGGTGTGTGTGTGTTTCAATAAATTATTTAGTACATGTTGTTCCCCAATTTGCTTATTTACTCCACTTGAGTCGTCTTATAGATCTTTCAAACTTCTGGTTTATATACTTATTGTTTTTAATTGCATGGCTTTCTGTGGTGTGAACATATAGCTTATTAACTCCATCCAGGGACTTTAGGTCATTTCCAATTTTGTAGCAATAATAAACAGTGTAGTAAAGAACACCACTATACAAAATAGTAACTTACTGAACCCTCACTGTATGACAGTGCTGTGCATTATTTCACCTAATAATCTCAAACCTGAGATAAGTACTAATTAGCATGAAAAAATTACATGAGGAAACCAGTCACAGAGCTGGTAAGTAGCAAACAGATTTATTCAGGCAGTGTAACACCAGAATTTATGCACAATTCTACTTGCCTCTGAAAAGGTGAAGGGCCAAGATATTAGGATATTACAGGGTTTCAGGGCTATAATCAACTACTATGCCACTTTGCATCTCTGTTGTTGCTGTTGCCTTAGCTTGAGTGACCCTGTAATTGATCATTCAAACTGGGAAAATTTAGAGAGAAAGAAGGAACGTTATAATATTTTTACTGAGATAGCAGACATGTTTGTCCTGGACAAATCGAGACACATGAACACCTTACTCCTAGCCTAGGCCACCTTCACCTTTCACACGGGTTACTGCATTACCCTCCTGCCTGTTCTCCTTACATTTACTCTTATTCTGTTCCAATCCATTCTCTCACAGAAACCAAAATAACCTTTTTAAAACAGAAATCTGATTATATCACTTCATAGTTTAAACCGTGTCTGGCTTTGTGAAAGAATATATTTATTCGGTCCTCCTGTGATTATTGTTAAGATGCAGCATGAAATAGAGTAAAGGGCACTTAAACTGAGTCAGGAGTCCTCTGTTTGAGTTTCAGATATCAAGACTAGTTTGGTGACCTTGGGCAAGCTATTTAACTTCTCAAGCTGTTTCCTCAAATACAAAATACAGATAGACTGAGGAGAGGGATGAGGTCATAAACAGGAAAGGTACTATATAAATGCAGGACATTGTTAATAGTTAACTTTTTGCTTGTTATGGCCTTTGAAAAATTGTCCTTGTATCTTATCACAGTATCTAGCAGGTTGTGGTAGGATTTTTACAAGCTGAACCACCTTTCATGTGACTGTCCAAGTTTTACAAAATAAAAACTTTAGTCATTTTTTAAAAAATCAAAGTCTGTAAAAGTTAAGTGACTTACCAAAAGTAAAAGCTAGTTACCATGCTGGTACTAAAACCCAGGACTATACCCTTGGCATTATAGTCTGATAATCTTTCCACTAGCCTTTGCTGCCTTCTCAAAAGAATTAAGGAGATCATGTGTTTATAAAAATCACATAAATATTTTACCTGTGATTATAATTTAGATATATAACCCACCTTTCATAAATTAAGAACAATTTAGAAAGGCATATCTGTATAATTTACTGACTTAATCAGGACCTTTGGCTTACAAGTGATGGCTTGTAAAAAGAGAGTTTATTAGGTTACATAATTAGCTAAAAGAAATATTAGAGTAGCTCTCAGAATTGAAGGTCCAGGGCTTCAGAGACTAGAACTGGAACTCAGGGCAGACAAGACTCTTTATCACTGACAGCCCTAGGTCTGTGTGTCCTTATAGTTGATAAACCAAGAAGGATGGGCTACACCTCTCTCTCTCTCTCTCTGAAATTTGGGAGGACTCCATTTGGCCTAACCCATATCTCACAACCATTTTATGCTAGTATTAGGTTGAAGCATATGAAATTACCAATAGTCCTATTTTTACCAACTAAAAAGGTCACTTCCTTTGCTTCAACCTATTAATAGTGCAGGGTGGTAGAGAGGAGAATGAGGCATCCTAGATTGACAGCCCTAATGGAACCTCAAAAACTGGTGGAGTTCCACAAAACAGCTGGTGTTCTCCTACCAGAAGAAGGAAAATAGGAAAGTATTCTGGGCAGACAAATATAATAGTAACCATAGTGTAACACACATACAGAGTATGGATTAGCTAGAATTCAGCTAGAACACTCTGGAAATGAAAAAGACCTCAAATATAAAAACTTCTAAAAGAAGAAGCTGAATTGTTCTTATTAGTCCTTTTCTTAAGCATCTCAAAGTTTGACATATCTGCCTTTTATGTAATACATGGGCCCAAAGCTCTCAAATGATACTTTTTGTACTTTGAAGTTGTGTGTTAAACATTTATTGAATGTCGGACATGTCCTGGGTACCTTCCTCATAACAATATTTAAAGACAAAGAAACTGAGGTTCAAAGAGGTAAAATAACTTTCCTAAGATTACACAACTGATTAACTATGGTACTAGAATTTGAAGTCTGAATTGAAGATAAAACCCAACTTTTCCTTCCATTCCAGTACTTCTCCAAATATTGTCATTGAAATACCTCTAAAGACAGAAGAGAGTACATATGTATGCCTGAGCTGTCTGTAGGCATATAAGGTCTTAAATATGAATATGTTTAGGCATATAAGGTCTTAAATATGAATATGTTTACTGCTCCATAATAAAGGGTGATAACTTTGGTTTTAAAATGCTGAGGGTTTTGTTGTTGTTATTTTATTTATTTATTTTTTTTGCGGTACGCAGGCCTCTCACTGTTGTGGCCTCTCCCGATGTGGAGCACAGGCTCCGGACGCGCAGGCTCAGCGGCCATGGCTCACAGGCCCAGCCGCTCCACGGCATGTGGGATCCTCCCAGACCGGGGCACGAACCCGTGTCCCCTGCATCGGCAGGCGGACTCTCAACCACTGCGCCACCAGAGAAGCCCTGTTGTTGTTATTTTTAACTCAAACTTTGAGTTAAATTGTCTGCTTAAGATGTCTGACACATTATCTCAATATGAGAAAAATGGCACACTATGTGTGTGAATGACTGACCCAGTATATCTCACTTAGGTCAAACCATTCTTCTGTGAGAACCTAATTTCCCCCCTGAATTTTCCTGCTTATAGTGAATTAGCCAATAGCAATTGATCTTTTATAAACATTTGGATTCAGATTGATCTAACAAAGTAGTGTACTCTCAAGTTACATAGCTTTGGAAGTAGTTTGTAATTGCTGTGTTACAGCCGAACTTTATTTTGTCGTTGTTCTTGTTACATACCTAAGGCAGATATTAGCTATGTGCTGTATAGAAACCACCTTTTTTTTTAAAGAGAGGTTGAGGCATTGGGGAGAGAGAAGGAGCAGCAACAAGTCTTTTACTAATTATGTAGCCATATTTGGGGGGGGGAGATTCGGAGTATAATAATAAAGATAGAAGTAAAGAATGCTTTCTGATCATTGATGCTGAATCTGATACATAAAGCAAAATTGAAGTGATTTGTACTCCTTATTTTCATAAATAATTATGATAATGATATAATAAGTAAGAAGGATGCTTTTGGGCTTCCCTGGTGGCACAGTGGTTGAGAGTCCGCCTGCCGATGCAGGGGACACGGGTTCGTGCCCCGGTCCGGGAAGATCCCACATGCTGCGGAGCGGCTGGGCCCGTGAGCCATGGCCGCTGAGCCTGCGGGTCCGGAGCCTGTGCTCCGCGGCGGGAGAGGCCACAACAGTGAGAGGCCCGCGTACCGCAAAAAAAAAAAAAAAGAAAGAAAAGAAGAAGGATGCTTTGAATAGTTTACAGTCTTGCAAGTTTCCAAATGTCTACAGAGTGATATATTTAGGGAACATTTTGGTGAAAAAACTATTAAGGTGATGGTATAATATATGGAAAATTTGACTATGGGAAAATTTTCATAATTTTAATTACATGTCAGCTGTATTAACTTTTACTGTTTTAAATTAGTTCAAGTAGCTATGAAAATCTTTACAGAAATTAATCTGTGCAAAAACAATTTTTTTTTCAATTTTTCTCATCTTTAAAAGACTTATCTGGTATAGTTTTTCTTATATGTCATTAGATTCTTTCTTAAGAAGTTTACTTTAAAAATATTCCATATTTTCTTTTCTTTATAGATGATAGTATTTCTGCTGCAAGTACTTCTGATGTTCAAGATCGCCTCTCAGCCCTTGAGTTACGAGTTCAACAACAAGAAGATGAAATCACTGTGCTAAAGGCAGCTTTGGCTGATGTTTTGAGGCGTCTTACAATCTCTGAAGATCATGTAGCCTCAGTGAAAAAATCAGTCCCAAGTAAAGGTAATTAAGTGTGTTGTAAGTAGGAAGAGTTTTGCTTTTTGCAACATTTTCTTTGAAATAATATATTAAACGTGTATTTTTTCAGTGACATTAAGATTGGGAATATAAAACTATAGTTTCTCTTTTGGATTACTTATGACTATAGTTTATTTTCCATTTCCTTTTTCTTCATCCGTAAGAAATTCTGAAAGTTTATTATTTTAAATTGGGAATTTTGGGGTAATGCCACTGATTGTACTTACTGGCTTTTATGTCATAGTGTTTGTGTGAATTTAGTATCTTTCAACTACATAACAAACTTACTGAGTGCAGAGGGGGTGGGATGAACTGGGAGATTTGGATTGACATATATACACTAATATGTATAAAATTGATAACTAATAAGAACCTGGTGGCGCAGTGGTTAAGAATCCGCCTGCAAATACAGGGGACACGGGTTAGAGCCCTGGTTTGGGAAGATCCCACATGCTGCAGAGCACCTAAGCCCATGCGCCACAGCTACTGAGCCTGCGCTCTAGAGCCCGTGAGCCACAGCTATTGAGCCCTCGTGCCACAACTACTGAAGCCCACGCACCTAGAGCCCGTGCTCCACAAGAGAAGCCACCACAATGAGAAGCCCGTGCACTGCAACAAAGACCCAACACAGCCAAAAAATAAATTAATTAAAAAGAAAAAGAGAACCTGCTGTATAAAATAAAATTAAATTCAAAATTAAATTTACTGAGGGCAGGAACTGGATCATCTTTTTGTGTCTCCCATAGACTTCACATTGTATGTTGAACATAGCAGGTAGGCACTCATACTTTTTAAATGAACTCTCTTATCATTACAGAAAGGATTTAAAGCATTATAGTTCATATAGCTTCATTCTAAGCCTGTGGTCATTAGTCAGCAGAATCATGAAGAATTTAATTTAAACTCTGAAACTTACTGCCAACCCCAGTTCAATGGAAATTTTAACTTCTAGACATTGGGGATTTTCACAGACTGGAATAAACTGTTATCAGGACCTTGTTACTCTGAGTTTGGAGCAGAAGTCATGTAGCTTTTCTCTTCTTCCAGCCACCCAGAAGGAATCTTAAATTCTTTAACATTAATCAAACAGTCAAACATATCATTTCATATATCTCACTGATTTCTTGGTAGAGAAGAGTAGATGGACATAGGCATGATTATCCCCATTTGGCAATGGGAAAAGGAAAAGATTCATCAGCTTACCTCTCTACTGTAATATGTCAACGCAGATGATTAACCTAGGGAGGAGTCTTACATAACTTCTAGGTTTTAGCTGGAGATTAGATAGTTAACCAGAATATGAGGAGCAGATGTGGAAGAAAGATTATGAATTCAGTTTCCAAATGTTGAGTTTGAGGTATGTGTGGTGTATAGATAGATACCTGTTGATAGCTGAATTATAGGTCTAGTGCTCAGGCTAGTCTTGGTTAGGAATAAAAATTTGGGAATGTTCAGCTTATGGATGATAGTTGAAGCCATAGAAGGAGGATGTAAAACAAGAAAGTGGCTCAGGGTAGTTCTTTCAGGAGCTCCAATATTTCAGCATAGCAAAGAAAGAGTGATTCATGTTGCCAGCTGCTACAAAAAGGTCAAGTAAAACAAAGACTGAGAGGTGACCATTGGATTTGACATTTATGAGAATATTAGAAACCTCTCCAAAAGGAATTTTAGTGGAGTGATAGGATTACAAATCTAATTGCAGTATTTTGAGAAGCAGGAATTGAGGAGAACTCTGGAATTAAGAGCAGCAACTGTAGCCAGCCACTTTTTTCAGAAAATTAACCTGAGCGGGGAAGAGGGTAGTAGAAGAGGATGCTAAATCGAAGGCCAGTTTTAATTATTTTTATTTTTAAGACATTATAGACTGTAGCAGAAAAATACATTGAGGACAAAAAGGCAGCAGAGAGGAAGATGATGTTGGTGAGGGAGGGGTGGTGGTAATTGAGGCAAGTTTCTTGAGAGTTTGAGAAGGGATGTTAGAGCAAGTTAAAAACTATTAGTCTTAGATGGAAAAAAGACTACTTCTGAATATTGAGATATCCATTCCAATAGAATGGAAAGAGATAAAACTAAGTGGAGATTGATATATATTCACAGTTGTCAGGGCTAGAAGTTTCATTCCTTATCACTTTCTCCTCAGGAGATAGTGATGCCATTTAGGAAAGTAAGGCAGTTCCTTGCTGGTGAAAAAAAAAGGCAGTCGACATTTGGAATGGTAAGAGAGTAGAAAATGGAAGGCCACAGACATGAAAGAAATGCTCAGGGACCCTGAGGGTACTGGCTACCGAGTTGTGAAACTTTGAGGGAGGGGCATTCATTCTGCCTGGTTTTCTGATTCCCATTCTCATACCTCCCACCCTCCAGCACTCCAGGCCTTTGTGTTAATAGTGGAGAGTTAGATAGCAGGATGGTTCTTTTCCATTACTGGTTAGTAGGATAAATGTGTCAGTGGCATGGGATAAGTAAGGGACCTGAGAGTTTGGCAAAAGACTTGATTGAAACCACTTTGGTTAATAATGTTATAAGTGAGTTTTTAATTTTTTGAGAACCAACTTTGAGGATTGCCAAGATCAAGCCAGGAAAAAAAAACTTATTTGGTTATAAATTGATTTTTCTAAGAGAATTCTAGAGTTGTTAGAGTATTAATGTATACGGGCTTTACAGGGAAGGTAAACTGTACATAAAGAGAGAAGAACAGGTTTCTATAATTAATATGTGTACTCTCAGGTTCTGGCTCTATATTAAAGTATTTTTAAATCCTATAAGACAAAATGATATAGTATTTGGTTATTATCTCATTTTAAAAGCTTATTTTAAATAATTTGTATTAACCTACAATTTAAAAAAATTTTATTATGCTAAAACAGTAGTACATTATAATCTTGTGTTGAGAAAAAAACGTTTTCTCTCATTGTTTATTTACTAAGGTATTTCAGTAAAGAAATATTTATAGAGAAATTTAAAGACTGCTCTTTTTTTAATTTGGCATGCAGACGATATTTTGTATGACACATCAGTTCCTTAGCACCTACCTGTTTCAGTTTCATGAAGTACAAATACAGTTTAAATAGCTGGAGTTCCTATCCCCTAGGAACATACTTTCTGTAAGTTGTCTTTTTCTAGTTGTCATTCATAAATCCTTTGTCTGTAAAGTGAATTTAGAAACAGTTTTGTTACAGGCTCTTTAGTGGAGATTTATCCAGTTCTGGAGCCACCTGCAGCTTCTACATTGGAACATTTTCTTTCCACATAGTACCGGCTCTTACTTCTTATTAATAACTTTATTAATTAGAGAGATACTAAGTTCCTTTCCATTAATTCTATGTCATAAGTTTACTTTGACTGCCATTCTTATAATATGCTGATGTGGTTCACATTTTGAAATGGAGTCCACTAGTGAATATTCTTTAAGTTACTTTGTTACCTTAGACACAGACTTTGAATTGCTGGATATAAAATGGATTGCTGGGGAGAAGATTGATTATATAATAATTTGGGGAAATATTATTTAAGAAATGAGCATAATTCATTAAGGATTAACCACTGGATTTCCCATTAGTGAAAAAACTTGCCTGACCAGTTATGTTCTGTAATATTGATATTAACACATCAAGAGAAATACATATTTAAAGTTTTGTTAATTTTATTATTTGCAATTCTAAACAGCTTTATCTTGAAATTTATATATAGTATACTATAGAAAGTAATTGGAAAAGAAATATTAAGTGATTCTTCACTATTGTCATTTGTATGTAACCTTAAAAAGATCAACCATCAGTTTTGACAAAACAGGATTAATATATTAATGGTATAAATATTTGGAATAAACACTTTAAGCAAAGTATTTTCTAACAAATGAAAAAAATATTTTTGAAAAAATTTTTTTTAAAAACAATGAAATTATTTTGCAGGGATTTTGTATTTTCTCCTTCAATTAAAAAGTAAATTAAGGCTTCCCTGTGGTTGAGAGTGGTTGTGGACTCAACCACGCAGTGGTTGAGAGTCCGCCTGCCGATGCAGGGGACACGGGTTCGTGCCCCGGTCCGGGAAGGTCCCACATGCCGCAGAGCGGCTGGGCCTGTGAGCCATGGCCGCTGAGCCTGCGCGTCCGGAGCCTGTGCTCTGCAACGGGAGAGGCCACAACAGTGAGAGGCCCGCGTACTGCAAAAAAAAAAAAAAAAAAAAAAAAAAAGTAAATTAATATAATGTTATATGTCAATTATACCTCAATTTTTTTTTTAAAAAAAAAGTAAAAACCATTTCTCATACTGTAGAAAAATTTTATATGGAAATGTTTTAGTCCCTTGTGAAATTAGAATTTGTAGTATTCACTTTCACACAAATTACTGACAGGACAGTAATCACTACCATCTTCTTAAGATATTTAGAATTTCTAGAGGATTTTTCTTTAGAGGGGAGACTAAACTACCATAGGTAAATAGGTGGAAACCTTTTATGAAGCTGTGCTTAAAAGTATAGGTCAGCTTCCTTATTGATGAAGACAGGTATTACAGTTTTGCTAGGTGGTGGTGATATGGAAACATGACTTGGCTTCAGGTATGGCTAAAACTAAATGTGTATGCTAATGGGTTAACGACATTCTCTGTCATTTCATAGTAGTATTGCCATTCAGTAAATCCCAAAATCAGAAACACACCTAACTAGTCATTTCAGTATTTTTAGTTCTGTTCTTTTAGTTTGTCCTCTCCAGTGTGCCAGCAGTATTAAAAGCTAAACCCCATTTTTTCTTGAATATATTATATCAGACACTTAGGTAGAAAGTTTTCCCAATAGTTTTTAAGGTGGCCAGTCATTTAAATTTCTCATGTACCTTCTCTTCTCTTGGAGAATTCTTTCCTTTTGACGGCATATGTTCATAATATATGCACCAGTTGCAGCTGAATCCTTGCCAAAAGAAAAAAAATTACCTGTACTTTGGAGCAAAAGGGAAGGCCCAGGGAACACTCTGGCAGTTTTAACTGCCAGGAAGACAAATTATGTCACAGCTGGTGCCTGGGAAACCCATTAAGACCTCTTGGGGTGACCAAATGAATGTAATTTGAGAATACAACGCAGTGGCAATATGTGAAGACAAGCTGTTAGTACATAGAGGTATAAAAGCACAGGAGTCAAATTATCTGAAGGTGGGAAACTGTCATTTTAAACCAGGAAGCTGCTGGTAAACCAGAAATACCAAGCACTGTGACTGCTACTTGAGAAATGAGAGAGCCCAGAGGAAAAATTTAAATTTGGAGGATGTCGGTTCTCCCCCAAAAAATATTCCTAATTATATAGACTGTGGGATAGTGTACAGGCACAGATCCGTATCATTTGGCTCTTGCTCCAAATAACATTTGGGAGAAGACAGGGATTGTCATGAGTTTGCTGTAAGTGTTGTTAATAAGTAAATTACATTAATCAGGTTAGAAGGTGTGAATTTCCTTGGTGGGGCCCTTAGGATAAAATGATTCATACTTACGGTAGGGGGTGGGAGAGTATCTTATTATTTTGACAACAGATCAAAGACTTCTAAGCTGCTCTTTGTATATGACAGTAAATGGGTGGATATTGCCTCAGACCAGGCAGCAATTACCATTTACAGAGCTCCATTTCTCTATGAGAGTCAAATGCTCTTTGGTCATTTCTTCTCAAAATATACTTTAAAAAAATGAGGCAAGAGAACTAAAGTACACCTTCCTGTGAAACAAGAGGAAAGGAGAAAAGTACACGTAAAACTCTAAATGGAAAAGATAAAATTTGATGAAGTACATGTAGTCCTCAATATTTCCAAAGAATGAAGCAAAGTAATTGACAGATTGAAAAAGGTGGCACAGAGCTTGAAAATGTGAAGAGAGTGGAAGAGGTATGCAGTTGGAGCTCTGGGGCATATGATAGGGAATCTGAGAAAAAAGATTTTGAGTGTTAATTAAAGTTCTTCCTTCATAGACCATCTTTACCCTTCTCCTAATAAAAAATTTTCCCATTCTTTAGGGCCTCAAATTAATTCCTGAAAATGATCTATTTTTTGTCTCTTGTTAGAATTGTTTTAAAATTTTATTATATGTTTCTTTTGGTATATATGTTTCTTTTGGTTGCTCCCGCTGGATTATAAACTATTTGGAGGCAGGGACAGTTTCTTACATAACTAGCCTTAGAATGACTCAATAAATGTTTGTTGAATTAAATGTGGGAAACAGAAAGTTATAGAAGTAGGAAGTTATTTTAAAAATTGCTCTTTGGATGGAGGGATTGGGATAGATGCAAGAATAAGAGGATATTACAGATGAGGGTAGCAAGATGGATTTCAGATTTGCAACATATGCAACAGTCCCTAGTGGTAACTTTACTGTGTGATGGAGATTAAAGAAATAAAAGATACTGACTTTTGCCTCCACAGGGCCTTAGGTAAAGTGAGAAGACAGCTAAGTCAGTAATTATAAAACTATATAATAATTGGCATTAAAAAGGTAAATTTAGGGTGTTGTGGGAGCTCCTAACCGAAACTGGAGTTGAAGGTTCCTTGCAGGAGATGAAATCAGCCATTCATCTTCCTTCATGGTCTTAACATCCACTTATTGGTGCCAGTTCCCAAATTGTTAATCTATATTCTAGACTTGAGCACTTAAGAATTATCTTTCTACTTATTAGATTGTACTGCTTGTATGTCCCTCAGAATTCATAAATGTAAAATTTCCCCAAACTGAAATCATCTTTTAAGCCCTAAATATTTCTTAAAACTGCCTCCTCCTTTCCATTTATGCTACCTAGCTCTTGTTTCAGGTCCCCATCGTGCTATGCTTAGACCACTGCCCTGAAATCTGCTCTTCACATAGCCACTAGGATTTCTCTAAATGTATATTGAAGTCTTTTTTTCAGCTTAAAACCCTTTGGTGGTCTCTATTTCCTATAGATAAAATCTCCATGATCTAACTCCTGCTTACCTCTACCATCTGGACTTTCCTCTACCATCTGGACTCTGCCCTTTCTTGTTCTGCATTCTCACCACATAAAGAGCTTTTTGTCTACCCTGCCCCCATGCCATACACACTTACATACCCCACTTTACTGTTACCTTCTTTCTGTTCCTTTACACACACTGGAATAAGATCCCAGTATTTCATCACCTCCCTTTTACCTGGATATCTCTTACTTATTCCTTAAGACTTTGTTCTGCATTTTTTTCTAGGAAGCCTTTCTTGAGCTCTGTGTCTCTAATCATCCTTACAGAATTATGTGTCTTTTCTTTGTGATGATTTCTTTTATGATCACTTTGTTCTTGTACTTACCACATGTTTTCATTGCTAGTGTGATTCTCTTGCAAGATTTTAATTCCTTGATGCCCTGGCTCCCTTATATTCTCTTGAAAACAAAAGACTAGGATAATAATAGGCCCTGAGTAAATATTTGATGGGTAGATGGATGATGAATATATGTTAATTTAGGCAAGCAGGGATGACTAGCATATGCCAGAGAGAAGGACCATCCAGGTGCAGAGCGCAGGGGAGTAAAAGTACTTAGTTTAGGAGTTCAGAATAAACTGAAGCATGAGGTGTGAGGTTGGGAGTGTCAAAAAGTGAGCCTCAACTGGTGGAGAGGGCCCATAGTGAAAGGTTTTCTTATGCCTTGCTAAGGAATTTAGTTTTTATCCTGAGGAGACTGGAGCTCCATTAAAGGATTTTAAATTGAAGAATGACAGGTAGAGTTACACTAATCCATTAATTCTAAGATGGCTATATTTCTTGCATTTTAACATCTCTGGAATTACAATGCATCTTACTATTGATTATGTCTTACAGTTCTCATAAGTGACACTTCTTTCTAATGCTGTTTGTGATAATGGTACATATAACAATTGATGTCATATTATTTCAAAGATATACAGCTTGTTTTAGATAGATATTCTGGCATGGTGTACAGAATGCATTAAGAGCAAGGTAATAGTACTGCTAGAAGGGAGAATAGAGAAACTGAACATAACCCGGAAGAGAAATTTGAGGCAGTAGTGGTGAAGATGCATTCATTTAGTCATTTAGATATTGATTAAGTGCTTTCTAGGATTCAAGCACAGTGCTAAGCATGGGGATATATGCAAGGATCACAAAACAGGTAAGGTTTCCAGATAGATTACAGATAATTATAAATGGTTAAGTCAAAATGGATTGTAGACCTCAGTGTGAGGACTAAAACCATTAAAAATTGCACTTCCCTGGTGGTGCAGTGGTTAAGAATCCATCTGCCAATGCAGGGGACATGGGTTTGATCCCTGGTCTGGGAGGATCCCACATGACGTGGAGCAGCTAAGCCCATGCGCCACAACTACTGAAGCCACCGCAATGAGAAGCCTGTGTGCTGCAGTAAAGTGTAGCCCCCTGTTGCTGCGACTAGAGAAAGCCTGCACGCAGCCACCAAGACCCAACGCAGCCATAAATAAATAAAGGCAAATCTATCTATCTATATATATACTGTATTATTCCATTTATATAAAATTTTAGAAAATGCAAACTATAGTGATAGGAAGTAGATCAGTGGTTGCCTGGGGACAAGAGTGAGGGAGGGAGAGATGGATTACAGAGGGGCTCAAGGAAACTTTCGAGACTTATGGCCATGTTCACTATCCTGATTGTGGTGATTGTTTCACAGGCATATATGTATGTATGTATGTATGTCAAAACCTACATATATGTATGTCAAAACCATACACTTTATATATGTGCAACTTATTGTATGTCGGTTTTATCTCAACAGAACTGGGGGGAATGTTTTTTTAAAGAGTTACAGATGCAACAGAGGACTTAGTCACCCACTGAATGTTGGCAGTAAGGAAATGGAGGAATCAAACCTGATTTCTTGTTTTCTGGTTCGTACAGTGAATGGGTGGTAATGTCTTTCACCAAGAATAAAGTATATCACAGAGTACCAGTTTTTGTTTTGTTTGGTGGGAGGAAGGACACAGACATTCATGGGGAGATGTTCAATAGCAGTTAGATATAAAAAATAATGAGAAGGGTATGATGGTAACAAGATAACTGAAGAGTCAAGATACAAAGTCTGAGCAAGAAAAGAGTATCCAGCAAATGAGAGAAGAAATGGTCAGAGCTAAGAAGAAATTCAGGCAAGGGCAATGTCCTAGAAACTAAGGACATTGTCCTTACCTAAATACTGTCCTTGCCTGAATAGTCAGCAATATTAGATGCTGAAGAAAAGCTGAACAAGATAAGGACTGAAAAATACCCATTGAATTTAGTGGGAAAAAAGTCATTGGTGATCTTGGGAAGAAAACTTTCTGTGAAGTGGTTAGACGATAACCAGATTGCAGAAGGTTGAGGTACAGATAGGAAAGTGTAGACCACTGACTCTTTTCCAAATACTTTATTAGACTTGGAATGGGGGTGGGTGGGTGCATATGTCAGGGGTGGGGTGATTAGGGGGAATACAGAATCGAGGAGTTATTTTGAGTGTACAGTCACTATTAGTATCCACAGGGGATTGGTTCCAGGACCCCTGAGGGCGGATGCTCAAAATCCTAGGATGCTCAAGTCCCTGATATTAAAATGGCATAGTATAGTTGGCCCACGACTTGAGCATCTGTGGATTTTGGTATCCATGTGGGAGGGGGGTGTCCTGGAACCAATCCCCCATGGATGCCGAGGGACAACTAGGTATTTATAAATTATACATATATACAGAATTATGTATATATATGTTGAACAATGCCAGTAACTTGCTGGTGTTTAGCAAATAGAATACCTACAGGTTATTAAATTCTAAATGAGTTACAGAGGACTTATTACTCCTCATGCAAATTGTGACCATAAACAGAATATTTAGAAACTAAAGAGAGTATCCCATTTATACTAACTGGGAGAATGTGTTTGTTTTTCTGTTGGAGACAATTGCTAGCTTGGTGTGCATGAAATACAAGCTCTTCTTTCTCCTTGAAGTAAAAGAACATGAAGTAACTTTTCTCTGTTTACATATTTGTTTATAAGAGAGGATCTAAAATAATTTAAAACAGAAAATTCAGAAGTAACTGTTGATCCACAGCCTATCTCACTGCTACACTCCAGTTCTTCAGAAAGAGAACATTAAAGCATAATTAATTCCTGAAAGGCTTACATCATGTGCGTATGTTCGGGGGGGTCTGATAAAGAAAATAAAATATAATAAAATTATTTGTACTTCTGTCTGTGGTGTAGCTCCAGAATTTCTGCAGTGTTGTTTTTAATTTTGTTTTCTTTCACAAGTGCCTATACAGTCAACCAAATTCAATGAGAATTCAGTTTAGGCTAAAGGTTTGTCGTTTTCAACATATAGTACTTGATAATTTTCAATCATATATTATGTTTTGAGACCTACCTTTTTATTCACATCAGCATCTTCATTTTTCTATTTTTCCATTTGTTTTACATAATAAAGATAATAAAATGACTAAATAATTGCACAAACATTTCAATTGTTACTACTCTACAGAGTAAACTTTGTAACTGGCTCAGTAGTTGGAAACCTTTATATTGAATAATAAAAAGGAAGCCATTATATATAGGCCTGAAACGGCCAAGACATCAAAAGATACCTCGTCTTTTTTGAGTAAGTATTTAGGATGAGCCTAGAATAGAGAATAGAGAGCCTCCTGAGACTGATCAAAACTGTGAGGCATAGCACTGCCATCTGATCCTGTGAAGATGAATGGTAGTTTCACAGGATACCTTGAAAGCATTTGAAGACTTCAACAGTAAACTGTAGGACTTAGAAACAGTGGTGATATGTTGATTTTTTTTTAACATTTTTTATTGTGGTAAAATATACAGAACATAAAATTTACCCCTTTAACCATTTTTAGGTGTACAGTTCAATGGCATTAAACACATTCTCATTGTTGTGCAACCATTGCCACCATCCATCTCTAGAACCCTTTCATGTTTCCAAACTGAAAGTGTGTATCCATCCACTCCTCTCCCTTGCCCCACCCCCCTGACCCCTGCCCCTAGCAACTGCCATTCTGTTTTGTGTTTGTATGAATTTGGCTACTCCAGGTACCTTATATAATTGAAATCATACAATATTTGCCCTTTTCTTCTCATCTGGCTTATTTCACTTAGAATAATGTCTTCAAGGTTCATCCGTGTTGTAGCATGTTTCACAATTTCATTCCTTTTTTAAGCTGAACAATATTCCATTGTATATATGTACCATTCGTTTGTCAATGGACATTTGGGTGGTTTTCACCTTTTGGCTATCGTGAATAATGCTGCTATGAATATGGGTATACAGATATCTGCTTGACTCCCTGCTTTCAATTTTTTGGGTTGTATATACCTAGAATTGGAATTGCCAGATCAAATGGTACTTCCATGTTTAATTTTTTGAGAAACAGCGAATACTGTTTTCTACACCACGTGTACCATTTTATATTCCTACCAGGAATACACAAGGATTCCAATTTCTTCACATCCTTGCTAACACTTGTTTGTTTTTTTATTGGAGTATAGTTGCTTTACAATGTTGTGTTAGTTTCTGCTGTACAACGAAGTGAATCAGCTATATATATATACATATATTGCCTCTCTGTTGGACCTCCCTCCCACCCCCTCCACCCATCCCACCCATGTAGGTCCTCACAGAGTACCGAGCTGAGCTCCCTGTGCTATATGTTTGTTTTTATAATAGCCATCCTAATGGGTATAATTGGTCTCTTTTTTTGAGATGAAGTTTGGAACATTGGAAGAGAGCATGGGAAGTGGATTTTAGATTATATATGTTTTTAATATAGTGGCTGATGGGTTTTTTGTGTAACAAAAAGTTTTAAAAATTGTATTTGAAAAATCAGCTGTTGATATAGCAAAAGCAGTGCTCAGAGGAAAATATATAACTGTAAATGCCTGCATTAAAAAAGAAGAAAGATCTCAAATCAATAACCTAACTTTAATCTTAAGGAAATAGGAAAAAAGAAAGCCAAAGCTAGCAATAAAGACCTGGGTGGTGGTGGTGGTTGCCTAATGTTGTGAATATACTAAATGCCACAGAGTTGCACAGTTTTAAATGGTTAAAATGGTAAATTTTATGAGTACTTTACCAGAGTAAAAAGAAAGAGTCAATATAACAAGAAGTCACCTATTTGGCAGACTAGCACTAGATCTAATGACCAGTGATATTAGCCTAATTTAGGGGTTATTGTACCTTATTATATGTGAAAAATTTCCTAGGAAGTTTGAAAAATAAATACAGTAGGTCTCTTTCTTCCTCTCTTCTGATTCATTCTGTCTGAGGAAGGGTCTAGGAATCTCAATATTAAGGAAGCACTTTAGATGATTATGATATAAGTGGCTCCCAACAGCATATTATTGTCAGAAATGCAGTGCTATACTATCATACATGTAACATTCTAGGGTACGAAATATTTTAGGCTCTATACATAAATGTTTTTGCTTTCTGTGCTTTTATGAAGTGAAGCAAACAAAGAAACATGAAAGCCAGATATAAAAGTTAGGTTTTCTTGTGTGCATGTGAGAAAACTGAGTCTAAAAATTCAAAATTATTCTTTATTCCCAAATTTTTAGATAAACTTGCGCCTTAGTAGATGTGGCTGTTTTATCTTGTGACTGTGAGTCTTCCTGACCATAGCAGCATATCCATCACATGGGTTATTGGAATACTGGAATAAATGTTCCAAACCTTCTACTGTATAAATTAAGATAACAGGTTATTTTACATAATTATGCTTTATTTATATGGAACAATATTCTAAGATTCAACATTTATGATTTCTAGGATTTCTAATTAAATTTCAACAGAACCTGAGCTATTTCTGAAAATTGTTGATATGTGGGGAGTTGTGGTTTACTTGAGGCATAGCTTTGAATCATGCAGTTTAAAGCTGCTATGTGTGAACAGCAAACCGTTTAGCTAGAGAATGACCCTAGTTGCAATTTAGCAATTTAATTTAGCATGGCTTTTCTATAGATCTATTTTGATGAGATTAAATCTTCAGACAGTAATATTGTATGCTGCATGATGGATTCCTCTGAGACCTCCAGATCTTATTCATTTCCTTTTGAACTGTAGACCACACTGGAGATGTAGCTAATTAAAGTTGGGTGTACAAGTCAACAAAGTTCATTGTTCTATAGAGGAAATAAGTATTTCATTGTCTTTTTATTTACTTTTTCCAAATATGTTATAACTTTATATATACCACATAGAATTGTCTCAGTTTACAAATGTTTATCTTTATGCGCTCATTCCTTTCTTATCTATATACTCAATAAACACTTATTGAAAAATAATAATATTGTATGCTGCATATGGGGGGACAGTCTGCTTACTAGCAGACTTAATAGACTTAAACACTAATGGACTTAAACACTATTGGACTTAATTTTTTAAGCTCCTATCTTTGAGGAATATTTTGAAGTTTGATTTTTAAAGTTTTCTCTTAACCATATCTAGGCCAGCCAGGCATCCGAGAAGCTATTTCCATGTCCTGTATAACCAATGGGAGTGGTGCAAACAGAAAACCAAGTCACACCAGCTCTGTTTCAATTGCAAGAAAAGAAACTCTTTCATCTGCTGCTAAAAGGTATGCATTTGTAAAAAAAAGCTAACATTGCAAAATTGAATGTGATAACTCAGTCTGCTTTTGAAAAGAATGTGAAATAGAGCTGTATGGAATTCAGGTGAGCATGTCCTTTAAATTCTTTGTCTCTGAATGCAGAGATATCCAGCCTGTACTTGCTGAGTTTACATTCATCACACCTATGGAGTAGTGTGAGGACGCTTTTGGTTCTTACTAAAGACAGCAAGCAGTTTCATTTCCTGGTTTGGTTTTGTTTCTTTTTGTTTCTTTTTAATAGGCGTTTGTTGATGCGATAAACATCACTATATTTAATGTAATTATATAAGTGAATTTTCCATGGCAAGTGATACACTTGATATAGCATTTTTAAAGGAGTAGAATCTTCAGCATATATGTATATTAGTGGGAGGTTAAATGCTACAACTTTTATTTTTTAATCATGACTATAAAATTGAGGCTTAATTCAAAATGTTATATTACTGTGTTGTGTGTTCGTGTGAGTATGTTAGGGGTGGTGGGCAGGAGGGCAGTGGAAATATTGTAATATAAAATTTCAGTGGACTACGTTCTCTATGTTCTTTTCATCAATTAATTAATTCAGTGTATTCCAATAAAATTGCTTACTGGATTTTTCTGCTTTTGTGTAATACCCAGCAAATTATTCCATATAGGGTTTGGAGAGACCATAAGAGATCAGCCACGTAATCTTATAGCTGTTTTCTTCAAAGAATGATTGAAGAAAAACTTTCAGTAATAGAATAATATTTAAAATGTGCTGATGGAAAATGGTTGCCTCAATAAACTAATGCCAGTGACTGAATTATTTAACAGTGTGTATTTACAGATGTTAACCAGACATTTGACTCCAGGAGTGGTGAAGAAATGACAAGATATTTAGGCCTTTTAAAAATCCCCTGCCAAAATTTATTACCTTTGCTGCAGTTTCAGGAGAAAAGGACAAATTATGGAAATTTTTAATACAATTTTTAATAATAAACTTCCTTGTGTCCAGTAATTGTTTGGATTCAGCCCATTTTTCTTACATAGCTGTAGTTATGTGCAGTGGTATTATGTACAGTAGTGACTCAACAATCTAAAACCAGATAAGTCTGTTAATTTATGATGCAGGGGCTTTGTGTTTTTCTTCTAAATAACCCAGAAGAAAAATCTACTGGGCCCACATAAGACTACTAGCCTAATACTATGCATTTAGGATAGTTTGAAGACCAACAAGAAAGAAGTAATTTCTAACTCAGTTTTAAGTTGCAAAGTTAATCTGATATTTTTGAGGTAGAATTGTATTTCTCAGCACATAATTAAAAAACTGAATATGAGCAAGACAGTCAAAAGTCAGTCTGAGGTCAGAAGTTATCAGAATGAATCAGATTAAGAAATGTTACTGTCAAAATTATATTTTAACATTATTCACTATTATCATGTGATTAAATTGTATGTACTACTTATATTTGTTTAGAATGTTCTTAAACAAACTTCTTTGTAGCTTATGTACCTTATGGTCAAATCTAAAAATGTCCTTTGGTTAAGAAGTGTAGGGACTTCCCTAGTGGTGCAGTGGTTAAGACTCTGCCTTCCCAGTTCAGTTCCCTGGTCAGGGAACTAGATCCCACACGCATGGCGCAACTAAGGGTTCGCATGCCAAAACTAAGGGTTTGCATTCCACAACTAAGGGTTTGCATGCAACAACTAAGGAGCCCGCGAGCCTCAACTAAGGAGCCTGTCAGCCGCAACTAAGACCCGGCGCAACCAAATTAAAAAAAAAAAAAAAGAAGAAATGTAGATAGTTGATGGTTTTATACCTATTCAACCCTGGAATCGTTGATTCCATCTGCTTTGTAATACTGTCATAAGTGTTTGTGCAATATAAGGATTCTTATCCAGTGTGATCAGGAATAGGAGATGCTTCATTAATCAAGAGTCAAAGTGTGGAATCATAAGAATTTATACATATATATCTTAAATATTTTAACCTAAAATATGTTCACATATGTTCATTTGTCAATTTTTTAATGAAAGGCTGAGTCTCCCCCTTCTTTCTAAGTATGCATCTCTGATTAGATTGCTTGTTGACTATCTTGCATAAAATACACCCATAAATCATTTTCTATAATTTTTAGTTTCATCCTTTCAGACAGAGTAAGAAATTTGAAACTTGCAAAACAATATGAATTAGAACCCATCTGTTTCTATGACTTTTTTACATAATCTTTTATAATTGCGTCACCTACACAATTTAACAGCAGTTTTTTTAGTAACTCATTTTTATGGAGTCTTTCCAAAGCATTCAGCTTAGTTTACATAGAAATTATCATTCTCTTTCCTATGTACATTTTGTCAGTTTTCTTTGTATTTTATTAACTTAATCATTAAAATAACAAGTACAGCTGGTATAAACAGGTTCGGGGGAGAAAACACAGTTGACTCTTGGTAAGTGTGAAACTCAACTGGTGGAAGCAGAAGTATACAGAAGAAACAGGAGTTAGAGAATAACCTACAAAACATGAACATTTAGTGTTCCTTGGGCATCAGTATGCTTTACAGAGGTAAAGTGTCACTAATGCTCTGATTTGGGTAAATTGAAGTCAGTTAAGAGAGCTTCTACTGTCCTTCCAGATTTGCCAAGATGGCAAAATGCATTAGAGGCCAATTTGGTCCAAAGGGGCAATCTTCCTAGGATATGTTGCCTTAGAATTATAATAAATTCTTTGCTGAAGATTTTAATCTTTACTGAAGATTTTTTTTAAAGAAATATTTTCATTATTGAATGAAAGCAGTATAAATTGTATTAGCTGTATGATTTAGGATTTTGAATTATATAATAGTAACTTTTTCCATCATTTGATATATCTTTTTTATTTGTTTAAATATGTGTTGTTCCATGTTATACTTTATTTTACAGTGGTACAGAAAAAAAGAAAGAAAAACCACAAGGACAGAGAGAAAAAAAAGAGGAATCTCACTCTAATGATCAAAGTCCACAAATTCGAGCATCACCTTCTCCCCAGCCCTCTTCACAGCCTCTCCAAATACACAGACAAACTCAAGAAAGCAAGAATTCTACTCCCACCAAAAGGTTTTAACTGACCCCAAGTACAGAGCTAGGGAATGGTTGTAACGATACCTAAATTCTGTGACTTGAGAAAAAAATTGGCTATCCATGGTTTCCAAGAGAAAAGCCTGATGGCTTTTTTTCCCCTACATCTTTGTTGCTATAATCTGTATTTTAACACATTGGAGAATGAAAATTTGAGGTTATATTTATCAGTTAAAACTGGAGGAAAAAAATTAAGTTATAAACAATTTGATGAAAGGAAGGCAAAAGTAACCTACTCTAAAACCAAAACAACATTTTTATAGTAAAATTATAGAATATTTTAAAATTTATATATAACTGTGCATAAATTTATAGCCATGGATAGAAAATTGCCGTATGTTGTTATACTCACCATATTTTGGCATCATTACAACCTTCAGCTTGCAAGGGCCCTTCTCAACAAATGGCTCTTCATTGTGACTGCATCTCAGTTTCAGTTTTGGGTTTTGGGAGGATAAGTTCTTGCTTGAGTAGAGAATTGAATTCATTTCACCTAATCTTTTCTATGCTAAAGGCTTGCTTGAGGGCTTCTCTCTGTGTCTATAATAATTAATATTTTAAAGTTATGAGAAGGGGAGAAGGGAGAAACATTCTAACAATGTGTGTGAGCCTAAATTGGGGATCTAAACCTGCATGCTGGGAGTTCAACACTACAGCTGCCTTGTAATCAAATATTTAAACCAACTTAATGAAATTTGCCTGCTTTAGGGATGTTGATTCAAGCTTTATGATTAGGTATAGATGTATTTTATCATCATACTTCCTCTTGGAAATCTTAGGAAAATATAAACCATTCCCAGAACTGGCTAGGATTTTAATAAAAATAAATGACATCCATTCCTAAAAGATTTATAATATATTTTTATTTGATTAGCTTAGTATTTTGCCTCAAATCTCTAATGGAAATTTGGGAAAACACAACACCCTTCACTTGATTGATGCATGTTTTTAACATTTTAAAAATGCTTTGTGTGTCTCGTGCAGATTCTTATGCTATCTAAATGGTTTGTAATTCTTTTGCCTGGTCTGATGTGGAGTTTTTCTTGGATATAGCTTATTAATGTTTTGCAACTTTGGATTGTATGTGGTGATTTTATAATCAATCTCTTTAAGGTTCTGATTTGACTTGGCATCTTCTTTGTCCCAGATCTTTTTTTCAGCTTTTTAAGGTCTCTTGGAAATGTGCTTGCCATTCTGAATTGCTCTTTGGATATACTACTACAAGAAGTATTGAAGGCTGGATGAGTTGTAGGACAGTTAGCAGTGCAGCCAAAAAATCATTTATAAGTTAAAAAATTTCAGTTATGAATATGTGGAAGCAGTTTTGATAATACAACATTCTTGTGTTAAATTGTTTTTACTTCATGGATAAAATTGACTCTAAAAGATATAAACAAGAGTTTTACTTTTAGTCCCACAATTATTTAGAAATTGTCATTTGTACCATGTATAATTTAATTCCATGAGGACATAAAAAATGAAAATAGCAGCCTTGTAATGATTTTGAATAGGTTTTTTCACAAATTCACGCAATTTCATAAATTCTGAGAGATAGTAATTATTTATATTTAAGCAAATGGGTTTTTTTTTTTTAGATCAAGTAATATTTGTTCTAGTGAATCTTCTGAATAATAGTGAAAATTAAAAAACAGACTTGGTAATTGCCTTGTTTAACTCCTTGACTCATCCAGGCACAGAAACTTTCAACTAATCCTTCCTTCTCTTTTCTGGATTAGCTTTAAGAAAATGTTAATTACTGCTTTTATGTTCTAGTCAAACTGTCAATTGCTACTCTTAGAATTTTTTTCTAAGAAACTAATATGTTTCTTCCAGCATAAAACGACCACCAACAGCTGAAAAGTCACATAATTCATGGGAAAATTCAGACGATAGCCGTAATAAATTGCTGAGGGCAGTTTCAACATCAAAATTAATATCAAAAGTTATAAAAAATGCAGACAAGTAAGTATTATACTTTAAGTTATATCTGAAAATTATTAATTCTTTGACTATCACATTTGCATGTACAATTATATACCACGTTTAAATCATTTCTAAAAATCTGTATTGATATCTTTTTTTCTTTGAAGTGCATTTTTCCTTTTGTGTCTTTAGAAAAGGCTGTCTTCCTGTTAATACTTCTGAACTCATAATAAATTTCAATAATCTCATAAAATTTGAGTATTTTTCATAAATTCTTTCTATGCTTTTGTTGTTTAAGTGATCCTAATGGAATATTCCTTCTTTTATGAAACAGTATATTAGTAGTTTAGACCAGTGAGAAACTTTAACAAATACTGGTGCCTGAATTTCATGTCTGGAGATTTATCTGGGGTGTGGCCTAGACATTGAATCTTTTGCAATTTCTTCAGGTGATTATAATAGCCAAATAAAATTATAAAATAAATGTCTTTGAATTCCTTTTGTAGGCATAAAGATGTCATCATCAACCAAGGTAAGTTAAAAATCCTTTTTTAAAAATGTTTATCTTTTCTACATCAGTTAAATTTTTTCTTTTGATAAGAATATTGACTTACTTTCATTCAGTGTACTTTATTTATTAGCTCACAGTGATAAAAAAGAAGTGTGTTGTTATAGTCATTTAAGAAACTATCTAATTTTTATTGTAAGATATGTCATTTTTGTCTCAACCAGCAAAAATGTCAACCCGTGAAAAAAACAGCCAAGGTAAGAATAAGCTACACAGTTGGTCGCCTTCTTAGTTAATTTCTTCCTGGATCTCTTATTTGGCTTTTCATTTTTTACACTACCTGACTTTCCTCTTAATAAAGGAAATATAGTAATTTGAACTAGTGAATCCAACCACTTTTCTATTTCTCTGAGCTCTGAAGTTTTAAGGTCAACAGTAGGAATAAAGATATCATTACAAAGAGGTATAATACCAAGGGGAATTTCCCCCTTTTTAAAAAAAATAAAAGCTGTACTTAGAAAAGCCATTTAAAAGATTGATAAATTTTAACTCGATTTCCTGTCTTGCCAACTTCATTGCAAATAATCACTCATTTCTTGAAGCTAAGACTTAAAATATAATAAGTCTAGCAAATCCATTTCCTCTTAAATTTTTCTTTTATATTAATTGTAATTTCTGGCTACTTGCTGTTGTTGGCTTGTTCTGACCCAAAAAAGGAAAGAAGACTTTCTGTAAATGTGTACTTAATTTAATTGCAAAGTAGGTAAGATTTATACATCAGTTTTACATTCTCCTTCAATTGCCTGCAAATTTAATTGAAGCATGCTGTTCTAAATAAAAGCATGTCCTTCCCGTGCATGCTTTTTACAGCTCATTTCTATGTGTCATAGTTATCTTTATTTTCTGGGTTATTTATTATATTAACCATATACAATGTGGTTAAAATTTTTGTTAGAGATTTAACTTGATTTCTGTAGATTTTCACTTTTGATTCTGATAAGAAGAGTATTTGCAATCTTCTTTGGATCATTTGTTTTTACGTAGAAATTCTAAATGAAGCTGATTATTGCTGCTGTTCTCCTTCAGTTAGGTCTTACTCCCTCTTTTATAATTTATAGTTAAGTATAGATTAAGTAATAGTTGAAATACCTTAAGGACAAATGAAATTTTATTTACAAAGACAATTCTTATTATGTGTCAAAACATTTTAAAAAGAGAGAGATAGTGATATATAGTGGCAAGAGCAGTGAATGGAGAGTCTCTGTTTAGTGTTTGGCTCTACCGTATAACAACCTTGTGACCCAGGCAAAATGGCAACGTCTCTGGGTAGTTTTCTAACCTGAGAATATAACTATAAAGCTTACTTCACAGGACTGCTGAAGGATGAAATAATATGTATGAAAGTACTTTAAAAACAGAAAACACTGTACCTATAAAAAGGTGCTCCTATTATTACATGTTTTGCCAAAGAGCTTACATTTTATAAAAATCCTTAGAGGGTAAATGAGAAAGGGCTATCTTTCTCTTTGTCGTGCTGTGGTATGTCCTTTGGAAGGAAAAGGGATCTAACATGATTAGTATGTAAGTGAGTGCTCTGTGTTGGTGACAATTTTCAAAACCATTCAAATAGGCAGGTAAGTAAATGTATTTAAAAGGGAAGGGTTTTGCTAGAGAAGCATCACTAAAGTGGGGAAGAAGGATGAAATGAAAAACTGGAAAAGCCAGTTCAATTCTGGTACAAGAATTGTTAGCTGAAGAAGATTGTTCCAGATGTTGGAATTTTAAAATTGTTGCTTGCAAATGTTGCTTGCATTAAGCCATATTTTTGGAATTTGAGCCTGTTCCTTTGCCATTTTAATCAGCTATATTTATCATTAGAGTGTATCTTGAAGGAAAACTCTTGTGCCTCAGCCTGTTATATAATTCAGGCCTGCCTGTGAGGCAGAGCCTATGGAAAGAAGTAGATGGATTCTAGATGGTTTAGGAGATTACAGGTAGGGTATGAGAGATAAGGAACGGAGGGAATCTATGAAGGCTAACTTGAAAGTAGATAAGAGGCATCTACTAAAATAAGGAACATTTGAGGAGGAGTAGATGTGTAGAAAAGAATAGTTTGGTTTTGGACAGTTACACTTGAGTTGTTTATAAATCTTAATTTACTCGTAGAGGTGTGTAACAAACAACATAGTGTAGATGTTTAAACATGTGTAATTGAAGTCAAGACTGGTTTCACCATTTACTTAGCTTGTGACCATAAGCAGGTTAATTCACCTTCTTAAGTCTTTGTTTTCTCATCTGTAATTGAGACAATAATAAACCCTCAAAGGGTTATTATAAAAATTAAAGATAATAAAGTGTTTAAACATAGTACCTGGCACATAGCACCAAATAAATTTTAGTTATTAATATAAGTGTGACAGTACTCAACCTTGTACTCAAATATATGGAGTTAAGATGAAAAGATGACCGTTAAATAGATGATCTTCACTTGATGTAAATTGTGTATAAATTTAAGTTTGGTATTCATTTTGCATAACATATTTCACAGCACATTTTCTTATACTTTAGATATTAATCTAAAATATGTCATTTAAAAAAATATCTGTCATTTTTGGACAGTCTTTTTAGAATGTGATTTATTCTTTAGCTCTTTTTTTTTGACAGTGACAAGTGTGACTTGCTGTAAGTCATCTGCTTTGTTTTGGGAACAAGGCGATTTATATTTGGTACATATAAGTGAGTGGTAGCAGAGAAAACTTCACTTGAAATGACTGTGTCCTTCAGACACAGCAGAGTAGAAGAGCATAAATCTGCATATTCTGATCAGCACTTAGAAGGAAGTAAACCATGGTTGAAAGCAGTGGGAGGTGAAATGAGATGTACACAGGGCAATCTCCGAGGCTAGATGTGGGGGGAAGGACATGTTACACCATGTCCTATAAAAAGAGGCTCTTACTGAATTAGATCCTTATCTACACTCAGATCCTTGAAACTTAAGCCCCTTTTCATTACTCTTCTCCCTAATTCTGTTGGATCCTCTCCCATCACAAGAGAAATAATATACTAGGTAAATTTTGTAATGAAATGAGTACAGCTCATAAGCTCATCTTATAATCACTATCTAGTATATTACATTTTTAAAATATGGAAAATAAGTGTCACATGTCCTCATTTCCAGAGCAGAACCTGAATGTCTTCAAATTATTGCATGTTAACTGTCCTTTTCAGGCTTGAGTAATCCTAAATCAATTTTCTCTTGTCACATCTTAAACTCTTTTAATTGTCTGGTCATGTTGAGAACCTGAATGATTCAGGTTCCTACTGGAGAGAAATCTGCTTAATTGAGGAAAAGAACTCCTCAGTCACCAAATCACACTTTTACTTCCTCTTATAGAGCTGCCTCACTGTTCTATGATTAAATTCATTCTTGCTTAACTACCAAACCAGTGCAGTAGTAGCTTAACTACAGGTGTATTTAGATTGAACTATTACTGTAACATCTTAGAAAATTGAGAGGTGACTAATTCTTACTAGCTGCCTAGCTATCTGTCCAAAATGGCTTCAGATGAAAAATACTTTAAAAGTCATTTTGAAATACATACTGTCTAAAATCCTTCAGTAGTTTGTTTTAGCCAGTCATTCAAATAATCTAAAAATATACAATATAAACTCATTTACAAAAGTGGAGAAAGAAAAAAAACTGAATAATCTTGTCATTTTAACGACTATTACAGTTCTGATGTGTTTCTTTATTGTTTCTTTATCAGATACACATTTTTAAAATTTTAAAGATTCATTCAACAAGTATTTATTGAGTGTATTTTGTCAGGACCTGTCCCAGAAACTTGGGAATATAGCAGTTACATTGTCTGATCTCTGTGGAACTTATATTCTACCTATAAGAAACAGACAGTAAATACTTAATATGTCAGTAGGTAATACATATTGGGAAAGAATAAGGAGAGTAGACAATTGCTATTTTACATAGAGTGGTTAGGGGAGACATCTCTGATAAAGTGATAAAGTGACATTTGAGCCACCTGAATGACGTGAGTGAACAATTTGTGTATCTGGAGAAAAGAATTTCATGAACAGAGAAAACTGGAAGTACAAAAGCCCTGAGGCAAGAGCTTTCTTGCTGTGTTAGGAGCAGCAAGAAGGTCCTTGATCGTAGTGTGCACACAATTTTGTATTTGTTAACCATTACATTTATAAAATATGGATTCATTCTAAGCAACAGAAGAGTCATTAGACACCTCACTTAGGAAAGAGAAGCAAAGTTGTTTAGTGGAAAGAGCATAATAATAATAATAAGCATGAGACCTAGTTAGGGGTGAATCACAGAAGTTTAAAGAATCAGAATCCTACAATGACTAAAATTATGAGTGTTGGTTGGGGAGAAACTAAAAATTTCATTTGCCAAAGGAAGTTATGAAAAAAAAATAGAACATCCTTCATCTGATAATAAATTTTTCCCTATGACTCTTGAGACCTTGGACCTCAGTTTTCTTACATATAGTTAGGCTTAGATTAGACGTTGCCGAGAGTCTCTTTAATAACTTTTTAAAAGCTCTTTCCTGCAGCAAATAGAAAATGGAAGGCAGCCCCCATACCTTCACTAACTCATGTTTAATCTACCTTTAACGAATTTGAATACAGGGGCTTTTGTTCAGTGCCTTGTATTATTTTCTGACCTGTTGGCTCCAGGCATGTTCTGTCCTAAAACCTGATCACATCTGTGTAAACTGAGCATTGTATCTGAAAGAATAACTAAAATTTACCTGTAAGAATATAGGATAGCAGTCCTACTGACACTGTCTGTATATTGTGTTACCTACTGAGAGGAAGTATATTGTCCCCTGCTGAGGGGGTGTACAGTTTGAAACAAACCAAAGAAGTCAAAAGCCCTTAATTGTGCTACAGATAGAATCTTTCCTTGCTGTTTCTGAGATGATATCCAAAACTTTGCAGTTCCAGAATTTAGAAAGAAGGGTGCTAGCTTTAAGTCTATTTTAAATGTGAATAAGCAGGAAGGGCAGGAAACCAAATATTGCACCTCCAAAAAAATACACTCACTTCTAAAATTTACCTATTGGCATATGTTAAATAGGATATATAATCATTACTTGGATCCCTAGGTCTGGGCTTTGTCCAAGTATTGCCTGTATTTAAAAGGAGACCAAAAAGGGGGAACCTCTTCTCTGTTGGAGATTTTTTTAAGCAGAGATCTTGTATCTGTTGGTGACAGTCTTATAGATTAAAATGTATTTAAAGGCTGTCCAATTTTTTTAGTATAAGTTATCCCAACTTCTAAGAATATGTGTTCTTGACATCCTCTTTCCTTATTTTCAGCTGAGAAAAAAGTCCCAAGTGCCCCCTTTGAACATGGAGAATATGACTTTTCATGAGAGTATCCTAGTCTTGTGCATATTTATTTTATTCCAGTTGAAGACTTTTCACCCATACTGAACTTTTCACAACTGTAGGCATACTTTTTTTTAAAAAAAGTCTAAACTAGAAAATGTAATTAACTAGAAAATCTCCATTCCTTAAGCATGCCAGTTAACGGAGCTAGTATAGTTAGAAATCCGTTCTGTCCAGAAACCGCAATTAGACTCCACAATGTGTTGCTCACTGTATCAACTGTTTACTGTTTTCCTGAAGCACTTTGAAAAGAATTCTGAAACTTGTGATTAGTGTAGCAGAAAAGAGGTACAAATGATCAGTGACGTATACAAAACTGCAAGAAAAGGCATAGTAGATCACATGTCACATTCCTGAGCTATACTCATAGTTGATTCTCCAAGGAACAATTTCACCAAAAATATTCTATTGATTATTTCCTTAAATAATGCTTTTTAAACTTTTTAAAGATTAAATATTTTCATCTTTCTAAAAATACATGCAAATAATATTTCAAGCACCCATATACTGACCACCCAGATTTATTAGATCTTTACATTTTGCTTTATTTGACTCAGGCTTTTGGGGTTTTGGGGTTTTTTTAATTAACTTTTTTTTTTTTTTTTGGCCACGCCATGCGGCATGTGAGATCTTAGCTCCCCGACCAGGGATCGAACCCATGCTCCCTGCATTGGGAGCATGGAGTCTTAACCACTGGACTGCCAGGGAAGTCCCTATTTTTTTTTTTTAAAGAAATAAAACATTAAAGATGAAATCTCTCAATACTCTTTAATACTCTTTAGAATTTCATATATAAGTTTTTATTGTTCCCCTTGGGCCTCTTGATTTTCTTTCTGCTATAGTTAATTGAGAAAGAGAGGGATAAATATTTTGATATCTGAAGTTTCTTTTTTTAATTTCTTATTTTTAAAAAATTAAATCCAACTTGGTGTATTCAGATAAAATGAATGATTTTTTTCATTTAGTGTTTAAGATAACTTTTCCTGGGGATATAAATGAGTGATTTGAGGGACTTTGTAAAGTACAACCATGTTTTGCTTAGTTCAGAAATGTTTTCAGCAGTATAGCAAATCTTTCAGAAGTTTTATGTGCCTTATATTGTTGGAATAGACGTATTTCCCATCTTTTACCAAAGAAAGCCTTTTTCACGCAGTAAAAATAATTAAAATTCTTACGCAAGGTCCCATGTCTGATACTTTCAAGTAATTTTATAACAATCACAGTTGTAAAAAAAAAAGCCCAAAAAGCAAAACAGCAAAGAAAAATCTGATTAAAGGAGGTTTAGATTCAAGAAAGTTACTTAACTGCAAAATTACTTAACTGCAAATTGGCTTGTTACTGTAATTAGATAAGTGTTGACCAGCAGATACATAAGACTTGGTTATGTCTGTCTTCTAAGCTCCTAAGAGGCTAGGTTAACACATTTTACATCTTCATTGTATACCCTCACCCAACCCCCATGTAATTAAGAATTCAATAAAATTTACCAGCTAGTAGAACTCTACCTATAGAACAATGAAAATTAAGGTAGCATTTTAGTATTTGGTCAGATTTTTCAGAACTGTGTTCTTGTCCCAGCCAGTAAAACTAACTACATAATATTTGGCAAGCACAATTAGGAATTTTTTAAATGAGCACAATAAGATTAGATTATATATCCTTCTAAATTCATGACTCCCCTTTTTATTTTGGAGTCTACATTTATGATCTATTTTTACAGCTAGACATTTGAAAGGGGTGAAATTGAGACTTTATTATAGCACAAATCAATTTCCTTGTTCAAAATTCAAAGATCCTTACAGATTACATTGTTTCATTGGAATTTTTAAAATTATTACTCGAGTGTAACTGGATCATTAACTGGAACTTGAAATACTTTGTTTAAAAATAAATGAGTTTCAAGAAAAGATTTTAGCTTTCCTTAAATGGTCTTTGTCACTTTCTACCGTAAAATTGTGGACAGTATTTCTAGCATCTTGTTTACCAGCCTGTTCTGTAGCTCTGTGGTTTTGGGGAATGGAACTGGTAGTATCAGAGAAAAAGCTCAAATTAAGTAAAGATTCTTAAATTTTCTGTTTGTTTGCTGGAATTAGGTAGCATCTCACAGCTAGCTACATTTTAGTTAAATATAAAATTCAAATTCAGTTGTGGGGGGAGCTCTTTAGTTCTAAAGATCGTAAAATATAAAAATGAATTCCTAAAGTGAAAACTTTAGGAGAAAGATGCTTTAAATTGTAAGCATTCTAGAAGTTCAGAAGGCTTTCTACAAAGCAATACCCAGTACATAAACAAGTACAAGTCATAGTCCAGACCCTTGAAGCTCTGCTGTTGCCTTTGAAAGGCTTTTTTTTTTTAAAATCTCTAGGTGCAGAAATCGAGCAAGCTATTTAAAAGGAAAAAAAAGCACAGGAGGAACCAATCTTGGAGCAGAGTATGCCCAGTACTAATTTTCTTCTACACTCTCCTTGAATTTTTCCTTTTGCTTTGTTATAATCTGTGAAAGATTAATAAATTTTGATAAGCATCTTTTAAACATATAATGTTAATAACCAGTTATTTATATCAGTATGAATTATTTCAGCAATACTGCTTTTCTCAGAACACCTGAAAATAACTATGCCAAAAAGTTTGGATTAGGGAATATAATGATCATTTTGCAATTTGAAGCACTTTGGAGGATAGGACAGCCCAGGGGAGGTGCTAAAGTAGAAGCACATGAGGAGGCTGAAGGGGAAGGACTAAGAGGTGTGCAAGAAGGACATGGAAATACAGTATTTCAAATTTTTGCCTAGAATTCACTCTTCCAAAAGATAATAGAGCAGAAACATCTTCCTCTTCTGTTGTACTCTCTGATTTCCTGTTGTTGGGATCCAGAGCTCAAGCTAATACTATTTGGATTATAAGGAAGCTGTACTGTCAGGTAATTGGACTTATGTGGACGAGCCTAAAGATATCACCACTGTCTGAACAGTACTGTCCAATAGAAATATAATGTATAACACATATAATTTTAAATATTCTAGTAGCAACATTTTAAAAATAGAAAGACACAGGTAAGATTAAGTTTAGTATATTTAATGCAGTATATCCAGAATATCATTTCAGTGTGTGATCAATATAAACAAACATTAATGAGATGTTTTACTTTTTTTTTCATACTAAATCTTCAAAATCTGTTGTGTATTTTACACTTACAGCATGTCTCAGTTCACACTAGCTGCCTTCTAAGTGTTCTACCAGTGGCTATCATTTTGGATAGTGCAGATCTAGAACATAGTTTAGAATGAAAATATTTCCCAACAGAACACAGTCTAGGAACTCATTTGACCTCTCTGAGCCTTGGTTTCCCCTTCTGTAAAAGTAGCCGTTTGAACTAGGTAAGCTCTAAGATTTCTTCCAGTTCCAGCATTATATATGTCTAGAGAAATGAACTAATAAAATTTATGGTATTTATGGTATCAACAATATCCCCCAGAATTCTCCTTCCTTCCTTCCTTCCTTCCTTCCTTCCTTCCTTCCTTCCTTCCTTCCTTCCTTCCTTCCTTCCTTCCTTCCTCCCTCCCTCCCTCCCTCCCTCCCTCCCTCCCTCCCTCCCTCCCTCCCTCACTCCCTCTCTCCCTCTCTCCCTCTCTCCCTCTCTCCCTCTCTCCCTCTCGCTCTCTCTCTCGCTTTCTCCACCATGCAGCTTGCGGGATCTTAGCTCCCCGACCAGGGATTGAACCTGGGCCCCAGCAATGAAAGCACCAAGTCCTAACCACTGGACCGCCAGGGAATTCCCTGAATTTCTTCTTTTATAATTAAGCATTGATCAGATTCAATTAAGAATATTTTATTTGAGCATAAGCTAGTAAGTGGTAGAGCTAAGATTCAAACAAGGTCTGCGTTTATCACAAAGCTTGTGTTCTCTCCACTATACTGTATAGCCTCCCTCTCAGTCCCAGGAATTTTCACAATGTCAAAATAGGAGATAAAATGTTGAGATTCATTACATTTCAAGAAGCAGCAGCTTCACTATTGAATACAGATAGCCCTATAGTGTGTTTACTAATTATTATGAGATAATTTAATCATTTCTTTCTCATTACTTTTCTGGACCACCAGACTTTTTTAATGTATTAATTAGTGTTACTGATCTCATACTCTTCTTTGACCAGTCCCATGGCCCATCTCTTCCCCTTGACTTTCATGCTGGTATACAGTGAAGACAGCCAGAAAGTAGCATTTGGGTAAAACAAATTGTTAAGTCGTTCGACTATAAGATCAATAAGCCTGACAGCCTCAAAAAACGGTTTGCAGTGAGAATTTGACTCAACAGTGATTGAGGAGGAAAGAGGTTCTTCTTCATCTATATATTTTACCTAATTCCCAAGGTAAAGACTCTTCTTAGGTTGCAAACTAGTGAGCTACATGCAGGCCAAAGGTGTGTTTTCACATGGTATTCTCCCTTTTTTGGCAAGGGAGTAAACGTTTAAAAATTGGGAGATTTCACAATAAAGTATAGATTTTCTGTTTCTCTTGAAAAATGAGAAGATCTAGCAGCACTGGGCTCACATCTTTCCTGAGAATGATTAACTGCTGCCTTCCTGAGATGGGGCCTGGTGTATGCCAGTGCCCGAACCCCAACCAGTCATCCTGTATTCTCCCACTGCTCTCATTTTGCATTTCCTGCCTGGGCCTGTAGATATTTGAACTTGTGACCCATGTATTATAGTGTACCTGATAGAACCCTCAGAATTCTAACTTATTTGCTGCACTTGCTGTTCTGTGGACAGTCACTCTAAAGCTTATGAAGAGAGATTACCGTGTGTTAAATCATGTATTACAAGCAATTCCTAGACAGTGTTTAGAATGGTCATAAATCGTTCACAAAGGGAAGGGAATAAATATTTGTCAAAGACCTTACACTTTACAGTGTGATATTTACTCAGTCATAATTCTGAATGGTAAGTAGTATTATCATTTTATTTATTAGGAAAATGAGGCCAAAGTCACATGGCTAGGAAGGGGTAAAGCTGGGATTCAGATCCCAATCAGTCTTTTTCTCCAAAGCTCCTGCTCTTGCCACTGTAATGTGTTGCCTCCCTCTCAGTCTCAGGAATTGTTCCCAGTGTCTAGATTATATTCTCTGCGTCCAGCATGCATACTGCCACTTTATCGGCAGGAAAAGCATTTTCATCCTAACATGCATTGCCATTTTTATATTAGAAAAGTTCACAGGCGCTAGATGCATAGTTCCTTTGCTTATAGTTAGTTGCTTGTGCTGCTTGACAGTTGCTAAAGGGGTCAGTGCAGTATTCTGAGCTGTCTCTATTAGCAAAGGAGAGGGCTTTTTTTTTTCTTTGATGCTATCCCTAACCCAGTCCCTTTGCTGGACATATAATCTCTTCTAACTGGCAATAGAAGCATCTATTAAATATTTTATTTTTTTCCATTCAGAAAGCATTTATGCTGTACACCTCTGATCAGTGATCTTGGAAGAAATTCCAAAGGACAGGATATTTCCCTTTAAGAATTCATATTCTGGGGCTTCCCTGGTGGCGCAGTGGTTGAGAGTCCACCTGCCAATGCAGGGGACACGGGTTCGGGACACGGGGTCGGGCCCCGGTCCGGGAGGATCCCACATGCCGTGGAGCGGCTAGGCCCGTGAGCCATGGCCGCTGAGCCTGCGCGTCCAGAGCCTGTGCTCCGCAACGGGAGAGGCCACAACAGTGAGAGGCCCGCATACCGCAAAAAAAAAAAGAATTCATATTCTTTAAAAAAAAAACAACAACTAGAGGGAAAAGTAGGTAACAAATTGACACCTATAAGAAAGTGAACTATACAAAAAATGACAAGGAGATACAGATAAAGATGATTGCTGAAGGGAAATAGTTACAGCTGATAACTAAATCATTTAGTTATCATCAAAGTCCAGCTATGCTACAACTCATCAGGAAGCAGAGCCCACTCTTAGATTCAGAAGTAATAGAGACATACATCATGTGGTATTAAAACTATGGCGTGGGAGGTCTTAGCCTGTTCTTAGATCAAACCCTGAGGCCGAACACACTATGAGTAATAATAATAAAAATAATGCGAACTTCTAACCCATAACAAGCAGAGTTTTAAAATCTGACTCTGAAGAAATATTTACAGACATTCAGCAAATAATTTCTTTCCTTCTTCCATGGTTTGCATTACATAAGCTATTGGATTATCTACTCTTCTCCTTAGTAGCTTAGGTCATTATTAGAGGTTCTAAGGTTGTATCAGCCTCTGGTTGATGATCACATTTTCAGTCTGTTTTTAACATGATTTTCACATAACAGACAAGTTAGCAAGTTCTAGACATTGCCTATGCCTTTGTACTCGGTCTCTTATTTTCTCCCTCCTGCTTAGGTTCTTTTGTAAACATTTCACGACCACCATCAACATTTATTAAACCTGTCTGTATGTAGGTTGGGATGCTGCGACCAGGGATCTCAACACAGTCTCATACACAGTCTCATTTTTTCACTTAAGTATTGTTTTGTTTTTAAGACATAAAACAGTCTCATCTGTTCACTTAAGTGTTGTTTTCATTTGTAAAAGGTGTACAATAAATATTGATTTGATTCTGGAGTTGTCTTTTTAACATTTTTAGTTTTAGACTGTTGCACATCTTAAAAACAGCTATTGGTTTATATAAATAAAAGATGTTTTTGCTGCTAACTCGAAAACTGTTTCCTAGCACTGTCTTTAAAATGTTAGTGTATTATAGTTTAATTGCTTAGACTCAAGGCTGATTGTAGGCATGATTGTGAAGTAGGGGACCGTGGTCCTCTTTCCATCCAGCTCTGGTCACTGCCCTATGTAGCAGAGCGCTTAGTCTCTCTCCCCTTCCTGACTTATGAGGGTGTCTGACTTCACTCCTCATGGTGTATTCTGAGGCCATGTTTTGTATGCCGTTAAATGTCAGTAGGTTGATCAGGTAGTGTGGTGGACATGGTTGTTTTCTACTCTGACAATCTTTTTTCAATTGTCAGAGAAACTGCCATCACAAAATTATTTTCTTTTCATTTCTGTACCTCAACTTTCCTGGCCGTCTTGTTGAAATGTGTCAACTCATAGATAAATTATATTTTAATTATGAAAATAGTTATTCTTACTTAAGGAAATGACCAATGGTTTTTTTCCTACAGTGTTTTGGACTAGGTCTTTATACAAAAGCAATCATGTATAATGAGACTAGAACTCTGAAGTAGCTATTTTTTATCTGTTTTTGTTGTATCACATTAATAATACGCTTTTCTATGAATATTCAGCAAATACATCTGTCTTAATTTTTTTCTTGTGTCTTAACAGAAGGAGAATATATTAAAATGTTTATGCGAGGTCGACCAATTACAATGTTCATTCCTTCTGATGTTGACAACTATGATGACATCAGAACAGAGCTGCCTCCTGAGAAGCTCAAACTGGAGTGGGTGTATCCTTTTCTATTGTGACAGCAAATTTGTTTGCTTTGTCTTTAGTTTAAGAAAATTTAGTTTACTTGACCTCTATCAAAATTGTCTTTATGCCAAAAAAAGTAAATGTAATAAACATAGCAACCACTTGAGAAAGTAAAGAGATGTCATCTCTAATCCTTTCACATATTACATGTATTTTGCTATTAGCAATTTAAAACTACCAAAATTAATATTTTCAGATAAGGTAAGCAATATCCTACGAACATCGAGGCAGGTGCTTGTGGTGTGGTAGAAGAGGCATCAGATTAGAATTGGAAGGCTAGTGTTTGAGCCTTGGCTCTGCCACTTATCCCTAATGAATCTTACTTCCTTCACTTACAAAAAGATGTTAATAATCCCTATCTCACAGGTCCATTGTAAGAATTAAGTAAGAAAACATCAGTTAAGCATTTTGTAAGCTGTGAAATAATGTGAATTATTTTATTAAGAGCTCAAATTAGCAAGGTGGATTCTAATTTGAGAATTAACTTCTTCACCGCCAGGCTTTTTAAAACAATGAGTATATAAAACAAAGTGCTCCTTATTTCACTTAGAAAGTCTCATTTCTCTTAGACCCTCTAAGAAACTCTCAGTGAAGCAGAAGGAGCTAATAGTTTGAACTCTGCTTTCTGCCTTCATTCTCCTACATCCTCCTGCCCGACCCCTTGAATCAGTCCCTCCTTTTGGCAGAAATTAGCTTGAGAAAACTCACCAATCCTGTTATTCTGTACAGCTTCTTAGTGGACACTCTGCCTATATCAGACTGTGCCTGGCTATCTCTTATTCATCATTTAGGTCAAGCGTAAGTGTCACTTTTTCAGATAGCCCTTCTTGTGATCTCTGTCTTTTTCTCTCTCCATTTAAATTAGATACTCCTTTTATGGTTTCTCCTAGCATCCTGTTATTTTTCTTTCCACAATTTCTAATGATATATTTGGTGTTAATTTTTGTCACCTTGTAAAGCATAAACTCTAGAGACATAGGCCTACATTTGTTTTGTTCAGATGTGTGTGTTCAGCTCTGTGCCTGACACATACTAGGAGCATAATATGTATTTGTTTTTTGAATGAGGAAACTAAGATTTAAGCATGTTAAAAGTTCTTGGGGTTCCACAAGGGCTAATGGCAGGACATGAGCTTTCTAGTTCCATTCCAGTCCTCTTTTCTTATACCTTCCTGATTCCCTTAAGTATCCATGAAAAAATTGTTTATTTAAACTTTGAAAATTATGTTTATTAAAAACCTTGACTCTTTTAAGATATGGTTATCGAGGAAAGGACTGTCGAGCTAATGTTTACCTTCTTCCTACCGGGGAAATCGTTTATTTCATAGCATCAGTAGTAGTACTATTTAATTATGAGGAGAGAACTCAACGACACTACCTGGGTCATACAGACTGTGTGAAATGGTTGGTATCGTTTAACATTTGTTCATTTTTTAATTTCATGCTCTTATTTTTTAAATCTGGATTTTTATTGGAAATGATTTCCTATGGAAAACTCAGAACTTAAGGATATTATGGGCATTCTGTAGATAATTTCAGAAAGAAAAAAAAGACTTACAGACCTCCAGAATGGTTGGTGTGATATCCACTGCAATAAAACATATCATCTATAAATCTCAATTGGGACCTCTTCTTCTTTCCCACATCTTTTATGGTCTTTTTCTTCTGGCCTAAAACATCAGATATATGTGGGGCATTCTAGACTTTTGCATACTTCTAAGAGTGATTATTGGTTACTAAATATTTCTTGAGGATTTATTTTATGTAGGTAAATTTTGAACTTGATGCTTTTGGGGGGAGAGGGAAATCATGGCTGAATAAGGATTAAAGTATCCCATAGGGTGTCAAACTGTAAAAAAGTGAGAACTCCTTTTATATACTTGGCATGTTTTTAAAGTACTCAATTAATTTTACTACTTCTTAGTTAACTTTAATTATCTATTGCTTAGATTCATTATTTTCCAACATTTAAAATCTTCTCTTCTATGTCTGTACTATTCTGGCAACTATATCTTTATCAAGAAAAAAATTACTCTAGGGCTTCCCTGGTGGCGCAGTGGTTGAGAGTCCACCTGCCGATGCAGGGGACACGGGTTCGTGCCCTGGTCCGGGAAGATCCCACATGCCGCGAAGCGGCTGGGCCCGTGAGCCATGGCCGCTGAGCCTGCGCATCTGGAGCCTGTGCTCCACAATGGGAGAGGCCACAACAGTGAGAGGCCCGCGTACCGCAAAAAAAAAAAATTACTGTAATATATATTAGACTTAAAATATTATATAGATATTGTTAAACTTTTAGAGATGATTAAAATATTGCCTTTTTCACTAGAAGAATAATATGTGTACAGAATTACTTATTACAACATCATTTGTGATAGAAAAGATTGGAAACAGCCTAAATATCTTTTAGCTGGGGACTAGTAACATTGTGGTGTATCTATAGGTTACCATGCAGCTATAAAGAAAGAATAAGGTTGGATGGACTTAGAGATTATCTTACTGAGTGAAGTAAGTCAGAAAGAGAAAGACAAATACCATATGATATCACTTATATGTGGAATGTAAAATACAACACAAATGAACATATGTACGAAACAGAAACAGACTCACAGACATAGAGAACAGACTTGGGGTTGCCAAGGGGAAGATGGGGTTGGGGAGGAAAGGATTGGGAGTTTGGGATTAGCAGACGCAAGCTATTATATAGAGGATGGTTAAACAACAAGGTCCTATTGTATAGCACAGGGAATTATTCAATATCCTGTGATAAACTGTAATGGAAACGAATATGAAAAAGTATATATGTATAACTGAATCACTTTGCTCTGCAGCAGAAATTAATACAACATTGCAAATCAACTATACTTCAATAAATTTTTTTAAAAAAGAAAGAATGAGGAAGGTCTTTGTGTATTAATATGGAAAGATCCCTAAGACATACTCCTAAGTATAAAGTTTGAACGAGAAAATGTGTGTGTAGTGTTCTACCATTTGTGTAAAAAGGAGGTGGAAGATAAATATTTATGTTGGCTTCCACATATGTAAAATTCTTCCAGAATTATTAATAAAAAGAAACTGATTACAGTGATTACCTGGGGTTGCAGGGAGTAGGGATAATAGCAAGGTAGATGAGATTTTAGCAGAATTTCAATATGTGTTTTTATAGCTTTTGATATTTGAACCATGCATATATATTACCTAGTCCAGCAATTTCACTTTTTAAAATGTGTTTTAAAAGATTGGGTTTTTTTGTATTTAAATTCTTTCCACAACTTTTATTTATTTATTATTATTTTTTTATTGGAGTATAGTCGCTTTCCAATGTGTTAGTTTCTACTGTACAGCAAAGTGAATCAGCTATACGTATACATATATCCCCTCTTTTTTGGATTTTAATATGGCAAAATGTTAGTGTTAGGGTTTTAATTACTTTTAATATAATTGACCACAATAAAGGATGTGAACTATTTAAGTAAGAGGAAATAGAATTAAAGAAACATTGATAAACTCTAGCCTCCTTAGTAATAAAAGAAAATAAAGTGATACCATTGGATTTCTCTGGTGGTGCAGTGGTTAAGAATTCGCCTGCCAATGCAGGGGACACGGGTTCGATCCCTGGTCCAGGAAGATCCCACATGCTGCAGAGCAACTAAGCCTGTGCGCCACAACTACTGAGCCTGAGCTCTAGAGCCCACGAGACACAACTGCTGAGCCCGCGTGCCACAGCTACTGAAGCCCACACGCTCTAGGACCCACGTTCCACAACTACTGAGCCCGTGTGCTGCAACTACTGAAACCTGTGCTCCGCAACAAGAGAAGCCACCGCAATGAGAAGCCTGCATACTGCAACAAAGAGTAGCCCCCGCTCACCACAACTAGAGAAAGCCCACGTGTAGCAAGAAAGACCCAGAGTGGCCCCCCCCCAAAAAATTGATACCATTTATACCAATCAAATTATCAAGGCATTTTAAAAGGTATAATTCTTAATATGGGGAAGTTTTCATGACACTTTTTTTTTTTTTTTGCGGTACGCGGGCCTCTCACTGCTGCGGCCTCTCCCGTTGTGGAGCGCAGGCTCCAGACATGCAGGCTCCGGACGCGCAGGCTCAGTGGCCATGGCCCACGGGCCCAACCGCTCCGCGGCATGTGGGATCCTCCCGGACCGGGGCACGAACCCGTGTCCCCTGCATCGGCAGGCGGACTCTCAACCACTGCGCCACCAGGGAAGCCCTGGTGACACTTTTAAAACATTTTTATTTATGACAGTTTAAATTGATACTACTCTTCCGGAGATTAATGAACAATACATACCAAGAACAAAATTACATTCTCAGTTGCGCTTACCCCTTGGTTGCAAGATGTAGAAGAATTCTAGATACGGATGTGAAGACATCCTTTTAAAAATCTTGCTCATCACTCATATGTTTAGCATGAGAAATGTGGGCATATATTTTGCAGTATTTTCAATTTGTACTTAAAAGTTTCTTGCCCAAAGTTGGCAGGCTGATTCTTAACCACTGCGCCACCAGGGAAGCCAATGCTTATGTTTTTGGGTTTTTTTGTTTTTTTGGTTTTTTTTTTTGCGGTACGCGGGCCTCTCACTGTTGTGGCCTCTCCCATTGCGGCGCACAGGCTCCGGATGCGCAGGCTCAGCGGCCATGGCTCATGGGCCCAGCAGCTCCGTGGCATGTGGGATCTTCCCGGACCGGGGCACGAACCCGTGTCCCCTGCATCAGCAGGCGGACTCCCAACCACTGTGCCACCAGGGAAGCCCAATGCTTATGTTTTAATAAAGTAAAATTACACAATGCAATATTGCATCTTCACTGTAATAAAACCATGTGAATATTTATTCCTAGGTGCAGGACTACAAAGGAACTTGAACAAATGAGAACAGTTTAATTTATCATGCCACAATTATGAGTAAATATTTTCTTCAGATTTAGTGTTCTAATAATAATTTGTTCAGTTTAACAAGGAAGTAGTACAGCTGAAAACTTAGGAAAGAAATCCTTTAGGTAATTGTTGTTTATTTGATTTGCTAAAGTAAATCAAATGGATCACGTTGAGGTATTTTTAATGATTAAAAACTGTTTGAAAAATGTTGATACTTAGGCATATTTCTGCTGTTTTATGTCTTTCCTGTATTTAAAATTGTTGTTAATACTGCTTTCTAGCCTTGCTATACATCCTGACAAAATTAGGATTGCAACTGGACAGATAGCTGGAGTGGATAAGGATGGAAGGGTGAGTGGCACAGTTTTATGCATTCTGTACCTAGTGATATTGATATTAGAATGGAATTGATTGTAATTTTAACCATAACTCATTTATTTTATTCTCTTAAAATTTAATTATTAAGGAATTTCTAGTATAAGCAGGGAAAAAAAATATTAGGATGTAATAACATTCCAAAAAAACAAAAGAGAGTCAAAGTAAAAATTTTGTTTCAAAAAAAAATAAGTGTTCTCCCTAAGGAAACTATTTACTTGTAAAAATGGGAGAACTGATAAGCTTGTTAAAAAAATTTTTTTAAACAGAGAATAATTTATCAATGTTGCCCTAAATTGATGAATCCCTTGATTTTATATATGACTAGAAATGATAACACTTAAAATTTTTCAGTTATTATTCAGTACTGTTAAATTGGCTTACATAACAAATCCCTTATTTGTAAGGATCGACAGTGAATATTAATGATGACTGATAAGCATGTGTATGACTACTCATGACATTTTCCGACTTAAAGTTTCTTTAAAGAAAAAGGCGTTAGAGGGGTTATATTGGATGACTTTTAAGACCCTTCCAGTTGTAAATTCTATTTAAGGACTGTTTGCTTAGCAATTTATTGGACACTGATTCTTTTAAAAAGTATTATTTTCTCAGGAATGAAAGTAATGCTAAAAGCAGGATTTCCAGAGCAAATTTGCTGATGTTAGAATCCTGACTCCACCTTTTAATAGCTGGATAACTATAGACAAGTTATTACCTCCATTTCAGTTTCCTCATCTGTTAAATGGTGGTTATAATAAATAGCACCTAACCCATAGGTCTGTGAGAATTAAATGAATTAATACATGTAATATACTCAGAATAGTATATAACACATAGTAAATACTTCAAATCATTTGCTGCTACTGTTATCACTTTTGTTATTTCCTTACTTTCATGGTATGAGAAGAAAATACCTGCTCAAGATTCTTTGGGGGCATATGTAAACAGTTCTTGTGGGAGTGGTATTTATTTTCATCTACCTAAATACTAGTTGTCTTGCTGTCTTGTGTTTTTCCCCTTGTTTCTGCAGCCCCTGCAACCCCATGTCAGAGTGTGGGATTCAGTTAGTCTATCTACACTGCAAATTATTGGACTTGGAACTTTTGAGCGTGGAGTAGGATGCCTGGATTTTTCAAAAGCAGTAAGTATTTAAGGGAGTTAGCCAGCTGCACAAAGACACAGAAAAGAAGTTAAGCTCAGTTTTGTTTGTGTCTGTGTTCGTGGAAAGTGATAATTGAATTGAAAAATTAGATGTTAGCTATTGCTTAACAGTGGCCAGCATTTTAACCTAAGTGCTAAAGTACTTTGGTTTAGATAGGATCCAGGATATTTCGCTTAATTATACTTAACTTTGTTCTGTCCTGAAATAGGATTCTAACGTAATAGCAGGAAATGGTTAAAGGAATGCATACGTAGCATAGTAAAATTGAAACAAGCAGTAAGATGTGCTTTTGCTTCAGCTTGAATCATGGAGATCTATTTTACTTAGAAAATGTACAGACATGAAACTTGGCCAGTTCTCCCACAAGTATTGTCTTTTCTTAATGTCATATTGGAGTAAAGGAAACAGTCAGACCTTTGCGTTCACTAAAATCATGAATTGTTTTGGTTCTGAACTGATGACAGCATGATTTTTTTAATTAATTAATTTATTTATGTATTTAATTTTGGCTGCATTGGGTCTTCGTTGCTGTGTGCGGGCTTTCTTTAGTGGCAACGAGCGGGGGCTACTCTTCCTTGCGGTGTGGAGGCTTCACATTGCGGTGGCTTCTCTTGTTGCGGGGCACAGGCTCTAGGTGCTCAGCCTTCAGTAGTTGTGGCTCATGGGCTGTAGAGCACAGGCTCAGTAGTTGTGGCGCATGGGCTCAGTTGCTTTGCGGCATGTGGTATCCTCCCGGACCAGGACTCGAACCCGTGTCTCCTGCACTGGCAGGCAGATTGTTAACCACTGCGCCACCAGGGAAGCCCCGACAGCATGATTTTAAATTTAAGTTTAAAATTCAGTGTCTAGCAATCTTACCTAAGCCTTGAGACTTTATTTTGTGAAAATAAAACAAGATGTTGCTCATGTAAACATTCTATTTATTGTTGAATTATATGTAATTATTATAGAGTATACAGGAAAACTTCTTTATTTTAGGATCATAATTTTTAATTTCAATTACAAATATACCTCCAGATTTTATTGGGCCTCATTCATGCTTTAGGATATATTTATGTATTCATATTGTCTCTTCAGTTCCTAACTATCAGCAGCTATATTCTGGATTATGAGTGTTTTGTGGGACATGGAGGAGCAAGGGACATTTTTAGAGCAGAAAGATCAGTTTGGGTGGATATAGGAACTTTACTAGCTTGCAGGCACTGAATGTCAAGGGGTATAATGAGTCAGGAATTGGGAGAAAGGCATTTAGAAAAGGAGATCAGAGGACAGAAGGGAAATACTTTTAAACCTTTTTTACCCCCCAAAATTTCTGTAGCAGGAACTGTTGTCATCTTGTTGATACCATTGTTACAGTGTTAAGAGTATCTTGGATTGCCTCACACTCTGACTTTTCCTCATTTAGGTAATCATTCCAATACAGGATAAAAGAAAGATAAAGAGGAAAGTAAGCTCTGCCCTTCCTCGGTACCTCTCACTTATCACCACAATATTTCTTTGTTCCATAGACATCATAAGGCATATACTACAAATGCTACTAGAAAAAAATAATCTTTTAGTATCATCCACAGTTCTTTTTCTTAAACTGGGAGGCATTAGTTATGTTTTTATCTTGTTTATTCATGTTAATGTAAATCAGGTATATCATGGAAAACAAATTGGCAAACTTTAAAGTAGCCATTAATTTTAGCTTGTTCTATCAAACTACCAAAATTTAGGAGCAAAGTTATAGAATTATATACATTTCACATCTACCTCAAAGGAAAATACTTTAAATGCAGTCAGACTACTTTAAAGCAGAAAATACTTTAAGCTGCAGAAGGGACTAGGGTGTCCTCCAAATTAATTATTTGCTATCTCTGAATAATAAAAGTGGCTAGAGAGCAAGTGGAGATCAACCTAGGGGAAAAAATTAGAAATGGAAAAACAATTTTTAAAGACTTTTTATTATATTTCTGAAGAAAATACAGTCTTAGTAAATAGTGTATTCATTATATTTCAAGGAACCATGAGCTTAAAGGATTTTAGATTATCTTAAACTTGGCAGTTTTAATAATATGGTATTTCTTTTTAGAAAGTCAGCCTTATCTGAAAATTTTTAAATGCCTATTTAAATTGACTTTTCTTTAGGATTCAGGTGTTCATTTATGTGTTATTGATGACTCCAATGAGCATATGCTTACTGTATGGGATTGGCAGAAGAAATCAAAAGGAGCAGAAATAAAGGTAAAAACATTTTAATTGGGTATTATCTTTTAGAATACATTATTTGTTTTGTAAATCCTTGGAAGTATATTGCATATCCTTAGGTTTCAAGAAAGCACCAGCTGGCCAAATTCATCAAATTTATTGATTTGTCATTATTCTTATGGTAGTCAGTTTTAAGATACAGTAGTCAAGCAGCTTCAACCACTTTCAGTGATATTTCAGACACATTGTACTACTGAAATGCCAAAGTAGTTCTGTGTGTAATCTCAAAGTTAAGACTGTATACTCTACTTGGCTTCTTTTTCTTTAACAAAATATGTTATTTTTTTCAATCTTTAAAGATTAACAAATCTAAAGGAAAAATTCAACCTTTGGAATATGGCTGACATAACTGAAAAGCATATGTAATGATAAGTTTTTTGGTTTTAATTATGTGTATGGAATTATTAAATAAAATACTACAGCCTTTATAGTTGCTATAGAATAGTGTTAATCCTTTCGTTTAGAGCAGGCTATAACTTGTAAGAGAGGAATGAGGTTAGCATTGCAACTGCCTTCATATGGCTCAGAAACGGCCTCCCTCTGACAGGTTCAAAGGGATTCAAAGCAACAGGATGGGTTTAAAAAAATTTTTTTTAATTTATTTAATTTATTTTTGGCTGCGTTAGGTCTTCGTTGCTGCGCGTGGGCTTTCTCTAGTTGCGGCGAGCGGGGGCTCTCTTCAGTGCACGGGCTTCTCATTGTCGTGGCTTCTCTTGTTGCGGAGCAAGGGCTCTAGGCATGCAGACTTCAGTAGCTGTGGCTCGCGGGCTCTAGAGCACAGGTTCAGTAGTTGTGGCACTCGGGCTTATCTGCTTCACGGCATGTGGGAAATCCCTGGACCAGGGATCGAACCCATGTTCCCTGCATTGGCAGGTGGATTCTTAACCACTGCACCACGAGGGAAGTCCTGACAGCATGGCTTTTAAAAGCCTGTGACATATTTGCTATACTCTTAAATAACGTCACATTCCTCTTCAATTGTGCGCTCTCCTAGTTTTGTGTAAGCTTCAAGCCTTCAGCTTGTTGGATGAAAAGAGGTTATTTCTTTTAAATAGTATAAGTTAATCTTTTGAAAGTAGCAGAGTAGATTTGATTGTACTTGAAAGGAATATAAGGTATCAGGAAACCTCAGACTTTAAAAAACATAAATGAAGATAGATTGTCTGTCAGCCATCATTCAGAGTAATTTAACATTGAAACATAGGAAAGTTACACTGAAGTGAAATATGTGAATTTTGGTCCTTTGTAGGAAAGGCTACCGGATGAAGTCTTATGGTTTTCCTCCTAGTGGCCACTCCTGGACCTCCTTTCCAGAACCTTTGGTGTTGGTGTTCCTGAGAGTTATACCCCATGTCTTCTGTTGATATCATATGCTGCTCCTGTTGCTTCCATGGCCTTGGTTACTACCTGCCATGTCCCACATCAGCTCACTCCAGCCCAGAGTAACAAGAGCAATTCTTGTTGCCTGCTGGACATCTTTATTTGAATCCCGCAAGTCACAAGCAAAGTGTCCAAATCTGTACTAATCATATTTGTTAGCCCCCAACCAGTTTGTCTGTCCGTGACTAACATCACATTGCACTTAGTTGCTCAAGCTGGAAACTTGGGCATCGTTCATGATTCCTTTTCCCTCACTTTCACACCCAGTCAGTCAGCAAGTTCACTCAACTCTGTATCCCAAATATCTATATTAGAACTCTTTCATTGCAAACAACTTCAAAACAACTAAAGCAAATTTAACGAGAGTTTATTGATTCATGTTTAGGGAGTTAAAGAAAACCTCTAGTAAAGGTCAGAGGGAGATTTTGCCTCAGGAATGATTTGATTCAGGGACTACATCACTGATTCTCTGTCTCCCCTCTTAGCTTCTCCCTGTGTGTTAACTTTATTCTTCTGTAGTTAAGCTCTGTCCTGGCTTATGTCACAAGGATTGGGGATTTAATACATTACTTGTTAATTTATGTATATTTAAAATTCAGTAAGGCAACTTCAAAACCTTATTGACAGATAGATATTAAAGAAGACCTAAATAATTGGAGGATTATACAGTAGTAATGGATAGAAGCCGGTATTGTGAAGATGTTAGTTCTCTGCATATTGGTCTATACATTCAACATAGTCAAAATCCCAGCATGATTTTTATAGACATTGACAAGCTGAATATATGTGGAAATATGAATCAGTAAGAACAGACAAAATCACCAAGATTGGTGAGGGTGTAAAGTAACTGGAACTCTCGTATACTGCTGCTAGTCATGTAAATTGGTATAGCCCTTTTGGAAAACTGTTTGGTATTACCTAGTAAAGTTGAACACATGCATATGCATACCTTCTGACCCATCTTGTTCCACTTCTAGGTATAAACCCAAAAGAAGTATATACAAGTAATCAAAAATAAAAGAAAAAATTACTCAAATGCCCATCAGTAAGAGAATGGATATATCAATAATGTGGTCTTTCCATACAAAGGAATACTATACAGCAATTAGAATGAACAAATTACAATATATGCACCAACACTTGTGGATCTCACAAATGTAATATTGATAAAATGAGCTAGACACAGAGGAATACCTTCTGTATTATTCCATTTAAATAAAACAGACAAAGCTAATCTTCGCTACTGCAAATGAGGATCATGGTTACTTCAGCAGTGAGGGGATAGTGAGTAGAAAAGGGATCTGGGATGTTTCTGGGATGTTAGTAATGTTCTGTTTCTTGCTTTAGATGCTGTACAGAGGTGTGTTCAATTTGTGAAAACTTATCAAGCTATGTACTTAGGATTTGTGAGCTTTTCTGATTATATAGTACACATCAATAAAAAGTTAAAATACCCTGTAAGGCCACACTCATACCCAAAGTGATTTATTTTCATAGATTATTCAGTTTATATCTTGAATATCTTACCACTGGAACCATGGGTTTGTATACTTGCGAATATTTATAGTTAGCTTTATAATCCTTGATTAATCGGTTTGGCATAAGATCCAACTGTTGAGTAGTTTTGATTTTTTCCAAGTGAAAACTAAGGACTGCTGAATCAGTTTTTAAAAGATTCCAATTCTGGAAGAGAGGTGACTAATTTTGCTTTGTTATCAACACATTATCTTTTCCTTTTTCTTCTTTTTTCCTTCCAGTTTTATTGAAATATAATTGACAGCCCTGTATAACTTTAAGGTATACAGCTTAATGATTTGGCTTACATTTGTCATGAAATGATTATCACAATAAGTTTTGTGAACATCCATCATCTCATATAGATAGAAAATGAAAGAAATAGAAAAAAATCTTTTTCCTTGTGATAAGAATTCTTGGGATTTACTCTTTACAAGTGTTATATATAACATTCAGCAGTGTTAATAATATTTATTATGTTGTACATTACATCCCTAGTGTACTTTTTTATATATTTTTTTATTGAGGTATAGTTGATTTACAATGATGTGTTAGTTTCAGGTGTACAGCAAAGTGATTCAGTTATACATATGTATACACACACATACACATATATATACACACAATATATATTCTTTTTCAGATTCTTTTCTTATATAGTTATCACAAAATATTGAGTTTATAGTCTCCTGTGCTATACAGTAGGTCCTTATTGTTTATTTTATATGTAGTAGTGTGTATATGTTACTCTCAAATTCCTAATTTGCCCCTCCCCCAGCCTTTCCGCTTTGATAACCATAAGTTTGTTTTCTAGGTCTGTGAGTCTGTTTATGTTTTGTAAATAAGTTCATTTGTATCATTTTTTTAGATTCCACATATAAGTGATAGCATATGTTATTTGTCTTTTTCTGTCTGACTTCACTTAGTATGATAATCTCTAGGTCCATCCATGTTGCTACAAATGGCATTATTTCATTTTTTTATGGCTAAGCAATATTCCATTGTATTTATGTACCACATCTTCTTTATCCACTCATCTGTTGATGGACATTAGGTTGTTTCCATGTCTTGGCTGTTGTAAATAGTGCTGCGGTGAACATTGGGGTGCGTGTATCTTTTCAAATTATGGTTTTCTCTGGATATATGCCCAGGAGTGGGATTGCAGGATCGTATGGTCGTTCTATTTTTAATTTTTTAAGGAACCTCCATACTGTTCTCCGTAGTGGTTGTACCCATTTACATTCCCACCAACAGTGTAGGAGGGTTCCTTTTTCTCTACATCCTCTCCAGCATTAATTATTTGTAGACTTTTTGATGATGACCATTCCGATTGGTGTGAGGTGATACCTCATTGTGGTTTTGATATGCATTTCTCTAATAATTAGCGATGTTAAACGTCTTTTCACGTGGCTTTTGGCCATCTGTGTATCTTCTTTGGAGAAATGTCTGTTTCTCTTCTGCCCATTTTTTGATTTGCTTGTTTGTTTTTTTGATACTGAGCTACATGGGCTATTTGTATATTTTGGAGACTAATCCCTTGTCAGTTGCATTGTTTACTAATATTTTCTCCCATTCTTCGAGTTGTCTTCTCATTCTGTTTATGGTTTCCTTTCTGTGCAAAAGCTTTTAAGTTTAATGAGGTCCCTTTCCTAGGTTTTTTTGAGGAAAGAGCATAAAAGCTCTTTGTTTTTTGTTTTTTCATTCTGTAGGAATCAGTAGTGACCATTCTGTATCTACTTTTTACATCTTCAGCATGGGGTTGAATCTCTAAATCAGTAATATTTTCCTGAATGAATGGTCAGTAGTATGGTACAAATAAAGATAAGACTGGTTTGTTTTTTCTAAGACCAAAATGGCAATGTCTTTAAGACAGCATGTACATTGTTCTTTCATTTGGTAGTTTTAGCGTACTTTTCCTTGAATATGCAAGAAATTAAAACAACCTAAAACTAATTCATGGAAATGTCTTCCTAGTGCAGAGTTATTATATATAGATAGCATAAAAGATGATATAATAGGATAAGGACATCAAGTTTAAATCATTATTCTAAAAATCTATTATTAAAATTTTTCAGGAAAATAGAACTTTGAAGAAAAGGCATTTCCTTAAAACTTTTCCTATATTTGATTATCAGTACCTGTAATTGGTACTTAATGGAGATAAGTATATACATTCATCTAAAACTTTATTTCTCTTTCCACAGACAACAAATGAAGTTGTTTTGGCTGTGGAATTCCATCCAACAGATGCAAATACTATAATAACCTGTGGTAAATCTCACATTTTTTTCTGGACCTGGAGTGGCAATTCACTAACAAGAAAACAGGGAGTTTTTGGGGTAAGGACCAGAATGTTATAACTTCATTATAAAACTTGAATTTTTTAATTGTTGAGTAAGCATAAAGTCATCATGCCAAAGGGAAAACTGAAAATTCTCATTGTTTCATTGTAGAAATATGAAAAACCAAAATTTGTGCAGTGTTTGACATTCTTGGGGAATGGAGATGTTCTTACTGGAGACTCAGGTGGAGTCATACTTATATGGAGCAAAACTACTGTAGAACCCACACCTGGGAAAGGGCCTAAAGGTACAGTATTCTCATATTGAAGTCATTCCTTTCAGTTTGCGCATATTGCTATTGCAGTGCCATCTCTTATCCAGACCAGGAGAGAGAAAGCTGCAGGGAGACAGTATGAGAGTCACCAACATACATTTTGTTTTTAAGGTTCTTCACGATAGTCTTTCTTTAAATCAAATTATTTACTCATTTATTAAGCATATGTAACCTACATTTTACTACACTGTACCTTTCCTTCCAGGAGGTTAATACAGAATTATTAGAGATGATACAGATACATGTTAATTTAAACACCGTAAAGATTAAGAGAGAAGTCATCCCAATCTTCAGTATTTTGTGAAGCCTTCACAGAAGAAATGATATTTCTGTTAAGCCATAATGAATGTGCAACACTACAAAAGATATGGAACTTTGATCCCACTTAGGGATCAGTATAAGTTCAGGGACAAAGATGGTTATGAACGTGAAACATCCAGGATAGTGTGAATAAACTTGTCATGTGTTAACAAAAACAAGAGATAGCCAGCATGAAGGAAATACAATTTTAAAAAATAGTAGTGAATTGCAGTTTCTTTTATCAATTTAAACTAATATATACTAAGCCAATGAAAATTCAAATAAGGATTAAAGATACAGATTTTCCGAGTTATCCACAAGAATCCTAAAAACTGGTTGAGTTCACCATGGAAGAGAGAAGAGCTGTGAGGCCAAGGATCCTTAGTCCCACAGTTAGATGACCAGAAAAGAGCCTACAGGGGTTACAGAAGTGAGATTTAAAAAAAAAAAAGTTAGCAAGATAGAACTTTTTATTTAGTGCCTGAACAAGGAAGCAGAGAATTCCCAGGAGTTTCAGTGCTCTAGGGAGATCAAGAAGAATAAGAACCAAGGAAAGACCAAAGGAGCTTGCAATTTCAATAGAACATTAAGGCCGTAGAACAGCTAAGTATAGAATAGCCAGTTTTAAATTGGAGAATTTTGGGCTTCCCTGGTGGCGCAGTGGTTAAGAATCGGCCTGCTAGTGCAGGGGACACGGGTTCGAGCCCTGGTCCGGGAATATCCCACATGCTGTGGAGCAGCTAAGCCCGTGCGCCACAACTACTGAAGCCTGCACACCTAGAGCCTGTGCTCCGCAACAAGAGAAGCCACCACAATGAGAAGCCCGCACACCACAACGAAGAGTAGCCCCCGCTCACCACAGCTAGAGAAAGACCATGCGCAGCAACAAAGACCCAACACAGCCAAAAATAAATAAATAAATGTATTAAAAATAATAATAATAAAATGGAGAATTTTGAGAATCCTAGTTGAAAATGGAATGGAAGGCAAAGTTGCTACAATCAATCAGTAGTCTTTTTAAGGTTGCCTAAAACCTGAGAGTAAACTGGGTATTGTGGTGGAAAAAAGACTAAAAATCTTAGAGAGAGAGATGAGAATAACTGGTTTGAGTGTAAGAAGAAAGATTTTATCCTTGAAAAAGAGTAATAGCCTACATTCTATCCCGAGATCTTATGTGGCTAAATGGTGGAGGTCATGCAGGATGACATTGCTCTCAGTAAAAGTGGCTCCCTGTTAAAAAGTTGAAGTTTTTATTGTTAATGGATAATATAAGAATAGTAATATAGTAAAATATCACATAATCAGACTCCATTACTTCAGAATTCTACTTGTTGGAATTGGAATCCAGCTGAAACCTTCGACTTGCCTGTGGAAATTGGATTTATTATAATAAATGAATACTAAAACCAAAGACCTACAAATTTAGAGGTGTCATTTTCTAAATAGTTAGTGATTAAAATTATCCATATCAACTCACAAAAGGATGGTTCCAAGGACCTTTTCTTAACAGCTGTTGGTTAACATAGTTATCTGTGATATAGAAAGATAGTCCCAATTACTACATTTGTGTTACGTTTCCTCCCTTTCTCTTCTCCTTTTCCCAACATAGCAACCGACTGTAGGTTTTACTGTCTCCTGGGCTGGGTCTGGAGATACAATATGTGTAAGAACAGTGTGTATGGCCATATGGTAAAATGGGACAGGAGAGACAAAAAGAATAACTCATAGTTAGTCCCCTTCTTCTTTTTCTTTTTCTCACTACAGCTCCTCTTCCCAGCCCCAGTAGTGGGCCTTGGAATTCATTCAGCTTTACCTCAAATTGGTTTTCCTCAAAAACACAGATATATTTTATCCTCAAGTCCCATTTGCACCCAAATATACAGGTCCACTTTGCCGTTTTCTATGGTACATGAAAAAATGAGAGGAAAAACATTGAAAATAGTCTTTTTTCATATACACACTACTATATATAAAATAGATAATCAACAAGGACCTACTGTATAGCACATGGAACTCTACTCAATATTCTGTAATAACCTGTGTGGGAAAAGAATCTGAAAAAGAATGTCACTGAATCACTTTGCTGTACACCTGAAAGTAACACAACATTGTAAATCAACTATACTCCAATATAAAATAAAAATTAAATTAAAAAAAAATAGCTTTTTTTCAATCTCATTTTTCCTTTCTGTTTAAGGACAATAAAAGTGAAAAAATATCCAGAGAACCATATACTTCCTTCAAAGTAGAAGGTTATGAGAGGAAAATTACAGACCTTGTTCTAAAATCAGTAGGCTGGGAGCAGAGAGAGATTCTTTATTAGTGTAGCACGTAGTAGCAGTAGAAAGAAAACTAGCTAGGCCTGTCAGTCTCTGAGTTCCACAAAAAAAAAAAGGAGGGGGAGAAAGAAAAAGGAGGTGACAGGGAACCAACCTGAGGTTCCTGAGACATTCCCCTGGGGATTTTTTTATATCTGTGACATCACTTTATTCCACTTCACACCCCTTTTCCATGCATAAAAACTAAGAATTGAAGACATTTATTAATTAGCCCAGAGTCTGCAGAGCTAGCAGTTGAAATGGGTTCTCTGATTTCAGTTTGATGATCTTCCAAGTATTTCACTGTCATCCTTAGTGTGAGCAAGTGGCCATATGTGCAGTTGGAGGCATCACGGTGGATGGACACCAAATTCCCTCCAGTACTGACACCTGGCCTGAGCGCTGTAGCCAGTGTAAAGTAGATCACCAGTTTATGATAAAAGAAGATAACTCAGGAACAGCCAGATGGAAAAAATGCACAGGGCAAGGCCAGGGAAAAGGGCCCGCCAAGAGCCTACATGCCCTCCCCAGGCGCACCACTCTCCCCGAATCCCCATGTGTTCACCAACCCAGAAGCTCCTGGTTAAGGATTCTTAAGAAAAAAGAAAGAACAGTATTATCAGTTGCCCTCCCCACTTACCTCTCTTTTCTTTTTCCTGGGCACATTTTTTTCAGTATCAGAAATGCCAGGAACAGTATTATATTATCAAAACAGTGACTTAAATTGTTGACATATTATCCTACCACTCTGAGCAGAGTTTGGGTATAAATGCACCCTTCATTAGCCTTAATGTGCAAGGTGGGAGGCAGGGAGAGGTTCAGAAGTTGTTTTTATTTTGGTTTTCATCTGAAAAACTTGTGGCTTAGCCTTTGTGCAGAGAAAATCTGCATATGCACGAACAGAAAACAGAAAATCTAATCTTGTAAACTGCTGGGCACATGAAATTTGCTACATGATTGACCCTATTATGGGCAAACTTGATGAGAATTTTGTTTCTCCCTTTATATTTGGGGTTTTGAGGTATGTAAATATGGCTGGAAAGGATTTGGTGAGTTTAGTGAAATAAATGTGTAAGCCCAGATCAGAACAGATGTTCATAGTTTCCATTTTTAAATTCTTGCCCAAAATTTCAGTAGATTAATCCAGTTTGCATATTCCCTAATATGATATTTCTGTACCCATGGCAGTCTTTATCAACCAAAATTTGACTATACTGTGATACTGCATCTGAAAAAGGGACTTTGAGGGATTGCAGAAGTATAATTTCACAGCTAATCCTTTTATTCTAGTAAATAGGAGACAAACCAAAACTGTGTTTTATGCCTCATAAGGAGCTCTCTAGCTTCCAAACCATTTTTTCCTTACCTTAAGTGTAATTTAACAGGAATCTTCAAAGTAATTAGTATTTTCTGTTCTCTTTTTTTTTCCAGTTTTATAACATTTTTAATGTATAACCTTGTCTAGCTTAAGGTGTACAACATAATGACTTGATATTCGTATATATTGTAAAATGATTACCAAAATAAGTTTAGTTAACATCCATCACCTCACAGTTTTTTTTTCTTGTGATGAGAACGTTTAAGATCTGCTCCCTTAGCAACTTTCAAATATACATTACAGTATTATAAACAGTAGTCACCATCTTTGCGTTAAATTTCTAAGTTTGTACCTTTTGACTACCTTCACCCATTTCTTCTACCCACCTCCCCCGCCTCTGACAACCACCAGTCTATTCTGTTTCTGTGAGTTTATTTTTTTTAGATGCTACATATAACTTAGATCATATGTTGATAGCATTTGTCTTTCTCTCTCTGACTTTTTGCACTTAGCATAGTGTCTTCACAGTCTATTCATGTTGCATATGGCAGGATTTCCTTCTTTTTTATTCCATTGTATATATATACCACATTTCCTTTATCCATTCATCCATCTATGGACACTTAGGTTGTTTCAGTATTTTCTATTTCTTATGTGGGTATAAGGTATTTGTTATTTCCTACATATAGGAAATGGTTCAGAATTTTTCTTATATGAAATAATTCATAATTCTTTAAGTGGGGGAGAGGAAGTTGAGAGTATCAACACCACCATTAAAATGTTCATTATTCTGAAATCTTTGCCAGGTTTCTTTAAGAAATACTACCATTTTACCTGATCTCCAAATAATCAACATGGACCCATTTGCGCATTGCTAAGAATATAACATAAATTTCAAAGTCTCCCTGATATTTGATTCTGTAGTTAAACAGGCACAGAAAGCCCTCCAAAGGATCTTTATTTGGCAGTCAAGGTAAACTTGGTTTTTACAGAAGCTTGTTTCTGCTAGAGTTGAGAAGAAAGGGGGGATTTGCAAGTAAGCTTGGATGGACTTGGCCATGATTGTGCCAGGAAGTACAATAGGTTTGTAATACAAGGATAATTATTTTTCTTGGCAGGTATTTCAGACATTATTTGGCTTAAATTAAAGTGTCAGAAATATAGACCCATGAGAAGGAAATCTTGGATTATAAATTATTTTGTGGGTAAATACTATGTAAAGCAAGCTTTGGTAACTTGTTTAAATTTAAAGCACAGACATATTTTTAGCTAAATTAATATAGGTCCTCCTCAGGAAATAACTATCCTGGGGTGGTAGGAGGCAGAAAGTGGGTATCTCACCATGTTGATTACTTATATAGGGTATTTTTATTCTTGATGAAGCATTTGTTCTTCAGTTTTTCATTTTCTAAGACTCCATTTTTCTAGGAAGATCTTAAGTGTTTAACAAAGTATTTGTCATGTTTAGAAGTAGGGAAAACTGAATTAAAAATAGAGAAACTGTATTTAACTTTCCTGCATTCTGATAGAGAGCTATGAAATGCCACACCTCTGCGTTTTGTAATTTCTTACATGGTACCGTGGTACTTTCAGATTACTCTTGTTAATTTGACCATGCATGAGAAAAATAAGCCCTTTGCCCCCACTTTTCCCCCCACTTTTAAATGCCCAAGCAAAGCCAGCAATACTCTCAGAAAATTCACATCTCTCAGATGTTCTTTCTCTCTTGGTCACATCAGAGCTATGCTAGATAATTGGCTGGCTATCCTGCTGGGCACAGTTGTGTTGTTCAATGTTTAAAGTATTTTTACGTGATGAATGTTGATGTGAGCCGAGGCAGTTGACCTGAATAGCAAGTTTGTTGGAGTTCTGCTCCTAGCGTTGCTGAATCAGGCAAGCCCTACTCCAAAGTAGGCAAGCCCGTTCCTTTCTCCCTGCCAAATATACCCATCTATTAAATATTTGTACCACTAGCAGCCTCACACTGAGTAATTTTGAGAGTCAGCTGTAGCATAATTTTTTTTTAGGAAACCAAAACTCTACAAATTTTAATTTTAACAATGTAATGGCAGCTCAGATAGATGAGTAAAAATGAACAACCTCAATAACAGCTTTACTGAGATATACTTCACATACCATAAAATTCACCCTTCTAAAATGTACAATTCAGTGATTTTTAATATATTCACAGAGTTGTGCAATCATCACCACTAACTTCAGAATATTTTCATCATCCCAAAAAGAAACACTGTGCCCATTTGGAGTCACTTCCCATTCCTCTCTCTCCTCAGTCCCTAGCAACTGTTTGTCGCTTTTGGTCTTTGTGGATTTGCCTGTGTGGGACAGTTCATATAAATGGAATCATGGAATATGTGGTCTTTTGTGACCAACTTCTTTCAGTCGAACCTTAATGTTTTCAAGGTTCATCCATGTTATAGCATGTATTAGTACCTCATTGCTTTTTGGGGCTGAATAATACCACATTTTGTTTATCCATTTAAAGTTGATGAAAAATTTTATTAGAAAATGAACAATTTTTTTTGCAGGTTTTTGAGGTATAATTGACATATAACATTGTGTAAGTTTAAGGTATACAACAAAATGATTTGATATATATATTTTTTAATTTTTTTTTTTACAGTTCACATTTTTTTTAATACATTTATTTTTTTTAATTTAGTTTTGGCTGTGTTGTGTCTTTGTTGCGGTATGTGGGCTTCTCGTTGCAGTGGCTTCTCTTGTTGCGGAGCATGGGCTCTAGGCACAAGGGCTTCAGTAGTTGTGGCACGTGGGCTCAGTAGTTTTGACTCACAGGCTCTAGAGCGCGGGCTCAGTAGTTGTGGCACTCGGGCTTAGTTGCTCTGCAGCATGTGGGATCTTCCCAGACTGGGGATCAAACCCATGTCCCCTGCACTGGCAGACGGATTCTTAACCACTGCACCACCAGGGAAGTCCCCGATATATGTATATATTTTAAAATGATTGCCACAATAAGTTTAGTTAACAACCATCACCTCATACAGTAGAGGTTTTTCTCTTGTTCTGAGAACTTTTACGATGCACTACCTTAGCAACGTTTTTCAAATGTACAATACAGTATTGTTAACTATAGTCACCATGCTGTGCATTAAATTCCCAAAACTTATTTATCTTATAACTGGAAATTTGTACCTTTAACCACCTTCACCCATTTCCCCACTGAACTTTTTTATTATTATTATTAATTTTTATTTATTTATTTTTGGCTGCATTGAGTCTTCGTTGCTGCGCACGGGCTTTCTCTAGTTGCGGCGAGTGGAGGCTACTATTCGTTGTGATGAGCGGGCTTCTCACTGCAGTGGCTTCTCTTGTTGTGGAGCATGGGCTCTAGAGCACAGGCTCAGTAGTTGTGGCACACGGGCTTAGTTGCTCTGCGTCATGTGGGATCTTCCTGGGCCAGGGATCGAACCTTTGTCCCCTGCATTGGCAGGCAGATTCTTATCCACTGCGCCACTGGGGAAGCCCCCCACTGAACAATTTTTTTTTTTTTTTTTTTTTTTTTTTTGCGGTACGTGGGCCTCTCACTGTTGTGGCCTCTCCCGTTGTTCAGTGTGGGGGAAGCCCCCACTGAACAATTTTTAAACTTGTAATTTTTTTCATTTCCAAGGGATCTAAGGTGTATTTATTAACTGACTTTGGTCATACTTAAACCAGGTTCTACCTTGCCATTTCGAACCTGGTAACTAATTCTGCAAGCTCTCATCTTCTAAAAAGTTTTTCTCTTACTCTAGCAGCTTCACTAGCTGAATGAAGAGCTTCTCTGAGTAAGGCATCATGAAATCTTATGTTCACCTTTAAGAAAGAGGCTCTGATTATATTTTCGTACCTGCCTTGTCCCTTCCTGGGTACTTGTGAAGTGCTGAGAGCATACAAGAAAACTGGGCTGTCATTCAGCTATCACATTGGTGTGACTGGATCAGTTTTTAAAATACTTTTCTGGTTGGTCAAAAGCCACTGCTGCAAGCTGCCAGTGCCTCTTCTGCCTCACACCTTCCCCAGTATCTCAGCAAATAAAAGGGGTTACTATCCCTGACAGAGCAGAAGTCCTCCAGTTCAGCAGTGGTTAAATGTTAAATATTATGACTGTTGCCTCGAGAGGAAATGAAGGCTTTTTTTGCAAACGTAAAAGAACATTGAGTAAAGAGACTTGAGTCCTAGTCACAGCTTTGTCACTAGCTAACTGTGTGGTATTGGCTAAGCCAATTCTATACCTATGTCCTTAGTTCTAAAATCAGAAGAGTAATAATACCTACCCTAACTACCATGTAAGATGATTATAAAAGGTAGTAAAGTTCTGAGGTTAATATACCCTCTGTTGTCTGTGGAATTATCACTGCTTTAGTTTACCTTTTTGTAAGAATGTATTTTGAAATATTTTCAAAGTAACTGATTATTGACATAAATGCAAAAGGTTGTATTAAAGCTTTACTACCTGCCTTGCAGAAGACTTGCTGAAAATAGGTTTTTGATTGTTGAGTCATTCAGCAATCACTCTACAGTTCTGCTAAAGTTTTCTTCCAAAAAGACTCTAAAATCTGATGGAAAATGTTATCACTCACGTTCTTATTTTACTCCTCATCATATTAGGTGTTTATCAGATCAGCAAACAAATCAAAGCTCATGATGGCAGTGTGTTCACACTTTGTCAGATGAGAAATGGTATGTTATTAACTGGAGGCGGGAAAGACAGAAAAATAATTCTGTGGGATCACGATCTGAATCCTGAAAGAGAAATAGAGGTAAGGATGAAAACGGAACATAAAAATTTTTAAATATTAAACCCTCTAAACTTATGTCTTTTGTCCCACATTGAGATAACTTACACTTTTCTGAGAAATTTGGTGCACATTCTTGTCATTTCATTCCCTCAAAATAAAAAAAAAAAAAAAGGACTATTCACTAAACAAAATAGTTTGAAAGAATAAGAAAAATCAGCAGAATAATTAATTTGCTTATTTATTTCTGAGATTATATTTTTAGTGACCCAAAAATATAACCATGTAAACTTAAAATTTAACAGACATTCATTGAAAACTATATCCTACTCCAAGGTATACAAAATGACCAGCTTAATTTTAAAACTTGAAAATAATAACAGTGGGCTTAATGATAATTGCTATTTATCTACATATGTGTCTGCTTCATTGCATGAACCAAGTGTATCCATAAAACCTGACAGGTATTATGTGCTCAGTGAAAGTTTGTTAACTGAACTGAGATCTCAGGAAGTGAAATGGGTTAAGAATAGTATTTTAGTCAATGATTGCCAGAGCAAAGGCAATTCACTCAGTTTAATATTGCTTCTGTTTGTTGGTGACTTAAATTTTGAATTTATGCTCAGTCTTTTCTACTCATAACGTGCTTTGTAGACAAAATCTTTTCTAAAAAAGAGGATTCTGATAGTACTGCTCTTGGGTTTCATTTCCAAGAAGATATATCCCCATATTATAGATAAAGAAATTTGTCTCAGGCTAAATGACTTACCCAGAATAATATAACCAGTAAGTAACAAAACCAGATCACAGTCTTCATGTGGTCTATCAGAACTTATTCCTTTATCCGCTACTCCTAATCATTAACTCTTGAAATCATATAAAAATATGAATTTAAAATTGAACCAAAGAATGTTGTTAATGCATTATAACTTCTGTGTAATAAAATGTAATTGTCTGAACAAATAATTTATTAGTATAAGATTACTTTCAAATTTGGAATTCTGTCATTTATTACCACATAATTGCATACAGCTATAACTACGGTCTTCAGGTGGTAATTATTGCATGTTAGTATGTGTATGGTGACTTTACAAAATTTTTTTTAGGTTCCTGATCAGTATGGAACAATCAGAGCTGTAGCAGAAGGAAAGGCAGATCAATTTTTGGTAGGCACATCACGAAACTTTATTTTACGGGGAACGTTTAATGATGGCTTCCAAATAGAAGTACAGGTAAGCTGTATGATTTTAACCATTAACTGAGTATTTTTGATGATACTCTTTGTTTCTTATAACAATGGGTGTATTTCATTTTCAGGGTCATACTGATGAGCTTTGGGGTCTTGCCACACATCCCTTCAAAGATTTGCTCTTGACATGTGCTCAGGACAGACAGGTGTGCATGTGGAACTCGGTGGAACACAGGCTGGAATGGACCAGGCTCGTAGATGTGAGTAAAACAGAATGTGATTATAATCTTCCCACAGAATCTCCCTAAAATGGCAGATGGTAGCAGCAAAGCAAATAGGACTCAGCATTGGTTAAAACCAAGTGTATTTCTATAGTTCAGTAAAGGGGAAGGGGTGGAGGGAGAGTGTTTAGTCACAAAGTACATGAACCCACTCCAAAGTAGCAAATTAACAGGACAGAAGCTCAGTTTTTCTGTCAGGTTCAGTAGTAAAAATAAAAAATATTTCACATCTTTATGAAGTATTAATTGTTATGGATATGTTTAGGTCTCTGGTGGTGGTGCAGTTGGGTTCAGTAAGTACTGCCCACTAACAGATTCTGCTCTCTTCTTTTTGAGTTGGTCTCTTACTGTGTTTTCTCCCTACCCCACCCAGATATCCACCTTTTCTAGCCTAAAAGGTGTATACACGTTCTTTGCAGACTCTAAAGAACTGTACAAATGTTTGTTGTTATCCTTACCATTGTTCCACTGCCTAGCCACAAGCTGGTGGTCCTTCCCCCTCACCACTCTGCCAGCATGTCCCCTTCCTTCTCTGAAATCCTTTTTCCTCTTAAGTCCATGTGGTATTACCATTGGCTACAGTAAGGTTGATTGAGATTTCATGTTTATGTGAAACAAGTTATTTTCAAATATGTTTTGCCACTATTCCCATAGATCTAGGGAGACTTTCTCATGTACTCCCCAACAGTTGTCTGTCTCTCTTCTAGGAACCAGGACACTGTGCAGATTTTCATCCAAGTGGCACAGTGGTGGCCATAGGAACGCACTCAGGCAGGTAGGGTCTTTAAGGGAAATGTGAGCTGAGTAATCTAAGTGGTGGGATGTTTAACCATTATTCAGGAATGTTCTCTATCTGATCTGGAAAATTAATCTTTTAAGTGGCACAGTTTTATGCTTTTTGTTCTTTTCTTTTATGTATACTCATTTAATCATTCAGTAATTATTTGAGCACCTACCGTTTGTTAGACACTATTGTGGGTGTTCAGGCTACATCAGAGTGCAAAGCAAAAATCCCTGCCCTTGTGGAGCCCACATTTTAGTGTGTGTCAGGGGTGGAGGCAGAATGAAAAATAAGCATTATAACTAATTAAGTTAGCAAATGAAGAGCTATGCTGGGGGAGGGTTGAGCATAGGAAGAGGGAACTGGAGGGTGCAGTTGCAAAACGATAAATAGGAAGGTCAGAATAGTCTTCATTAAGGAAGGTGACAGTTCAGCAGACTTGACCTCCTTTGTGAAATTTTCTGTGGTATCGAAAATTTCTCTTGTTATCTTTTAGGGAAGGAAAATGAACCTGAAATAACCCAGTTGAGCTTTTGTTTGTGCTATAGCTTTTTTCTTTTTTAAATGCTACACAGGTAGATAAGTAAAGGTATGTTTCCTGAAATTGTTATTAATTACTTATCTTTGCAGACATTGTATAGTACCTTTCCAAGGTTATTAGGTAATATATATTATTATCTGTATTTTTTAATTGAGTCCTTTTTATTGCCTCTGCTGGTAAGTAGCCCTCATCACAAATAACTTAATTTCTTTTTTAAAGAGGCAGAGGAAAAAGATAAAGTAAATTTTCAAAAGTTAAACCCATAGAAAATATGGAATGCTGATTTCTAATGAAGTGAAAATATTGTGAACACACTTCTATAAATATTTTTATTTATGTAACAAATATTTCAAATCAGCCAGTTTATTTAATTCTAACTAAATTTAACAATGTGAAGTTTTTTTGTAGCAAGTTTTCCCCTTTGGCTCTTGGATACAAATTAATACCTCTAGAAAGTCAAAACATATTCAAAATCCTCCTCATATATAGTGCTCAGAATCATGGAAAAATAGATCTTTAAGGTAAAGATAAACTTTGAAATGTGGACATGTAACTGGAGGTGCTATTTGAGTGGTTCTGAAATAGTGGAATTTTAGAATTAGGCTGCTTGGGAGAGTAATTGGTGATGACTTGCAAATACAGATGGCTTTACTATCTCAGATTTCCCCAAAATACATGTCAGTAATAGATTATTACTTAAAGTTGGACTAAACAGGCATATGGCAGGTCAGATCTGTTTTGGGGGCAGCTGAACAAATATCACAAATGCTAAAATCAATGAAGTAGTAAGAATAAGAGCCACCCTGTATTCAGTATCTGATGACAGACCTTGTACTAAATTCTTTTCATATAGTACTTTAAGTCTTCACAAGAATGCAACAAAATGTTCGTTAATATCTCCTTTGCACAAACAGGAAACCAAGATCCATAGAGGTTCAATCACTTGTGATTGAGCTGGGATTTAACTCAGGTTCTATATAGTTCCAAAGCTTGTCTCTTTCCACTACTCCACCAGTACTCTTTGAGATGTACTTATGGTGTTTGTAGCATTACTTAGAAATATTATAAGGAAATTTTATCTTTGAAGGTTAAATCACTGGCTGACATAGTATTTTAAAAGCATTTACTGTGTATAAGAAGGAGTTAAACACCAAGTGGAGTAGTAAGGGTTAGAAGGACTTGAATCATTAAGACTCACCACTTCATTGGATGAATGTGCAATATATACATACACATAAATACAGTTTGCCCCAATTTGTAATTAAATTGCACTGAAGTTACTTTCTAACATTTAGTGTTACTGTGAAGTCATCATTAGCAAGCTTAACAGGAAAAGTCACTTACTTTAAGTGACTTAAGCTAAAGCTAAGCCAATTGTTTCCTCTTGGAGTTGCGAGTAGAAAGCACCTTATGAATGAAAGTGATATGACAACTAAATAAAAAGTGGAAAAAGAAATCCTTTCTGGTGTGGAGTTGGGGATTATTTAAAATCTAGGGGAGATGTAGTTATCAGTGTTCATTTTATACTTAATTCCTGTCTTTGGTTTCACATCTGGTTAGTCTGTTGTTTCTTAGAGAACTTTCTCCTTTATTATTTTTTACATGGATCTGTGAATATGTGGCTGTACTGTCTAAAACAGAAAATTCCTCAACGTAGCCATTCAGATTATTATCACTGACCCTAAGCCTAAAAAAAGTCACACTTAGGGCAAGGATTTTTGTTGTTGTTAGTTTAATACAACACGTGTCCAAATTGTTCATGATCCAGAAAAGCTGACTAGCAAAATGTTTAAAGATGTCTTCATGTCCATATGTAGAAATCTTCTACTTCTTGTAGTCAAGAAGTAAGGGCTTCCCTGGTGGCGCAGTGGTTAAGAATCTGCCTGCCAATGCAGGGGACACGGGTTTGAGCCCTGGTCCAAGAAAATCCCACATGCCGCGGAGCAGCTAAGCCCATGCGTCACAACTACTGAGCCTGTGCTCTAGAGCCCACGAGCCAGAACTACTGAGCCCACGTGCCACAGCTACTGAAGCCCATGTGCGTAGAGCTCGTGCTCCGCAACAAGAGAAGCCACCACAGTGAGAAGCCTGCACACCGCAACGAAGAGTAGCCCCTGCTCGCTGCAACTAGAGAAAGCCCGCATGCAGCAATGAAGACCCAATGCAGCCAAAAATAAATGAATAAATAAATTAGTTTTAAAAAAAAGAATTAAAAAGAAGTAAGCACAAGTATGAATAAATTATCACAGTGATTTAAAAAAATATCATTTTAAAAGAATATGTTACTAATATTTCTAAGAGAAGAAAATTCAATGCATGGCCCTAAGTGGACATAGTACTTCCTTAACATTGCTAATCCTCATATAGTAAGGAGTCTTTTTAACAGCTTTATTGAGATATCATTCATATATCATAAAATTCACCCATTTACAGTATACAATTCAGTCGTTTTTAAGACGTTCACAGAGTTGTGCAGCCTTCATCACAAGCTCAATTTCAGAACACTGTCATTAACCCAAAGAGAATTCCTGTACCCGTTAGCAGTCACTCGTCATTGCTCCCACCCACTTCCAGCCCTGAGTAACTGATCTACTTTCTGTTTCTATAGGTTTGCCTATTCTGCACCTTTCATATAAATAGAATTATATAATATGTGGTCATTTGTGACTAGTTTCTTTCACTTAACCTAATGTTTTGAAGGTTCATCCATGTTGTATAGCATGTGTCAGCATTTCATTCCCTTTGTCACCAAATATTCCATTGTGTGGATATACTTCAAATAACCACTTGAGTTATAGTCATACATAAGTTTTTGTATGGACATATGTCTTCAGTTCTCTTGGGTATATACCAAGGAGTAGAGTTAACTATGTTTAACATGTTGAGGAGCTTCCAAATTGTTTTCCACAACAGCTACACAATTTTACAATTCTACCAGTAAAGTATGAGGGTTCCAATTTCTCCACATCGTCGCCAACCCTTGTTATTGCCTGTGTTTTGATTATAGCCATCCTAGTGGCTGTGAAGCACTTTTTCATTGTGGTTTTGATTTGCATTTCTCTGATGGCTAATGCTGTTGAGTATCTTTTTTATGTGTTTATTGGCCACTTGTGTAGCCCCTTTAGAGAAATGTCTATTCATATCCTGTGCTCATGTTTGAATTGATTTGTTTTTTTATTGTTGAGTTGTAAGAGCTCTTTATATATTCTGGATACAGTACCTCATCAGGTAACATGATTTGCAAATATTTTCTCTCATTCCAAGGGTTGTCTTTTCACTTTCTTGATGGTAATATTTGTTGCACTGAAGTTTTAAATAAAAATTACATAATTTATATAAATTTACTATATAAAAATATAGTCCCATTTATCTATTCTTCCTCTGTCTTTTGGTCTTCAGGATTTATTCCTATGGTTTTTTTCTAAGAATTTTATAGTTTTAACTCTTACCTTTAAGTCTGTGATTCATTTTGAGTTCATCTTTGTATATGATGTGAGCTAATCTTTGTATAGATATCCAGCGTCATTCTTTTGCACGTGGATATCCAGTTGTTACAACACTATTTGTTGAAAAGACTTTTCTTTCTGCACTGAAGCATATTGACACCCTTGTCAAAAATCAATTGACCATAAACATATAGGTTTCTATCTGGACTCTCAGTTATATTCCATTGATCTCTCTGTCCATCCTATGCCAGTACCACAGTCTTGATTATTATAGCCTTGCAGTACGTTTTGAAATCGGGAAATGTGAGTCCTCCAACTTTGTTCTTTTTCAAAGCAGTTTTAGCTATTCAGGATCCCTTGAATTCTACATGAATTTTAAGATCAACGTGTCAATTTCTACAACGAAGCCAGCTGGCATTTTGATAAGGATTGTTTTTTCTCTTTATAGATCAATTTGGGAATGTCACTATTTTAACAGTTTAATAAGCCTTCCAATTTATGAACAGGAGATGTTTTACATTTATTTAGGTCTCCAGTTTTTTTCAAAGATGTTTTTAGGGTACAAATTTGCACATTTGTTAAATTACACCTAAGTATTTCATTTTTTTTGGTGCCATTTTAAATGAAATTGCATTTCCATTTCCAGAATATTCATTGCTGGTATATGTAAATACAACTACCTTTTATATATTGATCTTTTATCTTGCACCTTTGCTGACCTATTTTCTTAGTAATAGTTTTTTTAGTGGATTCCTCAGGGTTTTCTGCATACAAGATCATGTAATCTGCAAATATAGTTTTCTTCCTTTCCAGTCTGAATTGTTTTTTCTTTTTCTTGCCTAATTGTCCTGACTAGAACCTCCAGTATAATATTGAATAGAAATGGCAAGAGTGGTCATCCTGATCTTGTTCTCTATTTTAGAGGGAAAGCATTCAGCCTTTCACCATTAAGTATAATGTTAGTTGTGGGTTTTTCATAGATGCCCTTTATCCTATTGACAAATTTTCTTTCTGTTGTTGAGAATTTCTAATCATGAAAGAGTGTTGGGTTTTTCAGCTGCCTTTTCCAGTCTATTGAAATAACATGGTTTTTGTCCTTTATTAATATGGAGTATTACATTAATTGATTTTCAAATGTCTAATCAACCTTGTGTTCCAGACATAAATCCTACCTGGTCATGGCATAGAATTCTTTTTATATATTACTGGATTCAGTATGTTAGTATTTTGTTGAAGATTTTTTTCATCTATATTGTTGAGGTACATTGGTCTGTAGTTTTCTTGTGATGTCTTTGGTTTTGCCAGGGTAATACTGGCACTTCAATAAGGCTTTAAATAAGACCTGATATCTCCTAAACCGAAATGAAGCCTTAAAGCATACAAATGGATAAAAATTAGTATATACTGGTAATTGTTAATCATTAGTTATCGAAATTTTAGATTTGTTGAACCATTGACTATATAAGCCATTTAATTAATAAATTGCACTTAGGCATACCACACATTTTCAAATATAACATTCTCCCATTTTTTTAAATTTATGTTTCTTGATGGAATTTAAAGTTCTTCATGAAGCTCACAATACATGTGAACCTGAGCCGTTATGAATTTGAAAGTTTATAATCTCTGAATTATTGGTAAAATACATTCTGCTTGATTTTTCCAAGACCCCAATTAATCATCCTTTCCCTTTTTTAAATAAATATTTATATATGTATATATTAATTTATTTATTTTTTGGCTGCATTGGGTCTTCGTTGCTGCACATGGGCTTTCTCTAGTTGCGGCGAGCGGGGGCTACTCTTTGTTGCGGTGCGCGGGCTTCTCATTGCTTTGGCTTCTCTTATTGTGGAGCACGGGCTTCAGTAGCTGTGGCATGCGGGCTCTAGAGCACAGGCTCAGTAGTTGTGGTGCACGGGCTTAGTTGCCCCCTGGCATGTGGGATCTTCCCGGACCAGGGATCGAACCCGTGTCCCCTGCATTGGCAGGCAGATTCTCAACCACTGCGCCACCAGGGAAGTCCCTCCCTTCCTTTTTTTTGAAACTAGTTTCTCAAAAGAGAAACTTTAATCTTTATACCACTTGCAGGCCTTAGAGAAACCACAAATATATTTGCCATCCCATCAGGATGTCAGGTGTCAGCTCAGACAAAATTCCCCAAGCAGTTTGCACAGAACTTTACTCTTTTCCTCGTTGGACCCATTTCTATTTCTAAACCACTATTCTAATACACTATTTAAGAAAGGAGTTTTTGCCATAGTCATTTTATAGGCTGGTAAATGGAGGTGAGACACCCAGAGGTAGGGAAATCAATAGACTTGAAATGATGGTAGGGAGAATAAAAAGCAAAGATTAAAGTTCAAATTGTTTCAAAGAAAGAAATCCGTGGACTTGAGTCAGTATATAAAACATACTATATATAACCATACTGGAATGGAAAGGGGAGAGGGCAGACTGAGAGAGGTGACTTCAGAGGAGACCCCAAAGTTTCTGATCTATAGTGACAGCTTTGACAAGGAAGAGCAAGCTGGGAAAATGCACCTGGTGAGCAGAAAGGTAAAAAATTAGATTTAGTTTTCGATGTGGAATTACAGAACGTTAGACCTGGAGAGACTTAAGTGATCCAGCTCTACTCATCATTTTTTTTTGAATTTTTTATACAATTTTTAAAGGTTAGTTTTGATGATGACTGTAACCTTGGCAAACCAGCAATGTAGCTGACGTACTGTTACCAAATTCTACTGTTGACTAGAAAGGTTCTGAGTGTAAGAAATGCTCCTTTAGCTCAGAAGGGAGATGTTAAAGACATATTAGCACTAGCTGAGACTTTATTCTTAGACATAATTAAAAGAGAAAACTTCTAATTAGAAAAGAATAGCTTGTTTCCCTCTGTAATTTGATGTTGCTGAACTTGGCCCATCGGTACTCCAGAGCTCATTTCCCAGGGTGTACAGTGTCTTTGAACTCTATCAGCATGAATCTCCTTGAGTTCTGCCTTGTTATAATTCCAGTTCGGAGTCACTCTGTGCTCCTACAAGTTGTAAAGCACTAGATGCAGTGAGTGGCACAAAGAAATATTATATAAGACATGGTCTCTACCCCAAATAGCTTATAACCTAATTAGATACTACATAAAAAGATATAGAGCATGTCATATCAGTAGTTTACTTGCATAAACAGGCAGTAATGCTTGAAGATCAACAGAGAAATTACTGTGAGCCTGAGTGGTCAGAGAACACTTCACAGAGGAGGTGGAATTGGTCCTGCCTTGACAGAGTTCTGAGATTTTGAAGAAGCAGTGAAGAGTTAGGAGCTTATATCAAGCAGGAGGAATGGATTGAGCAAACACAAGAAACTATGAGGTAACTGGACTAGAACATTCCTAAAGGCCTCTTGATTGCTGAACAGTGGAATCCAAACTTGTTTAGCCTGGCCCTTAAAGCCCATTAAAAATCTTTCCCCTCACCATTCCAGCGAGAATGGTTAAGTCGTTGTCCTTCAGGTACACCTCAGCCCTTTTTGTAGTTTCTTACCTATCCCTCTCCACCTATTTATATCCCACCTCTCCTTGCCACATTTGATGTGATGAAATCCAAGACCACCCACATCCTCAGTGATTGCTCCCTGCTCTGAAACCTCATAATCCTTAACTTGTGTCATTCATTTTACTTTAAACTATTTACCACTTTATGAACTCACTCCGTCTCCCCGGTTGGGTTATAAACGCCAATTCTGCCTCCTTTGCTGACTTCTTTCTTCTCTAGATCCTGAATGTTAGTGTAGCTCAGGCAGAGAGAGCACTTTCCATGGGATCACACCCTTCCCTGGTGTGATGTAGTGAAAAGCCCAAGGGCTAGAAGCTCTATCCTGGCTCTGCCACTAACTAGTTGGTTGATGACTGGCCAAGTGTTTTGACATCATGGGATTTCAGTGTTCTTATTTGTAAAATAAGAGGGTTGAATTGGGCTTGAATTGGGCTTTTCTTTCCCCTGACTTTGACTTTATGTTTTTCCGATTATAAAAGCCACATTCCTATTCTTATAAGGAGAAGCTTCATAAAAGCAGTTGGGAAAAAGTTATAAACCTGCCACCCAGAGGATACACTTTATATTATGATGAATATTTTTTAACTCCTATTATGAACACATATATATTCATTTAGGGACTGTAAAGTATGATACTTTCCAGCTCTGAAATCTTATGATTCTCTTTTGCCACTAAAGAAATCAGTAAGTGTCTTTTTTAAAAAGTCATCTAGTTAATGGTGGTACTGTGTATGGGTACTTGACTCACAAGTCAGATTAGTTTAAATATATGGCCAAAGATTTCCCATCTCTGATGCTGAGCAATGACATTTAGAAAGATTCTTTAAGTCCTTTAGGCCCTATAGAGCCCCGTAATGATTGCAAATTACCTTAAAGCAGAAGCTTGGTTTCAATGTGTATAATCTAGACTAGAATGAGAATGCAGGTGAGCACAGTGAAAACTTAATATTTATTTCTAGAAAATTCCCTTTGCTAAAGGATTTGTAATCCTCTCCATACTTCTGTTAAGGATAGAGGTCCTGAGCCAGAAAGTCTTTTCTGAAGGTAGAACGTAATTCATGCAGTGAAAAGGGTGGGAGCTTTAAAATTATTGCTGGGGATCCATATGGAAGTTGTATACTTTTAACAGCAAAGTTATTATTACTAAAAATTCCTTGCCAAAAGTGGAAGAATTAATCTCTGATATGTAATTAAAGAAATAGAAAAAGTAGGTAGGGTTTTGTTGTTGGTTTTTTTTTTTCTTTTTTGAGAGCTGCCATCTCTAACCAGTAAATGACTCAGAGTTTTAGGTTTCTACATGTTATACCAACAGACATTCTGGGTTTTTTCATTACTTTTTTTTGGCTGACTGTGCGGTGTGCAGGATCTTAGTTCCCCAACCAAGGATTGAACCCGTGCCCCCTGCAGTGGACGCACAGAGTCCTAACCACTGGACCTCCAGGGAATTCCTTTTTTTATTACTTTTAAAGGGAGTTTTCAAAGAGATAAAATTGTTTGCAGTTTCCATAGGAAGATTAAACTGAACTGGAAATAGTATCAGTTGAGGCTTCTCCAAAATAAAAATTGGTGATTTTAAATGCCTAAGAAAGTATAGTAAAGTTTCTATAAACTCATTAAAAACTTGAAACCTCATACCTACAGAGCGGTGCTGTGTCTCATTGTTCTTTAGGTATGTCTGTTCAGTCCAAGTTGGAATATTTTGTTTCCTTACTCTGAAAAGGTGGTTCACTTGGCATCAGCTTTGGCATTTCTTGGCTCTAGGAGTTCCATGGTGGCAGCCATAAAAATTGATTAATGAATTACATTCTCAGAAGAAACCTATAATCTGTGGATGCTGTCCAGTTGCAATAAGATATGTTCTTCATGCACCTTTTGAAGTGGAAATGATCAAACATTCAGCGCAGGGTTTCAAAGTGCCAATTTCCTGCTAATAATTGGCTTTTAATAAACTCAGGTATTCACAGATAGAAGCTATTTCTCTTACCTGAGTAGAAGACAGAATTTATGAATTAGGTTAGCTACGTAGAAGTTTCAACCCATAACTCACAAATTACTAATTCATTCATGAACATGTTTAATTAGAAAGGGATTTCAGTGATAGGTGAAGAGTCAGGATCCTTTAGTTTTTTATCTTCTACCTTGAATATACGAAGGCATGTTAAGCAACATCACTATTCTTTTTTTTTAATTCTTTTAAGCCCTTTACTGTCTCCTAAAATTTCTCTTTTATTTATTTATTTATTTATTTTTGGCTGTGTTGGGTCTTCGTTGCGGCGAGCGGGGGCTACTCTGCATTGCGGTGCGCAGGCTTCTCATTGTGGTGGCTTCTCTTGTTGTGGAGCACGGGCTCTAGGTGCACAGGCTTCAGTAGTTGTATCGCGTGGGCCAATAGTTGTGGCTCATGGACTTAGTTGCTCCGCGGCATGTGGGATCTTCCCGGACCAGGGCTCGAACCCGTGTCCCCTGCATTGGCAGGTGAATTCTTAACCACTGCGCCACCAGGGAAGCCCTAATACTTCTTTTTATCTGAAGGCATAGTGGTCTCTGTCCAGATATTATTTATAATGCTTCCAAATTAAAAGGAACTGTCGTTATGATTGCTGTTACTGAATTTAGTGGTGGAATTTTTCCATCTGAATAATTAGAAACAAAACTTGCTGCTCTTTTGTCCCATCCAGTTCCATGAGATTAAGACAGTGATTTTAATTTTCTGCTCCTGTTCCATTGTTGCCACCCCAACCACTTCTTCCTACACACTGCACTGCTGCCACATAATTCTTGCTAAACCTTTGCATTTGTCAGGTTCGAGACTTATCTTCTATTTGTTCATTTGTACATTCTATAAATATTTATTTTAGTGCCTGCTCTGAGCCAGGCAGTGCTCACCTCCAAACTCCTCCAACTAACTGTGTGTGCTGTCCATAACCTGCCCTCCTCTCCCTTATCTATCCTTTAGTTGTCCTTCCTAATTCCCAGTCTTTGCTTTGTACCCAGTATCTCACCATGCTCTTCTGAAGTACCATCTCTTCCTTCAGGTGCTCTTAGAACAGGGTTTGATAAGAGTCACTTATTCTGTAGTTGGATTTAAGTCATTGTTTTACCTGTCCAGAGGCTTTTTACATTTTGACTTTTCCTGTAAATGTGAATGAAGACGTGTTTTTCAAAGAACTTAGAGCTTGCATGTGCAGGGGGTACTGGAGAGGAGGAGTGCCCCCTGCTGGTCCCTTTGAACTCTCACCAAATGAATGGCCCTCTGCCTTTCCCTCCCACCATCATACTGTCCATGCTCCTTCCCACCTCCATGGCAGTGCAGCTGTCACTCCTCCTGCCTCAACTGCCTCTACTTCTTTCCCTCAACATTCAGCTCAACTCATATTCTACATCCTCCCCGAAGGTTTTTCTCTGTCTGCTATTCATTTCCCTTCTGTGAGTTCTTCTGCTGTATGTAGTCACCATCGGTGAGATTGGCGCTTAATCGTTGTTTTAATTGGCTCATTTCCTTTTTCCTGGCTCTAGTGTAATCTTCAAGGACACTGATAATCCTGTCATTTTCTATTTGGACAGTGCCTCGAAAAGAGACATCATTGGCATTCAGTGAATACCTAAATAGAAATGAGAACATGCCTAGGCCCGTATAAGTATATTTATATTGTATCTCGCAACATTTTGCACTCATCCTTTGTTAGAAAAGGGAAACATGTCCAGCTTAAGGGCATTATTAGAATTTCTTTTTCTTTTAAAAGGAAGAAAAAGTCAGCAACCTTTTTTTTTTCTATAAATGCTATAATATCTGAGAAAATTTTTGATTTTTTACTTCTTAACAGGTGGTTTGTTCTGGATGCAGAAACCAGAGATCTAGTTTCTATCCACACAGACGGGAATGAACAGCTCTCTGTGATGCGCTACTCATTAGGTAGGCAGATTTACTCCCACTCCTGGCATTTACAGCATTTCTCTGTAATTGCATATTTTCACTTCCAGTAAAGCTGACTACTTTTTTCTCTACTCTCTAGAGTTGTTAAGTATTGAATATGTTTCCCCCAACATTAGATTAAATTCTGCTGCAGGAAACTGCAAAAGATCTGCTAAAGTTAAACAACATTCTAAATCATCAAGCAAACATAAATTTAGAACAAACTGTTACAACTGCATTTGCAATTGAAAACAGAATACAGTGCAATCAAATCCCATTTTTTTGGAACTACAAATACTTAGAATTTTGAATAGGTACTGTATTAGGCTGAATGTTAATCTATTTAGCAACCTTTTCTTTGTATATAAGATAATAGAAAATAAATTATAATAATATTCAAAATATACAAATTTTATAGGCCCTTCAAGTTCTTTAAAATCTAGTTTGATTTTTACTGGTTACATAGTAATGATTGGTCTGTTAATTAGATAAAGTACTCAGCAACTCATGAATTTGATCAATTCGTTTAGCTACTTTGAATACTTCTTTTCATACTTCATTCAAAATGTTAATTAAGTTTCCATGATAGTCGGTTCCTTTTTCCCGCTATTAATATGGTTTTGATCCACATAATTCTTCCCTGGAGTTAGTTCGAGTGACATTTTCTTATATTCAAAAATATATTCCAGTAGTTGTTGGGTCAGTGTGGAGTCCAAATGATCTTTTTGATTTCTTCTGAGTCATTTCAGAGGAAGCTCAGAATGCTATTCTCTGTGTTGAACAAGGAAGGAAAAGTATTTGCTTCAAGCTCTAAGCTTGGCAAGAGTTGTCTTGAAGCAGAAAAGGTTTTCTGTCTTGGTTTGGCTTTTTTCAATGCTGTAATAGCAAATAACTACTGCAGATGTAGCATTTAAAACCCAAAGATCAAATGGACTTTATTGACCATCTGTTACGTGGTGAGTACAATGGTCCTTTGTGAGAGAATATGGTCCTTTCCCAAGAGAATGGACCCTGTAGTTGGAGAGATCACATGTCCTCAGCTGAAATGAGCAATTGTACACTCAGCTTGCCATATGAATACTGTATACTTAGACCCATAAAAGTAGGTTAACCTCCCTGGGGCCAGTCTGTCGCTAACTAGAAGGAGATGAGACTAAGGGAAGAGTCCAAGGCCCGTGAGCATTTCCAAGAAGGGATTGTGTACTCAACCAGATGACCATTTGGTTTTCAAGTATGTTTAGTGATGGAAGGAGTCATTCATTAAACACCAAAGAATAGTTAAGTTGATGAGATTTAACAACATTTGTAAAATACCATTTGGTGTAGGTCCAGTAAAGTGACAGTAAATAAACCTATCAGTGTATTTCTATATTCAACATTTTTTCCTGTTTCATTCCAGATGGCACCTTCCTGGCTGTGGGGTCTCATGACAACTTTATTTACCTCTATGTAGTCTCAGAAAATGGAAGAAAGTATAGCAGACATGGAAAGTGCACTGTAAGTAGTGAAGTCAATCTATAAAATTGTTGGAAAATTTTATTTCTGTAAAAAGAGAGTTAAATGTTTACATTGATGTATCACCTTTAAACTTAGCAGATTTAAAATTTAATCTCTATCTTTGAAACTGAAATTACCTGACAGTAGAATCTTGCAGTTCCCTGTATGCTCTAGAAAGGTTTCTCCTTTGATGAGAGTTTAATATTGTTACCTCTCTCTCTCTGACTACTAGTTTTAATGCAGTTTCTTAAATCAAAGCTATTTTCTTAGGAAATCCTTAGAAAACAATGCTTTTTTAAAATGGAGTGAGTCAGAAATGGAAGGGTATCTCTAACATTTTAATCTCAATGTCCCATGATCCTGCCCATCCTTGACACTCTGCAATTTCCTAGGTGACCTCTCTAGCACTAAACATAATTTATATGGAGGTTTGTCTGTATTAAGAGAATTAATAGAAGCATATTTCCTTTAATTTACTGCATTTCTGATTGATTAGTTTATCATTTTAAGATGAAGATTAGATTCAATTCTAGACATAGTACTTATCTTATGGCAGGCAGTCTGCTAACTAGGGGAATGTTCTAGGCCCTGGGGATTTGCATAAGATTTGCTCATGGTCCTCAAAAAGTACGCATTCAAGCTGAGAACAGGATGAGAGAGGCAGGAAGTATAGCATAGTGGCTAAAGGGCATGAACTTGGGATCAGACTACCTGGATTTTAACTCTTGTTTCACCACCCACAAATGTGACCTTGGGCAAGTTATTTAAACCTTCTACTTCAGTCTTCTAATCTGTAAAGTGAAGATAGTAGTACTTTCTACTTCACTGGATTAAAACAAGTTAAGGCATATAAAATACTTACAATAGTGCTTGGCAAATAAAAAGTACTCAGTATATGTTAACTATGAATTTATAGAAAATGAGGTAGTTGGTATCTATGTTACCAGTCAATTTAGGATTAGCAAATTACTTGATGAATTAGTGGCACAGATCCTTTAACAGTCTTTTTTTTTTAATATTTATTTTATTTTTTATGGCTGCGTCAGGTCTTGGTTGCAGTGCGCGGGCTTCTCTCTAGTTGCGGTACGCGGGCTTCTCTCTAGTTGTGGCACGTGGGCTCTGTAGTTACGGCACATGGGCTCTGTAGTTGTGGTACATGAGCTTAGTTGCCCCGCAGCCTGTGAGATCTTAGTTCCCCTACCAGGGATTGAACCAGCATCCCCTGCATTGGAAGATGGATTCTTAACCACTGGACTACCAGGGAAATCCCCCTTTAACAGTCTTTATCACAAAAGAGTTTTAGGGGAATGAATAAAAGAATGAATTTTTAAAAGTATATACAAAAGTAAAACCCAGGCCATTTTCTATTCAGAGAAGAGACTTACTGCTTTTTTTTTGTTTATTTGCTTTTTGCTTTTTTGGGGGGGGGATGGGGCATATTTTGTACCATGTGCTAAAACCAGCCTATAAACTGATCTACAAGCAACTTTATAGTTTTATAATTTATCCAAAATATTTTCATTTACTTCGACAAAAATTATGAATCAATATCCATTAATTTATTTAAATACATCTTTTAATCGATTTATTATCTTAATACTTGGGAATAGTAGTATAATAGTGCCTCATTGTACAGCATGATCAAATGAAATATTCCACTGAAAGGAATTTTCAGATTACTTAAGTTTACCCTACCAGGCACCAAATTTTTCTTAATTATTTTTTACCCCAACCTTTTAAAAAAGTCCATGTCTTAATAAACAGAGTATTATCAAATATAATTTAATCTTGTGGAATCATAAAATTTTACAGGTCGCACTATAGCACTTAACTTAGATCTCATTTTACGGATGAAGAAACTGAGTTTCGGAGAAGATAAATGGCTTGTCCTTGGTCACATCTTGACATAGTGGCAGATCTGGGTCCTGAACCCTGTTCTCCTCTTAGTAGAGCAGACTTTCCAAGGTACAAAAAGGCCTCAGATTTTTCAGTGTGTATATCAGTGTACTGTGCTTTCAGAGTACAGCAACTGATGCAGAAAGGAAAGAGCAGTGTTGGACACGGGATAATGAGACGACCTTGGAAGTGTTGAGAACTGCCAAGTTTATCAATTGCATGACACTTTGCCCTCTCCAGTTAGGCAGCTTTTATCTTTAGAGCATATGAAGTATTATTTTGAAATATCTTCAGGAACTGTTAAAGCTTATAGTACTCTTTGAGGCTATAATGAAAGGCTCAGCCACTCTGCTTTTCTAATTATCTTCTGTTCTGTGCTTTGCTTCCAGCTCTCACTTCTTGCTGTCTGCTTCCACCAGCTGGTCTTATAGTCTCATATTAACTCCTTTTATCTGTTGTCTGCTATGATACAGGACAGAAAAAACTGGGTTAATGCTGGCTCTGCTGCTTACTAGTTTGCAACTTTAGGCAAGTTAACTTCTCTGAGTCTTAATTTTATTATCTTAAAACTGGAGATTTTAATAGTTCCTACTTCCATAGGATTGTTGTAAAGATTAAAATGTGGCAACTAGACCTACTCTCAGAGTTCCAAATACAAATGCTGTTTTCTCTTTTGTTTCCAATATTTCCTGTTACTAGTTAACATTAAAGTGACCCTATAGCTTCAGAAACATACTGGGCTTAGAACTTTAGGAAGTGTCCCTCTAATAAATTGTAACCAAGCAGTTGAAACTGTCCCTGAGTGCCAACATAATAGCTCTGTGTTTGACTCCAGTTCCTGTATACCTTTAACACTGCTACTCAAAGATCTTAGCCCAGGAGATGGAGTGTAATGAAGTTGTAGTGATATACTAAAAAAGCATTACAGAGTCTGTTAGAATACGCAAGAAGTGCTGGTAAAATAAGTGTTTTTTGGTCAGGATTTTGGTGAATGAAAATATATATAAGAAAGAGAAGAGTAAAAGACTTTTAAAACTGTCTACCTAGAAATCTCCAAGAAAATTACCCATAAAACTAATGCAGTACGTATTTCAATATTACCGTAACAGTTAGGAATTATATTGCAATACTTGGTGGCTTCAACAAATGAGGGATGTGTTCCTATTTAAAAGAAGTCATCAGGGACTCAGGGTCCTTCTTTCTTTCTACTCCATCATCCTCAATAAGGTGCTGCTGGAATTCCAGTCATCCCATCTTAGTTCTAGGGGGACAGAGCAAGGGGGAAAAAGACACTCTTCCTCCTAAGTCGATTTTTAAAGTTTTCCTGGAAGCCCCACTCAGTGACTTCTGCCACCCATAGCTGCAAAAGAGATTAGGAAATAACAGTGTTTTAGCTGGGCACTTAAGAGCATGTGGAATGGATAAACTATGCTCTACAAATCTACAGTCTAAAGATTGGATTGGACAGGCTACACTCTACAGCCCGCACTCTAAAGGTCAGCTTTCTCTCACACCAGCAAAGCACGTCAAAAATGTGATGGGAAAAAAATCCTAATTGCAGTAGTAACAAAAACTGTGATGCTTTGAGAATAGACCTAGCAAGAAAAGCACAGGAAGCTATGTGAAACATGGCTGAAACACAAACTAAGAAATGAAAAAATAGACATATTTCTAGAAGAAAAGACTTCATAAACATGTCTGTTCTCTACAAACTATTCTCTAAATTTGATGCACAATATTTATGAGCTTGATAAAATGGTTCTAAAGTTCATCTGAAATTTTCCTCATACCACGAAACTATCACAGTTGGCTGGGAATAGGCAGATAGACTAATGGAACAGAAAAGAGAGTCCAAAAGCAAATCTCTGTTTATGTGGAAGTTTAGGTATTTCAAATCAGTAGAGAGACAGTGGACTCTTCTCAGCCTGCATCACAGCTACTAACCACAACTTTGTTTACGAAATTAAATACAATTCAGTTTCCTGGGAGCACTGGCCACATTTTGAGTACTCAGAAGCCACAGGTGGCTAGTTACTTCTGCATTGGACTGTGCAGATACACAGTTTCATCACTGCAGAAAGGTCCATTGGATGTCACTACCCTAGAGGGTGAGGGGACACCTGGATACCTACTTAGGAAAAAAGTTAGTCCCCTAACTGAAGGCCTCTGGTACTTGTTTGAAAACTCCTCAGGTAATATTAATATACAGCCACGGTTGCAAACCACTGATGCAGATGACAACCTTCCATGTGATTAACAAAGATTCAGCTGAGATATTTCTTATTTTTCCAGAGTTATTCTTAGGCACCATCACTTGTGATTGTTATTGTGGTTACACCATTCAGCTGCTTAAAGGCAGTGATGAAAGTATCAGCTTAAGAGTACTCTGTTTCTGTTCAGCGAGGTGTACTTTTTGCTCCCAACTGTGTCTGTGCCTGTGGGGTGACGTTTGAGGGTGTTTTCCCCCAAGTCTTGTATGTGCCTTGCGTGGCCTAAGAGTTGGGTGAGACAAGGGTCCTCTGAGGTGGTCTGGGAAGGCAGCACCATAGACTCCCGACAGACAGTTGCATCTACTCTTTTCTTTGCTTCTTTATTGGACTCCACATCAGCGAAAAAATACTCACTTCGTTTTCCAATATAAATTGATAACTTTCCCGAAGGTCTTTTCTAAATTTGGGGGCTTTTCCTGCTCGAGTTCTCTTTGAGAATCCTTTATATTGACTTACCATCTAAATATGCTGTGTCCAACACAGATGTGAATTACACGCATGTTATGTATCCACACGTTGCCTTTGATGCTTTTCTAAATAATACTATTAAAGTATTTTCACAAAGGTTCAAACACTTTGACATGATTAATCTGGTTAAATCCTTCATTCATGTAGCACCAGTTTTCTTATCTTAGAAGCCTGGCTTCTCTGGATTCCAGAGCCAGGCATCAGATCCATGAACACTATGGAAAAGATCTGTGTGAACCCCACCCTCCTGCCATATTCAGAAAATACCCAAGAACCACATGTGTCTTTCTGGCATTGAAATTGATTTCTTGTTAAGTTGGGAGGTCTCCCACATGCCTCGCAAGTGACTCCCAACCTGTTTGCTGACATACCAGCTAATCTCCAGGGACTTCAGGAAGCTTCACAGGTCTCAAGTTCACATAATTTAAATTCATTTAAATGTATAAATGTGGGTATTTGCCATGCAGCACTTTTGTGGAGATATAGCTCCAGAGAGGTTTTAGGTTATGTCATTTGGCTTCAGAAGGCTACTGGAATAATTAAAATACTTTGTGAAAATCATTGAAAACTACACCTAAGGTATTTTGAATTTATGAACTTTAAAAATAAAAACCATGGGCTTCCTTGGTGACGCAGTGGTTGAGAGTCCACCTGCCGATGCAGGGGACACGGGTTCGTGCCCCGGTCTGGGAAGATCCCACATGCCGCGGAGCGGCTGGGCCCGTGAGCCATGGCCGCTGAGCCTGCGCGTCCGGAGCCTGTGCTCCGCAACGGGAGAGGCCACAGCGGTGAGAGGCCCGCGTACCGCAAAAAAAATAAAATAAAAACCATGTGAGCAGAAAGCTAGTAATTCAAAATGTACAATTGAAATTAAATGTTTTAATACAGAGTGTAGGAGATAAAAGTGATTTTTGAGGCTCTGTCAGCTTTGGTGTAAACTGTAAGACCTGTGTGATTTATCTGCAGTTTATTGGAAATAATCAAATGCTTACATGTGAAGCCAACAAAATATGGCATTTGGTAATTTTTTTGTTTGAATTCCTGGTGTTAGTAAAAACCTAGGCAGAAAAAGATCACTGTCTTCTTGTTTAAGGAGTCAGATGATTATTGGATCCAGCTGTTTGGAGGGAGTGTGATGTTGGATAACTTTTCCCAAAAAATATTCTTTGGAGATAGGAGTTTTTTTAGACCTCCATGTGCCATGGGTACTGAAGCAGCAGCCCAGGAAAACTGTACTCTTTTTGTACACAACATGGAACCAATACTTCATTATCAAAAAGGAAGTCACTCTAATTAGGGACATTAGTGACTTGAAATAAGGCCTGAGGTTGTGGTATCTGTTTCAGTGTCTTTTAAGAGACTGTCTTTCTTGGAAGTGTAGCACAGGTAGTACTTGGTGCTGGTATCAAAATGGAGAGACCAGCAGGATACTCCCAGGTTCCAAGTGCCTACCATTTCCACTGTGGTCAGATCTCTTCAGTTCCACAGTTCTAGCTCCCAAGAGGATAGTGTGAAAAAGAACCAAAGACCTGTTCTGAGCCCTGTTCAGTTCCAGAGGCCGTGGTACTGCTCTACTTCAGGAATTCCCAGTGAATGGCTACTCAGAAGACAGTACTGGCTACTATGAGACTATTTATCATTCAGAACTCTAAACGCTTTCTAATAGTTGATGTGTTACTTCCTAGGGACATTCCAGCTATATCACACACCTTGACTGGTCTCCAGACAACAAGTACATAATGTCTAACTCGGGAGACTATGAGATTCTGTACTGTAAGTATGAATGATTACATACGGCTGAGATGTGTCTGTCAGGGGCAGTAAAGAGCAGGCTGCATGGACTCTGAATTGTGCAGCCACTGCACACTGGCCCCTCTAACCTGAAGAAGCATGTGCTACTTGGAGCTGGCTAAGGAATGAGAATCTCAAAGTAATGAGTTCACTTGAATGTCATGAGAAATTATTCAGGGGGACTGATCCTGCTCTGAATGGTTCTGTATTTAACAACTTTTCCTGGAGGCAGGAAGGAGTACAATGGATGGGCATTTATGCATTTTAAAGACAAAACAACTTCAGTGGGAAACAGTTTATAGTTCTATAAACCGTGTTAAACACTTTCTTTTCAAGTGTGTCTTAACATTTTCAGTGTATGGATTATAAATACAAGTAAACGTGGCTAGTTTGAGTCAAGATGGATTTTCAAATACATTTGTACACTAGCACTGTGATTATACTTCCTGTTTCTAAATTTAAAGGGGACATTCCAAATGGCTGCAAACTAATCAGGAATCGATCAGATTGTAAGGACATCGATTGGACAACATACACCTGTGTGCTAGGCTTTCAAGTCTTTGGTAAGGACATTGCACTTGATGGGAAAAGGCGATTTGTGGTGTTTTTATGTATAATACTTAAATTTCTAAATGAAAAATAGTCTACATGTGTTTTTTTAATTTATTTTTGAAGTATAGTTGAATTACAATGTTGTGTTAATTTCTGCTGTACAGCAAAGTGATTCAGTTATACATACATATACATACTTTTTCATATTCTTTTCCATTACGGTTTATCACAGGACATTGAATATAGTTCCCTGTGCTATAGGACCTTGTAGTTTATCCATTCTGTATATACCAGTTTGCATCTGCTAACCCTAAACTCCCAATCCAACCCTCCCCCACCCTCCTCCCCCTTGGCAACCACCAGTCTGTTCTCTATGTCCCTCATTCTGTTTCTTTTTTTTTTTTTAATAGAGATGCAGAGTGTATTTTTTTAAAATATCTTTATTGGAGTATAACTGCTTTACAATGGTGTGTTAGTTTCTGCTGTATAACAAAGTGAATCAGTTATACATATACATATATCCCCATATCTCCTCCCTCTTGCATCTGCCTCCCACCCTCCCTATCCCACCCCTCCAGGCGGTCACAAAGCACGGAGCTGATCTCCCTGTGCTATGCGGCTGCTTCCCACTAGCTATCTACCTTATGTTTGGTAGTGTATATATGTCCATGCCACTCTCTCACTTCTGTTTCATAGATAAGTTCATTTGTGTCATATTTTAGATTCCACATATAAGTGATATTATATAGTATGTCTTTCTGACTCACTTCACTTAGTACTCTTTAGTGTTATCACTATTAATGCACAGTTCAGAGAAACTGAATGTATTTACGATTGAACCAATATGAGGTTTATTCTCTGCAGAATTCAGCAGACTTTTGGTCCCCAATAAATATGAAAGACAATTAAAAAGGAAAGGCATTTACATAATAGTATAGATTGCCTTTCACAATTTTTTCCTGCAAGTGAAAATTGAAGCTTTCAAATTTGTAAAGGCATTTTCAAAATAACAGCTTTATTGAGATACCATTCACATACCATATAATTCACCTGTTTAAAGTGCACAATTTGGTGGGTTTAGCATATTCATAGGATTGTGCACCCATCTTCACTATCTGATTTTAGAACATTTTCATTACTCCAAAAAGAAACTCTGCCCATTAGCAGTCACTCTCTCCCTCCTCCTTCCACAACCTCCCAGCAACCACTGATCTTCTTTCTTTTTCTAATGATTTGCATATTCAGGACAGTTCATATAAATGGAATCATGTACTATGTGATCCATCGAAACTGACGTCTTTCCTTTAGCACAGGTGTTGAAGGTTCATCATGTTATAGCATGTATCAGTACTTCATTTTACGGCTGAATAACATCCCTTTGTATGGCTATACCACATTCGGTTCATCATCAGTTGATGGACACTTAAGTTGTTTCCACTTTTTATTATAAATAATGCTGCTGTGAACGGTTTTCATGTAGACATGTTTTCATTCTCTTGGGTTATACCTAGGAGTGGAATTGCAGGGTCAAATGGTAACTGTGTTTAACCTTTTGAGGAACTGCCAGACTGTTTTCCTAAGTGACTGCACCATTTACACTGCCACCAGCAGTGTACGAGGGTTCTGTTTCTCCACATCATTGTCAACAGTTGTTATTCTTTTGCATGTGGGTGTCCAATTATCCCAGTACCATACTGACATATAAAGGCATTTTCAGTAGACATTATTTAAAGATAAAATGTGGAGATCATTCCTAACCTCATGTTTTGGACATTTCTAGAAATCTGTCCTTTGACAGTTTTCTCAGTCTTTGCCAATCTGTAGGAATCCTTCTGAGAAAGTTAGGATTAAAAAGAGATGTTATACTCTAATTAGAATATTGGATATGGATGTGGCACCAGTACCTAAAGCAATTCCCAAAATATTAGATATTTTTCCATTAACAGTGTATCTCTGCCTTCTGAAAAGTTGGACTCTCTCCTGCACTCTGATGGTAGATCTGAACATTTCTTTATGCTGTGTGCATTAGAAAAATAATCCATTATGGGTACTTGTTCTAAATACAACTGCTACTGAGATGAAGAAGCCTACCAGGCTTGGAAGAAATTAAAACAAAATAACCCTGACTAGTCCGTAAACAAATTCATTATTCTGGGTGAAGCTGAAGCAGTGGCCAATAGCTAGTAACTTACCTTGTTATTTTAGTGAAACAATATTTAATTTACTTATTAAGAGATGTCAGTCAAGAAGTGTTTCATCTTTAGTGAATTTACAAAAAAAAAAATTGTTCTCTAGAGCAGTACTGAACTACAGGAGGCCAGCATCTCAACTGTTATATATTGTATGTTTTTAGTCTAGTAGAGGTTTGTGCTGATTATGTTGAACATGATTACCAGTGCCTCATAATGATTCAGAATAATTAAATTTGCTGTGTCAAACTTTGGACATAAGTAATGGTTTATGGAGACTTCTATGGATAACATGATAGACTAGTGGATGGCCTATACATTTCCATTAAGAATCTCTATGAGGTGTTTTTTTTAAGTGCCTGCCTGAAAGGGAGCAGAGTCCACTTTGAAGAATTAGTGCTATGGCATTGTTTCTGCACTGTGCTACAGAAATAACTGAGAATTTCCCCTCCAACTGGAAACTTTAAACAGGAGGAGCTTATGGTCAAGGTGAGACGACCTAAAACTAAATTTATTAGCACCACCTGCTGGTTACTAGTGAGTATTTTGAGTCTTAAAGTTTAAAGTCTTAAATTTTCCATCTTGAGGTTATTTCAGTTTATTATTAGATTTTGGATAAAATTTCATCATTTGAATGAAGTATTGAGCCACTAAGAAATCTTTAAGGGAAATTTAGCAGCTAAGAGTTTGAACACGGATGAAAATTAAGATTCTAAAATAAACACACGTAGCATGGCAGTTGTATTTTTCAGGCTAATTTTTCTACCCCCCCCCGCCCCCACCATGTTTCCATATCAAAGGTGTCTGGCCAGAAGGATCTGATGGGACAGATATCAATGCACTGGTGCGATCCCACAATAGAAAGGTGATAGCTGTTGCTGATGACTTTTGCAAAGTCCACCTGTTTCAGTATCCCTGCTCCAAAGCAAAGGTAAAATCAACTTAATGAAAACTAGTGTTATAGGGCCTTTTGTTTGGGGATAATTTTTGTTTGGGAATATATTGTGTCAATGGTGGGAAAATATTCATAGGGTTACTAATTACTGTCTGTGATACTACAGTGCTTGTGGGGAGGGAATAGGGTCATCTGTAAGCATCCAAGCAGGCAGTGCTTGTCTTTTCCTTCCTCATTAAGGTAAAGGAGAAGACAGAGAAGCCACTTGATGATGTTTTATTCATTTTTTTTATTGTCCTTTTTTTTTCATTTTGATACCTTGGTAGTTTTTTTGTTGTTTTTTTTTTTTTGCGGTACGCGGGCCTTCCTTACTGTTGTGGCCTCTCCTGTTGCGGAGCACAGGCTCCGGACGCGCAGGCTCAGTGGCCATGGCTCATGGGCCCAGCCGCTCCGCGGCATGTGGGATCCCCCCAGACCGGGGCACGAACCCGTGTCCCCTGCATCAGCAGGCGGACTCTCAACCACTGCGCCACCAGGGAAGCCCGATACCTTGGTAGTTTTAAATTTCTTCTAAACATATTAAAATATTTTATTTTTGGTACATGATCAACATTATGACTCCCAAATCGTCTCTAATCTTTCCAACCTAGTAAATTCTCCCCTAGCCGTCTCAGTAGAATAGTCACTAAACTCTTAACAAGTATGCAGAAGAGACATTTATTTTTTTTACAGTCTGAAAGTACAGCTGTCCAGTTACTTTGTTTCTCCCACATAAATAGGTATTAAAAAGAAAATTACTGCTAGCTTTATTCCTCAGAGTCAATGACTTGTGGTTTTGATCTGAATTACCTGTTTCACAAACTGAATGACCTCCCTAACCTAGTCACCTCCATTGCTGTAAGTAGGCATGTGAAGAATGAGTTTAATTTTCCTATCTGATTTATTTCATGTAGGCTCCCAGTCACAAGTACAGTGCCCACAGCAGCCATGTCACCAATGTCAGTTTTACTCATAATGACAGTCACCTGATTTCAACTGGTGGAAAAGACACGAGCATCATTCAGTGGAAACTTGTGGAAAAGTTATCTTTGCCTCAAAATGAGGTTGTAGCAGATACTGCGCTCACCAAAGCCCCCATCTCTTCCATTGAAAGTGTCATGCAGTCTGATGCTCCCACACCACCTCCTTCCCAGCCCTTAAATGAGACAGCTGAAGAAGAAAGCAGGATAAGCAGTTCTCCCACACTTCTGGAGAACAGCCTGGAACAGACTGTGGGGCCCAGCGAAGACCACAGTGAGGAGCAGAGTGAGGGGGGCAGCGAAGACCTCGGTGAGCCTGTTTATGAAGAGCCAGCCCATGAGATGAGTGATGAGCAGAGCGAAGGCGCTCTTCCCGGGGACCAGCAAGACCCTTCACCCCTGTCCTAACACCAGGACTTCCGCGTGACTCACTCTTTTCCTCCAGCTGCATGATGTGGTCTTGTGATAAAGTTTCAGATAACAGGCCAGGAAGTGATGGAGAATCACTATTGACGGAGATTTTGGTTTCCACGTAATCTGTTTTCAATAGTCTTATCTTCCGTCTCTTAAATGCAGTCGACCTAAAGGTTCGGTTTGATGTGTGTTGAAAATTAACCAAACTTAATAGTAGGAAAAGACTGAAACATTAATTGTGTCTCGGAAATTACTGTGTACGTGAGTGGTATGATGTTAATACTGGAAACAAAAATAGCGGTTGTATAGATTTTAAATAAACCCCTCATTATCTGAGCAGGTTTTCTTCAGGAACAAGCAGAGGCATCACAAACACTGTTACTCATCTGCTGGCTCAGACTGTGCTACTTTTTTTTCCTGATGCTGAAAATCAGAAAAACAAAACAAAAACCAAAAAAAACCTCTTACTGAGATTCCCTCCCACCCCAAATGTCTAGTGGAAATTTTTTAGTTAAAAACTTCATTAGTGCCATGAGCAGTGGTGTTGCCTTCTTAAATAATAACACCCTTTTCTTACGTAGCCAGCAGATGTCCAGATGTGCTTGTTAGTCTACCATGTAGGTGCTGCCTTTTCTAAGCCCCTTAATTTCCTGTGTGCAAATCTATTTTATCTTAGAACTAAGAAAGCAGTGGTTTGTTATAGAGCTTTTAATGTATATTAAACCATTGATACTCCGAAATAATGGATTCCTCCAAGGATTCCTTTGCTGGCCTAAACATTTTCAAATGTTTGGCATTCAAGTGAATGAACAGAAGAAACCGCACGCCTATAAAATTACACTTGGCTAATCTTAGCTTAGCCTTCATCATAATTTGCTCCTTCAATAACAGAAATATTAATAAAGTTTAAATGATTGAATTGGTGCTTGAAATTCACTGGTTTAGGTGTAATTTTTATACAGATTATTGAGGGATAAAATTATTGAGGGATAAAATACTCAACAAATGGCAAATTCTTTTTTATATAAGTGTGAATAATAGTCACAGGCATTTTTTATAAATTGCATACTAACAGACCTGCTATACACAGTGATCTTTCTCTGGTGGAGTTGCTGTAAGCCTTGCAGTTCTGATGTGGCTATCCTCTGCTGTTTGGGGGCAGTGCATGTGTTATTATGCATTGGATAGTTGTTTTTTTAAGTTTTGTCAGATGATTGTTTTTCTTAAGTATGTGTTTCCTATTTTCAAAATAATTACTGACAAATATGCATTTCCTATATATTTGTTTATACTTTGATTATAAAAAAAGACTTTTATTTTTTAACTTGCAATGTTTTGATATCTTTTTTTTTTTGGTTAGATCATGTTTAGAAACTTTGGATGAGTTCAAAAGTCTTAAGTATGCAAGTGTTTACGTGACTGTGCCATTCCAAAGTGCATCAGAACTGTCATTCCCTTCTACTGTCTTCTCAGGAGTAATACAAATCAGGTATTTCATCATCATTTGGTAATACACAAACTTCAGTGAACTCCCAAGGACACTCACGACATTTGTATTCACATGCTGTGTGTAAGGGTGTGGGTATGTGTGAAGGGGTGAGTGTAGACACTCACTCTGTGTATCTCTATATAAGAAGATATGCACCACACTGAAAATACTCAGTGTGTTATCTCTGTGTATAGATATATGTCCATGTATTTCTCTTTCCTTTTGTTTACAACTGTTCAAAAAAAAAAAAACCTCAAAGTAGTTCTCTTCAGAAGAAGGGAGGTAGACTCCAAGCAACCCATCATTTTTCAGTATGTTTGTACATAATTATCAGAGAGCAGCAGTAGTATCAGGCATATATATTTGCCTATTAGCTATGGTGACTGAATCATCAGGTCAGCATGTGCTATATACCCTGCAAGAAAAATACTATGAGATGAACAAGTAATTCTAGGAGAAGAAAAAGCATTTCGTTAAGTACCCGGGGGATACCACTCTCCATGATAAGCAGGGAGTTTATTTGGGGACATCAGTCACCTTTGGGGTTGCTGTGTACCATGAAATTTATATTCGTGATATCTTGGGTGGTAGTTTCCAAAGACACTACTAATACGCAGAAAGCGTTCCAGCTCTACTGCTGGCGACTACTGTTTAACAGTCAACTAAATCTGTGATAATGGTTGGAAGTGGGTGGGATTATGAAATTGTAGATGTTTTTAGAAAAACTTGTGAATGAAAATGAATCCAAGTGTTTCATGTGAAGATGTTGAGCCATTTCTATCATGCATTCCTGTCTTATGGCAGAAGATTTTGAAGATTAAAAAATAAAATGTTTCATTTGTCTCTCCAAATGTGTCTTGAGTCTTTTTTCATTTATGCTGCTAGTTTCCGTGACTGTCCAATCATCAGAAGACATGACAGTTCAGAAGGACACATTTATCAGTTGACCACTGCCACTGCTATGGATACAGCTATTCTGGAGTGACAGACTCCATCTCATAATGTTAGAGGAAATTACTTCTCATTTATGCTTCCATTTAATAGGGAATAGCTTTGTTTTAATTTATTTCATGTCTACACTCTCTCCAGTGTTTGTTAGGTAATCCTGGTGATCCTGGTTACCTGCCTGACCCGCCTCCACTGCCTGCCTCCCCGGTGTAGCCTGCCAGAAGCCCTTGAACTCAGCGTCCCGCTTTCGCCATCTCTCCCGTGTTGCTTAGTGACACATCCTCTGTACACCGCAACCATAAATTAGCTGCTACAAATTTTTCTTTATGAAGCATTAGACTAAGAGTGTCCCATACATTCCCAGTTTTACAGTCATGGAAATGATGGGGTTTTCATCATCATCTTATTCATCCTTGTTAACTATGAATATATGTCCACAGCCACTCGCATATACTAACCTGTGAGATGCTGTCTTGGGGCAGGAATTCCTCTTTCAAGAATTCAGAGACAAAACAGCTGACAGACACCAGAACCAACCCACTAAACAATATGATTTTTCTTCTTAATAAAAAAGGAGATCCAAAAAAGGAACCTCTATGGGGAAATAATGATGAATTAGATCTTGGACATATTGAGGTGTTTGTTAGTGTAACTTCTATAAGGAACTAGGTTTCTAGCTTAAAGGTGGAACTACAATGAGAGTTTAGGACAAGGACATGTTTTTAGGACAAAGGAGACGGGGCTGAAGAGCATGTGTTCAGGACTTGGGTGGAGCGGAGCAGAGCTGTTGCTGGAGGAGTCCCCGTGTGGCCAGTGCACCCCCAGACACCCCAGCTCGCAATGACAAGGGGTGTGTTGCCCTGTGGGCAAGGGGCGGGCTGGAGAGGTTCAGGAACAGGCCTGCGTTCACTTACCCAGATAACTGCCATGCCAGGACTTCGTGTGTTGTAACTTGGAAAGCTGGAGCCTCTTCCACTTACACGAGGAGAACGACATTCTCTATAAATGGAGGAAGAAGGAAAAGATGTGGGTGAAGATTCAGAGATTTTTGGAAAGGAGACGGGGAAACAGCAGAGGACTATGTCATCTCAGTCCTCAGTTCAGGAGAGGGTGAGGGCACTGCCCACAGCAACGCTGCACGTCTGTCCCCATCACAGAAATAGGCCCTGCTGAAGAGCCGCCTTTGTCCAGGATGCCCAGGACTGGCATCTTCAAGGACCATAGTAAACGTCTCCTTTGTAAAGGGGCAACTCCTGCTCTCCTCAGGGACTCTGATAATATTACACCTTTTGTGCTAATCAGTTCATCTTTTCCAAAGGAAACCTGAATTTCGACTCCACCCTCATTAATAGACCCCTACAGTAACCTCTGATACAAAGTGGACAAAGAAACTAAAAGAGAAAGAATCCCAAAAGGAGAAAACAAAGTTTCATTGTCTCTAGAAACGTCAGTGTGTTTCATTTCTATATCCATGGGTGACATCCTCAGGAGACCATAGCTTACAGAACTGAACACGTTTGTGTTTTTTGTTTTAATTTTACCAATCCAAAAGTCTAGCAGAAAAACTTAAGGGTGCCACTTCTGTATCTCAAAGGACAAAAACATCAAGAAATGTAGAAAATAAGAAACTGAGTGCTCAATGATTACAATATGGCACACATCCACAGAACGAAATGCTACTCAGCCATAACAGCTAACACATAACGTAACACTGAAGTGCTTTCCACGTACTAACTCATTCAATTCTTCCAACAATCCTGAATTCGATTATCTCCATTTTACAGACGAGTAAACTTACAGATGAGAAGCCAGGTTACCCTAGTAGCAAGTGGCTGAGCCAAGATTTGAAGGCAGGTCCTCCTGCCCCCAGAATTCCTGGGGCCAGCCCCGTGCTCTGCTGTGCAGCACTGCAGGAGATGCTCACTGCAGAACAGTTAATTTAGTGATTATTAGTAACAAAAAGAGAATGAAATGGGTTGAGCTTCTGGTAGGAAGGATTTGAGACCAGTATATGCAGAAACCACAGAAAGTGATTAGGCTTTGGAAAAAGCGTCTTTGGGCTCTGAACAGTCACAAAGTTGGAGCGACCCTTCCCTTGCACAAGTCCCCTCCTGTCATCCCTACAACTGGAGTGCGGGGCAGAGCTTCCAGGCATGCTGCGGCACCTGCTGCCAGTGACTCCCTGCCCTTCCTGCCTTTCTTGGCTCCTGTGTCCTCAGTCCCTGATGTTCAATTTAAACCTATTTGTGTGGAGAAGCTGCTCCCTTATTTTCCAACCTTTGAGCAATTTCCATTTCACCAAAAAAGCAGCATAGTAGCTTCTTCCTTCACCAGTCAAGTGCTTCTTCCCCTTAATCCTCCAGCCCAGGCTCAGCCAGAGGGCTTTGATCCTGCCTCTCCTCTCCCTCAGCAGTGTAAACACGCAGTCCTGAAAATAGATCTTCCTAGGGAGCCACCCAGGGACAGGCGTGAATATGCATAATTGCCAGTGTTGACTCAGTATCTCTGCGGGATTACGCAGATTTCAACCCCTGGCAGAGTTCATTTTTGCCGGATCTCACACTAAAGGAGCTGGAGACAAAGTGCTAAAAGGGCCTCAGGGAAGAAAAATAACTTTTTAATAAAAAGCAAAGCCCTCATACCTGGTCATCCCGTTTCATTCCTGATGTTCCACCAAGCCATAGTGCATCCTGGGAAGGGTCAAAGCGTACTCTGGAGCCCATCTCAGCACAGTGATGCCCATTCAGCCAACACTGGGTCGGGCTGACTTGGAGACCTGGTTGGAAGCAGGGAAACCAGAAGCTGGCATTCTCTTACCGCATCAGCCGCAGAACTCTCTCTCGGTTAACGCAACTGTGTAAGTCGGATGACCAGGAAGGGCAGGGCCTCTTCCTTCTACAGACTTCACTCACTCTACAGTAAAAACGTATTGTGCTGCCGACACCTTCAGAGTGGTAGCCAGTCTGAACCCGGCGAATTTGTATGAGACTAGGAGTCATTGTTTCATCGGGTACATGTGCAAACTGTACTGGGCTCGGCGTGGAATCCAGCAATGAAAAGATGCAGGCCCTACCCTCACGGAGCATGGATCCTGGAAAGCCAATCTGGAAAGTTTACCAACTACATTTCTATTTATAACATTCTTGAAACAGCAACATTAGAGAACAGACTAGTGGTTGCCAGGGGACAGGGACGGAGGGGAGGGGATGTCACTACAGAGGGGCAGCACGGGGGTTCCGATGATGAACAGGCTGCATCTTGGTTGTGGTGGTGATTACACGAATCTATAAGCAGGACTAAATCGCACAGAACTGCACACGCGCACACAGGAATGCAGGCAGAACTGGTGGATACTGATTAAGGTCTGTGGTCTGCATGGCTCTGTTGTACCAATGAACATTTCCTGGACATAAAACTACACATTATATAAGATGTCACCACTGAGGGAAGCTGAGGGAAGGGTTCACCAGTCTCTCTTTTTTTAAACTTCCTCTAAGTCTATAATTATTTCAAAATAAGTTTTTTTTAAATAATGATATAGAAACTCCCTTCTCTTTTATGCTTTTGAAAGGAATATGGAAACAAATATGGGCCTTAATACAACAAAAATTTTTAAATAAAATTTGTCCTTGTGCACTTGAGGTACTCCATCTATGATCAAATAAAACACTGCTGATGTGAAACGGCGCTCCCTGCAGCTTTCCCTGCCACTTCTCTGCCCCCACGGGGTCTGTGCGAGACTTCCTAGCTGAGTGTGGGCCTGGAGGAGCCCCAGGCAAGGGAGGGGCGCTGGTCAGAGGTGTGTCTGGGAACACAGAGGCTTTACCTGCTTGCCCCCCAGAAGCAGCCAGTGCATTACCCCTGCAGCCAGAGGAGTCCTCCCCTTCGCTGGGCATTCTGCACCCCTTCTCGAGGCCTCCTCCTGGGTCCTCACTGGCTTCCCCTTCTGACTGCTTTGAGTGTCACTGATGCTCACTCCCTTCCTTGGAAATGCTCTCCTGAAGCCGCCCCACGGCCGCCTTGCCTCAGGTGCTTGGGCTAAATCACCTTCCCTTACTCAGAAGTAATAAAATGACAAGAAAAAGAAGAATTCCACTATATAGCAGGCCCTGGTGAAACTGCGGCAGAATTGAGATTAGGTGATCAGGCTTTCTCCTTTGAGAGCGATAGTCCCCTCTGGTTTCAATGGCAAAATCCATTTTCATGTGGCCTACTGTTTGCTGCCCATGAATATCTCAGCACCAGAATCATGAGCAGGATTGCTTGCCAGGCTTTGACATTTCCATTTAAAAGATGAATTAATTCTGAGCTGAGCCAAGAGTCCCTTTTCTCTCGAAAGAATGTGTTAGCTTCAAGCCCTTAGGCCCCTGGAGCATTGGTGAGGTCTCTCTCATACCAGTCCCACTTGAAGGTGAGTCAGCCCTTCCGTGAGGGCAAGTCAGGTATCTGACATAAAAAACCTAAGGCTGCAATGAAAAGGGCATGTTTCACTGTGAGTTTAGGTAAGTTTAGGCCCCGTCTCCCTGGTCTCCGTCTGAAAGAGAGTAAGGGTTTGCCCACCGGGAGCATCTGATTCTCAGGGGAGAGACCTCCTGATGAGCTCGAGGGCTCTGCCCGCCCCTGCTCTGCGAGGGCCCTGCGTCCAAGGGGCTCGAGGGAAGCAGATGAGCTGTTCTTGCCTCGGGGCGCAGGGAAGGCTGTCCCCCTCCAGGTGACGGGTGACAGGCTGAGGCCTACATCACAATAAACAATGTTTGCACTGGAAGCCATGAGCAGGGCGACAGATTGTTAGGAAAGCCTGCAGATGGCTCTGTTAATAAAGCCGCCATTCACAGCCGCCCAGGCTGAAGTGGTTTCTATGGGAAACCCTCACACTGAAACAGAAGGAAGTTCTTTTAAATTATAGTAGATAATAACATTTTTTATTAAACGTTATCAAATTTCAACACCGGGATTTGCCTGGGAGGACACTCAGGAAACCAGAGGGGCCATCTGCACTGCTGGGAACTATGACCCAAGCACGGGAGATTTCTCAGGTATGCCCTCCCTGTCCTGATTCAATGTTAGGGTCTGTTCTATGCCACTCATTCCGCAGCGCTGGGGACACACTCTAGTGACCATGGGAGGACTGGGAGGGCAGCCTCCAGGTCACTCTATGGAGCTAGCCCAGGGCTTGATCTCTAGGCGTGTGAGCGACACTGGTCACATCCTCTTTCTTGAAAACCCTATCCTCTCCTGCCAGGCACCACCGGCTTCAGGTTTCTTTCTTTCTTCCCTCCATCCACCCTTCCTCCTTCCTTATTTCCCCTTCTTTCCTTCCTTCCATCTTCCTTCTGAAGAGCAGCAGAATATGCCAGCCCCAAATATGCCACTTTGGTATGCTGATTATTCTGAGCTGTAGGCACCTGAAAAACAGCCAATCCAGTGAGAGGCTTTCTCTGAGCTCCCCATCTGCCTAAAGACAGATGCTCCAAAAGGAACTCAATTGTCAAAGATCCCCTCCCTGGAGCTTCCCTGGTGGCACAGTGGTTGGGAGTCCGCCTGCCGATGCAGGGGACACGGGTTCGTGCCCAGGTCCGGGAAGATCCCACATGCTGCGGAGCGGCTGGGCCCGTGAGCCATGGCCGCTGAGCCTGCGCGTCCGGAGCCTGTGCTCTGCAACGGGAGGGGCCACAACAGTGAGAGGCCCGTGTACCGCAAAAAAAAAAAAAAATCCCCTCCCAGGAGCTTCATCAACCAAGGGAGATTGACTCTCATCCCAGGAGAGGAGACTGGTGTCCACACCACACCCAGACACACTTGTCACAAACCATCACACCTCCCATCCACCATTCTAAGGGTCCTTCATCTTCCCTAAAAATCATGCACTCTCCCCTAGGAGGCCTCCCTCCCTCCCTTTTCCCTACTAAGATGGTATTTAAGCCTGAATTTTAAGCCCGCTTGGGGAGTTGCTCATTTTTCCCTGAGTACCTCCCATGTACACATGAGGTATATGTGTTCGTAAACTTCTGTTTGTCTCTTGTTTATCTGTCTTTTACTACAGGGGTCTCAGCCAAGAACTCACAGGGTGGAAGGAAAATTACTTTTCCTCCCCTACACTTCCATCTTCCTTCCCTTCTTTCTTAAACTTTTAAAGATTTTTTTTTTTTTTAGGTATAAATTACAGTAAAGTGCAGACATCTCAGGGTATCTGCCTATCTGCCTACACGTGTACACACCCACCCAGATGAAGAGCTGGCACGTTCCCCGCACAGAAGCCTGCCCTGTGATACCCTCCTGTCAGTACTCCCTCTCTGTTCTGACCTCTATCACCATAGATTGGCTCTGCCCAGCTTTGACTTCTATCTAAATGCAATCACAGGGTATGCTCTCTTTTGTGTCCAGCTTCTTTCACTCAACATGATGTCTGTGTTCCTTATGTTCTTAGACCCTAGGAGCCATCACAAGCTCTTGTCCTCTCCACCTGCTCCTGAAATACTGGTATTTCCCCCATTCTATTTCCTCACATTCATACACTTCCTAACAATGTAGCAGACCCCAGGCTTCCACTGCCCCTGCGTCCTGCCACCTCTCAAGTTCCTACCTCCAGTCCAGACCCCTGGGCTTATCTCCAGACACAACTGCTGACTGGAATTCCTTGCCTAGAGGGCTCACAGGCAATCCACTGTTTTCCATACGTGCCCTGCCCTGTTGACCCCCCCAGTCCTGCACCTCCACTCACCCAGGAGCCAGGCTGAGTCATCCCGGGAGCACCCAGAAGCCTGCCTCACCCTGACCTCCGATGTCCAACTAAGCGTCAGGCTGTGTTCACTCTGCCTTCTTAAATCCCTGGGCTTCACGCCTCTCTCTCCATGCCCGCTGCCACTGGTCCCCAGGCTCTCATCATCTCTCAAATGAACTGTTATAACTCTTAACTAGCCCAAGGCTGCGAGTCTTTTTCCCCTCCAATCTGTCCTCCATATTGGCACCATGGATTCAAAAGAACCAAAAGAACACTGGATTCTGTGGCCATCCCAACACATACCCTTCTTGTTTACCGACTAGAGTCCAAGCCCGCTCTGGCCCGGCCCCTGGCCTGAGCCTGCCTCTCCCCCACCTCCTCTCACACATCAGCAAGTACCTTTCCCTCAGGCCAAATGCCCTTCCCCACTGTATTTAGCAAGGAACGCCTGACGCATCACTATGCAATTTCCACAGTGTCCCCTCTGAGGGTGTCCCTGCCACTCCTTGGCCTTCCTGGACCCTGGCCCTGCCTCTGGACAGTTCTGTTGCACTTTGGTTGTGCCCATCATTCTCTGACCTCGGGGACCAAGGACGGCATCACCTCTCTCTGGTCTCTACTGCCCAACACAGAATCTGGCACGCAGCAATTACGGAATGAATGGTACATGCTGTTAAAGCTTCCTGACGGTGAAGACGGGGCAAGTCCCCAGTCTGCTAGGGAGATGGGGTGCCAATCCTCAGGTAACCCCAGATCTGCTCACAGAAAAGCCCTGTGAGAAAAGACAACAGGGCACCTGATGGCCCATGAGGGAAGGCCAGAAAACTCATCAGGAGTCAGAGAGAGCCCAGGGAGCTGGGGCACCAGGAAAGAGAAGAGCCAACTTGACTTCAAGCCCCAGCTCAGACATGGCCAGGTCGCCTGGCACCACTAGGAAACCGCAGACCCGAGGCGCTCCTGGGTCTGAAGCCTGAGGCATGACCATCTTCCCAAGTGGAGTCAGGCTGCCCCTTCTGTTTTTAGCAGCATCTGGTCCAGATCCCAGACCACTATGAGCTTCTTCTAGGCCCAGAGCACAGCACAAGCTCAGCAAAGACCGGCAAGCAACCCCCGCACATTCCCATTCCCAAGACACACAAATAAGGGTACAGTCAGCACCTCTGACCTCTGTCCGGACCTGAAGCTGAAGAAAGCAGATCTCCTCTCCCTGCCTCCTGAGTTCTGGGGGCCTGGAGTGAGTGATCCATCTTGAGAAATCCTGGGTTGGCTTAGAGACTCTTGTTCATAACACCTCACATCCACAATCATGCAGGAAAATATGCTGCATGACAAGGTACAGGTAAGTCCTAGAGCAGAGACACAGACCTTCTATCTCACCGTCTCCCTCCCCGCTGCTGCAGTCACGAGCCCAGAGCCCGAGTGTGCTGACTCCTTCAGGACACTGAGGCTGCAGACAGGCCCAGATGAACTGACCCATCACTCAGCAGGAACAAAGCCACCCATACCCAAAGCACAGAGGCCCAGGGGGAGTTAGGTCACAGTATGGCAGGACACCCTCTCCCAACCCACAAGGCCCTCCTGGGAAGACCTTCCCTGGGGCCTGCCCCTGCCCAAGTTGGCCTGAACTGGGCAGGCGACCTTAACTAGTCCTTCATTTTATCTCCCGTGGCCGCAGGACATGTTTTTGCAAATTACACACCTCAGTCCAAGCACCCGCAGTGATTACTTACCCCAGCCGTCCTCTGCAGCTGCAGCCTACTTCCCCTGGTGCAATTCCTTCTGATGCTCAGTGAACAGGACCCCGACTAAGGGAGGGATGCGCAGACACATAAAGTTATGAACCGATTTTCCAAATGACCGTTTCTTCAAGGACATAATTCCAGAGAAGAAAAGGGAACAGACACCAAGTATAAACAAAGGCTCTTCTGTGTGACTCTACTTTAATTAGAATGACAACTAACTGAAAGCAATTTAATGTTGGTTCACAAAAGGTTAATGGAATTCATGTTTTGTAGATGCCGAATGCAATAGAGACTTAGCCAGAAACACAAATCTAACCTTTATTCTCTTTTAATTATTCGGTCAGAATAATTTCCTGGGAGCAGGTTTAGTCTCTGGATGGCTTTAATTAAACACAACTGAACTCTGAAGTTGACATCAACTCATCCAGCTGCAGCTCAATTTTCAAATTAATCTGCTATCTCACAAGGTTTTGTGGCCTAAGCAGGGGAGGTGTCGGGGAGTGGAAGATGGGCTTGGAGCCTGACAGGTATTAACCAATTCTAGAGCATCTTACAGCCTTCTTCCCCCACCCTCTCCAGTGGCAAGGCACTTCTGTAACTCCTGCTAGGACTTCCCTGAGGGGAGGGGCCCAGGCTGAGCTGAGCAACCAGGCTGCCTCCTTCCTTGGACGTCTCCCAAAGTCCTGGGCTCAGGCTCTAATCTCTCAACACCTTCAGCATAAGCCCGGTACAGCCACAGCCTGAAGCGGACCCTGGGGCCAGCAGGCCCGGTGCAGGCACCTCCTCTCTACCCTTGCCTACCTGCCCCCCACCGCCTGTCTGTCCCTCTGGCTCAGAGTGCGCAAACGTGTGAAAAGCCAGGGCGTGGCCTTCCTGCCTGGCGAGGTGCCCTCAGGAAACACCCTTATTTCCGAGACGACTTCCCTTACAGCACTCCTCCCCACCACCGCCCCCACCACCACCACCCGGCCCCAGTACCAGCCTCTCCTTTTCTGCCTTTGAAAACCCAGGTCCCTAATTTTGTCAGTTACAGTTTATAGCCATATCGAGGCCCTTTCGCAGTGAGCTGCTTCTGCTTCTTTCTAAAACTTTCCCTGCCAACTGGGAGGCAACCCCACCACTTCTTACAGCCTAGGGCACTTCAGCCGACTCCCATCATAATGCTATTTGGAGTAGGCAAGGATTCCAATCTGGCTAGTACACGCTGGACAGTCTGAAAGACCTATGCTTGGGCCCTGAGGTACAACCATGTGACCATGACAAAGCTCAGTGTCAATGGACAAGGTCCGGCCATGATGTCCTAGGAGGGCTGTGACAGAACTCAAGAAAAAAAAAGAAGTATCTAAAGAATGATATTCCAGCCACCCCGCTTGCCCTGTTTCCATTAGTTTGCAGCAGCTTCCTTAGAAAAGAGCTCTAACAGACTCTGGACCCTAAGCAAACAGCATCTCATCTCAATCTGGCCATCCCAACCCATCCTGCAGCAGCACAGCACCCCCACGCCACACAAAGGTCAGGATTCTTGATTCGAGCTTATGCAAGTGCAAATGACCCATCCCCTCTAATCTTCCGCCAGGAGGTGGCTGGGCCACCCCAGTTGCTCTGTTCATGTAATGAGAGCCAGGGTCAGCTGATGCTCCCAACTATGGGGCCGACCCACGAAGCCAAGGTGCAACATGGGTCCCGGAACAGAAGCCACAGCCAGGCTTCCTCTACCTGCACCCAGCCAGGGGGGCAACCTGTCCTCAAGCAACCAAACCCCACCAGTCTTATGGAGCTCCCAAATCAGGACAGGTGAAGGATAACAGAATTCCTTCATAACAGAGTTTCTTGACCATGTGGTTTACCAACCCTAAGCGATTGAGAGACAACCTGAAAAGGACCTAAAAATAATTTTTATAACAGTTTCCTTAAATATAATCACAGTGTTTGCTTACAAAGGCAAAGTGTCTGATTCATCTTGGGGTCCCAGGCTTTGGCACGCTAATTAAATATCTGGAAGAAGCAGATAAGTGGAACTCCTTAATGACTGACTGTGGGTCAGAGGCAGCCCTGGATGACCAAGGTTGACAGCCACTGAATCTGACAAGAGGAGCACTAAGGACAGGGTCCCACTTCTCAACCCCGACGCGGGCAGTGTTTGGTGCTAGATTAAAGAGTGCTCCAATCCAGGATACGTGCAGTCAAAATGTCAAATAAATGTATTAAATCACTGGAACCAGACAGTATCAGAATTTCTAAGCAGTCAATCATTATTGTCCCTGGTATAACCTCTAGCTACTGAGTATCAACAGGCCAGAAAGTGAAAGGTTTGCACAGCTTCCAGCCATAAGAAAAGCCCGATAGAAGACTTGGGCATTAGGAACCTCAACGTCAGACAAGCCTGAGAAGCCAGCCCAGGGCCACACACATAACGGAGAGGAAAAGTATATAAACCAAAGAAAGCCAGCCAGTGCTGTAACAGTCAATCCCACCCTCACCAGGCCACTGACAGCTTCACACTGGAGTCACAGGATATGAGAGGCCAGGAAGGAGAGGGAAAGCTTGTTGGACCCAGAAAGGGACTCTGGCTGAGAGAGAAAACAGAGAAGGGGTAAACGGGCACTTCTTTGAAAGGAAAAGTATAAAGCTGCCATTTCAACCTTTCTTGCTCTTGTTTACCCTAAAAGGATTTTGAAAATCTATGTATTCCCCTTTGTATTATGTAAGCTTAACATCTAAAGTTTTTCATTATAATTTTAAATAGTTGCAAAGACAGTTTCTGGTGTATTGTAAATAATGGCGTAAACTATTAAGTCAGTCTTATAAATGTATCCAGTGGACTGTAAATACCATCACAATTAGACACCTACCTTCATCTAGTTAAAAATACAAATGTCTATTTAAGTCAGAAATTTCTTCTTGAACTGGTAGCTCCATTACTCTCCTCCATCTAGAATTTTACCCCCCACATTTTACCCTAATGTAACACATTTTTAGGCTTGAAAGTCTCTTATTGACCATACTTATAATTCCCTGTAACATATCAAATATTCTGTGACCTCATAAGCTCTAAGTGTTCAAAAATATTTTACTCTGGATTGCATGATTATGACTGCTATTAGCACATATTTTGAAACAACAGAATATAAATACTGATCATTATTAAATGAGCAAAATTTCACTAGAAATGCATCCTGATAGAGTAAGAAGGTTCATGTTTCCAGGGATGAATCTTGCTTACTGTTAAGACAGTTTCAGCACCAATTCCATTCCTGTTTTTCATTTTTATAGATATTAAGCCCTGAGACACCTTGTTCTCATAAATAAATAGATGGCAATGGAAGTTCTGTAATAGCAACATCTCTGAATTCCTTGAACTCCCGAGTTATACACCAAAGTCATGCAGTGATCTGTTATCAAAATTATTTTTAATGATCAACTGACAACTCAATTGGTTCCTCCAATTTTGTTAAAAGTAGACTCAGAAAACTTGTAACTTATAAAAGGATTATTCCCTAGTCTTTAGACTCATATTCTCAACATTTATATTTAGAATTATCCCCATGGCACCCCAGAGAGCAGGGCAACACACTATGGTCCTGACTAGAATGGGTGAGGGTTTGCTTTCCTTTTGCAGAATGGAAAAGGTGATAAGAGACCCCTTATGCTAGGCGTGTTCTCAGACAGCTCAACTTTAGAAATATAACAGAAGTTGAGGACCTAAAAATTGATTCCCTTAAAATTATCCTTGCCTGGGTACTCCATGGAGTTTTCCTACCCCCAGAGCTACATGAGTTCAGACCACTGTTGTGAAGACTAACCACATGGTCTGGAAGAGGTGAAGAGAGTAACTGTCCCTCTGTTGACAGCATCTCATCGAGACAGCACTGACAAGGAGGATGGCCCCCCTCTAAGTAAACAATCCAACCTGGCAAGGGTTCAAAGTACCATGCTTAGAAGGAATAATCCTAACTGAGAACACGGTGAAAGGCTCGGAGCCTTCAGTTAAGACCCAAGAAGAGGACACCCTGAGCTCCTTCACTGCATCTCCCCATAGGCTGGCACCAAACAGTTGACTGGCCCAGTGGGAGACACCGGACCCACAAGGGGCCAATGATATTCTCTCTCCTGGAATTTGGAGCTAGACAACCATTTCCTACCATGTGCAACAAGAAATAGAGATAAAGCTGGTCCACAGAAACAAGAGTTAAACAGCTGCACAGCCAAGAGAATAACAGAAAGGACAACCACCTTGGTCCCAAAGGTAGGCCTTGTGGCCCAGCTCCACTCAGATTCTAGAAAATCCCCCTTTCTGCATTGGCTGGTTTTAATGAATTTCTGAGACTTGCAATCAGAAGACGTTTGGCTCAGACGAGTCAGTAGAGTGCTTCTGAGGAATTCGGCCTGATGGACCAATAACATTTACAGCATTATCAAAAAGTACCTGGAAACAAGGAGGCCAAGTACATGATTAGATAGTTCACAAAAAAGGAAATATATTTTACCTTTAAAAATAAAAAGATTTTTAAATTTTTAAATATAAATTTTAAATTAAAGAAAGATATTCAACATCACTAATTACAGTGGAAAGACAATTTAAACCAAAGACATTTTATCATTACCAGATTGGCAAAGATGAAAAAGTTTGACGATGCATTTGGCTGACAAAGGTGAGGAGGAACAGGCACCCTCATCATGGCTAAATAGGATTGTACATCCACACCATCTCTCACAGTGAGGAATAGCTATCAAAGTTAGAGATACACATTCTCTCTGCCTTAAAAGCCTCACTTCTAGGGCTTCCCTGGTGGCGCAGTGGCTGAGAGTCCACCTGCCAATGCAGGGGACACGGGTTCGTGCCCCGGCCCGGGAGGATCCCACATGCCGCAGAGCGGCTGGGCCTGTGAGCCATGGCCGCTGGGCCTGCGCGTCCGGAGCCTGTGCTCCACGATGGGAGAGGTCACATCAGTGAGAGGCCCGTGTACCGCAAAAAAAAAAAAAGGTCTCACTTCTAGAAATTATTCTACAAATACATTCAGCAATATGTAAAATGACATGTAAAGAAGATACGTTTAAGGCAGTGTTTGTAAAAGCAAAAAATTTAAGACTAAATAACCATCAAAAGGAGACTAGTTAGGGGCTTCCCTGGTGGTGCAGTGGTTAAGAATCCGCCTGCCAATGCAGGGGGCACGGGTTCGAGCCCTGGTCCGGGAAGATCCCACATGCCGTGGAGCAACTAAGGCTGTGGGCTACAACTACTGAGCCTGCGCTCTAGAGCCCGCAAGCCACAACTACTGAGCCCACGTGCCACAACCACTGAAGCCCGCTCACCTAGAGCCCATGCTCCACAACAAGAGAAGCCACAGCAATGAGAAGCCGGTGTACCACAACAAAGAGTAGCCCTTGCTCGCCGCAACTAGAGAAAGCCTGCGCACAGCAACGAAGACCCAACGCAGCCAAAAATTAAAATAAATAAATAAATTAATTAAAAAAAAATTTTTTAAAAGGAGACTAGTTAAACTATGGGGTATTCATAAAATGGAATACAATGCAGAAAAATGAGATAGAGAACAATCTCCAAACTATGAGTAGTAGGAATGTACAGTATCAGTTAGGCAAAAATAAAAGACAGAGAAGGAAAATGCATCTATATATATGACAGAACATACCTGAAAGTGAACAGAAGAAACTGGGGTAGAGAAAATACAAGGTAAACGTGGACAGCATTCTGTGTGTCAGAAAGTAAGAAACTGCTCAAAGACTGTCAGTGGGACACAGAAGCCAAATTTGGGCCAAATTTGAGAATCAGCATGAACAATGGCATGGGTGGTTATTACCCTGAATGAGAAAATTACACTAAAACCTCTTAAAACGGGAGTACTCCTCTTCACTGAGATACATCAACAATAATAATTAGAAAATCACTTTTTTACAACCACCTTAGTAATAAATGATTCCATCAGGAATCACCAAGGAACACTAACACTGGGTACAAAACCACTGAGGACATGATATTCCCAGTCTCAAATATCACCCTACAGACTACTTATTAATTACAAAGGGGAAAGGGTATCTTTACAAGGCAGACAACATCTTAATTAAGTTAACCAACTTCAACTCTCCAATAATGGGACGAACTGGTACCAAGTGCCACCTGATACAATAAGAACACCACACCACATACAGAGAATTCCTGACTAAACTGCTCAACCTGAATCCAATCATGAGACAGTAAGACAAATCCAAATCGAAGGATGTTCTACAAAACACTACCCTGAATTTTTCAAATAGGTCAATATCATGGAGGACAGTGGGGACTCTTCTTGATAAAAGGAGACTAAAGGGACATGATAACTAAACGACCTTATTTTTAGGAGATACTGGCTAAAGTATTTATGGCTGAATTACAATTCCATAGCTTAATCTTAAATGATTCAGCAAAAACCAAATGTATGTGTGTGTGTGTATTATGTACATATATTATGTGTGCCTGTGTTTGAGAGAGCAAGAAAAAGCAAAGTGGACAATATATTGATAACTGGTGATCTAAGTGAAGAACATACAGGGATATATTGTTCTATTCTTACAATCTTTCTGTATTCTGAAGTTTCTCAAAATAAAAACTTGGGGGAAATACCAAGGAAGTTTAGACTTGTACAGACAAATAAGGGTTTCCTAGCCTGTGAGAATGATACTGACTTTTCACACGCCGTATTTTATCTTCAGTAAGAGGTTACTGTTCTTTGCTATGGCAAAATACAGACCACCACTTTATATAATAAAATTCCACCTTTTTCCAGCATTAATACAGGGTATGTGAAGTCTACCAATTGTGACAACACAGGAAATTACTGTCTAAATGAACTGTGTGCTACACGCACATTTCACTAAGGGGTAAGGCAGTTTCTTATAAGGAACCATACGGTAATCACGAATATGCCATTCGCCTCCTATTACTTGACTTTGAGGAACCGTTTTGTAAAGATTATCTAGTGTCTAATTAAAAAGAAAGAAATTAGACTCGGGTTTAAGATGCTTCTGGTACGTTCTGAAATTATTTTGAAAGCTTATTTAAAAGGACTTCAAACTTGAGATTTTTTCATTCATGTATTTATTCCACAATTAAAATAAATCATAATTTAAAGCCATAACATTTTTAAAAGGTAAAGGAGAATTTGTGTCACAGCTGTATTAATAAAACAGACATTGGTCTAAAGTGCAACACTAAACAGGTGTTCTCTGTTCCCATGGTGGAATAAATACATAGCAATTACACATAAAATTTCACTAAAGATCTGAGATGACGCAAATAACCCTTTGAAACAAACTGCCCAATGAACAGAGGCAGACTGCAAATAATCTCTATTAACATTTTACTGCAGGATGGAAAAATCCCCAACGTGACTACTAACTCAAAATCTCTCATCTCATGTGCCTGGCCTTAGCTTGTTTTCCTTCCTCAGTCACATCCAAATCCAAAAAGGCTTCTCCATCCCAAGCTCAAAACTCCACCAAAAGTCCCCAAGGACCTCAGCACAGACTGCCATAATGAGACTGTGTGTAACCTTCATTCAGAACCTCCAGGGAAATCAGAAGCCCAAATGCAGAGAGCAGCAGCATTTCTTTAAACAATAGTTTTAACTGTCGAATGAGCTCTGCCAGGCCATGTGCATTTCATAACAAACCAAAATACTGTCTTAATTTGTTTTTCTTGAAGAATGTTAAGTAGGCCATTCAAGTTAAAAAAAAATTTTTTTTACAGAAATAATGAAAAATGAAAATTCAAAGGATTTATGCTAAAAAGCAAACCAGTCCTCTGCAGCCTAACTCATTTGTTTCTGGGCTGTGATGCCATGTAGAGGGCGATCAGGCAGTAGATGGTCCCTCCCACAGTCAGCGCCATGGTTGTCCGGTAAAGCATTTGGTCAGGCAAGCCTCGTTTCAGGTGGATGGGCACACCGTCGGATTTCTTGAAAGAAAGAATTATCAAGGATATGGCTGATAAGAAAAAGATTCTACAATTTAGGCTAATATAGAACAAATGCCTCTACTTTATAACTAATCCATCAACCCACTGCAGTGGAAAAAGCCCAAATCTACTAGAATGCTAACTGAAACACTGGTGTATTTCTTACTAATGTAGCTAAAGTTTGTAAGTCCAAAGTCATTCTCCAAAATGCAGCCTCAGGAACATGTGCGCAACAAATCCACATTTCTAAGGAATTTATCATATATTGCTTAATTACAAAAGGAGCACTGGTGAATTTTTTTTAAAGGCAAAGGTAATCAGCAGCTAATCAAAGACCTGTAGGCATAAGAAATGCTCTACATTTAGTCTGACTTCTGATCATTAGTGGACTAAGTCTAAGCACACCAGGTCAGTTAACAGGTTCATGTCCATTTTGTACTCAACTACCTTCTTTCTATTAAGCTGCTAAACCCCTATTTAATAATGAGACTCCATAAAATGTTTAATCCATTATTTTGCACAGTCTCCAAAATCCCTCCCCACGGCAACTCAAGACCCCAAATGCCCACTCAAGTCTGAGTTATCAGATTAAAAGAGATTAAACTGGGCTTCCCTGGTGGCACAGTGGTTGAGAGTCCGCCTGCCGATGCAGGGGACACGGGTTCGTGCCCCGGTCCGGGAAGATCCCACATGCTGTGGAGCGGCTAGGCCCGTGAGCCATGGCCGCTGAGCCTGTGCTCCGCAACAGGAGAGGCCACAACAGTGAAAGGCCCGCGTACCGCAAAAAAAAAAAGAGATTAAACTGATCAAAAGTCCCCAAGGTGGTCCTAAATCTGGACATATTTTTGAGGAGGGGGAAGCTACCTTCCAGCAACAGCAGTAACAGCTATTGCCACTCCCACGATACCTGAGATACAGTTGAGTCACTGACCTCTCAATTATCTGTAGGTAGATTAACATTAATCATATTTTTAAGTCCAATCCTAGCTTCTCTGCTAATCAGCAAACCCAAGAGAGCCTCCCCCACTTCTAGGAACAGTTCAGTGAATTTTAATATCAAGCAAGCAAAAATCAACTAGAAGAAAACTTATTGCCAAAAGTCACTGCATGTGTCACAAAGCCTAATATATACTGGATTATTCACAGTATTATTATATATATGCTATTGCTTCCTCCATCCAATGGATGATCAACAGCTACATATGCAATTTAAAAATCTGCATAACCTTAAATACTGATGAGGAAATTAATCACCCTCTCCTCTTTTATCAGTTTCTACCTACATGAAGTTCTACCAGTTTATGGCTTAAACTAAAATCAAGAAACTTCTATTTAAGAAAAAACAGGGAAGTGAGTAGCAAACTAGATTAAGACTCCATTTTGTAGGGTTTTTTAGGTCTATTTACTTCACAGCCTTCACTGTTCTAGTGTCTTCTCTCACCTGGAAAAACTTCTGCAGCTCTGGAACTTTATTTTTCCCAGCATAATCATATGCAGTAGAATTGGAACTCAGTTTAGTTGGTGTGGCAAATATGATAGGCGGTGCTTCTGTGGAAACCACAGGCCTTAATCCCTGCAGGAAAAAAGGAAAAGGTCAAGTTGAAAGTATGCCTGGGCATGTGAACAAGCCTTTCCAGGAGAAGGCTGTCCAGAAGAGTGGAGTCAGTGATTCCACCACACAAGAGAGAAGGAAAGTCCCCAACTCTGCATTACAAAGCATTTAGGTTTAAAGTCCCTAAAACACCCTAGCGCCCATTTCCAGAGCAAACACAGTCAAGAACTCTCTTGCTGGTTAAGGTGGGGGAGGCAGACGGGGGAGAAGCAAACCACAACAGAGGCCCAATCTAAGCTTCCAGATAAACCCACTGTGTCTATCTTCTCATCAAACCAATAAAACATTTATCATCTATATGAACTTTGGGTTAAATTTCAAAAGAAACCTGGCTGTCCCTTTTCTCCTCTGGGTGAGTAGGTGTACCAACATGGAATCTCAAAGTGGACTTCAGAAACTTTCCAGACACACAGTAAAGAAATATCTCAATCTGGAAGAGCCTGTAATGGGAAGAGAGCTGTCTTTCAGGACCAGAAAACAAAACAAAACAATTACAGCAGAGCAACTGAACTTTCTGGCATTAATAAATCTGTAAGTTAAAAAATATATACTGTAAAAATAAAAAAGGAAAACTCAGTGTTCTCATTGTGACGTGTGTACGACAATACACATGTACTACATACACAGAGTGTCTACCACTGAAAGGACTGCGTGAAGTAGCATGTGCCTAAAGCAGTGTCTGGGACACAGCAGGCATTCAATAAACATAAGCTGAATGAGATTCGGGGGCTCAGCAGCTGCCTCAGCCACATGTGACAGAGAAAGGAAGGACAAACACACAGTCTTAAAAAGAATCTAAGGGGGGAGAAAAATGAAGTGCTGATACATGCTACAATATGGATAAACCTTAAAAACAGTACGCTGGGCTTCCCTGGTGGCACAGTGGCTGAGAGTCCGCCTGCCGATGCAGGGGACACGGGTTTGTGCCCCGGTCTGGGAAGATCCCACATGCCGCGGAGCGGCTGGGCCCGTGAGCCATGGCTGCTGAGCCCGTGAGCTATGGCCGCTAAGCCTGCGCGTCCGGAGCCTGTGCTCCGCAACGGGAGAGGCCACAACAGTGAGAGGCCCGCGCACCACAAAAAAAAAAAAAAAAAACAGTACGCTGAGTAGAAGCAGTCAGTCACAAAAGACCACAAATATATGAAAGTCCAGAATAGGGATATTTACAGAGACAGAAAGTAAATTAGTGGCTGCTAAGGGACAGGGGAGGAGGGGCGGGGGGTGTTAAGGAAGAGGAAGGTGATAGCTGAAAGGTACAGCTTTCTTTCTGAGGTGATAAAAATGCTCTAAAATTAATATGGTAATGGTTGCACATTGTCTGTGAATACACTAAAAACCATTTAATCATATATTTTAAATGAGTAAATGTATGGTATGTGAATTACATCTCAACAAAGCTGTTTAAAAAAAAAAAAAAAGAACCTAAAGGGAACTCTGGGTTTCTATCTGATGGAGTAAACCTACAGTGGCAGATAGATAAATGATTCTCCAAAATAACCTACAGATCACACTAAGGAACTCAGAGTTACAAATCAATAAAATCCATCCTTTTATATTAAATTCTAACTCAGAAAAATAAAATCTTAAAGTTAGCAAACAAAGCTCAGCCTCTTCTATTTTTACAGATGAAAAAGGAAATCCTTTGCTCAAATTAATAAGAGTTGTCAGATTGTACTTGATCTCTTCAAAAAAATCTAACTTTACCTATAATTGACAAGAGACCTATTCTAAAGATCACATATTGAAAACCTCAATGTTACTCCCACCAGGCAGGCACTGGGATCAACAGAGCAACAAAAAGGCATTGAAGTAATTTTGGCTTCTATTTCTTCTAACACAGTCCCATAAATGGGAAAGAATCACGGCCTTTTTTTCTGTTCTTTCACTCATTCAACATATTTTACTGAGTAATTACTCTATACTGAAAATATATAGGACACATTCAATCTCTGCCATTATGGATATCAGTGTTATGGAATAATAGCAGCTAATATCTACCAAGCTCTTGTTATGTGCCCAGCATCATGTTAAGCATTTCATACGCATCATTACAGCAATCCTAGGGAGATGTTACCTTTCCCTTTTTACAGAGGAGAAAACTGGATCAGAGAGGGTGACTTGCCTGAGACTCCATAACAAAAAGAGGCAAGTGTGGGAACTCAAGCCTCTCTCAAGTCCAGAACCCTGGCATTTAAGTACCTACCTGCCCCTGCTACCTCTCGTCAACTACTGCTCAAAAACAACAATCCATTTGAAGAGAAAGTCTGCTTAGTAAGCTGTTAGTCTACATTTGGAATATAACAGACTTAGGAGTCAGAGACAGAACCGGGGCTCCAACTACTGAGATAACAAGGCTATAAGAAAGTTCTCTCTTTAAACTGGAGAATTTTAGACACTCCCTCATCATTCTGTGAGCTCTCTGTATTTTCTCCTTATGATCATTTTCCCTTGAATGCAAAAATTTTAAAACCCTTCCTACCAAGCAACTCCAAAACTGGTTTGAAATTAAATTCATGTTTTGACAGGACTAATGTGAGAGCATTTTTAGATGGGATTATACCTAGCTGCCTTGTATTCGTTTACCTGTTAAGTGATTCAAAACTATAGCAAAGTTTTCGAACAAGATCATCTCAAAACAGGAGTTATCAACCATCTTAACAGCTTAAAATAATTCCATATTTCCATTTATAATACTGTAAAAGTTCAGAATATCAAATTTTAAAGTTACCTATAATCCCATTATCTTATCCCATCAGTTATTATGAATTGTATATTCTCCTCCAATCTTTTCATAGGCATATATATATATTTTTTTTTTTTTTTTTTTTTTTTTTGCGGTACGCAGGCCTCTCACTGTTGTGGCCTCTCCCGTTGCGGAGCACAGGCTCCGGACGCGCAGGCTCAGCGGCCATGGCTCACGGACCCAGTCGCTCCGCGGCATGTGGGATCTTCCCGGACCGGGGCACGAACCGGCGTCCCCTGCATCGGCAGGTGGACTCTCAACCACTGCACCACCAGGGAAGCCCCATAGGCATATTTTAATCTTTATAGTCACAGTGCAAAACCCCACATTCTACTTTTTTCACTTATAATAAACATTTTTTTTCAGGTTCCTAAACAATCTTCATAACGAAATCTACTCTTCACATCAACCCCATAAATTATTACCAGCCCATGTTACAGATGATTAAAACAAAGCTCAGAAATGTCCTAAGTGTGCTCGCTTCGGCAGCACATATACTAAAACTGGAACGATACAGAGAAGATTAGCATGGCCCCTGAGCAAGGATGACACACAAATTCGTGAAGCGTTCCATATTTTTAAACAACTACGCATGCTAACACATATATATGGAATCTAAAAAAAAAAAAATGGTTCTGATGAACCTAGGGGCAGGACAGGAATAAAGATGCAGACACAGAGAATGGACTTGAGGACACCGGGAGGGGGAAGGATAAGCTGGGACGAAGTAAGAGAGTAGCACTGATATATGTACACTACCAAATGTAAAACAGATAGCTAGTGGGAAGCAGCTGCATCACACAGGGAGATCAGCTCAGTGCTGTGTGACCACCTAGAGGGGTGGAATAGGGAGGGTGGGAGACGCAAGAGGGAGGGGATATGGGGATATATGTATACATATAGCTGATTCACTTTGTTATAAAGCAGAAACTAACCCATCATTGTAAAGCAACTATACTTACTACAGTAAAGATGTTTAAAAAAATAGTAAAGCAGGGGCTTCCCTGGTGGCGCAGTGGTTGAGAGTCCGCCTGCCGATGCAGGGGACACGGTTTCGTGCCCTGGTCCGGGAGGATCCCACGTGCCGCGGAGCGGCTGGGCCCGTGAGCCGTGGCCGCTGACCCTGCGCGTCTGGAGCCTGTGCTCCGCAACGGGAGAGGCCGGAACAGTGAGAGGACCGCGTACCGAAAAAAAAAAAAAAAAAAAAAAAAGTGGACTGTAGACCAAGTGGAAATCACAGGTTTCGCTGAGTATCAAATCTCTTAGCTGTTTACACAATCACTACCTCTACAACTGATTAAGAGCCATTCAACTGTTTTACCACGTTTAGTAGCTGAGTTCTTCCTAGTCTACTTTAGCTGCTCCAAATTTTAAGAGAGAAAAGTAAACATGATTTTTTTCACCTCAAAATTGACTGGCCCAAAGTTTCCCCTTTCCTTCTACCTTTTAACTTTGGGGAGGAGGAGGAAGAAGGGTGGAGAAATAAGAGAATTATCCCAAAAATGTTTTAATTTTTAAATGATAGAAACTTACGAGCTCTTTCATTCTGATTCAGGACTACAAACAAGTTTCAATCTGCAGTGATCAAGTCCTTTCATTTCCAATTGCCAGCTAGGTACCACCACCTCCATGTTTCCCTGACATTTCACACTCAGTGAATCCAAAATTCACCCAGTTTCTCACAAGCCTACTCAGGAGCTCCCTGTTTCTGGGGGAAACACCACCATCCTCCCATTACCCAGTCATCTTGGAGTCCTCCTTCCTCATTTCCAAAATCTCCTTCACCGGGCGCTAAGTACTCATCTCCAGCCTCTGACTCTTTCTCCATTCTTACTGAGAAGACCCTGAACTCTTTTATGGGTATAACAGGCATCCCCCGGCACTGGTCTCTCCCAGTCAGATTATCTTTTCAAAGCATAGCTCTGGTTATGATACGTACTCCTCCATCATAAACCTTTCATGAAACTAAAGGGAAGAGGCCATGCCCTTGTTTCAACCTCTGGACAAGACTCTACCACAACTTTCAGCATCAAGTTGCTTTGTAAATTCTTATTCATTTGTCACAAAATTAAGTCCTACCATCCTAGGCCCTTCATGATCTACCTCCATCCACCACAGCTAAACTTACCTACTCAATGATTCCCCCTGCAGCCCCCCTCTCCTCCTCCACTCTCGCAGTTCTCTTAATCTAGAATATCCTGCCATCTTAACTAGGAGAGGAACTGCTGGATCATACGGTAAAATTATGTTTCACTTTTTTACAAAATGCCAAACTGTTTTCCAAAGAGGCTGTACCATTTTAAATTCCCCCCACAATGTAGTACGGTTCCAGTTTCTCCACATTCTCACCAACACCTGTTGTCTTTTTTGTTTTAGCAGGTGTGAAGTGGTATCTCCTTGTGGTTTTGATTAGTATTACCCTAATGACTTATGATGTCAAACATCTTTTCATATGCTTATTGGCCTCAATTTATTTTTAACAAAGGACACAGAAAGGTAAGCAAAATGTTCTTCACTCAACCACTGGAAAATACCCTCCCGACAATTACTTGCCATCAGATTGATTTATAAATCTCTACCTGTACTATTGTTAGAGAACTAGCTTTTCCATAAGTTTACTCAATGCATGTTAGATTATTCACTTTACATAATACTGAAAGTTACAAACACCTACATTTTACAGTATGCTAACATTTTAAAAGTTTCCAAGAAAGGAAAAATTGAAGTACTCCTGATTACCAAAGTCAGAACCCTTGGTTTGGGGATACCTGTCACAATCACTCTGAAATCTGCAATTCATATAAAGCCTACAATATTCATATAAAGCCTACATAATATCACTTCTTTCAACATAACTTAAGAAATCCTTAAGTAATTAAGAAGTCCAAATTCTCAAGAGAAACACAATTCAAGTGGAGCTAGAAATCTTTAATCCCTCTCTGTACCAAATGCATCTTGGGGTAATATCTGCTCTAAGTGCCAATTAATTTCAAGATGTGTCAGTTTTAGTTCAAAATTTCACTTTTTCTTACTAGATAACAAAATCTAGATTATGCTAAAACTCTACTGAAAGAAATTCTACAATCACCAATGGAATAGATCAATTGTGATATATTCATACAGTGAAATCCTATACTGCAATAAAAGAAACCAACTACTAATAAACATAACATGAATGAACCTCAAAAATATTGAGAAATAGAAGGCTTATACAAAACAGTACTGTGTGGTTCCATTTATACAAAATTCAAAAACAGGCAAAACTATTTATAGTGATAAAAATATGAATAGGAAGATGAACATGGATTGACAGGGCAATAGTAAAAAGGAACTTCCTAGGAGTGATGTAATATTGTATATGTTAATAAGGGTGTGGGTTACACAGTGTGTTTGTCAAAAATGTGCTGAAAAACACACACCTTTATGTTTTAAGACTACCTGCTTCTTTATAGAAGCAAATATAATAGAAATAGCTATTTCTTATAATCTGTAAGATAAGTCACTGTTGTCAATTCCTTCTTTAGACCTCACTATCAATTTGGTTTCAACGACACCACGCTGCTTTCCCTTCTAATCCTGGATTGTTCTTATGATAAATTTTCCTCCTCCACTCTCCCTTCCTGTTTCTGTAATCTAATCGTAACTCCATCTTTCTTTCCCATGTGCTTGCTCCCTGGATGATCTCCCCCACCACAGCTTCTACTACCACCTACGGGCTGAAGACACCTAGATCTATTAAACTCCTTATTCATAAATCCAGCTGCAATCAGACATGACATCTCATCACGAACTCAATATTTATAAACCTGGACCCTTCCTCCCCAACCCCACACCCCCCAAAAAACGTGCTTTTTCTTGCCCTCCCTATCCTAGTTAACAGCACATCTAATCTTACATTGAAATCATCCTTAAACATCCTTCCCCTTGAGCAAGTTACGGTGTTTCACAGAAGAAAGAAAAGGTAACAACAATGGAGCATTCTTTACACCCCACCTGGGGCCCTTATTGTTCCAGTCCAGTTTTCCAACTGCATATCTCATCAACCCTTCCCTACCTACCCTGAGAATTGAGAATGAAAATGATGGTATCTCAGACTTAGCTTCTCGAGAATAGCTACCACTTATCCAGTAATAGCCACCTGCCAACGATTGCTAGTCACATGACACACACCTCTTTTAATCTGTACTCCAGCTGCCCTAAAAGAAACTGAGCTCACAATGAATTAACTTGATCAAGGTCATAAAATTAAAGCAGCGAAACCAGGATGTGAGCCCAAATTAAGAGTCTGGGACTCTAAAGTTTTTCATCTCTACACTACAAGCTAGAGACTGATAATCCCATTGGCAAAATCTGAGTGAAGTCGCAATACTTTTCAGACCACTAAAGAGCAACCATCAACCATTTTACAGCTGGAAAAATGTCAGCTCTTTGCACGTTAACTGCGAAGACTCACCCAAACATTTGAATTAACTCTTTAAGTCTTCTAATTCTGATCACACAGCCTCTTCTGCCCCTATGGCTTCCGCTGGTACCATCACCCCAGCTCCCAAATCTGGTGCTTGGATGAGGCTGTCTTTGGGGCTGAGGCAGGAGGATGACAATGGGGCATTGAGGAGAATGAAAGCTGGACTTCCTTAAAAAAAAAAAAGGACAGGGCCAAACTTCGGACTCGGTCGGGTCACATTCTGGGCCCCGCCGACCTCACGAGCCACCAGCAACGACCTCGGGGGTCACCTTGACCGCTGCTGAGTGCCAGGCCCAACTTCCACACCAGGCCAGCCTCGCCGGGGAGCAGCTACAGAATTAAGGAGCCTCCATGGCCACGGCAAGTGCGTGACAAGAGGTGAGGGACCAACTAAACCGAAGCGCGGGCAGAAGCCTCGCCTGGCTCCGGCGCTGAAACTGCCAGGCGCAGACTCGGGCCGCCACTTCTCCCGTCCGAACCGGCGCGGCGCTACCCGTACCTGAGGGTTATAAGCGTCGGAAGCCCACGCTCCCGTCAGTTTCTGCGTGAAGCTACTAAACTTATAATACATGTTGCCCGGTGTCGACTTCAGGGAGCCACTGCCCGCGCGACCGCCCCAGAGAAGGACCCCGCTTTCCCGGGTGTCTGCCGAAGACTCAGCCCAAGGACCCTGCGCCAAAAGGCGGGCTGCCCGAGGATCGCCTAATTTAAAACATGCCCTCTTAAGCCACATAATGGAACGAGAAGCCAGGTTCTCAGGGCCAAAAAGGCAAAACAAGTTCTAGGGCAGCGCGGAAAGCCTCTGTAGCGCGGTGTGTGGGGAATACGAGCCTGCCTCTTTCCGTCACGTTTAGATTCGGGCAGTACCAAGACGCCCTAAGAATTGCGCAAGCGCCCTGCCGATCATGCGGGAGGCTGAGGGACTTGTCGGGGTTGAGGGGGCGGGCTCGGGGCGGGGCCTAGGACGGGAGGGGAGGGGCTGGGCGGGGTGAGGCCGCTCTTTCCCTCCCAGAGAGCCGGTGCTGTGGGGCAGCCACCCGGTAGTTGTCTTGAAGGCGTCTCTCCCTTTCCCAAACTTAACTCCTCCCAAACCTAGGTCACCTCGTGAAGCGTCCCACTCTCGCTCAGTGGGCTCAGGAGTATGGATCTGTCGGCCAGGCTTCTCTGGCAGTCTAGGAGTCGGGGGAGCAAATAAGAAAAATTGGAAACACCTGCTGCAAGCTGTTTGTTACTGAGGGCTGTTAGGATTTTCGCCCCAATAATATATAAAGATAGCCTCCTGGGATTTTTGTAGAGGAAATACATCGTGCCCTTTGAACTTCAGGCACAAGGACATATATTTTGCACAGTTCTCAGAACTGATTTTTACTCTTACTTGAGCTTTGTGGGAACTGATTGCCCATCCTTTTCCTGGTCTCTGCCCTTCGAGATAGATGAGGTGGGGAGTGGAGGGGAGGTGGATTAGAAATACTTGAAAAATCTGGACGTTGAGCCTGAAAGATCAGGACTACCACTTTCAGTTATGGTACTATCCACTTCAGTTCAATTTAAAAATGTTTTTTGAATCCCCACTATGTGCCAGGTACTGTGTAAAAGGAGTATACTAATTTCCTACCTCCTGGAATGGAGCAAAGCTTTTCTTGGCTTTATCATCTAACCAGAGGTTTCCATAAGCATATTACAGGTGCATTTATAGTTCTTTTTTTTTTAATTTTTTTTTTTTTAGAAAGAAAGCACTGGCTCTTTTTTTTTAAAGATTTACTTATTATTTATTCATTTATTTTAGGCTGTGTCGGGTCTTAGTTGCGGCACGCAGGATCTTTTCTCGTTGCAGTGCTCAGGCTCTTCGTCGTGGTGCGTGGGCCTCTCTCTAGTTGTGGCGTGTGGGTTTTCTCTTCTCTAGTTGTGGCGTGCGGGCTTTAGTTGCCCGTCGGCCTGTGGAATCTTAGTTCCCTGATCAGGGATTGAACCTGCGTCCCCTGCACTGTAAGGCGGATTCTTTACCACTGGACCACCAGGGAAGACCCTATAGTGCACTTATGAAAGCATGTGGCAAACAGATGGGTGATACTAACCTGTACATAGCATTTTACATAAACTCATTTAATCTTTACAACAATCCTATGAGATAGGCGCTGTTATCATCTCCATCTTACTGTACAGGAAAATGAGGCCCAGAAAAGTTAAGTAGCTTGGCCAGGTCAGTTATTAGTGAGTGGCAGAGCCAGTCACCTGGCTCAAGAGTCTATACTCTGAAGCACTACATAATGGATAAGTAGATATAACTCCACTCTGAGAAGAGGATGGAGGCTGAGTACTCCAGAGTTAGGGTGTACACCAGCATCCTAGCTTTGACAGGTGTAAGCCGGAGAGCGCCAAGTGTTCAGCACTGCCAAGACTCAAGAGCAAAGGTTTTAGCATATTCATGTGATTGACCAATTCAAAGTCGCTACTTTTACAAAGCAGCACGGTGATATAATGGAAAGAACCTGTGATTTGGGTTTGAGTCGCAATTTCTTCAAGGCTGAGTGATTTGCAGCTAGTTATTTACATTTTCTGGGCCTCACTTTCTCTTCTGTAAAGTAGGAATCGTCATCATCAGACTATCTTCCCTCCCTAGTGTTCTGAGAATCAGCAGTTCAGTAGGTTATGAAGCTTACACAAACGTTACATTGCTGATCTTACTTTTGAGTCATCTTACTTTTCCATGGTTCTTGGCTACATATAAGAACCTCAGTTAATTTTTCTTTGTTGCTCTAATTTAATTAATTAATTAAATGCTGGAGTCACTCATACCACGAAAGGAGAATGAGCTTGTTAGCAGATATTGGGTGGAAAGAAAGGTCTTTCACAGAGTTTAGATTGAAAAGAGAAATCAAATGATTTACGACAGCTCCCTATCTCCATCCCACTGTCTTCTAGACATATTTTGGAAGAAAAAAGTAGAGAACATTCCCTAGCTTTTAGCAGCACTAAGGTGTACCAGCTTCTTGAAGTATAAAGGTGCCTGTCAACACTGGTTATTTTCTTAAAGTTCCTGCCAACTGATTTTAGATTCTGCAAGACATAAATTAAGAATCCTGAAAATGTTACAACAGCCGGGCTGTTCAGTGGGAGATAAAATGTCAGTAGCAGAGTGTGGGTTGGGATGTCACATGGAGTGGCTGATCATAGGAAGATTTTGTCTCATTTCCCAAATAAAACACAGCACACTCTGACAGCACTGAAGCACCCTATTCTCATTCTTATTTGCATAATCCCACCCAACATCAAAGCATGATCTTTCTTTAGATCATGATCCCTTCAGGTTGTTTCCTAGATCCTGTTCTGAGGGGAGTGACCACGATTCCTAGTGCAGAGAAGCTTGTTAATCACCAAGTGATTTGAGTGAGTGCAAATGCCAGTCTGGCTCCGAGTGAGTCAGAATGCTGCTGCCTTTCCATTTGTGAGGGCTGTGCACTAATGGCTTCTGGCAGGTCGCTCTGTGAAAGCACTCGGGAATGGATGGAAGACCAATATAAATTTTAAATGGCCGTACTGGATGTAGATAGGAATGACTCCTTGTGAAATAGTTCTTAATTTTTTAATTCTCCAATTTTCTCAGAATTGACTTCTACAAATTTGACGCTAGTGAGTCTGGCAGAGTTAAAGTGTGTAAGCCCTGTAGTTGTTGAGGTCATTGTGGGCCCTTCTTACTGATTCCTTCAGTCCCTCCTTGTCTTCAGCCATCTATCGCCTGGCTTTGGTGTCACCAGTTGGTGACAAATGTTCCAGGCTGATTTACCATGGGGAGGGCATCTCCTGGATATGGATGTCCAGAAGATGCTGCTTTCCCACACTTTACTGTTTCTTTGCTGCCACATCTGCAAACTGTAGAAACTTTCTAACCTGGAGAAGCACGTTTGTGCACGCAGATTTTGCCCATTCTAAGGTAGTTTCCCTGGTGGAAAACAGACTATAATAGTGTCATGTTATAGTGTAGTGTTACCTTTTTTATTGTGGCTTGTGTCTGCCCTCTCTTTGGCAAAAAATGAAGGTAGAGGGAAAACACTTTCCTAGCATTTAAAACTGCTAGTGATATCCCAAGGAAAACATCCCCAGTAAAATACTGGAAAACAAAATGGAAAGCTACATGCACTTTATGATTCTCAGAACGATGACACCGTTTGTGCAATTATTCGGTAATTTTCATGTGGCAGAATTAGAAATCTTAGCTGTCATCTCTCAGTCTTTTTGTCAAGTAAAGCCCTATCTGGTGTGGAAATTTTAAGTTTGTCTTTGAAACCTGAAATCTAGATTATATCGATATGATTGAAAAACAATTAAACCTTTGTTAAAGCATGGTATTTTCATAGCAAAGGAGTTGAGGGTCTGAATGGTGCCTTTCTCACCCAAAGGAGGGGAATGGGCAGCTGAGATTACAGTTGCCGGGACAGCTTTATTGCAGTTTGGGATGAACATATTGACATCAACTCCCTGCTCTGACCTTCTCATTGTTGGATATCAATATGGTGTGTGAGCTGCCTCACTTTTGCCTGCCTGATTTTCGTTATGTGCAAGTCAAAAGCACATCCACCAAGATTATGGATTTAACTCAATTTTGACACATCACATTTCATTTCACTGGTTAAGAAAGGCTGAGGGATGACTCATAATTTATTTTAAATCATCTTAAATACACTTAATTATGCATAGAAAAAAGTTGAGATCCAGGACAAGATTCATGCAATCTTACATGAACATCATCTATAAAAATATAGTAGATGTAATGTTGTCCCATACATAGAATGAAAGGATTAGCAGTGGCCTTGTCCAGTTTGGGGTCGGAGTGTTGTTCCTAATGACTGGAGATTCTCACTCTGTGCATCACAAGTGTCTTCAGTGTTGGCATATTTTACAGTGGGCATGTATGACTCTTGTAAGTCCATATACGCACTGATAAATAATACAAAACCCCCAAAAGGCATAAAAATTAGAATTTTTAAATGTTTCCATGTACTTCTACCCTAAACTACCAATTCATTTAGAATATTCTTTAATCATCCCTTGTGTAGATGTGAGGAGCCTATTGAGTGACAGTCTCCAAGTATTAAGCCACAGGAAGGGTCACTCGAGGGCCATTCTGACCATTACAGTTAATACTCTGGTGGTTCTTCTCCACAAAGCTTTTGGAGAAAAGAATGAATGAGTGAATAAAAAATGAGAGTTAACACTGTAGTGGTTCTTCATAGGGCTGCTGGAGAAAAGAAGGGAAGGGAGGAAGGAAAGAAGGAGGGAAAGAAGGAAGGAAGGAAGGACGTCATCTCCACACATTGCCATGAAAAACGAGCAACCATACCAGGCTGTTATTAACATGAGTGCCCTGATTACATGAAAATTGGTGATCAAGTAGAAAAGGAGATTAAGAACCATACACCCTGGTCTCAAGAAGGTGAATGTTGATGGATTATTTTCTTTTGAAATAGTAGAACTTTTTGTCTTCAGGAAAATGTGACTCTATCCAATATCAAAACAAACATGGGGTGCAGAGTTTTGATGATGGCCATTCTGACCGGTGTGAGGTGATACTTCATTGTAGTTTTGATTTGCGTTTCTCTAATGATTAGTGACGTTAAGCATCTTTTCATGCATCTGTTGGCAATCTGTATGTCTTCTTTGGAGAAATGTCTATTTAGGTCTTCCACCCATTTTTGGATTGGGTTGTTTGTTTTTGTGATATTGAGCTGCATGAGCTGCTTGTACATTTTGGAGATTAATCCTTTGTCAGTTGCTTCATTTGCAAATATTTTCTCCCATTCTGAGGGTTGTCTTTTCGTCTTGCTTATGGTTTCCTTTGCCATGCAAAATCTACAAACAATAAATGCTGGAGAGGGTGTGGAGAAAAGGGAACCCTCTTGCACTGTTGGTGGGAATGTAAATTGATACAGCCACTATGGAGAACAGTATGGGGGATCCTTAAAAAACTAAAAATAGAACTACCATGTGACCCAGCAATCCCACTACTGGGCATATACCCGAGAAAACCATAATTCAAAAAGATACATGCACCACAATGTTCATTGCAGCACTATTTACAATAGCCAGGACATGGAAGCAACCTAAATGTCCATCAACAGATGATTGGATAAAGAAGATGTAGCACATATATACAATGGACTATTACTCAGCCATAAAAAGGAACGAAATTGAGTTATTTGTAGTGAGATGGATGGACCTAGAATCTGTCATACAGAGTGAAGTAAGTCAGAAAGAGAAGAACAAATACCGTACGCTAACGCAAATACATGGAATTGAAAAAAGCGGTACTGATGAACCTAGTGGCAGGGCAGGAATAAAGACGCAGACATAGAGAACGGACTTGAGGGCATGGGAGGGGGAAGGGGAAGCTGGGATGAAGTGAGAGAGTAGCACTGACGTATATACACTACCAAGTTTAAAATAGATAGCTAGTGGGAAGCAGACGCCTAGCACAGGGAGATCAGCTCGGTGCTTTGTGACCACCTAGAGGGGTGGGATAGGGAGGGTGGGAGGGAGGCTCAAGAAGGACGGGATATGGGGATATATGTATACATACAGCTGATTCAATTTATTGTACAGCAGAAACTAACACAACATTGTAAAATATTTATACTCCAATAAAGGTGTGGGAAAAAAAACAAAAAACATGGGGTGCTCCATAGACACTGAAACCTATATATCCAGATCCCAGCCCTGCACTAGATTTGCAACCTTAGGCTAGTTCCTTAACCTCTCTTGGCCACAGAGCAAAAATTTCAAATTAACAAGGTGTATGCAAGGATTACATTAGATGATATGTGCTGAAAAAGTTTAAAAAAATATGTAAATATATGAAAGTCTATATGGGAAATAATATTGAGTAAAAATAATACAACTGGATCTGTAGTCACCAATACATGACAAAAATAAATTTTGCATGATATAAAGCATTAGAATTTTAAGTCTACTGGGTTTTGTGTTTGGTAAAGTTACAGTACTTGGTTTTTTTTTGTTTTTTTTTTTGCGGTACGCAGGCCTCTCCCGTTGCGGAGCACAGGCTCCGGACGTACAGGCTCAGCGGCCATGGCTCACGGGCCCAGCCACTCCGCGGCACGTGGGATCTTCCCGGACCGGGGCACGAACCCACATCCCCTGCATCGGCAGGTGGACCCCCAACCACTGCGCCACCAGCAAAGCCCCAGTACTTGGTTATAATAAAAACTGTAAGCTAAAAATCTTTCCATGTCCTCAGCCCCCATCCCCTTCTCTCTTTTGTTTTTCCCTCTTCCTTTCTGATTTCCCCAAGAATAGCAAAGGCCATGGGACAACCAGACTAGAGCCGTCAGGTGGAACCCAGTATGAAAACAGCCCCCAAAGACATGGAATCTATCTTTAAAGTCTGAAGGCCAAAGAGAGGAGTCAGGTGTCCCACTAAAATATAACCAACCTTTCAGCATCGGCATTAAAATAAAAGATCACATCATTTTCAAATGCCAAATCCATAATTTTACTCACCTCCCCTTCCACCACAGATTCTGAAATAGTGGAGATTTGGCATGAAACCCAAAGTCATAGCCCTAACTTAAGATCACCTTCTAAGGTGGCTGACGGGTACATGAGCTATAACACCAGACCAGCCTAGGTTTGAATCCCAGCTCTTCCTACTGACAAGTTCTGTTACCTCGGGAAAGTTACTTCCCCACTCTGAGTCTCAGAGGTGAAATGAAGGTTCTAAATCACAGGATTATCAGTGCATTATGAGGCAGCAAAAGTACCAGCCTGTGTTCACTGCTTCCTGGGTGCAGCTTGCCAGGTGATTCCAGAATAACTTGGGGAAGAGGGCCAGGGAGGTCAGCCTGGGTCTTCTCCTAAGAAATGGACAGGCGTCTTACTATCACCTTGATAGTCTGGGAAGCTTAGGCCACGAAAAAGAGTAGAAGAAAGTTATAAATCTGAGGAAAGTGTCTAATGGAAAGCAAATCTTCCCCTTAAAAGAAAGGGGGCTGGAGAGAATATGACATTCCCAAAACCCCAGCTGAGAAACTCAGAAAGCCCAAGTCAAGAGGCCCCGGCCCTGGGCCTGGAACTCCCAGCCACACCCCTGCCCTCTGAACCAGTAGAGGAATTTGCTAAAGCACCAATCTAAACAAACCAAAGATTTCCACCTGAAGTCCGACTTTCTAACAGCAGGGCGAGCCAGAAGAAGACGTGATTGTTGGCGTGTAAATGTGTGATCTTCACGTCTCATTCAACCCCCAAACTTCAAGGCTATACTGTCCTCTTTCCTGACACCCATTCTTAGATCCCAACAGCCCACGGATGCAAACATAATAAAAGTAAAAATTGAATCAAGGTGTTTGTGTTTTCTCCCCCAAGCAGAAGCAAGCGCTCTGCAAACACAGACAGCCTTGTTTCGGCGCAGATGTCAGGAATGTCGAGCCTGTAAATCTGCCCAGGCGGTTCTGTTCTTGAATCATTAAGAACAACCAAGTGGGTGGAATGAGAACATGAAATTGCTGTGTGCACTCATGTTTTGTTTATGGAGCAATCGTCTCTAGACGTGTTTTCTTTTTTTATGGAGAATCTTTTCTATGTTAGCCTTTGAATACGCCACGTTCCTTCCTCTCCCCAGCTCTCCCACACCCACTAAAAAGAAACACTGAGAGCATTACAAAAATCTCCGCAAATTTAAAGAATAGGTTAAATAAAGCGTCTCTCTAAACCGATTTCATTTACTCAGTCAAAATAAATGATTTATGAATAACACATGTAACAACTGAATTTGAACATTGCGTATTATTTACCAAGCTCATAACTGCTCCCAAATCATAAAAATCACTTTCCCTTCTCCGTCATTGTACAAGGAGGATCTTGTTAGCCCAGTGAATTGCCAGTCCTGTGATGCTAATTATTAGCAGGGTTTAATTGGTGATTTATGCACCTACCACAGGATTCTTCACTTAACTTCACTGTGCCTCAGTTTATCTATAAAATGGGCATTATATCTAATTTGTGGAGCTTGCATGCCTAGAACATAGTAAGTACTCGTTATTAAACTATAGCAGTTACTGTTGTTACTGTGCAGACAGGATGGAGTAGGCTTTCGCCACATCCTAGGAATCTTTTTCTCTGAGGCACCCCTCCACCAACGTTGGCACAGAGCAGACACACAACAAAGGGTGCCTCTCAGACTTAGCATGGTGATAACAACCCCAGTCAGTGCCCCAGTCTTCCTGGACCCCCAGCAGTTTCTGTCCCTCTCTACACTGTCCTGCCCGGCGGCTCCCCCCTACTCCCCCACCCTCGAAGGGGTGTGTGCGTTTGTTGAACTCTGGTGCTGTGTTTACCGTCAGGATGGGTCTCGCTTTATTGTTTCTTCTCTTGTTGTTTTTGGCTTCTCAGCATTGTCCTCCCTGGTACCCGCCCCCAGCCACGTTCTCAGTGGCACATCGCTGTGATGTTCCCTTGTTTGGGGCAGCAGGCTTGCTGCTAGAGGCAGAGAATGATGGCATCAGGTGCTTTAAAGGAGGGAGAGGGGTCTTCCCTGGTGGCGCAGTGGTTAAGAATCCGCCTGCCAATGCAGGGGACACGGGTTCGAGCCCTGGTCCGGGAAGATCCCACATGCTGCGGAGCAACTAAGCCCGTGTGGCACAACTACTGAGCCTGTGCTCTAGAGCCTGAGCGCCACAACTACTGAGCCCACGTGCCACAACTATTGAAGCCTGTGCGCCTAGAGCCCGTGCTCCACAACAAGAGAAGCCACCACAATGAGAAGCCCGCGCACCGCAACCAAGAGTAGCCCCCGCTCGCTGCAACTAGAGACAGCCTGCGCGCAGCAACAAAGACCCAACGCAGCCAAAAATAAAAAATAAATTAAATAAAATAAATTTTAAAAATAAATAAATAAATAAAGGAGGGAGAGATTGCATTACATTTTCCCTCAGGAAAACGATCTTGGGTTTTAAAAAATGTTCCAGGGAACGGATCTAATAACTTAGTTCGGTAATAATTTCTCCTCTGCTGGCTCTAAGTGCAAGGATTCTTTCAGAAACAACAGAGCATTACTGCTTTTCAATAGGCTAATGGGACTGAATTTTCAGAGGGCTTTCATCTGGAGGAGGGCTTTTCAGACTATCCACAACACAAACAGGTACAGGGAAGCCTCACCAGCCTGGAAACGGATAAAGGCAGGGCAGCAAGGCCAGGGCCAGTCCTGGAGAGAACCCAAGGAGCCCTCTGGGGTGCCATGGGCTCTCCAAATCCCTCTCTCCCTGAGGTTCCACAGAGGTACTTTGCCCTATGAGCTGAAAGCCTGTCCAGCCAACGTTCAGTCCCAGGACAACGTCTTAGCCACAGGAATGCTAACCAGGCCAGCAGGCCTACTTCCTTCAAGCTCTGGAAATGCTGGAGGCTGTCCCTCCCCAGCCAAACCCACTCCAGAAGCTGATCAAATTAGAGAACTGAGAGCAGCGACCACAGACTTTTCCAAGAGAGCTGTCATGCTGTCAGTCAACCAGCCCCTAATTTCTGGTGGGTTGTAAAAGTGTCATTTATCTTGCTAGCTTCAAGGTGAACAGCCCAGTAGGATTCTAAGTCAAATGATGCAAAAACAGCTACTCTCGGTGATGATTCTGTGCTTCAGAATTAAAAACAAAGCAGAAAACTACGAATGTACTTTTATAGTGATTGCAAATATTGTAGTGAAGAAATCACTTTCTGTTAAATTCCCTTGGTGAAGCCACGTGTAACCTGCATTGACAGGCACTGGAGGCCCACAGCCATGTAGCAGCACCTCATGGGCGCAAGTGGAGTTCTGCCCTTATGGCCTCAGGCCAAGTTTTCACCACTATGACATTGTCCAAACAATTAGGGGATGGGCCCCAGGGAAAATGGGTGGAGCCAGGCTGATTAGGATCTTAGGGGGCTCCGGGGGCAGCTGGAGGCGGGACAGCAACAGTGGCCCTGACACAGTGAAGCGGTTGGCTGAGGGATGTCCGGATGCTGGTCTGAGGCCACTGGACATTTATGTCCTTTCCTGGGCTTGCAGACCTAGGATTTAGAAAATCATGGAGAAGTTTTCATTTCTGAGAAGGGCCAAGTGAAAAAGAATTTCGTGTAGCCATGAAGCCAGAGCATTGGGGTGGTGGGGTCTGCATTTGTGGTGGGGTTTGGGGAGGAGGAGATTTAGGGGACAAAAAGACAAAGTGTTTCATTGACTCGTTATTTAAATTACTTATAGGATACAAAAATGCTATTCAATAAATATTACCCCGGGCTTCCCTGGTGGCACAGTGGTTGAGAGTCTGCCTGCCGATGCAGGGAACATGGGTTCCTGCCCCGATCCCGGAAGATCCCACATGCCGCAGAGCGGCTGGGCCCGTGAGCCATGGCCGCTGAGCCTGCGCGTCTGGAGCCTGTGCTCCGCAACGGGAGAGGCCACAACAGTGAGAGGCCCGTGTACCGCAAGAAAAACCCAAAAAACCAAAAACAACCTCCCCGTTTGTTCAAGTCCTGAAAGAAGGAAATCCAACTCATTTGCTAATAAATTCAGGCCACAGGAGTAAAAAATAATTTCAACTTGTACTGAAAGTGTGCTTTAATGCCTGTCTAAATGTTGAACCATAATAGCTTCTCTTTTTCACAGTTTCGGTGGGAAAAGTACCATTATATGCTTCTGGAAAATAGAAGTGTCATTCTCAGCATGTGCCCACCATTAATATCTCCGTCTTCCAGCCCCGTAGAGCTTTGTCTCTGCAGGCTTCTAACGTCATGTTATGATTTTTACAGTCAGAAGCACAAACAAGTTCTGTTGCTAATGAGAGGTCAGGTTTCCCACCCTGATTTAGACAACCGCTCCATCCAAGAATTCATTGCCTTTCAACATTTCTGCTTGTGAAGTGACAACTTATTCCTCTCAGAAACATTTCACACGTACTGATTGTTGCTCAGCAGCCAGCTCCCATCAGCGGCTCTGAGCGCTACCCCTGGGCCTGGGCAAATCCCGAAAGAGGAAGTGGCCTCTTCCCACAGACAGCGGGCACCAGGGAAGGGGCAGGACACCTGCTGCCTACCCACAGCTCAAGCCCTCACTGGTCCTTACGGTGCCAGCCCTGAGCCCAGGCCTCCCCCTTTTCAAGGGACAAAGGTCAAGCATGAGTGAGGTGGAAAAAAACTGGCATCTCAAGCAAGGCACAGGCTGGGAAGCTTGTGGGGGCTGGGAAGGTATTGGTTTGAGGCTCTTTGGGTTAAAAACAAACAACTGAAAGAACCAGTCAGACAGCAGCTTGGAGCCACGTGTCTGAGCCAGACAATAAGCTTTTAAAATTCCATAGAGTGCAAGCACCGCACAAGAACACCCTGATGTCAGAGCTCTGCCCTGGTCTTGTGAAAAGCGCCAGGGCCCCTAAGTGGCAGGGGGGCCCCTCAGTGGCGGGGAAGAGTGGGGGATGTCCCAGCCAGCTCTCGGGTGGGAAGAGCACAGACACGCCAGCCCAGGAGATGCAGGCCTGGAGAGGCAGCTCGGCCAGGCCTGCTTAATTGATACAGGCTCCTAATGAGCAGGAAAAACACCATTTGGGGCCATTTGCTGTGAAATGGACTGGGATGTATGAGAAATCGGACTTGTAAGGGCAGAAAACACACACGTCGGCAGAAAATAATGTGTCGGAAAAGTTTTAAATTGAAGACGTGCCGTTCTGAGTGTGCAGAGGTGTTAATGCTTATGTAATCAATCATTTCATATTTGAAGATTGAGATTTTTTTCCCCTTTTAATTAATTAGCCAGGAGACTCATTGTAGTACATTTTTCATGTCAAATAAGCAGTGGGTTCTAAGAGAAGGGGAGGGGGGCACCGCAGGGGAAAAATAGTGGCAGCAGTAGTGATACAGTGTACTGTGAAAAGTTCAGGGAACCACCGTCATCTCTGCCCGAAAATTCTGGGAACCCAGGACGGCTCCAAATGCATGGGATTTATCCAAGTCCCATGAATGCAAGACGCCACTGGTGCTCACTTTTTCATAACCTGCATTTAGCCCCTTACCAAGAGCTATGGCCTATTTGGATGATGGGTTTGTCTTTTATGGGAAAGAGGGTGTATCATGAAGGCTAACGATCGGGCTCTGCAGCCAACCACCCAGGGTTCCAGTTCTGACTGTACCTTCTTAGCTGGAGACTTTGCACAAGTCACTTAGACTTCGTGCCTCAGTTTCCTGCTCTGTACAATGAAGATGATAGTCATACCTATCTCAGGGTTGTTGACAGGAGAAAACAAAAGAATACATATAAACTGCTGACTTAGGTACCTGGCACATACTGACGACTGAAAAGTGGTAGGTTTTATTACTAGAACAGTTGCGCTTCTTTGTGGAACAGACCACCCTTGACTTCCTCTTTACAAAGCTTTGCGTGTGGCAGGGGGGTGGGAGGAGGGGGAGGATAAACTATACACAACATAAATGTTAACGTTTTAACCATTTTTAAGTGTACAGTTATGTAGCATTAAGTACATTCACATTTTTGGACAACCATCACCACCAGCCATCTCTGGACCTTTTTCATCTTCCCCAGTTGAAACTCTGTACTCATTAAACGAAAATTTCCCATTCCTCTTGGCAACCACCTTTCTACTTTCTGCGACCACGAATTTGACTACTCTGGGTACCTCATAGGAGAGGAATTGTACACTATTTGTCCTTTGTGACAGGCTTATTTCACTTAGAACAATGTCTTCAAGGCTCATCCATGTTGTAGCATGTGTCAAAATGTCCTTCCTTTTTAAGGCTGAATAATATTCCATTGTACATACATATCACATTTAGTTTATCCATTCACCCATCAATGGATACTCCTGTCTTTTGCTTATTGTGCATAATGTTGCTGTGGACAAGGCGTACAACTATTTCTTCAAAACCCAGCTTCCTGGGGCTTCCCTGGTGGCGCAGTGGTTAAGAATCCGCAAGCCAATGCAGGGGACATGGGTTCGAGCCCTGGTCCGGGAATATCCCACATGCCGCGGAGCAACTAAGCCCATGTGCCACAACTACTGAGCCTGTGCTCTAGAGCCCGCATGTCACAACTACTGAGGCCGGCGGGCCTAGAGCCCGTGCTCCACAACAAGAGAAGCCACCGCAATGAGAAGCCTGCGCACCACAAGGAAGAGTAGCCCCTGCTCGCCGCAACTAGAGAAAAGCCTGCACACAGCAATGAAGACCCAATACAGCCAAAAATAAATAAATAAAATAAATAGAAATTTAAAAACAAAAACAAAAAAACCCGGCTTCCAGTTCTTCTGAGTATATACCCAGAGGTGGAATTGCTGGGTCATATGGTAATTCCATTTAATTTCTTGAGGCATTGTCATATTGTTTTCCACAGTGACTGCACCATTTCACAATCCCACCAGCAATGTACAGGGTTTCAATTACTCCACGTACTCACCAACACCTGTTTTCTAGGATCTTTTTGTTTTTTTTTAATAGCCATCCTAATGAAGTGGTATCCCATTGTGGTTTTGATATGCATTTCCTAATGACTCGTGATATTGAGCACCTTTTCATGTTCCACAGAGCTTTCTGACAGCAAATATAAAGGGGAGAGCATAGCAGAAACTCCTTGGGTTCTGGGCATAAGAACTGCTAAGAGTGAGGGAATACAAGCTTCCTGTCTATCAGGATGTTAGGTAGATAGTTAGATACATAGATGAATATGGAGAGAGATTACATTTAGTATAAACATAGAAACAAAAGTCTTGCCTGGTTTGTGTCAAAATCTAACTCACAGGGTTTAGCTCTGGGACAGTGGGAGGATCTTTTCTATTTCTATTTTACTTTATATGTTCCATGAGAAGGGAGGATGGAGGGGGTGTGAAATCACAAGTGTTCTACTTTTGTGTTTTTCTGTATTTTTCAATATTTCTATAATGTGTTGCTTTTGTAACAAGAAAAAATTTTTTTTCACATTTTTTTCCTTTGTTTGGCTCTGCCACGCGGAATTCAGGAACCTAGTTCCCCGATCAGGGATCAAACTCCTGCCTCCTGCAGTGGAAGCACAGAGTCCTAACCACTGGACCACCAGGGAAGTCCCCAGATATTCTTTATTAACCTGATGTATTAGTTTCCTATTGCTGCTGTAGAAAATTACCACAACTTTAGTGGCTTAAAACAATACAAATCGGGCTTCCCTGGTGGCGCAGTGGTTGAGAGTCCACCTGCCGATGCAGGGGACACGGGTTCATGCCCCGGTCCGGGAAGATCCCACGTGCCGCGGAGTGGCTGGGCCTGTGAGCCATGGCCGCTGAGCCTGCGCGTCCAGAGCCTGTGCTCCGCAGCAGGAGAGGCCACAGCAGTGAGAGGCCCGCACACCGCAAAAAAAAAAAACCAAACAAACAAACAAAAAAAACCCAACAAATTTACTCTCTTATAATTCTGGAGGCCAGAAGTCCAAAATCAGTTTTACTGGACTAAAGACAGTGTGTTGGCAGGACTGGTTCCTTTTCCAGATTCTCGAGGATGCCTTCATTCCTGGGTTCATGGCCCCTTCCTTTGTCTTCAAAGCTAGCAGTGAGGCATCTTTAAATCCCTCTCTGACTCTGACATTTCTGTCTCCCTCTTACAAGGACCCTTGTGATCATATGGGACCCACTTGGACAATCCAGGATAAATCTCCCCATCTCAAGAGCTATAATTTAATCGCATCTGCAATCTCTTTTACCATATGAAGTAACACATTCACAGGTTCTGGGCATTAGGATGTGGACATCTTTGGGGAACCCTTATTCAACCTACTACACCTGCCTGACACCCATCACACATTACATTGTTTCTATTGCAAAAGACATTCTGAGTTCCTAACTCCAACACTTCTTTCTTCACCCATCTGTATGAGAGCACTTGGCATTCGATATCGTGGCTCTTTCACAAAGGTCTGTCTCCCTACTCGCCTGCTTTGAGGATAGAGACAAGAACTATTCATCTCAAGTCTGCCCTGTGCTTGACACAGTGATGATTAACACCTGTGCTTGAGCAAATGCTGACTGAATACATATTGAATTGTAAATTAAGGTGTCCCTCTAATGATGTATTTATATTATGGAAATAAACAAGAAAAGGTGGATTAGGTGAGAATGTGACTTGGTGGGAAGAGAAATGGCCTCTGGACCAGAATTCTGAGCAGCAAAAGGAGCAGAGCGGAGAGGCTTGGGTAGGAGAGAAAAGAGTGAGGTGGAAGGGCAGGAGTGCCCCCAACCATGGCCCCTCCCTGAGTCCTGGGTGCAGACAGTATTAAGTCTAGGAGGTAGTTGTGAATGCGGCAGGGTTCCCCAAGCACACCCTAAGGCAAGGATTTGGGTGCAAGAACATTATTTGGGAGACGATCCCAGGAAGCACAGAGAGGGAGTGGAGTAATGAGATTGGATGGCATAAAGCCAAGTAAGAGTGCATTGATGGGCACTGCGGGCACCTGGGTCCCAACCTCCTGGGGACCCCTCAGAATTGTCCCACAGAGATGCGTCTACAGGGACATTCACTGCCCTTGCTTGGACTGTACATATGAGAGATGTGTACAGGTGACCTGAAGGGGGCCCTAAAGGGATATGGCAGGACCAATGCTGTCTGTTCAACATGGTTATTACTATGAGGTGAGATTACATGGGTGTACACCTTTGACTTTATTTACTTTTGTAATTTTTTTATTGTTTTTTAAAATATTTTATCTATTTATGTATGTTGCATCGGCTCTTAGTTGCAGGCGCACGGGATCATCGTCGAGGCATGAGGGATCTCTTCAGTGTGGCTTGTGGACTCTTCGTTGCAGCACTCGGGCTTCTCTCTAGTTGTGGCGTGCCAGCTCCAAGGTGCATGGTCTCTGTTAGTTGTGGCACACAGCCTCCGGAGCGTGTGGGCTCTGTAGTTTGCAGTATGCAGGCTCTCTAGTTGCACACGAGCTCAGCAGTTGTGGAGCATGGGCTGAGTTGCCCCACGGCATGTGGGATCTTAGTTCCCCGGGCAGGGATAGAACCTGCATCTCCTGCATTAGAAGGATTCTTTACCCCTGAACCACCAGGGAAGTCCCTGTAATATTTTTAAATTTTACAAAATTTTATTAAAAAGAGGAATATTGGGACTTCCCTGGTGGCGCAATGGTTGCAGTCCGCCTGCCAATGCAGGGGACACAGGTCTGAGCCCTGGTCCGGGAAGATCCCACATGCCGCGGAGCAACTAAGCCCGTGCACCACAACTACTGAGCCTGTGTGCCTAGAGCCCGTGCTATGAAACAAGACAAGCCACCGCAATGAGAAGCCCGCGCACCGCAACGTAGAGTAGCCCCTGCTCGCCGCAACTAGAGAAAGCCCACGTGCAGCAATGAAGACCCAACACAGCCAAAAATAAATTAATTAATTATTTTTTTTAAAAAAAGAGGAATATTTCCACACCAGTCAAAATGGCCATCATTAAAAAGTCTACAAATATCAAATGCTGAAGAGGATGTGGAGAAAAGGGAGCCTCCTACACTGTTGGTGGGAATATAAGTTGGTGCAGCCACTGTGGAAAACAGTATGGAGGTTCCTCAGAAAACTAAAAATAGAATTACCATATGATTCAGCAATCCCACTCCCGGGCATATATCCAGACAAAACTATAATTCAAAAAGATACATGTACCCCAAAATAATGCAACATGGATGCAACAGAGATTATCATAGTAAGTGAAGTAAGTCAGAAAGAGAAAGACAAATACTGTATGATATCGTTTATATGTGGAATCTAAAATATGACACAAATGAACTTATCTACAAAACAGAAACAGAATCACGGACATAGAGAACAGAGTGGTGGTTGCCAAGGGGGAGGGGTTGGGGCAGGGTTTGAGTGGGAAGTTGGGGTTAGCAGATGTAAGCTTTCATGTATAGAATGGATAAACAACAAGGTCCTACTGTATAGCACAGAGAACTATATTCAATATCCTATAATAGGGACTTCCCTGGTGGCGCAGTGGTTAAGAATCCGCTTGCCAATGCAGGAGACACAGGTTCGAGCCCTGGTACAGGAAGATCCCACATGCCGTGGAACAACTAAGCCCGTGTGCCACAACTACTGAGCCTGTGCTCTACAGCCCGTGAGCCACAGCTACTGAGGCCCGCGGGCCTAGAGCCCATGCTCCACAACAAGAGAAGCCACCGCAGTGAGAAGCCCATGCACCACAACGAAGAGTAGCTCCCACTCGCCACCAACTAGAGAAAGCCTGCGTACAGCAATGAAGACCCAATGCAGCCAAATATAAACAAATACATTTTAAAAAAATGTATATATGTATAACTGAATCACTTTGCTGTACAGCAGTAATTAACACATTGTAGATCAACTGTACTTCAAAAAAAATTAATAATTTTTTTAACAAATTAAATTTAAAAAGAGGAACATTTCCATTTTGTAAAAAATATAGATAATTAAAGGAAATATGTATTCTCCACCCCTCAAGATCCTACTCTACAGTTGGGTCCTTCGAGAAGGATCAGTTTTCAGCTTCTAAGAAAGCTGCCACCTTGATTTTCCTAGTCTGATATATATGTAGAGAAAACATCCCTCTGGTATTTCTGACTTTAACTAAAATTCTCTCTCACCCCCCTTGTTTGCCACGATCTTTATACAGTTATCATTTTCCCATCACAGTTCCTCAGAGTCCATCTCTCATCATTAATAGGCTCTTCTCAACATAAAATAAATATGGGACTTCCCTGGTGACGCAGTGGTTAAGAATCCGCCTGCCAATGCAGGGGACATGGGTTCGAGCCCTGGTCCGGGAAGATCCCACATGCCGCCTAGCAACTAAGCCCGTGCACAACTACTGAGCCTGTGCTCTAGAGCCTGCAGCCACAACTACTGAGGCCTGCATGCCTAGAGCCCGTGCTCCACAACAAAGAGTAGCTCCCACTCGCTGCAACTAGAAAAAGCCCGCCCCCCACCCCCGGCCGTGTAGCAACAAAGACCCAAAGCAGCCAAAAATAAATAAAAAAAAAAAAAAAGAAAAGAAATATCAGGAATTACAAAGTCATCTAGTTCATTCTGTTAGGATAAGCTTTTTTCTTTTATTTTCTTGCTAAAATGAATTTTGTTTTTATCTGACTGTTTTCAGACAATACCCCACCCTGGGACCTGTCTACATGAATACCTACATTCAACTCCTTGATTCTGGAGTGTTGGGCTATGAAGAAGAAGACCATATAACTAGCTGTTATAAGTGACAGGACCTTCTGAGTATGAAGAACTCGAGTGAACTGCCAGGCTCTGTGGGTGCCCTTGGGGTTCACGGTGACAACATAGCAGGTCCCTACCAGCAGTCCCTGTGGTCACTCCCAGGTGCAGATCATAATAACAGCTCCCCCAGGGGACACCTGGGTTTGGGTGGATAAGGGTCAAACCAGAAGCATCACAGCCTAAAGGCACTGGAGTCACTTCTCCCGTCTAGTTTCTTTCTTTCTTTCTTTTTTCTTTTTTTTTTTTTTTTTCCGGCGGCGCTGCATAGCTTGCAGGATCTTAATTCCCCGACCAGGGATCGAACCCGTGCCCTCTGCAGTGGAAGCGTGGAGTCTTAACCACTGGACTGCCAGGGAAGTCCTCCTGTCTAGTGTCTTGAAGAGAAAGAGAAAGAATACGAAAAACTTTTTTTCACTTATTCATCCCACAAATTCTTTTCTTTTTTTTTTTTTTTTGCGGTACACGGGCCTCTCACTGTTGTGGCCTCTCCCGTTGCGAAGCACAGGCTCCGGACGCGCAGGCTCAGCGGCCATGGTTCACGGGCCCAGCAGCTCCGCAGCATGTGGGATCCTCCCGGACCGGGGCACGAACCCGTGTCCCCTGCATCGGCAGGCGGGCTCTCAACCACTGCGCCACCAGGGAAGCCCCACCCCACAAATTCTTGTAGGGTATCTCCTATGGTCCAGGCACTGCGCTAAGTACTCAATCAAAGGTTAAATGGGAATTACTTTTCCCAAGAGGAATAAAATGTGTGATGCCTGGGATACTATCTGGTCAGCTCTGAAATGGAACAGATAAGGGTGGGGAGAAAATAGAAAGGGGAGAGGGAGCAAATAATCCCTACCCAAGAGAAGTACTGGAGTCATAGCAAATTGCCCACTGCTGGCAGCTGGTGACTGACCAAGTTTACAAAGACAGGGTATCACATCCTATCTAAAACCTTAAAGAACATAGTGCTTCCATAAATAAGCATCACGCACACACACATTCCAGAATGCTCTACTGGCATGTCACATACAGTGGAGAAGGAGGGCTGCATTTTTGTTTACTTTGGCAAATCTAAATTTGGATCTACAGTCTCATCACAAAGCCTGCCTCACAGACCCTGGTCCCTGTCAGGCCTGTGTCCCTCATACAGCAGGCCCTGGCAGCCAGGGGACCGGGCCAACCCACTAACACAGGCTAGACCCCGGGCCTGGGGTCGCCTGCCTGCGGTCCCCTGATTGCCCACTGTTCTGCCCATCCACGGTGCAATCTGTCTTGCAAAACAACTGGCATTCAGTTTTCAGGGGATGAGCACCAAGTGCAAAATAGTTAGCAACCAGAAGTTAAGCTTCATCACAAAATTGGTTGCCTCCTTAGTGAATTAAATTCAATTAGCTGCCTCCTTATCTTAACTGTGCCCCCCTCTTCCCACATCCATGTAAGGGAGTTCAAGGGAGGGGGTTAGGTGGGCACTTGGTAGGAAACGCCGTAGGCAGGATATTGGTGCAAAGGAATAGTTGGCTTTTCCTCCAAATTTACTTCCACTAAGGGACTGACTCCCCCCGCCCTCCTGGCATATACACTCAGCACTCTGAGAGCCGCAGGAGACCACCCTGCTCTGACAACTTTCTCTGCCACTGGCATTATCTCCTGATTATCTTCTCAGCAGTGATGGTTGGGTACCAGTCCTCAACTTGTGCAAGATGATTATAATACCCGATCTGATTGGGAGGAAAGGAAATTCTGCTGTTCTTTGAGTTTCTTGGGGCTGTTATTATTTTTCCAAAGGAGCCTAAGTAATATTCACAATAATCAGATGGGAAAAAACACACACATTAACTTCAAACGACCCTTACTCAGAAAACAATAACACACATTTTTTAGCCAGATGAATATGTTTATGTAACAGGGTGACTTGTCCAGAGCAGAGATTCCAAGAACCAGAGCCATTAAGTTAATGGCCTGAAACAAAGCCCAAGAGACCCGTGTTTGTTCCATGACACACGCCCTGGGTGGTGGGATGCACTGCAGTCTTCAAAAAAGGATTTTTTTTTTTTTAAGAACAAATGACTTTTTCCAATAGCCTTGAGCTATGCAGCTGCAGTCTGTGGTAAGCTTTGCAAGGGGAAGAGGCCAGTGTGGCCTGGATATCAAGAGATGGCATTTAAAGGTCAACTTCAATGGGTCTGTCATTGCCCTGTATCTGTCCTTAGAGAAGGAAGGCTGGGAATCATACCCCACATCCTTTCCCCAGCCTCTAGCCCTGTCTCTGGTCTCTGCTCACCTCTTGGTGACCTAAGACAGTTTCTGTGACCTAAGCTCATTTCTTTTCTCCAGCGTAGAGCCAATTGTTCAGATAAACAAACAGGGCCTGCCACCTGAGCCTGAGCTAACTCCCTGGGTTGCAGAAGCCGGTTAAGCTTGTGGTACAAGGGAAACCAGTAAAGGGCCGGGAATGGACTGTGCTTCCACAGCAATGGAAACACCAGCCAAAGTGTTCACAGGCCTGACACCTTGGGGTGAGGCCCGTACACGGAGTTCCACTGCAGGTCAATAAGCCACCCTCCTAGACTTTTCCTCCTCGGGGACTCTCTGGAGAAGAGCGAAGGCCTGAGAATTTGGTACAAGGCACACCACAGTACTTCTTAGTTCTTAAACATATGGACAACAGCTCTGAGACTTCCAGACCAGAGCAGCCATGTGGGTTTACTGAAACTGGGAGTTGGGGTTGGATCTCCAGTTCTGGTTTGACTCCGAACCTACTGTGCAGTTATCTGAACACCACCTAGTTCGTTGGGGCCATTTTCTTTCATTTTGCCTAAATGAAGGCAAAATGTTAGAGCAACATTTGGGAGGTTAGAGCAACCTCCCAAGCCATCAGCTTACTGGTCATTAAACCCTAGAATTGCTCAGGTGAAAGGGACTGTCTAAATTAAAAACCAGCATTAATGATTCTATTACTGGCTTTATGAGAGGAAATGTTGGAAGAGTATGTCACGGTGCTCAAGCTTCCCTTCCCCTCTCCTGCCCATCTGTCTCCCCCAAGCTCTGCAGGGCACCAGCCTTGCGGGTTTCTTGAGTGCGGTCATTAGCAAGGCTGCCGCTGCCGCTCCAGGAAGCTGGGACACGTGGACCATAAGCAGGGCTGCCAGTGTCATTTATAACTTCAGGCCTAGGCTATTTCTTGTAAATAACTGGGGAAACAAATGCCTCTCTCGCGCTTGTCTTTCCTCAGTCCCTCCTCAAATCAATTCAACAAAGATTTGCTGGCCAGTTCCTAAGCTTCAAATGGAGGAGGAGAGAAAACTGCAATCCCGCTGAAGAAATATTTATCATTACCGAGGATACGCAAGGCGCTGAGGTCGGCCCTGAGAATGTCGAAACGAATGCCACAAGTGCCTCCCACCTTTGAGATGCTGACAGAAGACGCAGTCCTTACCCTTAAGGAACGTATGGCCCCAGAGACAAATGGTTAGGTGCCTGCCACTCAACCAGCTGGGACACAAGGCTGAACACCGGGCCGTGGCCAAGTGCTTCGAGGTGGCAGAGGGGCCCTTACCAAGGCAGGGACGCGGGTAAGCTTCCCGGAGGCTGAGGCATCTGAGCAGGACTGAGAAAGAGGCACAGGATTTCAGCGGGGGAAAGAAGGTGACCCGGGAACAGGATGCAGAAAGTCCCGGTGGCAGCAAAGCGCCGAAGGGCTTCAAGGAAAGCCACTGGAGCGTGCAGAGGAGCAGGGAGAGATGTGCTGCCGCTGTGGCCGCAGGCCACCGGGGGTAGCGCTGGCGGTGGGGGGGATCTTGGAGGCCGTGCTGGAGATTCTGAACCTGACTTGAACATGTTGGGAGCCATGGGGAGTTTCTGAGGGGAGGGCCTCCGTCCCATATTCTTGCTTCCTCTGACTCGAGTCCCCTCACCACCACCACCCCACTCCATTCCCGTTTAGGGCCCTCTCACCTTCCAGGCATGGGCATAGAGTAGGGAAGGGGCCAGGGCTCAGCCTCCCCCTCTCTCCTCACCTGTGGGACCGTGTAGAGAGGCAGGGGCTGGGATTCAAACACAGGGGTCCGTCCCAACTCTGATCACACTGTGTGACATCAGGCCGGTCCCCCTCTGGTATGAATTTCCTCTTCTGGAGTAGAGAGTGTTGAGCAAGATAACTCTGAGGTTTGTCCCACTCTGAGCGCTCCAACCTGATGGCCCATTTGGGAACACGGATGGGTCTGGGCTCCAGCTTAGCCTCTTCTGGTCCCCCAGTGGGAAGGAAGGTCAAGGGGAAAAGACCAGAACTGATCCTCTCATAACCCCTAACACACCTGTGGGCCAAGACACACCAGTCTGCACATCTATGGTCAGCTTTACCAGCCAGTAGCTGGTAGTGGTAGCAGCAGGAACCAATAAACCCAAAACCACAAGCAGTAACAACCACTGTTTACTGGGCTTCTGCAACGTGTGCTGGGCACTTCACATACATTATGTCTGTTTAATTAAACCTGACAGCAATTTTCGTGCTAGGTATATTGCAGACGAGAAAACTCAGGCCAAGAGAGGTGAAGTAAGGCTGCTGAGAGTCACAGACCCCAGACGTGGTGGGCAGACTTCTCCACCGCGTCCCATACACTGGGCCCAGACTTAATCTTCCTAAGCGCGGTTTTGCTTTTGTTCCTGTCTCATTCATGGACTTCTTTCCAGAGCCTACTCACTCCTCAGAAAATAAAATCCAGATTTCTTGGCATGGTACTGCATGACGTAGTATATGTTTCCAGTCTTATTTCTACTCCCCAAACCCTGAACTGTCATTCTGAGACTATGCCCTGTGCGTTCTTGGCCTTTGCTCACCTTGCTCCTCCAAATAAAATATCCCTGTGCCTATCTGTGCCTGTCAGAACCCCACCTGTCTGTAGGTATCACCTCAGTGTCCTCCCCCCAGAAGCTTCAGCCTCTCCACCTAGCCCTGTGCTTGTCCTTTTTCCAGATCCTCACTCAAAGCACCCTGAGCCTTTTGAGCCAGACAACTCTTTGTTACATGGAATTCTTCCCAAGATTGCAGGACGTTCAGCATCTCTGGACCTGCCTCCATCATGACCTCTAGTGATTATAATAATTAAAGTAATTACTCTCAGCTGAAACCATAAAACTCCAGAAGAAACATAGGCAATAAGCACCTTGACATCAGTCTTGGTGATGATTTTTTGGATTTGACAAAAAAAAGCAAAAGTAAATGAGACTACATCAAGCTAAAAAGTTTGTACACAGCAAAGGAAACCATCAACAAATGAAGAGGCAACCTACCTAATGGGAAAAAAATATTTGCAAATCATATAGCTGGTAAGGGGTTAATATCCAAAATACATAAAGAACTCATGCAATTCAATAGCAAAACAAACAATCCAATTTAAAAATGGGGCAGAAGATCTGAATAGACATATATACAGAGAAGACATGCAGATGGCCAACAGATACATGAAAAGGTGCTCAACATCACTAATCAATGGGGAAATGCAAATCAAAACCACAATGAGATATCACCTCACACCTGTTTGAATGGCTATTATCAAAAAGACAGGAAATAACAAGTGTTCACGAGGATGAGGAGAAAAGGGAACCCTCATGCACTGCTGGTGGGAATATAAATTAGTGCAGACACTGTGGAACACAGTATGAAAAAATTAAAAATACAACTACCATATGATCCAACAATCCCACTTCTGGGTATTTATCAGAAGAAAATGAAAACACTAACTCGAAAAGATATATATACACCCATGTTCACAGTAGCATTATTTATAATAGCCAAAATATGGAAACAACCTAAGTGTCCATCAATGGATAAATGGATAAAGAAACTGTAAGATATACACAATGGAATAGTATTCAGCCATAAAAAAGAATGAAATCTTGCCATTTGCAACAACATGGATGAACCTTGAGGATATTATGCTAAGTGAAATGTCACAGAAAGACAAATACCATATGATCCCACTTCTATGTGGAATCTAAAAACAAACAAACAAAAAACTCCACAAGCTCATAGATACAGAGATTGGTGGCTGTCAGAGATGGGGGTAGGGGAGGCACGGTGAGTAAGGGGATTGGCAAAATGGATGAAGGGGATCAAAAGGTACAAACTGCACAGCATGGTGACTATAGTTAATAACACGGTACTGCATACTTGAAAGTTGCTATGAGAGTAAAATCTTAAAAGTTCTCATCGCAAAAAAAAATTTTTGTGACTACATAATGTGACTGATATTAACTATTAACTAGATTTATTATGGTAATCACTTTACAATATATACAAATATCGAATCATTATGTTGTACACCTGAAACAAATATATGTCAATTATACCTCAATTTTTAAAAATCTCATTAAGAAAACAATAGGGCTTCCCTGGTGGCACAGTGGTTGAGAGTCCGCCTGCCGATGCAGGGGACACGGGTTCGTGCCCCGGTCCGGGAAGATCCCACATGCCGCGGAGCGGCTGGGCCCGTGAGCCATGGCCGCTGAGTCTGCGCGTCTGGAGCCTGTGCTCTGCAACGGAAGAGGCCACAGCAGTGAGAGGCCTGCGTACCACAAAAAAAAAAAAAAAAAAAAAATTAAGTTAAAAAAAATTAAAAAATAAAATGATCCCTCTCACATTTCCAACCACCTTCTGGGATTGAAAACACCACTGCCTTGGATAACAATGATGTGTGTAGATGTCTATCTCCCCAGTGGGCTGCATGTACCTTGAGAGCAGGTATTATTTTTGAGTGCAGCTTTTTTCCTATAAGCTTAGCACAATGCCTTGCACATTTCAAGCACTGATATGTCTGCTGAACGCACATATAGTACGATGCTCTTTTTATTTTCCTACTTAATAAGTAAACTCACTTTTTAAGTTCCATAGTCAAGGAGAGCAATAGCAATCCCCATGCCAAAATAATCTCTTCCTGGTTCTTCCATTTAGTCATCAAATTTTTTACTTAACTTTAAGAAATCTAGCAAAGAGTGCCAATGTCTGCAACTGCTCTCACTCACTAATGCAAAAACTGCAAAATCCCTAAGAGGATTTAAAGATGGTTACCCAAGCTCATACTTGCCAGTGCAGAACAAATACATAAATAGATAGATATTGAGCTAGATCCCAACACTGACAGATCCTGGCTTTTCCTTCTCTAGCAGAGCCATTTTCAGTAAGTGCCGCCTTCCTTCTGGGGCCCAGGGTCCAGGCTTCACCTTGCAGCCAGGTGGATGCACAGGGTAAATCAAGGCTGGCTGTTCGAGACTCTATCAAAGCCAGCACAGCCTTTAAGGTTCTGGAAAACACACGACCCAGAAATAGCTCATGGTTGGCATGGAAGTGGGAGAACCTAACATCTTTCTATTTCCAATATGAAATGTATGAGGACCAGAATTTGCCTAGGGATTTGGGGGTTGGGGGGGACTCTGGAGGACTGAGCCAGCTCTCTGAATCCTACTCATGAGATGGCCCAGGGCTGCTGCGAAAGAAAGAGCTAGACAGGCAGTAACTGATAGCAGAGACAGGCAATGGTCTTGGATTCAAGAGGCCCTGTTCCTGGTCCTAGTTCCATTATCACTAGGCAGGTGACCTTGGGCAAGTCATGCAACCTTCCCAAACCTCACTCATGAGGAGCGATATTACCGGCCTTGTTTACTGCTTACTGCTATGGCAGTCAACTAAGTTAATATCTATTGACGTGCATTTTTTTAAATATTTATTTATTTATTTTTGGCTGCGTTGTGTCTTCATTGCTGTGTGCGGGCTTTCTCTAGTTGCGGCGAACGGGGGCTACTCTTCATTGTGGTGCGTGGGCTTCTCATTGCGGTGGCTTCTCTTGTGGAGCACGGGCTTTAGGCATGTGGGCTTCAGTACTTGTGGCACATGGGCTCAGTAGTCGTGGCTCGTAGGCTGTAGAGCACAGGCTTAGTAGTTGTGGCGCACGGGCTTAGCTGCTCCATGGCATGTGGGATCTTCCCAGACCAGGGCTCGAACCCGTGTCCCCTGCATTGGCAGATGGATTCTTAACCACTGTGCCACCAGGGAAGTCCTATTGATGGGCATTTTAAACTGTATGTCACTGTACAGACTGAACTATGAATTACTGGCTGTGGCAGGGATGAAGGGCTCCATCCCCTCCCTGAGGACCTGGGGCATAAGGAGCCTGACAACAGGTTGACTCCATGAAGGAAACGATCTCTGTGTGATTTTACTATCCCCTCTCAAGAACTATTCCTGAAGGAGACCTAGGGAGTTGTGCTTCTTTCTGTCAATAGTAAAGTGAAACCCTAAGCATAAAATTTTCACATTTATTGTTCTTCAAGTAATAAAGCAATTTATATTCACTACAGAAAAGCAAGAGAGCAAAAATAACAAAATTTAGAATACCCACCATCTTAGCTCAGGCTGCCGTAACAAAATACCATAGACTGGGTGGCTTAAACAACAGACATTTATTTTCTCACAGGTCTGGAGGCTGGAAGTCTGAGGTCAGGGTGCCAGCATGGTTGGTTCTGGTGAGAACCCTCTTCTAGGTGTGAGCTCACATGGCCTTTCCTCGATGCATGTGCACGGGGAGAGAGAGATTTCCCTCTTCTTGTAAGACCACCAATCTTACAAAATTAGTACCTCACGCTTATGACTTCATTTAACCTTAATTACCTCCTAAAAGCCCATCCCCGAGTACATTCGCTTTAGGAGTTAGGGCTTCAACATATGAATTGAGGGGGACACAATTCAGCCAATAGCACCCACAATCTCACTCACCCAGAAAAAACCACTCTTTATACTTTGGTATATCTTTTCCCATTCTTCGAAGCACATAGATTTTTTAAAATGAGAACATACCACGCAGATTACTTTTTCCACTCAACAATATATGGTGACAGTCTTTCCACATCATCAAGTTTACTTCTCCAAAATTACTTTTAGTAATTGCATAAATTCTTCAGTGTGGCTACATCATTGTTCATAGGGTCCCTCATTTTGGCCTTGGAGTTTGTAGCCAACTTTCCCAATTACAGCGAGTACTGGGGTGAACATCCTTGACTATTTTCTTAGGACAAATGCCTGGGAGTGAAACTATAGGTCAGTGGGCATGGACACCTCTAAAACATTTGATGAGTAATGTCAGAACATTTGTACCCATTTATACTCCCACTAGTAGCACATGAAAATGTGGCTTCACTTTTTTCTAAACTTTTTATTTTGGAATAAAGTTGTACCTACAGAAAACTTGCAAGGACAGTCCAGAGTACAGACAGTGGTCTGTATGCTCTTCACCCAGGTTCTCCTAATGTTCACATATTACTCACCCGTGGTGCATTTGTCAAAACTAGGAAATTAACACTGGTACATCACTATTAACTAAACTGTAGACTTTATTCGCATTTCACTAGTTTTTCAACTAAAGTCCTCTTATGATGCCAAGATTCAATCCAGGGCACCACACTCTGTTTTGTGTGGCATCATTATTTTTTTAAATTGTTTCCACATTTAAAAAAAAATTATTTATTATTATTATTATTTTTGGCTGCATTGGGTCTTCATTGCTGCACACGGGCTTTCTCTAGTGGTGGCGAGCGGGGGCTACTCTTCGTTTCGGTGCACAGGCTTCTCATGGCAGTGGCTTCTCTTGTTGCAGAGCATGGGCTCTAGGCACGCAGGCTTCAGTAGTTGCAGCATGTGGGCTCAGTAGTTGCGGTACACAGGCCCTAGAGCACGTGGGCTTCAGTAGTTGCGGCACACATGCTCAGTAGTTGTGGCTTGCGGGCTCTAGAGCGCAGGCTCAGTTTGTGGCGCATGGGCTTAGTTGCTCTGTGGCATGTGGGATCTTCCCAGACCAGGGATCAAACCAGTGTCCCCTGCATTGGCAGGTGGATTCTTAACCACTGCGCCACCAGGTAAGTCCTGGCATCGCTTTTTAAATCTTACTCTTTATCAGCCGCAGAAAAGTCCCGTGGTGTTTTGGGGGCATGCTGTCTCTAATGTTAACTAGTGGTTATTGTTCATTGCTTCGGGGTATGACTTGTTCCAGCTTATGCTTGTTCCATCAGCTAAGTTACTATGGTACAAGGCAGTGAGGGTGGATTTCTTCCCCAAACTTTGTAAACAGCCAAAGGGGAGGCTCCTTATGTGGGCGAGGACATGTGTGCCTTCCCGAGGGGTCTCTCGTGTCAGTGCTATGCAGGAAACATAAACAACTGCACCACAATTGGATTTTACTCTATATTTGGAAAATTTGTCCCTTCATTACAAATTTGATGCTAGCTTATTTAGTTCATTCTTTTGTTCATCTCCTGTAATCATTAAATTACAGAGCCGTATTTCCAAAGCTCTGGGGTGGGGGATGGGGGAATGGATTAGGAATAAAATCTTTCAAGCTCCTGTAGAAAAGCTCTGGATTCGATTAGGAATGGTGGGTGCAGAGCCCGGGGAATGATCTATCCTGAGCCGTCCTAGGTGAATGATTGGCTTCATTTTCCATGGCTCTACGATGTTCTGTCTTTAATGCAAAACAAGGATGGTACCCTTAACATCCTGTCCTTGGATGTATCCCTGATTTCTCCACAACCCTGTCCCCAGGGATTAAAGTGAATGAAGGAAGAAGAAGTCATGAAATACATGAATGATCACGAGGGAGAAAAGAAAAGGCTGCTGCGCTGTTTATCAGACTCCTCTGAATAAGGCCATTTTGATCTGTGAAGCAGCTCTGTGCCTTTCTCAGAACTGTCTATTTGAGAGTCTTTGTTCTCTCCTTAGAAAGGCCTGTTTCTCTGAGGTGACTCGGACACTTAACAAATATTTAGTGAGCTATTACAGCAATCCTCGGCCCAGCATTCATAGCCTGAATTTTCTTCCCAGCTCCAAATATGTCTGAAGCCATGATTGATTCGCTCATATTTTCATTTTCTCTCATTTTCTCTGAGAGTCCAATTTGGACTCTTCAGCAAGATTCCTTGGGGACACCCATTTGTTTCTCCAGGCAGGCCAGCTTTGGCTTCTGATTTCCTCCAGGCCATCGCCATCCCCCTCCCTCAGAGGGAAAGTGCTGTGGCCTGAGATCGGGGTTCTCCTGGGGAATCTTCTAGAAGGACTCTTCTGGTGAGAGCTTCTATGACTAGTTTCCTCCCAGGGCAGCTCTGCCGGAATGTGGCTCTGCAGGTCAGATTTGCTTTCCAAATGCAGGGCCCATTTGCCTCGTATTTCGTGTCTTTATTAAGAATGAGGGGGAAAATCAGAGCAGAAGAGCATGTGTAAGATCCTTCAGCCTCCTTATGGAGCCCCCCAAGGAGCCTGCCCTCCTCTACTCTCCTCACTTCTGTGACCAGGAGACAAGCCCCTGAGAGCTGCCTGACAACCCAGGGCAAACCGGCACCTGGCTTAGCCCCCTTGCAACTAATTAGCATGAACTCAAACTCTGCCCCAAGCACCTGCTAGCTTGCAAAGGGTGTCCTTGAAGTTGGCCTATTTACAATCAGCTTTGACTGGAACTTACGCACCTGGGTATCGGAAGTATGAGAGAGAGAAAGCAGCACAGGAACAGCCTAAATTTCTCACTACAGCTTCCTGAGAAAGCTGCACGTTCATCCAAGGAGTGATGTCTACCAAACACTGATCTCTCTCTTTAATGCTTTACATCTCTTGTTTTTGATGAATTCAATCAATAAAGACGGTTTATGGTGTCAAGCTCTTATTAGTATCTTAAAATTTGGCCCCTAATTTTACCTACCAGGGATATAGCAGAATCTGTGGTGATCACTATATTTATAACGAATAGAACATCTGAAATTGGCTAAAGAATTCTTCCATCAATTCGATTCAAATAAAGTCAAGATGTACCAAAGCCCATGCCTGGGAAGCAGTCCTGAGGAAATGAAGCTAAATGTGGGAAATGCTTTTTAGGCGTGAATACAAGCATCCTTCTCAGCCACCTTCCTCTAATATATTTGGGGAAATCTGTTCTCGGTCCCCCTGCAGCCCACATCCCCCTGCCCTTCCAGGTCACCTGGTTCCTTCCTACAGTCTCTGCTTCTCCTTGGGCCTTTGCTTGCACCACTACTGGTCACAAACTAAAACTTCGGGATCTCTTTTCTTCACATTAGTGTCAGGGGACAGGTGACTTGGGGGTACTGGGGGTGGGTGGGCCTTGCGTCTTGTAAATCACTCACCAGGAATACTGAAAATTCACTGAGAATATATGACTGTGGTGGGTGGCAGATTCTGGGTGGCATTGCACAATTGTATCAATGAGGATTGGGTTTGGCCACAGTTATGCAGTATAACATAGTGCTTACAAGCCCAGACTGCCTGGTGTACTAGTCTTTACTAGCTGTGACTATAGGCAAGTCAATCTCTCTGTTCCTCATTGCTCATCTGTAAAACAGAGATAATTATAGTACGTACCTCATAGGGTTGGCAGTGTAAAGATTAGATTAGCATGTAAGACAAGCATTTAGAACACTACTTGTCATGTGATAAGTGGTTATTACAATAAAACAGGGGGGAAAAACCCAAAGAACTGTATTTCTCTTTTACATTAAAAAAAAAAAGTCCAGAGGTAAGCAGTCCAGAGCTGGTACTGCTGGCAGCTTCATGGTACTATTAGGCCTATACTCCTGTCTTTCTGTTCCCTCCTCAATGTTACCCCGTGACACAAGATAACTGCTGGAGCTCCAGCCATTGCATCCAAATCGCAGTCTGGAAGAAAGACAAAGGGCAGATGGGCAAAAAGAGATTTATCCAGCTGAATGAGCTCTCCTTTAATCATCCCTCTTGGGATTCCAACCTAACAGTTCAGTTTACATTTATTGGCCTGAACTTAGTCACACTTTATTTATTTTTGGCTGCATTGGGTCTGTGTTGCTGTGCACGGGCTTCCTCTAATTGCGGCAAGCAGGGGCTACTCTTCGTTGTGGTGTGTGGGCTTCTCATTGAAGTGGTTTCTCTTGTTGTGGAGCACAGGCTCTAGGTGCATGGGCTTCAGTAGTTGTGGCTCACAGGCTCTAGAGCGCAGGCTCAGTAGTTGTGGCACACAGGCTTCGTTGCTCCGCAGCATGTGGGATCTTCCCGGACCAGGGCTCAAACCTGTGACCCCTGCATTTGCAGGTGGATTCTTAACCACTGTGCCACCAGGGAAGCCCTCACACTTCTGATTATATCTTATTAGCCAGAATGTGGCTCTGCAGGTCACATGACCTGAGTTGCTGTAAGGGAAACTTGGAAATGTGCTCTTTATTCCAGGTGATAACATGCCCAGCTAAGAACCATGAAAAAGATAGGGAAGAATAAACGTAGAGAGAGAAAACAGTCTCTGCCACAACATCACAGCATAGCACACAACCTAAAATTGGATATTAGGCATGTCGTTCAAAGCTCCTCAGCGAGCCCCTCCCGCAGGAAAGTTTTCATCAGCTACCTTTCTTTCCTTGTGCGCTGGCTTACCTGCATCATTTTAGCTCCTGTCTGTCTCCCTAGACCTCTGTCACATCTGCACCCTTCTCACACCTTCCACTTTCTCCCTAGTCTCAGACACTTCCTTCCCTCCAGAAATTCAAAATTCTCCTCAGTGTGATGCTGGGCAATTTGGCTTCCCCATGGCACTGCCCTCATCTATATCTGAATACCTGGATGCATGTCTTTCTCAACCAACATGTTCATCAGACCAATCGAAGCGTTTTTCTAAATGAAAGAGGGGATAAAGCTGGTGGGTAAATACATGTATTTCTCCTGCTCCCTCCTCACACTCCTCTAAAGCATCAGTAAAGGAATTTGTAAAGGATACACCAGGGAAGCCTGAGAATCTATTTTTAAGAAGACATGTCCGACTGTGCTTTATATTAGAAAACCTTGCATTTCTATGGCCCTTTTAGAGTCTACAGTTCACTCATGCATTTCCCGTCATTTAATTCTCACAACTCTAACAGGCAGACACTGTCTTTAAAATCAAGGCGAGAAGGTTTCCCTGGTGGTGCAGTGGTTAAGAATCCACCTGCCAACGCAGGAGACACGGGTTCGAGCCCTGGTCCGGGAAGAAGCTACATGCCACGCAGCAACTAAGCCCGTGCGCCACAACTACTGAGCCTGCGCTCTACAGCCTGCGAGCCACAGCTACTGAAGCCCATGCACCTAGAGCCCGTGCTCCACAACAAGAGAAGCCACCGCAATGAGAAGCCCGTGCACCTCAACGAAGTGTAGCCCCCACTCGCCACAACTAGAGAAAGCCCGGCAGCAGCAACGAAGACCCAATGCAGCCAAAAATAAATAAATGAATAAATAAATTAAAAAAAAATCAAGGCAAGTTAATAACACTTTGGAGTTGGACCCTGAGATCAGTGGTCTTTGCCTTGCTGCCTCCAGCATTCACGTGGTCTTTGTTGCGCTCAGCCCGAGCCTTCTCCTCTGGCTAGAGATGAGAAAACAGCCCCCCAGGAAATGCCTGGAGAACAGAGATTTGGCTCCACCACCTGTGACTAACCTAAGTTCTACAATGGGTTTTTGAGACACACATTATGGAAGACTCAGAATGGCTTTGATAACTATCATAACCTTCCAAATTAAATGAAAAATCTTCCAACATAAGCCAATCCTTTAGAGACAAAGAACACAGAAAAGGAATCCGCAAAATGTAGCAGCTGCTTCCAAAGGAAACCCCATTACAATGTAAAGCAGCGGGTATTTTTGACACATGTAATCTAATTATTAATTCTGAAATGGCCATGAAACAATACAGTTTGCGACAGTAGGTATATCCCTTCTGCTCTGTAAATGAGGGGAATCACAAGATGATACCAAGCTGTGGACACGTGCACAAAGGTGAGAGATGGAGTGGGGAAAGGTTTCCATGTGCCCTGGGGACAGGAGAGGGGACTTGTTCTAGGGACTCAGGGCCAACAGGACAGACCCCCTGGAGTCCTGCTTACACTAGGACCTGGACTAGATCCACAGCTCCGAGGACAATGCTCCCAAATAATGTATAATCTTGCTAATAAGTGTCTCCCTCTCTCTTATTTTTTCACACGTGTTCTAATTGGTTATTTTTCATGCAAAGAAATGTTATTGCTTTCTTTATGTTGACCTTGAATTCAGCCACCTCGCAAATACCCTTATTAGTTCTGCTACTGGTTTCTTGGTTCTCTGGTAATATTGTGTGACTAGGACCACCAGCACAGTGCTGTATACTAGTAATAAGCACAGGTGTCCTTGTCATGTTCCTGACTTTAGTGGAACTGCTTCTACAGTTTAACCACTGAGAATGACATTTGCTGTGGGCTTTTGGTTTATCAAGCTAAGGAGGCCCTTATGATGCCTTGTTTGCCAAGAAATGTAATGAATGGGTGTTGAATCTTGCTAAATGCCTTTTCTGAATCTACTTAAATCATATGGTGTTTCTCTGTAAGGAAGACATTGAGCATATGGTCCAGGAAGCTTAAAAGTACAAAGCTAAAGATAAGCAATGGGACAAGGTATCTTCCAAGAATTTGCTTGAATCCTGTGCATTCAACGTGAAAGCAACTATCATTGGGACTTCCCTGGCAGTCCAGTGGTTAAGACTCCACGCTTCCACTGCAGGGGGCATGGGTTCAATCCCTGGTCGGAGAACTAAGATCCTGCAATACCACGCAGTGCAACCAAGAAATAAAGAAAATAAATAAACAAAACAAAACAGCAACAACTAAACACATGAAAGCAACTGCTGAAGATGAAAAACTTCAAGGCAAGATCAATGATGAGGATAAACAGAAGTGCCTTGACAAGTGTAATGAAATCATCAACTGGCTTGATAAGAACCAGGCTGCTGAGAAGGAAGAATTTGAACATCAGCAGAAAGAGCTGGAGAGAGTCTGCAAACCCCATGATTACTAAGCTGTACGGAGTGCAGGAGGCGTGCCAGGAGGATCGCCTGGGGGCTTCCCTGGTGGTGGAGTTGCTCCATCTGGTGGTGTCTTCCCTGGGTCCATCATAGAAGAGGTTGATTAAGGCAACCTGAGCATAGATTGAGCATTGTTCCACACAAAGCATCGAAGGACCTAAATTTGTAGCAAATTCCTCGGTAGCTTCAAAGTTGAGCTGCTATAGTGAATAACTGGGCATTCTTCATTTGCGACAACACGGATGGACCCTGAGGGCATTATACTAAGTGAAATAAGTCAGACAAAGACAAGTACTGGATGATCCAATACTTATGCGTGGCATCTTTTTTTAAAAAAAAAAAACAACTCATAGAAAAAGAGATTAGATTTGTGGTTATCAGACCAGAGGCAGGGGATAGGGGGAGGAGGCATTGGACAAAAGTGGTCAAAAGGTACAAACTTCCAGTTAGATAAATAAGTACTAGGGGTGCAATGTACAGCATGGTGATTATAGTTACCACTGCCATAAGCTTTCCTATACAGGAAAGCAATGAAGAGAGTAAATCCCAAGGGCTCTCATTACAAGGAGAAAAATTGTTTTCTTTCTTTTCCTCATTTCTTTTCATTGTGTGTATATGAGATAGATATTAACTAAACTTATTGTGATACTCATTACACAATTATATAAATCGAACCTTAATGCTGTACACCTGAAACACATACAGTGGTGCACGGCAATTGTATCTCAGTAAAACTAGAAAAAAAAGAATAGGACATTCTTGATATGTGAATATTGAATATGAGCACAGGGAAAGGAAGTAGCATTGCACTTTATGAGCACTGTATTGTAAGTGGAAAATGCAATGTCTTAAATACAACTGTATTTAAAATTGGCACCAAGAAAAAGATCTGTTAATGTAATATAATGAATTAATTTATTTTCTAATAACCTGAAATAAACCCTGTATGGTCACGATGAATTTTTTAATACAATACTGGATTTAATGTGCTCATTTAATTAGAATTTTTGCATTTATGTTCTTGAGATTGGACTTTAATTTCCTTTTCTTGTCCTTTCCTTATCCAGTGTTGGTACTAAGGTTATATACAATATTCACAAAGTGAATTGAGTAACTTTCCCTATTTTTCTTGTCACCAAAACAATTTGCATGATATATAAGGGTTATCTTTTCTTGGAAAACCGGCCCATAAAAATGTTGAGGCCTAGGAGCCTTTGTATGAGTTGTGAGGGGAGCCGGCAGTTTTGATTACCTATTCAGTTTTATTGTTATCGTCTAAACAGGTTTTCATATTTGTGGGTTCATTTTAGTAATCTGTATTTTCTGGGAAGTTATCCATTCACCTAAGTTTTCACATTTCTTGGCACAGAATCGGTGATAGTATTCTTTCCATCGGTCGTGTCTGAGTGCAGGGAAGGGGAAACACGGGTTCAACACAACAAACCAGCTGCTTACGAAATTGTTGAAAGGGCTGGAGGAGTGAGCTCTGGGTGGGGCCCCCAGAAATGACTCCCAGGAGAGTCTAGAACTGACCCTCCAGAGGAACTGCCAACTATGCCGACATCAGGAAGATGGGGAGCCAGAGGCTGCCATGGCAACAGGTGAAATCAGGTACACACAGCAATGGCTGCAACCCAGAATCAGGAAACCATGACTGACTCCAGCGTCTGCCAGGGTGGCTACACCTACTGACACCTTCAAAGCTGGATCCCGGACTCCGAGTCTCCACACCCTTGTCTGGCAGCCAAAGAAGTGAGTCAAAGGGATCATGGCCACTGCTTCTCTTCTGCCAACCAAATCTCACACAAGGGCAGCTACTGGCCAAATCTAATTCTCACCTAGAAAGCTCGTTGAAATATTGTTTTCAGCTTTGCAGCCTCTGTAGTCAGGAAGACACACTCGAAGCAGGTGGAAATAACTGCTAACTGCCAATCAACTCTATCTAATCCATCTCGTGATTTTTAAAAAATCTCTATGTGCAGTTATGGGCACTCTGTTAGCCGAAGGTCGTTTATCCCTGCCTCCTCTCTCTCTCTTTTCTCAGTTGGTTTGCTAGATATCTGCCTATTTAGTCTTTTTAAAAAAATCCTGCTTTTGGTTTTATTGATCCTCTTTTGTTTGTTTTGTTCCATCAATTCGTGCTTTCATCTTTATCCTTCTGTCCCTTCTGCATTCATTGGGTTTAGTCTCTAGCCTTTTTGTTCTCTAGCCTTAAGTTGAACCCTAAACAATATGTTTTCAATCTTCCTTTTTTCCTACTAAATGCACTGTTTTATCTGCATCCCTCAGTGTTTGAGATTTTGTGTATTGTACAGGGTTTGTTGTCAGTGTTTTCCCTGAATTTCTCATTTGTCTTTTGACTGATTTGCTTACTATGGGGGCTTCTTTCTTTTCTTCCCCCCCCTCCTTTTTTTTCCTACTCAGAACTTTGTGGTCAAAGCTGGAAAGACTTTCTTCATTTCAGTTATGAAGGAATTCTCCTATGTTTCCTTCTACTTTTATGGTTTTATGTTGTACATTTATCTTTAATCGTTAACTATTTAGAGTTTTTCTGGTGTACGCTTTGTGGTAGGGATTCAACTTTTTTTTCTATATGGTAATCTTTTTTCCCGTTGATTTGGGATAGTCCTTTAACATATATAAACATTTTCTTACGTATTTTAATCCTCTAAAACTTTTTATTCAGTTTCATTGCTTTGTCTTTATTCATTCATCAATACTCTGTTTTCATTTTTGAGAGTTTGTGTGTTTTCAGATCTGGAAGGGCTATTTCCCATTCACTGACCTACTTTTTCAGTTTTCCACACTGTTCTTATTTCCATATGAATCACAGCATCACCATTTCCAGTCGTAAATAAGAGCATTTGTATTGCTCCTGCATCACTTTTATAAATTAAGTGCAATGTTGAGCCTTCTGATCCAAGAACATGGAATGTTTTCCATTCAGTCAGGTCTCCTATGGTGTCCCTCAGCGGTATTTTAAAGTTTCTTCATAAGGATCTTAGACATTTCTTATTAGGTGGATTCTTAGGTATTTGTGCTTGATACAGTTAATTGGCACTTGACCTTCATTCCCACCTAACTCTCTGTTCCCCTCTCAACTGCTGGGACTGAAAGGCAAAAATAAAAAGAACAACAACAACAACAAAAGACATTTCCCAGACTGTGACAGCTGGAGTTCTGGATATAACTAGCTTTGACAAATCACAGGTGTACATACAAGAGCAGGAAGGTGGAGACCCTGTGGTGGCTGGATGTAAGGCTGGACTGACACGAGTGTTTCCAGTCCCTGGACTTGATATTCCCGTATCTTGTCACCACCTGTAAGGACATGAGTAAATTGTGGTGGCAGAAGCAGCAACAGCTACCTGACCTCTGAATTACGGCTATGACGATCTGACTTTGAAATCGTTAATCCCCTGACAGCCCTCAACTTCATATATCTTTTCAAATTTTATCTAATAAACACTCATATAGCACATACCATCTGCCAGAAGCTGGTATACGCAAATTTTTAAAATTATATCTGTTATTACTTACACTACTTCCAGCCCTGGCAATGATTTTGGAAGCTCCTAATTCCTTGTATTCCTTTGTGCTTTGAAATATTTGGGAGTGGTTTTGGTTTCCTGAATGGAACCCTGATTCAGTATTTTATCTTTTGTGTGACTATTGAATAATAAGGTCTTCTTCTGGAATTATATCTCCTGTTTGTGTTTGTACACACAAAGATCTATCAATTCTTTAGATAGCTACGTTTAAATCTCCCATTATGATTGTAAATTTGGCGAATTCTAGTAGGTTTGCTTTAAATATTTTAATATTCTTTTGTAAGGTGTAAAATATATGGTTCTTATAATTTCTTGGTAGATTGTTTCTTTCAATAGCATAAAATAACCTTTGCGCACTTTAATTCCTTTGGTCTGATATTATTATTATATTTGTTACATATAATATTATATTGTTATATGCCAACTTTCTTTAGCCTACTAATTGAGGGGTTTTGCCTTTTTTTTTTTTTTTTTTGAAGAAAGCAAAACATTCATATCGTTCCAAAATTTAATAGGTTATCCAGTGATGTCTTCCATCCGTGGAAGCTACCAGTTACCCAGTTCTCTCCCTCAGTGGAATCTGGAATGTCTTTTTCCATTCCTTTATTTTTAACCTTTCCATATCAAGTTTTTTAGAAGTACTTCTTATAAACAGTATGTAGCTGGATTTTTCAAAATCCAAAAAAAGAATCTCTGCTTTTAATAGAGGAATTTAACCTTATCATATTAATTATGATTACTGATATATTTGGGTGTATATTTGCCATCTTGTTTTTATTCTATTTACTATACTTTTTCTTTGTTTTTCTCTCTCTCTCCTGCTGTCTATTGAACTGATAAAATTTTTATTCCACTTTTCTTCTTCTAGTGATTAAGAAGCTATATTCCATTTCTATTCTTCCAGTGAAGAACTGCTTGCCTTTAAACACACACACACAAACCTGTTGCTATAATAATAATTATTCCATTCAAAGTTCGCCAACATGGTTTACCAATTTCTTTTTTTTCTCCTTTACTTCTGGGATCATGCCCTTTCTTTTTCTGATTCATTTTTATTCCTGCTGAAGCATAGTTTTTAGCTGTCTTTCTAGTGAGGGTCTGTGAATTCTTCTAGTCTTGGTAGTAAGTTCTCTCAGCCTTTTCATGTCTTAAAAGATCTCTATATTACACACACTATTGATAGGTTAGCTGAGTATAGAATTCTACATCCAAATTATTTTCCCTCAGTACTTTGAAGGTGTTATTTCATTGTCTTTCAGCAACTATTTGTGCTAAGAAGAAGCATACTGTTATTCTGATTGTCATTCCTTTCCAGATAATCTGTTCTTTCCCTCTGGTAGCTTTTAAGATGACTCTTTACTCCTAATATTTTGTAGTTTAACTGCAATGTTCTAAGTGTAGTTTGTTTACTTTTTTTTTCTTTTGTTTTGTTCTTCTTTATATTTTAGTAATCTGTCTCGGCATTCGGTAAGTGTTTTCAATCTGATAACTTGAGTCCTCCTTAAATCTTGAAAAATTCTCACCTGTTTTGTCTTCAAATATTGCCTCTTTGTCATTCTATCTAGTCTCTCCTTCTGGAACTTTAAGAGGTTTTCTCAGTTCCATTTTCCATTTTACTAATTCTCCTTTGAATGTGTCCAGTCTAGTAGTTTTTCATTTTGATGGCTATATTTTTTACATATACCTGTTCTTGTCTCATTGCCTCTAGATCTTACTCCACTGAATTATCCCTCTGTTATATCTAAGCATTTTAAAATATACTTATTTTAAAATCTTTTGAATTGGCCTATTATTTCTATTTCCTGATAGAAATTCTCCCATTTCTTGGAATTGTTGATTCTCTTCCATAGGGTTGGACCACAAGCGCTTTGTAATTTATGTTTGAGAGCTTATCTTGGGAATTTTATCCTGCTGTGCCCCTTCCTGTCAACTGGTTTCTCTGGTGCTATGATCTAGCCTAAGCAGGTACAGAGATCCGAGCTAGACCTTGCATTAGGGCTCAGGGCTTTTGCCCCATTTGGATAGTGTGATTCCAGACCCTTCACCAGCTCAGTGAGGTCTCACATGTACAGATGCCTTCCGTTCCTCCCATGGCCACAGACAAATGTCATATTTCTAGTTACAAACCTAAGGTAATTGTATTATTGCTCCCAAATATTCACTGCCCCTCCCTATAGGAGGATTATATTTTCTCACCCCAATAATGTCAGGCTGGGTCAAGTGACTAGCTTTGTCAGTAAAAATGTGGACTAAAATGAAGTGTGACTGGGCTTCCCTGGTGACGCAGTGGTTGAGAGTCCGCCTGCCGATGCAGGGGACACAGGTTCGTGCCCCGGTCCGGGAAGATCCCACATGCTGTGGAGTGGCTGGGCCCATGAGCCATGGCCACTGAGCCTGCACATCTGGAGCCTGTGCTCCGAAACAGGAGAGGCCACAGCAGTGAGAGAGAGGCCCGCGTACCGCAAAAAAAAAAAATGAAGTGTGACACTTCTGAGTAGACCCTCTAAGGGTCTGAGTGCTTCCACCATCTTCTCTTTGTCCTCTGACTCAAGAATACAACATCCCAGGCAGGGACCATGCCTTCATCCTGGATCCTGAAATGAAGAGGTTATGGCATAGAATCGTAGCCAACCTGTGAAAAGCATGCAACATGAGCAAAAAACAAGCCTTTGTAGTGGTAAGAAATTAAGATTTGGGGGTGTTGGTTATCACTGCATAACTTAGTCCAAGGTGACGGATACAGACTTCAAGTTGTCAAGTAAAACCACATTTTAAAAATATGTTGTATCACATTTTAAATAACTTCTAAGTGTTTAGAGTAGATGCAAAAATTACATAGTCACTGTGCTTTTCTTTTTTACCACAGTAAAATACAATTTACCATTTGAACCATTTTTTAAGTGTACAATTCAGTGGCATTAAGTACATTCAAAATGTTGTACAGGAGGGTGGGAGGGAGGGAGACACAAGAGGGAAGACATATGGGAACATATGTTTATGTATGACTGATTCACTTTGTTATAAAGCAGAAACTAACACACCATTGTAAAGCAATTATACCCCAATAAAGATGTTAAAAAAAAAAAATGTTGTACAGTCATCACCACTATTTATTTCCAGAACTTTTTTCATCATTCCAAACAGAAACAGATCTATACCCATTAAACAATAATTCCCCATTCTTCCACCCCCAGCTCCTGGTAACCTCTGCTCTATTTTCTGTCTCTATGAATTTGTGTATTCCAGGTACCTCACATAAGTGGAACCATACAATACGTGTCCTTTTGCATCTGGCTTACTTCAATTAGTATAATGTTTTCAAGGTTCATCTATGTTGTAGCATATATCAGAATTTCATTCCTTTTTAAGCCTCAGTAATATTCCATTTGTGTGCGTCTCTCTGTGTGTATATACCCCACATTTTGTTTATCCATTTATCTGCTGATGGACATTTGAGTTGTGTCCATCTTTATGGCTATTGTCACTGTGTTTTTTGATCTAGTAGCAGCCAAAAACATGCTATAATAGAAAAAAGCCTGAAATATTACACCAAAACCACTATCACGTGGTGCCTGTTGGGTTCAATATGGAATAGAGAAAACCTTTACTCTTCATTTTTTATATTCCAAAATTATTTAGTTACAATAATTTTTATGCAATTTAAAAAACTAATAAGGGTTTTAAAAAACAAATAGTTCCTTTTGATCAGAAGGGGGATTCACAAGAAACCTAACGAATCACTGCAAATGTGTTTTTAAAAATTATTAGTACAAGCTTAGGGTGGTTCCACTAGTCGGTCAGCCGCAGAACATCCATAAATGAAGAGGCGCATTGATTAAAAATTAAAATCACACTGCTGGAAACTGTATATCACTAAATGAGACTCTTGCACATAATACTATCACTTTTTTCCTCGTATTCTTCTGGATCAGATTTTATGGCTCATAATGATTAATGATTATTAGTAATAACAGTCCCTTTTGAACAAAGCTGAAGCTTATTATAGTACGACACTCCCAGAGTCTAAATGTGATTAAGAATATACTCAGTTCCAGCTGCATCATTTGTAGTAAAATGCCACCCGTGTGGAACTGCCCTTTGTGTTTTAACTGAAAATGCTACTGTGGTTTCCGCTGTTCAAACTGTGTTAACATTGCTCCTGACAGGCCCACAGGACATTCTCATGTGCTGTAATTTCCCAGGTGATTAGAATAAAGTTCAAATGGTGCTTCCTGATATCTTGGAAAAGGTTAGGCTCAGGGAAATGGAAACTTTGAATCAAAGGTTTGCTGAATCAGAGTTGGAAAGCCTGGGCTTAGTGCCCAACTACCTCCATCTTCTACTCAATGCAACTTACACTTTCAGCCCTTTGACTAGCAGGAAGATCTCCCATTTAGTTCACGTGCTGGGCTTGTTGGATGCAGCTGCAATAGAATAAATAACTACTCACAACTAACCAACGATGGCACCGAAAAGACCAGACAGCAATCCTGTGCTTCGGGGCTAAATCCCAGCAGTGATTTCAAAGCCAGCTCAACTCCTAAGAGCTCAGGCTGCTGGTCAGTAGTAACTGGAGATCCCCTCACTACCGTGGGGCAATCTATATAACATGAGGATTTAGTCTGAGAAGACCTAGGATTAAATTTCAGCTGAGCCACCTAGGGCTCCGAGTTGCTGAATCCAATGACTACTTTTCAGTTCTCCACTCACCTGACTGTTGGGAGTCATTTAACATCCCCACCTCCCTGCTGGGCCCCTCAACGTCCTTTCTTCCTCTTGCCCCATTTGTCAGTCTCCAGGAGCAGAATCCAGGTTACTTCCTGTATTCCCATCAAAAGCTACTCACTCTTGCCCTGCGCCTCTCGTCTTTGCTACTGGGTCCTCTCTCATCACCTCCTCCCTGCCTGGATGATGAGCACAATAGTTTCCTAATTGGTCCTACTGTTCCCAGTCTCTCTCCACCCTTGACTTACCTGAAACAGCGATCCTCCTTCCCCCCCCCCCCCCGCTGCACTTGTGGGATTTTAGTTCCCCTGTCCAGGGACTAAACCCGGGCGCTCAGCAGTGAGAGCTCAGAGTCCTAACCACTGGACCACCAGGGAATTCCCAGCGATCCTCCTTAAGGACAAACCTTGCCATGCCATTCCCCTGACTTACATCCTTCAATGGCTCTGTGCCTGTAGGGTAAAGCTCACCTCCTTGGCTGGCACATAAAGACTTTCCTAACCTGGCCTCTACCCACCCAACTGCACCCCTCACACACTTCTCTGTGCGCTAGCTGACCGAGTGAAATGGCCAGAACAAGCCACGTTCTCTAGCTTTGGTGCGTTCTAAACCCTCTAAGTGTTGCAAATCCTTAAGGGCCTGTCTTCCTGAACTGAATTTAAGAATCACCCCTCCAGGAAACCTTCCTAGACTCCTGAGCTGAATGAGGTGACCATCCTCCAGGACCCACAGCAGCTATTTCATAACCTTGATCCTATCCCCAGACCTCTTTAATGGTTTATTACTGGTCACTTTCCCCACTGGGAGCTCCTCAAGGCTGGGGCACGTCTCCTACATGTGTGTCTAGAGCAGAGCGCAGAGAGAAACGAGGCAAAAAGAAGAAAATAAAGCCAAGAAATGACAATGATTTGTTACACTGATAGGGAACCATGTGCTTATGTCTTCTCTTCCAGTTTCCTATGTGTTCTAGTATGTGGATTATACTGTTTCTATACATTTTTTTAAAAATCAGGTCCTTTTTAAGATGTGTCCAATCTCTCCTACAGAGCTCCAATAAGAGATCCTGCTGCCTAAGTAAAGTTTGTCTTTCCTCAGATCCCTCTGGCTCAAGACCTCAAGCTCCACAAATTCTTCAGAACTGAGCAAAGCAGAAACACTTACTTCAACATTTTCAGCAGACAGAAGGACCACCCACACACACATAAATTCCTTGGCCTTGAAAAGGTTAAATTGCTCTAATAGCAGAGTGCCAAAACCCATTTTTGGCCAAAAATTCATCACACCCTCACTGTATGCACAGCCTAGCACAAATGAAGAGGTACATTCACAGACCCTGCCTAAGATGTAAAGAGGATGGAGATGATGGAACTTCTGAGTGATATATCCACCAACTTGTCAACTTGAGACATCAACGAAAGACAGGGAAGAAAAAAAAAACTCTGGAAATTCTTCTGAAACATTGTCTTCTCAGACAGATATCTAAACTTTCAACCATACACACTGGCTTGTAATTCTTTTAAATTTGTGAGGAATAAGCCAACGATATAATGTTCAGTCTGACATTTGCTATTATTTTCCCTTAGAAGAAAACAAAAACCTGATTAGTTCCAAAAATAAAACATAAAGGCTCAGTTGAGAAGCAAACCCTGTGGCTCAGAAATCATCACTCTGATTAACAACACATAAGTGTTACCTGATGAATGGATTCTTATCTCAGATGCAATTATCAACAAATTTTTCGTGATCCCCACTGTTTTTATAGTTTATGTCCAGCTCTTGAAGCAATAACTTTAATAGCAATAAAGCAAAAGAAACCTCACCTCAGCACTCAGGCTGACTAGACTGTTTCCCCTCTCAGTCAACAGAGACCATGGAATGATGTGTTCAAACCAGGCTCAAGAGCTGTCCAGGAAGGTACCTATTTCTCTACCCTCAGAAGTCCTTGCATCTGGCTCCCGGAGGGGTAAACTTCACAATGAAGCCCATTGCTAGAGCCTGCTGAGAAAATCAGGACAAGCAGGGCCTCCACCCTCAGAAAATCCTGGCCTGAGTCTTGGCTGGCCTCCATCCTGGGGATGACTCCACCAAGCTGTTGGCGATACCAGAGCAAAGTGCTTCTGCCAGTGGGGCTAGAGCATCACCCAAGTCAAAGGGGCCACTGGAGTACAAGAAGGTCAAATCTGGACTCCCTTTTCTCCTGGAAGTTGTGGGTGTGGGGTGTGGGCAGGGATCACACAGAGGAGAGAGACATGGGGTAAGAGGGGAGTTGGAGAGGGTCATGTGGCCTTTTCACTAGGAAAACTGAAAGGGTCTGGCAGGTATCTGTATCACTGGGAACATACTCTAAACAAGTATGGCATTTAGAAGGTTCAATGTCCAAGACTTTTTATTCAACTCAACACATATTACGTGCCTACAGGTACCCATCATCATCGACTGGAAACTTACCTCACATAATTACTTATGTTCTTACCACAGAGAAGAGTAGTTAAAAGGGAGAAAGAGAGAATGTGAAAGCAGGTCAGAAGATCAAGTGATCGATTCACAGCCTCACGACCATGAGAGGCACCATCACAGCCAGGAGACACCTTTTGTGCTTCATCCACTATTGGTCTATTGCAAAGTGAAGTTTAGGTTCAGAACAAAAGGAAATAAGTCTACCAAGAATGAATTACACTAATCAGTGAAGTCAACACACCAGGCAGGAACATGTATTTAGTATCAGCTGTAGGTGGTTCTCAAAGTCAAAATTTATTAACTATTCAAATGGTCAAGGTGTACAGATTTTTTTCAGATGTACATACAACATATGTATATCATAACAAAGTTATTTTTAAATAAAATATTTCCTTAGGGACTAAAGGAACCACTAATTAATTAAATATTTGATGCACGTTTATAGGTACTATTGAAGATTTGACATAAGTATGTAAGTCACATAGCCGAATCAGAAAAGCTAAGACCCATATGATTGCATACTTTACTAATCCCATATTAAAGTAGAAAACAAAATTATGCCACATAAATTGAGCTGATTTTAAGAATCTTTTTATTAGAAGATAAAAGTGATGTCCATTTAAACCAACATTCCTAAAAGAGCTTCTAAACAATAAAATTATTATTACCTTAAATCCCAAACTATGATACAATCTTTACTATCCAAATTACCCTCTCTATTGGCTGGTCCCCCTATGATAAAGGCAGTGGCCATTAACGATGACAATTAGCAGTAGTTATGTATACACAGCAGAAGTATAGACCATACGGTACAACTGACATACACATTTTTGAATCACTGCTCCTACTGAGAATAGGGTCAATGAAAATAATGATTAAAACCAACGGGCATTTTATCTGTTCAGTCATTTGCTATCTTTAGGAGTAAACGCCACACAACACTCATATTACTTTTTCCATAAAATCTTTACATGTCCAAGATACTTTTTAATCCAGGTTCAGATTATTAACAATGAAAAGATATCCATCTTCTTTCCTACCTCCATGGACTTAATCAGGCCTGCATTCACCAGGCGCACAGAAATATTAGTAACTGGAAAGACGATTTGACTGTAGACTGTTTGCAAAACAGGAGTGCTCTATTTTAAGGCAAGTATCTTTATCACGTACATACATAACAATTTATTCATTGGTGAACTTTATCATATGACAGTACAAAATTCAACAGAAAAACTGAGGTATAACTTTACTTAACATAAATACAATTGTCAGAAAGTGTAAGGACATTCTCAAAGTGCTTAACATATTTCACCAAAAACTAAATAGAGAACTCTTCTCAAAGTTCTTATATGGCCAGAAATACCCAAGATTCTGAATTCTAGAAAAAATACTAGAAATTAAATACTCTAAAATCTTTGCAATAAGGCTCTCCACATAAGGCTACCTTTGATATAAGGCTACTTCAAACTTGGTCTGAAAATAGCAAAAATGTGCACCAAAATTCGAGCTATTCTTAACTAAAGAGAGAGGACTTGGTTTCATGAGGGATAGTGAGGTGATGAGCTTACTGAGCAAAATTAAATTTAGGAAAAAGCAAATTTTTAAAATACATCAAATAAAAAGTTTTCCTATCATTTTTTTAACATAAAGCTAAACTATTGTGATATAAAAATGACTGAATGTGGGCTTCCCTGGTGGCGCAGTGGTTGAGAATCTGCCTGCCAATGCAGGGGACACGGGTTCGAGCCCTGGTCTGGGAAGATCCCACATGCCGCGGAGCAACTAGGCCCGTGAGCCACAACTACTGAGCCTGCGCGTCTGGAGCCTGTGCTCCACAACAAGAGAGGCTGCGATAGTGAGAGGCCCGCGCACCGCAATGAAGAGTGGCCCCCCGCTTGCCGCAACTAGAGAAAGCCCTCGCACAGAAACAAGACCCAACACAGCCAAATATAAATAAATAAATAAATAAATAAGCAAGTTAAAAAAAAAAAAGACTGAATGCGTAAGGTACTTTTTAGGGCAAAACAGACACCCCTTTACATAATAATTTAAATGGAATATAATCCATAACTTGGTATATATATTTTTAAAAATCTACATTCTATGACCTTTACAAAAGTAGATCTATTCTTTACTTTCAAGTTAGAAACAGTGTAACCGTTTATCTTTGGATATTTCCAGTCAATGGCTGTATAAAATGAGAGATAATACAAATCTGTCATAGGCCATTCAGTGCATTTACATGTAAGCCATCAGTTTGGGGCCCTAAAAGAGAAAAAATGATTAATACTACATAAAGTGGAAAAAATATACCCCAGATTTCTGCTCTAGTCCAAAAACTTAGTCTTACAGTCCAAAAACTTAAAGTATTTTTAATTATTGAATAGTTTGATGCAATGACATTCAGTGAAAAATCTGATTACTAACTGTATTCACATTAAAATGTTTTCCTTAAAATGCAAATTGACAGTATTCATTATGCTTAAATACAAAGGTAAACGAATGACAAGGTAAAATTTTTTTTTAAGTTTGACAATGACAGCATTCATTTCCTCTAAGTCCCGATGATATTAACAAGAAAAAATATTCTAATTATTTTCACCGAATACTTTAATCAAATACTCTAGAAAAATACTGTTCTAAAGGAAGTTCAGCAGGAATTGCTTATTACATTTCCATATTAGATCAACATAAGAAAAACAAAATGGGGTTCAAAAAAATTAGACCATGTAACTGAATAAATAATAACAATAATGACAAATAATATCCCGAATTTGGAAAATTTAAGAGCAAAACATTTTGGTAACCTCATCCTTGATGGCATATGAACAAAAGGAATTTAAGATTGTGGATGGGAAAATGGAAGTTTCCATCAAAAGAGGAATACACAGAGTAACCAGAAAGATTCACAACCACTGAATTCCACTTCCACAGTGATGTCAGGCATCACCTGGTTGTGAAGCCTCCTGTCAATTCCTACAGGAACAGGCACAAAGCACCCTCAAGTTTTCGATTCTTTGCAAAACTGTCCTGACATTGGTTAACAGCAGAGGGTGGGAGGAAAGGAGTGGTAAGTGTAAATACCAAGTTAAGCGCTCCTTTGTTGGAAGGGATCTAGAAACCTGCTTATTTAGTAGTTAACCCAACATACCACTGACTTCAAACACTTGCAGCACCTCTAGAGACAGCCACAAACCAGCCACTGCTTCTTTTTTTTTTCAGTCCCACCCCCAACTCAGCCCACTGCTCCCTGCTCTCCTAACACCTCAACCAGCCACTGCTTCTGTCCACAGGACCATTCACTCTTGTACCTGTGGCTAATCACAACCGCACCTGGAGCTCTGGCTGAGCTTTCTCCTTTGAGCACACCAGACAAGGCCAATCACTAAGTGCCTGCTACTGCCTGCTCATCACATCCAATCAGCAAAACCATAAACGTGGTGGCCCAGGGAGTGGTTCTGTGCAGCGGCTCTGCGGACCATATCATGGTTCTTCCTATAGCTGCCCTGCCCACAGCAACATCTCCACCTCAAAAAGACTGCTGTCCCCAAGCTTGGAAGACCACTCTCCAACCTGTGTGATGGTAAGGCTAAGCTAATACTACTCTGGAATTTGAACAGGGAAAAGAGAATAGATTCAACCAGTGGAAATCAACAAGCAGAGAAGATACTGGAAGAGGTGCAGAGATGCCACACTGCTGAGAGTGATGCCAACCCTGAGAGGCAGGAGGAGAGACATCAGAACTGCCAGACTTGGTCAGGCAGCTGCTGCTGCATCTTTACAATTAATACCTACTACGTTGGTGCCCTGCGTGCTTCCCTGTATATACTGCTAGTTATACTTTTTTTTTTCTCTTAGCAAATTTTGTTTCTTGGGATGACCAACTAGGGTCAGAGATTTATTTTCAGAATACTTAATAAAAGTACTAAGCAAAAATAAAAGAATTATGAAACATCAGTACATTATTTCTTAAGAAAAAGTTGTCATAATTTACATTGCTCTATAAATTTTAGGAATTGTGGCTATTATTCAAGCATTCGATGACTAGTAATTGGAAATCCTATTATTTCTAAGAACAGTTGTTAAGAATAGTACTGAATACATTTGTAGGAAAGTACACCTCTTTGAAACCTTTTTTCCCCAAACATCTTTAGTAAACATGTAACATTACAGATGTAGCATGCCCAAAATCTAGGATCATAACTCCACTAGGTTTGATATTTGCATTTCCATTGAAGATTATTAATATTCACCCAGCACATTCTTGAGATTTATTAAAAATGTAGCCATTAACCAAAGGCCCTTGGGGCATATGTACAAAATTAGAGAACTGTAGTATTCAGTCAAATACTACATTAGCAATATTACTCATGAAAAAAAATGCCAGTGGAGCTCTGTCCATTAAAAGATAGTCAGACTTAGGCTTCCCTGGTGGCGCAGTGGTTGAGAGTCCGCCTGCCGATGCAGGGGACACAGGTTCATGCCCCGGTCCGGGAAGATCCCACATGCCGCGGAGCGGCTGGGCCCGTGAGCCATGGCCGCTGAGCCTGCGCGTCCGGAGCCTGTGCTCCGCAATGGAAGAGGCCACAACAAGTGAGAGGACCGCGTACAGAAAAAAAAAGAAAAAAGAAAATTATTTCCTGACACAGATAGTACAAGAACTCAACTCACAAGAAAATCTGCCCATCTCTTCATTAAAACACATTGTTAGAATCCAACACCCTTTCATGATAAAAACACTCAACAAACTAGGTATACAAGTTCCTCAACCTGATCGCAGGCATCTACGAAAAACCCACAGTTAACATTATACTTAATAGCGGAAGACTAGAAGTTTTCCCTCTAAGATCAGGAATAAGAAAAGGATGTCCATTCTCACAACTCCTATTTGACATTGTACTAGAAGTTCTAGCCAAGGTAATTAGGCAAGAGACGAAAGAAAAGGAAGTAAAAAGTAAAACTATCTCTCTTTGCAGATGACATTATCTTATATATAGAAAACAATTTAAAAAATCCTCAAAAATCGATTAGAACTAACAAACAAGTTCGGCAAGGTTATAGGATACAAGATCAATATACAAAAATCAGTTGTATTTCTATACACTAGCAATGAACACTCTGAAAAAGAAATTAACACAATTCCACTTATTAACATCAAAAAGAATAAACACTTAAGAGTAAATTAAATCAAAGAAGCACAAGACTTGTACACTGAAAGCTATAAAACATTGGAAGAAATTAAAGAAGACTTAAATAAATGGAAAGACATCCTGTGTCCATGGATCGGAAGACTTAGTACTGTCAAGATGCAAAAACTCCCCTAATTGATCTACAGATTCAATGCAATCTCTATCAAAATTCCAACTGCCTTTTTTGCAGAAATGGACAAGCTGATCCTAAAATTCATATGGAAATGCAAGAAACCCAGATAGCCAAAACAGTCTTGTAAAAGAAGAGGAACTCATATTTCCTGATCTCTAAACTTACTATAAAGCTACAGTCTTCTATGTGGTTTTGGCATAAGAGTACACATGTAGATCAATGGAAAAGAACTGAGAATCCAGATAAACCCACAAATCTATGGTCATCCAGTTTTTGACAAGTATGCCAATACCACTCAATGGTGGGAAGAATGGTCTTTTCCACAAATGATACAGGGACAACTGTATATCCACCTCCCAAAGAATGAAGTTGGACCCCTACCTCACACCATATATAAAAAATTAACTCAAAATGGATCAGAGACCTGAAAGTAAGAGCTAATACAATAAAAATTTTAGAAAGAAACAGAAGAGTAAATCTTCATTACCTTGAGTTCTTTAAGATACAATACTGAAAGCACAAAAAACGAGAGAAAAAATAAAATGGACTACATCAAAAGTTAAAACTTGTATGCTGCAAATGATATCATTAAGAAAATGAAAAGACAACCCCTTCATCTGAGAGAAAATATTTGCAAATCATATATCTGATAAAGTTCAGTATCCATAATATATAAAGAACTCTTAAAATTCAACAATTAAAAAAATCCATTTTTTAAAAATGGTCAAAGGATTTGAATAGACCTTTCTCCCTAGAGGGTATATAAATAATCAATAAGCACATGAAAAGATGCTCAACATCATCAGTCATTAGGAAAATGCAAATCAAAATCACAGTGAGATATTAACTCACACCGACCAGGATGCTATTATTTAAAAAAAAAAAAAAAGGACAAGGAATAATTGTTGGGGAGGATGTGAAGAGATTGGAACCTTTATATATTGCCAGTGGGAATACTAAATGGTTCACCTGCTTTGAAAAATAGTATGACAGTTCCTCAAAAAGTTAAACATGGTGTTACCATATGACCAGGAATTTCATTCCTAGGTATATACCCGAGAAAATGAAAAACCTATGTTCACACAAAAACTTGTACATGAATGTTCATAACAGCATTGTTCACAACAGTCAAAAAGTAAAAATAACACATATGTCCATCAAAAGAGAAATAGATAAACAAAATGTGGTACATCCATACAATAGAATATTATTCAGCAATAAAAAGAATGAAGTATTGATCCATGCTACACTACAGATGAACCTTGAAAAATTATGCTAAGTGAAAGAAGATGGACACAAGGGCCACATGTTTCCATTTACACAAAATGTCCAGAATAGGCAAATCCCTAGAGACAGAAAGGAGATTAATGGTTGTCAGGAGATGGGTAAGGGAGGAATGAGGAGTTACTGCAAATGAGTATGGGGTACATGAAAATGTTCTAGAATTAGCACATTTAGTGGTGATGGTTACATAGCTCTGTGAGTATACTAAAACCCACAGATTTATATACTTTAAAATGATACATTTCATGGTATGTGAATTATATCTCAATTTGTAAAAAATACATAAATATACTGTTAAGACCACCTCATATTTATTTAGTTCCACTTTTTAACTCTCCTAACTAGCCTTCCAAAATCACCTAAAGCTTATCAACAAAACCACAATGCTTACAATTGATCCCTCAATTTAGTCAAATATCTAGTTACTACTTCTCACTCCCCTCCCTAGCCACTCACTTGCCTCTTGGCATGGTGAAGACATGTTTAACCTCACTTGTGTGGTTTTAAACAGAATAAGATGTGAATTACTAAACTGAGAAAGGGAAAGGCAGAAAAGATTTAGAAGAGGCAATAAAAAGAAGGTATCCACCCTTTCATCCCCAGCTACCCCTTAGAAAACTTTTGAGGGGATCAGGAAATCACATCCAAAAGCTAATAAAAATTAGCTGATAACAATTCTCATTAAGTTAAATGTTCTAATTCCTCAAATCTTATTTCACACATAGCAGCTTTTCCATAATTTGATATGAGTCTGATCCCCATGCAAGTATGTTCTTCACAAGAGACCTCATTCTTACATACATGAAAAGTAAAATCTAAAAAACATATAGTTCAGGGGACAATAACACAACAGAAGGATGACTCACAGGTTAAAAGGATTCCCTAACCGAATTCCTATACACATCCATATGGTGTATATGAAATATGATGAAATTTACAAAAAAAAATTTCATACTAATGTTTGGAAACCTATTTATTACAAAAAGGGGATGCACCTAATTATTTCTTGCATGCTACAATGCTCCTATCTCTGCCATGCACTGCAGCACAGAAAAGTGCATAAATAAAAACTGTATTTAATAAAAAGACACAAACATACAGATGCTCGATTACTTTCCGACCTTTTTACACTGAGTGACTGGAAGAGCTAATTAAAGGTGATTTCCCTTATGTAAGCCAAAGCTCTCAAGAAGGGGACGATGACCCATTATTCTAATTTTAAAACTATACTATACTTATATAATTTGTATTATTATTATTTTTTTAAAAAAACCTTCCAATGGTAAAGATTATCGAATGAATAAAAATACAGGTAAGAAAAAAAGAGAAAAAAATACAGGTAAGAAGTTAGGCAGTTTATCTCAAAACAAAAAAAATCTAAACTTTCCACTTCTGTTCAATGAACAAAAATAAACAGCCTTTCACATGGACCTGAAAGCTAAGCCTTATATTGATTTCATAATTTTGCATTTTACTTCCAAATGTTTCATATGAAAGAGTGGCTATGGCTAAAAAAATGAGGAAAAAAAAATATGCACAGCTATGGCCACACACACAATTCTCTTGTATCAGAGTCGAGGATTTAAACTCAAATACAGCTCTCCACTAAGGAAGTAAAATTCTCCTGCCCTCTGCATTGTAGAGAAGGAAAGCATGCAATTCCGTTGGGGCTCCAAGATCAAGTTTGTAACATACAGTTAAAAAGCAATATGTTAAGTTGAATAAATCCCTGTATTTTATTTTATTTTTTAAAATATGGAACGCTTCGGGGCTTCCCAGGTGGCGCAGTGGTTGAGAGTCCGCCTGCCGTTGCCGGGGACACGGGTTCGTGCCCCGGTCCGGGAAGATCCCACATGCCACGGAGCGGCTGGGCCCGTGAGCCATGGCCGCTGAGCCTGCGCGTCCGGAGCCTGTGCTCTGCAACAGGAGAGGCCACAACAGTGAGAGGCCCGCATACCGCGAAAAAAAAAAAATAAATAAAATAAAATATGGAACTCTTCATGAATTTACGTGTCATCCTCGCGCAGTGGCCATGCTAATCTCTGTATTGCTCCAATTTTAGTATATGTGCTGCTGAAGCGAGCAAAAATCCCTGTATTTTAATACAGCAAAACACCTGTCATTACTAACACTTCTTTTCTCTAATGGAAAAAAAAAAAACATTTTATAACATTAAACACTACAAATGGCCTCCACTCTGTCATGGGCAGAATTATAAAATTATTTCAAAACAATTAAATTGAAGTGTAGGAGGGGAAAACCTACCAAGTACAAAGTCATGGTAAATTTTAGTTTTAGTTTCAATACAACATTGCATAAATTAAGTAAAAGCACTACCCCAGACATAAATGATATAGCATTACTTAGTCCTGGTAGGTGAACTCCAAATAATATATACTCCCTCTGGCTTTCATCCACTAAGTGTATATTGGTATAGTGTTGATAGTTTAAAATATAAATCAAAGGATGCTCATCAAAGCTACATAAAATTAATTTGTTCAAACTATAGCATAAATGCAGATTATCCAATTCAATTCCGTAACAAATAATAAACTCACAATTGAGCTACACCAACAGTCAAAAGTTTAAGTGCTTATTGGGAATGTCTGGGAGAATTGGAAAAATCTGTAAGTTTAGGCATAAGTGTGGAATTGCTAAAAGAAAAATAAAAGTTAATGACAGAATGGGACAATATAATCATGCTTGTGGATAACATTTCACAAGTCTATGGAAAGCTCAACAGCATGGGGCAGCAAATTTATTAGTTTACTTTTCAGGGGCAGAACTGATATGCCCAGTCCTCCAAGTACAGATGGGTCTGGAAAGGCAGGAAGCAAAACACCATATGAAAGCATGCTGAACAAACAGAGAAGTGTATGAAACCTTCCCTGACCAAAATGGAATTTTTCCAGAACATTCCATTAAAGTTTCAACCCATGTTACTTCCTCTTCAGTTATGACATTTCTCAGCCTGGCCCTTCTAAATAATGCAATGATAAACTATGAAATAACTGCACTTATTTGCATGTATGTGAATGAATGCACAACCGTGAAGTTTTGCAATTTAAAAACTCTATTGAAGGGCTTCCCTGGTGGCGCAGTGGTTAAGAATCCGCCTGCCAATGCAGGAGACATGGGTTCAAGCCCTGGTCCGGGAAGATCCCACATGCTGCAGAGCAACTAAGCCCGTGCGCCACAACTACTGAGCCTGCATTCTAGGGCCCGCGAGCCACAACTACTGAGTCCATGTGCTACGACTACTGAAGCCCACGCACCTAGAGCCCGTGCTCCACAACAAGAGAAGCCACTGCAATGAGAAGCCCGCACACCGCAACAAAGAGTAGTTCCCCGCTCGCCGCAACTAGAGAAAGCCTGTGCGCAGCAACAAAGACCCAATGCAGCCAAAAATAAAATAAATTAATTAAAAAAAAACTCTATTGAAAATCTGAGTTCCCTATACACTGGTCCCAAGTCCTCCTTCCTGACATCTAGAGCATCTAAAAGCAACATCTGATTTATTTTATTTTATTTTTTGCGGTACGCGGGCCTCTCCCGTTGCGGAGCACAGGCTCCGGACGCGCAGGCTCAGCGGTCATGGCTCACGGACCCAGCCGCTCCGCGGCATGTGGGATCTTCCCGGACCAGGGCACAAACCCATGTCCCCTGAATCGGCAGGCGGACTCTCAACCACTGTGCCACCAGGGAAGCCCCTGATTTTTATATGACCTATAAAAAGGGGCCCCAAAGTCCCAAAGAAAATATTTTTAAGAGAAATCCTTCGTGCCTTCTGAAGTTATCAAAAAAAAAAAAGTATGTCCAAAGAGTACTGAATCAAAAGTCTGACAACCAGGTTTCTGAGGTGTGCCCTGACACTAGGGTGACCAAGTGTCCAGTCCACCTGAGACTAAGGAATTTCCCAGGATGGGGGTACGTTTAGTGCTAAAACCAAGAAAGTTCCAGGCAAACCAGGGTAAGCTGGTCTCCCTACGGGTGACGACGGCTAAATCACAACCCAGTGGGAGCACAGCGGCCTGTGCTAACATTTAGATGGGATAAAGGACATAGGAAGGGGCAAGGTGAACCAGAAGGTCTCCAGGGCCCTTTAGTTGTAATTTACTATGACCCTATGACATATTTATACCACATTTGATTGGAATGTATATTTCATACCATAAGTGAATATACTTTTATGTAGGGTCAGAGGGTGCTGGAAATATTTTGTGAAGCTATGCGTTAAATTTGGAGTTATATATGCTTAATAGCAAAACAGAGCTAGGAGTTTCCAGTTTTTTATTCTTCATTTCTATAGTAAAGAGGAAAAATAAGCTGCTTCTAGAAAATATCAAGCCAACAGAGAAAATTCTTCCAATACCAACATCCAACTTAATCCCATCTCTCCTCCTCCCAGATCACTGGAGACCTAGGACATCTGGACAAAAGTTTAAAAACAGGAAATATTATTTTGACTTACTGCCACCATGAAAGAATACATTTCCACATTTTTAAGAAAGTAAGAATTTAGAAACGTGTGCTTACAAGTAACTACAAAACCCAGGAGAAAAGCAAATGCAACTGTAGCAACCAGCAATAACAAAAGAGTCATAAAGAGCCTGTGCTCTGCAACAAGTGAAGCGCACTGCTATGAAGAGTAGTCCCTGCTCACTCCAACTAGACAAAGCCTGCACGCAGCAACGAAGACCCAATGCAGCCAAAAATAAATTAATTAAATAAATAAAAGATAAAGAAGACCTTGAATTGTTAGAGTATATTTACTTTCAAATATGTTTCCTAATTTTGGACCTTTAATTCTGAAAAATCCCACTTAAGAGGATACAAAACAAGTCATATATTAATAAGATCAAGTCACACAAGCTCACGGGCGGTACAATGAGAACAAACATTCGGGATTCCTCTTTCCTCCTTGGGCATTCTAATTTAAGATACCTGACTTACTGAGACTAATATAGGTCCTAATGAAAGCATTTCTGCCATGAAGACTGAGTTATGAGAAATTTCTAGAAGTACAACTATGAAAGAAGTGTTACTCAATTATTATTTTTTAAGGCAGTAACTCAGGGAAAGCTATAAGAAAATGCCTCTGTTCCTAAAAAACTACAACATCCATGATATATATTTTTTTCACTCATGAATGAACTATTCTATCAGGTCTCATCATCATCCTTACTACACGGGTGGCTGAACTGACATTAGCATTTATCTAACATGCTCCTTTATGAGAACTGGTCTTAAGAAAACTTTGGCATCACCAACAAGAGATTTCTTACTAGTTACTTAAGGGCAGCCTCAAAGTCTGCTTGTGTATTTACATGTGTGACTCTACACATACCCATACAGGTATACAGTTCTCCTTGTCTCTTCAAAAAGCAGTTTCTCTTCCCAAATCAGTCAACAGTTTGTGCCCAAGTCTATGTCTACCACCTATGCTGTGGGGACATGAAGGTGTGTGTGAGAGAGAGGACCCCGGCCCTCAAGATAGTTATACTTTACTTGGGGAGATAAGACATACATTCTCATGAAGAGTTCTCAGTGCCAGAAAAATTGCTGGCTGTCTTATTCTTGTTAGTAATGTGGGGGTGCTATCACCTGCCTGTTATTTGCATAAATCACAAAGCCTTAATCAAAATAGGTAAGAAAAAATAAATCCATGCTACTTATTTCAAATATATTAAAATACAATAAATAACAGAGCTTATTTTGAGTATGTAATAAGTAACATACCAGTGTGCAATAGTAGGCAAGATGGGGCGACAGTCTTAATGGCCAAAATATCACTTAAATTCAGGAAAGGAAGTTAGGGAAAAGGAATGGTTTCGCTATTATTACCTCAGCAGTGACAACAGCAAAGAGTGTGGTTTCTCAAGGCTTTTCTTAAAACCCAGAGGTGTGTTAAGAATAAGCTGCTGGGCTAGGTTCCTAGAGATCTAGGTTTTAGCCCCAACTCCTTCACGGTCATATCCTCTCTTGCCCTGGTTTTCTACCCATACTGCTTGAGGCTGGAACTAGACGACGGCTAATATTCCTTTAATGAACACGTCTGGTAACTCTTTCTTTGATAAATATATCTAGGTCCCCTTTCCAACTCCTCTGCTCCCCCTCCCACCCCCACTAAATTACAGTGTGTAACATTAAATTATTCATGAATCTATGACTTTAATTTTTTGTGTTTCTATACTGACGGCTTTACGGCAACTGGTTAACAAAGCAAAATTCTAATTCAGATTGCTAAAATTCAGCAGCAAACAATCATCAGTTTTACATTATCTAGTCCTAATAACCTAGCCAGATTAGTATGGCATATTATTCAATATTGTTACAAGAAGTTTTGGCATAGCTGTAATTGACAGTGGCGAAGATCAGCCCAAATAATTATGTACTCATTGTTTTTAGCTGACTTAAAACTGGCTTGGCTACACAGCAACCAAGAGTAAGGAAATAATTTCTTTTCTTGTGATAATCTAGTGACAACATCTAAGCATGACTTTGGTATAAAACGGCTACGTAAATATCCTTTCATCTTAAGTCTTATTAAAGCCATGGTGTTTGGCAAAAAAAAATTAAGAGCAGAAGAAGATTAAGTATGGGTTGTAATATCAAACTATTTCCATTATCATTTTAATGTTGGAAATCTTGTTTGGACATCCAAATCTTAGGATAATTCTCACCTAGTAACAGCAATGAATTCAAATAAAATGAACTCCAATAAAATGCTAAGCAATACAAATACTCTTTTTAGTCATATCAGGACAGAGAAAAAAGAAATCCAAAATGGAAAAGGAAGAACACACTCAATCTTCCATATGAAGCTGTATGATAAGGTGAATAACAGAAGCAAACACAAATCAGATAATTGAGAAATATGCTGGAGAAGTTTCTCAAATACTATTCTTGCTTGTATCTACTAGCTCCACTATACAGTTTAAAATGTGGCCAAATTTTTAAAGTAGTTGTTAAACACTTCCTGCATCTGACATATGTTTCCAGGGTACTTCTGACATTGATATGAGAGATTATAAAACATTTAGAAATGAAAATGTTACTCTCCAACAAAAAACACTATAACTTCCAAGCTTCCTCTGCATTCACAAGACGGAAAAACATTTGGAAAATAGTAGCTTTCGGTTTTAAAATGTTCAAATAATATACTTTACAACAAACATGAAACATGTAATTGTTCAAGGCAAGGAAGAGACAAGTCTAAATAAAACAGGATCCTAAAATTTACTCTAGGAGTCATTCCTTTTCCTGTGCAGTCTCAATCATATTTACTCCATAATAAGTAAACTGCTTTACCCCTTCAGCTGGGAAGGACAATTTTTACTCTACCAAGGTGATGACAGTACCACTGCAGTGCTCACCCAACGAGAAATGCATGAATATGAAGTAGCGTCAACTCGATCAAATGAAGTGTATGCAAGATTTGATTTGCAATGCGTTAATTTAGGAACTCAGCGGAGAGGCTCCTACTATATCTAGCTGATCTAAACTTGAGCTCATGATAACACTGCACGAAGCTATGGTAGATAAAAGTGATAGGTAATGCCAATAAGACGATTCCACTGACAACACAAACTCCTCCAAGAATTCTTCCAGGCATTGTGATAGGATACATATCTCCATAGCCAACTGTAGTCATAGAGATAATCACCCACCAGCAGGCAGCAGGGATGCTGGCGAAGTCCTTGTTGGATGTTTCCAGGTCCAACCCATGTTCAAGAAGCTGAGAAAGTGCACTAAAGATTGCCATGGCAACACAGATGAAGACAAGCAACATAACCATCTCTCGGTAACATCGTTTGAGAGTCAAACCAAGTGTCTGAAGACCAATGAAGTGACGGGCAAGCTTAATCACCCAAAAAATCCTCATCATCCTAAGCACCCTCAAGGTGACTCCAGCCCTCTGGAGTTGAGAGTTCTCGCCCGTAAATACTGTCATTAACACGGAGATGTAATACGGCGTGATTGCCAGTAAATCAATGATGTTCAGGGGTCTCTTGACAAACTCACACTTGTTTTTGGAGACGATGAACCTCACAATGCATTCTGCAGTGAACCAACCTATGCAGATAGCTTCAATTATCCTGTCAAGAGAACAAAAGAAGAATTGATCATTTTATTTTTAAGCATTTTAATAGCTCTCAGATTTCTTCAGATAGTACTACACTGACATACACATTCAGTTACCTTTCCAGAAAACATAAAAGAACAGACGGCATTACCAACATCATCAGACTCATCGGGATGCAACAGAACAACAAATACATCAACAAGTGAAAACTGAACTTGATGAAGTTCTTATTTATATATGGCATGTAATAGCATTGAAAGAAACATTTGTTTGCTTGTTGTCACTAATACTTAAAAAAAAAATCTCTCTCTTACTTGGTGGCTTGAAATTAACTTATACTCAGCTCACCACACTATGAAATGTTATTCCATGAGGGCAGTGGTTCTCTACTGTGATGTAAGTTATTAGGTAGGTCAGAAGGACTTGGTTCCTACAGACAGTGGAGACACCCAAGTTTTCAATGATTTACTTCTTGGTAAATAGGAATGAACTCAGTATCATCTCCGAAAATGTTACTGTATTTTTTTTTTCCTACAGGCTGTGTGGGAGACACTGAATCTAAGCCTGCCTTTTGGGCTTTTCAGGAATGCCAGTGCCCTCACCAGAAGAGCACCAGGTCATGACCATCCTCATCACAAGCGTTACAGTGGAAAAAAGGCTGAGGAATCCTGCAGTGGAGCAAAACAATCACTAAGACCCAACAAGTTTGTTTGTTTGTTTTCCATAGCTATTTTGATTCAACATGTATCTTTAAAATATAGGGCCATGGACTTCCCTGGTGGCGCAGTGGTTAAGAATCCGCCTGTCAATGCAGGGGACACAGGTTTGAGCCCTGCTCCGGGAAGATCCCACATGCTGTGGAGCAACTAAGCCCGTGAGCCCCAACTACTGAGCCCGCATGCCACAACTACTGAAGCCCGAGAGCCTAGAGCCCGTGCTCCACAACAAGAGAAGCCACCGCAATGTGAAGCCCACACACCACAGCGAAGAGTAGCCCCCGCTCGCCGCAACTAGAGAAAGCCCGTGCACAGCAACGAAGACCCAACGCAGCCATAAATAAATAGATAAATAAAATATAGGGCCACATTTAACCTAGAGCAGTATTTACCAACCCTTCCATGTCACTGCACACGTTGAAAAGAATATTACCTACATAGCCTACTGGCGTCAAGGGGTAGCATTCCTGAAGTGGAAGCCACCAGCCTCGCCCCACACTCCCCAAGGCTGAGGAATTAAACCTCAGCACAGTGGTTAGGAAGCCCTGACCCAGAGTGAGAGGTAATGCTAAGGTAATTTTTAATTAAATTACACTTTTTTATTTGTAAATATTTTTATTTCAGTTATTTCATGCAGTAGCTTTAGAAAAGAAAATGCACTACAGTACATGTCTGTACAGTACAGTACAAATATGACTAATAAAATGTTTTAAACATGGCATTTAAAAAATTATAATTAAATTACATTTTAAAATTCAAATTTAAAGTTACTGTCCTTATACCATCATTCATTTTTCTCCACATAATTCTGTCTTACTATTGACCTAGACCCAAACATGAGAAGTATGATGGAGAGAGAAGAAAATGTAGCAGGTGGGATGGTAAGGTCTGTGGGGCAACATTTTGAAAAGAAGTACCCAAAGTGCATGGCACAGAACACAGATTGCACTGAATGCTTCTCAGGGAAATGAATAAATAAAATTAACCATGTTCCCCTACTATGGAGGTTCCTAGGGCCATAGAGATTAATTTGATTTATGTCTTGAATAGGTCGTACATTCACATGGTTTAAATTTCAAAGGTAAAAAAAAAGAGTACAGAAAGAAAATTCTCACTCTCACCCTATTCCCCAGTCACTTGGTACCCCAGTATTCACTCCAGTCCCAATTCCTCACTGGTCAGAAGGGCAAGAACCACTGACCAACAAGAAAGTGGTAACTTGAGTATATTAACTCCCTGTGGCTGCTGAAAAAATTACCACAGGGCTTCCTTGATGGCGCAGTGGTTGAGAGTCCGCCTGCCGACGCAGGGGACTTGGGTTCGTGCCCCCATCCGGGAGGATCCCACATGCCGCGGAGCGGCTGGGCCCGTGAGCCATGGCCGCTGAGCCTGCGCGTCCGGAGCCTGTGCTCCGCAACGGGAGAGGCCACAACAGTGAGAGGCCCGCGTACCGCAAAAACAAACAAACAAAACAACAACAACAAAAAAATTACCACAAACTTGGCGGCTTAAGACAACAAAAATTTATTTTTTCACATACCCAGAGGTCAGAAGTGCAAAATCATTATCATTGGGCCAAAATCAAGTGTTAGTAGGGCCCACTCCCTTCGGAGGCTCTAGGGGAGAATCCATTCCTTGCCTCTTCCAGCTCCTGGTTGGCATTCCTTGGCTTGAGGCCACATCACTCCTATCTCTGCCTCTGTGCTCACCATGTCAAATCTCCCTCTGCTTCCACCTTGTAAGGATACACATGATAGCATGCAGAGCCCCTGCGATAATCCAGGACAATCCTCCATCTCAAGATTCTTAATTTAATCATATCTGCAACATCCCGTTTGATACATAAGGTAATATCCACTGGTTCCCAAGGATTAGGACCTGATATCTTTTGTGGGGAGGGAGGGATTATTCTTCAGCCTACACACAAACTAAGCAAGAAGATACAGCCCACAGTGAAAGTAATCCAACCTATCGCCCAGTGAGGAAGATCAGCAGATGAGGTCACAGCTGCCCCTATTTCTTTCTCTATTGTATTACCTGCCGTTCTGCACAGAGACCCCATTACTCTGTGGTTGGCAGCAGCTTCTCTATCCCCACCAGGCTATCAGTAAAAGCTGCTGCCATAATGACCTCTATGAACCTGGAGGCTTAGAAAACTGGGAGGGTAACGAAACTTGGTAGATCTAGAAGATAGGAGACTGCATTTTTTCAATATTCAGTTTTAATAAACATATTAAAGGCATCCCTTCTCCCTGGTAATGCTCATCAAATACTCCATATGTTCCCCCATATTTCTAGCCCCTTGCAGTTAGGCAAGGTCACATGACCAGTTCTGATCTATGAGCTGTGGGCAAAATGACTACAGTTCTGGGCAGAGGCATGGAAGAGTAGGTGTGAATTCTCTTCCCTGCCACGGCAACCTGAAAGGCATGTGTCCTAAGTGGCTCCAAGATGGTGGGGTCCCTACCAGCTCAAGTCACTGAGTATGTGTTCAAAGAAAGACAGACATTCCCCATCCTGACTCTGATTGGACATGGGACATGGTATGTGAGCAACCAATAAATCCTTGTTGTGTTAAGCCACCAGAATTTCTAAGTTGGTTGCTATCCTAAGTAATAAACTGGTAAATTCAGTAAGTAATAAGATACACACTCAAAAAGGATTGCAAGAGCGCAAAGCAGTCACAGCAATAGTGTTCTCTGATCGGCTGTGGTTTTTATCAGTTCTCGAGCTAAAGTACTGTCTCTTCTCTAGCCAGACATGAGCAAGAGCACTAGACCTGATGCCGGGAGCCCCGCTGCTCTTCTCACTCTGATCTTCTAAGGGATCTCCCAGCAATAAAGTCCTAAGATCCTATTAAATTAAGAAGAGTAGGGGCTTCCCTGGTGGTGCAGTGATTGAGAATCCTCCTGCCAATGCAGGGGACACGGGTTCGAGCCCTGGTCCGGGAAGATCCCACATGCCGTGGAGCAACAAAGCCCGTGCGCCACAACTACTGAGCCCACGCCACGACTACTGAAGCCCGTGCGCCTAGAACCCGTGCTCCGCAACAAGAGAAGCCACCACAGTGAGAAGCCCGTGCACTGCAACGAAGAGCAGCCCCCGCTCTCCACAACTAGAGAAAGCCTGCGCACAGCAACGAAGACCCAACACAGCCAAAAGATTTTTTTAAATAAATTTATTTATTTATTTTTGGCTGCACTTCAGTAGTCGTGGGGCGGGCTCAGTAGTTGTGGCTCGCGGGCTCTAGAGCGCAGGCTCAGTAGCTGTGGTGCACGGGCTTAGCTGCTCCGCGGCATGTGGGCTCTTCCTGGACCAGAGATCAAACCCGTGTCCCCTGCATTGGCAGGCGGATTCTCAACCACTGAGCCACCAGGGAAGCCCAAGAAGAGTAAAAATTTTAATTGTGCCAAAAACACCAGAACATTTTCAGCTAATTACTTCCACCAGCAGCCAAATTGTTCAGATTAAAAAGGAGGAAATCCAAATGACACTAAATAATCTCTCAGTAAGGGAATTTCAAAGAGGTAAACCCATCTGTAATGAGGCCCATGGGGCTCCTCCTGCCCACCCCCCAAGTCAGACACAATTTATCCAGAATTCCACGCTAAGGAGATGAATAAGTGAGAAACCCCAGGCATCCCTCTTTCACCCAGGATTATGCCAAGGCATTCTCCAAAAACAAACACCACTAAGCCTGCCAAAACTCCCCATGTTTCCAAATGGCACTCTTGCCAGTGCCACCTCCAGCAACTGCTGGAAAACTTAAGCGCTGTGTTTTACTGAGCACTACAGCAAATGACTGGGCACTCCGAGGGCTACTTCTATAAAAAACAAACTGAGAAAAAGAACGGAAGAAGATACTGAGGATACCAGAATCCTTTGAAGCCCATTCTGATTTCTTTTGAGGCCCAAACAAATAGAAGCTCATGAATTCACAGCTAAATATATATATATATATGTATATATATATAGAGAGAGAGAGAGAGAGAGAGGGAGAGAGAGAGAGAGAGAGAGAGAGGCCTTTCAGTTCAGCACTGTGCTAAGCACTTTGTAGACATCATTTCATTTAACCCTTTACAAGAACTTTATGGAGTGTGTCCTTCCCCTAATATCCCCATTTTACAGATGACAAAACTGAGGCTGAAAAGTTAAACATCTCTTCTAAGATCACACAACTAAGAAACTGCAGTGGCATAGCTAATGAAACCCAGATCTATTGGGCTTTGAAGCACTAAGGAACATCTGAAAATGCTAATGATTTTTATGACAATGTTCATTGTTAATATTAAATTATATACGTCAATCTCTTGGTCTCCATGGTTGATGTATTAGAGCAGCATTTTTCACACTGCTGGTTCTTAGCCCATTAATGGATCAAAATTGATGGAGGGTTTTTTTTGGAAATTAAATAGAATTATTAGTGTGCATCAAAGTATAGTTTCATAAAACTTTTGTTTCAGTTACATATAGTTGTGTACTAAGTTACGATGTAAAATGTATTCCCTTCCATAGGCACTGAGGAGCTCAAAAATTGCTGGCAATCATCAGTCATTCTAATTCCCCCAACTGATCCGTCATGACAGAAGGCACTTCCGGCAATGACTCAGAGGTTTACAAACAGGCTCCACAGGAGAACAAATGCTTTTAGTGCTAACCATCCCCTCCTGCCTGCAAAAAAGACTAGGACAGGACATAAAAAGCCATTAACTATGTTGTATGAGGTGAAGATCAGTCTCCCTCTGGGTGCTAACTTCTCATCTTTTTCACTCAACATTTTATTGTGAAAAATTTCACACATGGAACAAATTAATTAATATTTTAAATATACTTGCTTATCACCTATTCACCCCTATATCCATCTATTAACCTTTCTTTCTTGGATGCATTTTAAAATAAATCCAGATATCGGTGCACTTCCATCTAAAAAATTCAGAGTGCATATTATTAACCAGAGTTCAATATTTGTTTCATTTCTTTCTTTTGATTTGAACTTTACATGCAATGGAATGCACAAACCTTATGTGCACACTCACTGAGGTTTGACAAATGTGTAACCTCTATAACTGAAACTCCTATCAAGACATAGAGCAATCACATCACCTGAGAGTTCCCTGCCTTATTCATCTTTGTATCTCCTGCCCTTACTTCCCATCAGACATACAAGTGCTCAACAGCTTTTTGTCCAGTACAATGTAGTGACTTTGACAGAACTTGAAGGACTGGAATGGCTCTTCTGGGAGCTTTAAGGGATAACTGAAGCCTGTCATCAAAAAATGGTGCTGAGGGGACTTCCTTGGTGGCACAGTGGTTAAGAATCTGCCTGCCAATGCAGGGGACACGGGTTCGATCCCTGGTCTGGGAAGATCCCACATGCCGTGGAGCAACTAAGCCCGTACGCCACAACTACTGAGCCTGCGCTCTAGAGCCCGCGAGCCACAGCTACTGAAGCCTGTGCGCCTAGAGCCCGTGCTCTGCAACAAGAGAAGCCACCCAATGAGAAGCCCGCGCACCACACGAAGAGTAGCCCCCACTCGCCGCAACTACAGAAAGGCCCGTGCGCAGCAACAAAGACCCAACGCAGCCACACACACAAAAAAAAAGAATCTGCCTGTCAATGCAAGGGACATGGGTTCAAGCCCTGGTCCAGGAAGATCCCACACGCCGTGGAGCAACTAAGCCCGTGTGCCACAACTACTGAGCCTGCTCTCTAGAGACCGCAAGTCACAACTGCTGAGCCCACGTGCCATGACCCGTGCTCCGCAACAAGAGAAGCCACCACAAGGGGAAGCCTGCGCACCACGGCGAGGGGTGGTCCCCGCTCGCCACAACTAGAGAAAAGCCCAAAAGCCCAGGTGCAGCAACCAAGACCCAGTGCAGCCAAAAATAAATAAATAAAAAGAAATTTATTTTGCAAACAATCGTGCTGAATTGAGTTGGATCCTTACCTTACACCAAGTACAAAAGTTAACTCAACATGGATTAACTGCCTAAATGTAAGACCTAAAACAAGTTTTTTAAAAATTCCTAGAAGAAAACATAGGGGAAAAGCTTCATGACATTGAACTTGGCCACGATTTCTTGGCTATGACACCAAAAGAACAAACAACAAAAACAAAAATAGACAAGTAGGACTACATCGAACTTAAAAGTTTTTGTGCCTCAAAAGACACAATCAACAGAGTGAAAAGGCAAGCTACAGAATAGGGGAAAATATCTGCAAATCATATATCTGATAAGGGATTAATATCCAGAATACATATCGAACCCCTACAACTCAACAACAAAGGAATCAAATAGCCCAATTTAAAAATGAGCAAAGGACTTGCACAGACACTTCTCAAAGATGGTATACAAATGGCCGGCAAGCATTTGAAAAGATGCTCAACATCACTAATCATCTGAGAAATGCAATCAAAACCAATCCGAAGGTATCACCTCACACACATCAGAATACCGACTATTAGAAACAAAAACCAGAAAACAAGTATTGATGAGGACGTGGTGAAATTAAAATCTCTGTGTACTGTTGGTAGGATTGTAAAATAGTGCAGCAGCTGTGGAAAACAGTACGGAGGTTCCTCAAAAAATTAAAAACAGGGCTTCCGTGGTGGCTCAGTGGTTGAGAGTCCGCCTGCCGATGCAGGGAACACGGGTTTGTGCCCCGGCCCGGGAAGATCCCACGTGACGCGGAGCGGCTGGGCCCGTGAGCCATGGCCGCTGAGCCTGCGCGTCCGGAGCCCGTGCTCCGCAACGGGAGAGGCTGCAACAGTGAGAGGCCCGCGTATCGCAAAAAAAAAAAAAAAAAAAAAATTAAAAACAGAGCTTCCATATCATCCAGCAATCCCACTTCTTGTTATATATCCAAAAGAACTAAAAGCAGGGTGTTAAAGAGGTATTTACACACCTGTGTTCATAGCAGCACTATTCACAATAGCCAACAGGTGGAAGCAACCCAAATGTCCATTAATGAATGACTCCGTAAATAGAATGTGTCACAGTCTTACAATGGAATATTATTCAGCCTTACAAAGGAAGAAAATCCTGTCACATGCTAATAAATGGATGAACCTTCAGGACGTTATACTAAGTGAAAGATACCCAGGCTCACACACACACAAAGACAAAGACTGTATGATTCTACCTATAGGAGGTATCTAAAGCAGTCAAAATTCAGAGAAGCAGAAAATAGAATGGTGGTTACCAGGGGCTGAGGGAAGAGGAAAAGGACAAGTTGTTGTTTAACGGGTATCTCCCCTAATATCTCCATATTACAGATTACAAAACTGAAGTTAAAAAGTCAAACATCTTTTCCAAGATCACACAACTAAGAAATTGCAGTGGCACAGGTAATAAAACACGGATCTACTGGGCTTTGAAGTACTAAGGAACATCTGAAAATGCTAATGATTTTTATGACAATGTTAATTGTTACTATTAAATATGTCAATCTCTTAGTCTCCATGGTTTATGTGTTAGAGTAGCATTTTTCATACTGCTGGTTCTTAACACAGTTTCAGAATTGCAAGATGGTAAATTTTATGTTATGTATTTTTTTACCCAAAATAAAAATACATACATGAAACTGTCCAACGAAGGGGAGAAGACAGGAGGCTCCTGAAGCAAGGAGCCCTTCTCCACTTGTAACTTGCTGTGAAACCACGGATAAGCTATTTAATCTCTCTTCCTGAATTTTCCTCAATGGTTAAATGATGAGAATAACAGTAAGACCCATCTCTCAGATTGTCTTAAGAATTAAATGAATTAATATGAAATAATGGTAAGTGCTCAATAAATCGTGTCTATAATTATCATTATTACACACCATCTCTGGGCTTGTAGTCTTCCCTTCACACTCAAAAGGAGATCATGTCAGTGTTTTCCTGAGTGCAAGAGAAGGCAAGAATGAAATCTCCATCCTTTCATTCTCTCTTCTCCCAAGAATTCTGCCTATATTCTCACACACTGCTGGCTGTAGCATAAACCGGTACAACCACTTAAAAGAGCAATTGGCAGAACCTATCAAGCTTTATACTGCACGTGAAACCCAGCCACCTACTCCAGGAATTTATCCTACAAACACACTTGCATATTTACATAAGAATATGTACAATGAGATCCACTGTTTGTAATACCCAAGGATAAAAAAATATATAAACATCTCTCCAGAGGAGATTGATTACATAAATGTATTTCTTAAAGTTATTAGGTTGAACCATATGAAATTGACATTGGAAATTTTATGACTCTACCTTATGCCATGTAGCCACGAAAAAGAGTTAAGGTGCATTCCTGAGCTTTGATGTGAAACAGTCTTCAAGATGTACAGGTGCAGACCAGTACATATATTATGCTCTAATTGTGTGTGTGCGCGTGTGTGTGTGCGTGTGTGTCTGCGTATATTGGAAGGATATTTAAGAAACTGTTAATATCAGTTGCTGCCTCTAGGGAGGGAGCCTGACCGCAGGATGGAAACTCACGTTCTACTTTATTACCTTTTGTGCTGTTAAATGATTTACCATGTGCACATTTTTCCAATTAAGAAAAATTTTAAAGAAAAAGTGAAAAGCATGCCCAACTAGAAGAGCAATCACCATGATGAAGTTGTCTGTGGCTTGAATCAACCAGCACAGCCCCAGGAGTAGCACAAAAAGAAAAGTTGCACCCTTCCTACCCCAAGCTTTCAGGCTTGAACGTATGAGGCATTTCTAGCAGGGCTATACAGTGTGATGATACATGGTGTAATAAAAATCTCCAACAAACTACATCACCGTCCACCAAATTCTCTACAGTCTCTTTCATGTCCTTATAAAAGTTTTCTCCATAAGTTCAATGGGGGAAAAAGGCAGGAATCAAACAAAAAAAAACTTGATTTTTTTCTTATGTATTTTAATTACCTTACAGAAAGAAAAAATCCATACCACTCATATATTTTTATCTTGTACTCTAGATCAGTAATGAAAATAAACAAAAACATACATTAGGTACTTACTCAAGTACCAAGCATTTTTCTGTAAATGTATACATATTAATTCATTTAATTCTCACAACTGAATGCATAGTACGCAGAGAACAGGGATCCTCACTGGGCTGCCAAGTGAGATGTGCAGTGGAGAGAGGCGTGATTGTAGGATTTATGGCTGGAAGCCTTATGGCAACACTGAAGCCTTATGGCAAAGCTGACAGATTTTCAAAGTCAAGTTATAGCTTTAAAGGCAAAGGGAACCCCTTAAAGATTTGGCAACAGGTGGATTCATTTGTTGAATAAGCATTTCTTAAGAGGTTACCATGTGCTGGGCATATTGCCAGGCCTGTGAGCTGGGAAGAGGCCAAGTGTACTGTGGGAATATACAGCGGGCAGATGTTTATGGGCTGACTGGAGGGTGCGAACAATCAGGAGGCTGTGACACAGGCAAGAGAGGTGGAGGGCCCAAGCTGGCAGATGACGGGAATGAAATGAAATGAAATAATGCAATGAAATGAAATGGGGAATAGATGGCAGAAGACTTCAACAAGACCCTGCCACTGGCTGGCTGTGAAGGGCACAAAGAGCTACAGCTACAAGGATATGAGCAGACGGCCCAAGACTGAGCAGACCTTCAACACCATCCTGGACCTTGGAGAGATGTGTGGGTCGGAGGGAACCAGGCAGATGCCTCGAGGCAAGCGAAGTAAAGAAAACCACCCAGCAAAATCTTACTACAAGAGATGGCCGGGCTTCCCTGGTGGCACAGTGGTTAGGAGTCCGCCTGCCGATGCAGGGGACATGGGTTCGTGCCCCGGTCCGGGAGGATCCCAGATGCCGCGGAGCGGCTGGGCCCGTGAGCCATGGCCGCTGAGCCTGCGCGTCCGGAGCCTGTGCTCCGCAACGGGAGAGGCCACAACACTGAGAGGCCCGCATACCGCAAAAACAAAAACAAAAAAAACAAAAACAAACAAACAAAAAAGAGATGGACACTGTGAACCAGTCTCTTGATTTTCCTAACAGATGAAAAGACAGAAATCATCTTTCCAGAGCCAAATTATGAAAAGAATTTCATCAACACCATGCTTCAGTGTTTGTGTTCATTACCCTGTAATCGAGGACTTGGCTCTGGGCTGCCTCTGAAGAAACCATCCACATTTCTGTGTGTATCTCTACCAGATGCTCTCAAAGTCGGGGACACCAGGGCAGCTTTTCTTCACCAGATGCTGAGGAATGAGTTTTCAGTAAACCACCATGTTCTAGGTGAACCTACACATAACAAGTGGAGAGACCCAAAATCTGCGGTTCTGGTTCTCACTACTAAAAAACTTCCCAGAGATGAGAGCAACAGAAACCCAGACCCATCAACACCTGCCCATCCAGGCCACCAGCGTTCTCCACTCCGGGTGGGCGCCCTTCATCCTGCAGGTACAATAATCTCCCCCAGCACCTTCACCTCCACTCCAAAGAGACACTAATCCATCTAAATAATGATGCAAGAAGATCAACTCACTGCAAGAATTGATCTGTTCCCAATTCATATACAACTACCCGATGGGTTCTACTCCTTCTTTTTTAAATTTCATTGGCAGTGCATTAGTAAAAGAATTTTTTAAAAAAGAAATGATATCAAGAGACCATCCTCCTCAGACATGATCATCTTATAAAAACTGATACCAATTCTTTTCTTTTTTTTTCTACTTTCTATTTTTTTACTTATTTTTTGACATTCTTTTTTTTTTTTTTTTGCGGTACGCGGGCCTCTCACCGTTGTGGCCTCTCCCGTTGCAGAGCACATGCTCTGGACGCGCAGGCTCAGCGGCCATGGCTCACAGGCCCAGCCGCTCCGCAGCATGTGGGATTTTCCCGGACCGGGGCACGAACCCGTGTCCCCTGCATCGGCAGGCGGACTCTCAACCACTGTGCCACCAGGGAAGCCCTGACATTCCTTTTTTAAATATTTTTTTCCATTATGGTTTATCACAGGATATTGAATATAATTCCCTGTGCTATATAGTAGGACCTTTTTGTTTATCCATCCTATATAAAATAGCTTACATCTGCTAATCCCAAGTCCTTTCCTCCCCCAATTCTTTTCTTTTTTTAAAAAATTATTTATTTATTTATTCATTTATTATTACTTTTGGGGGCTGTGTTGGGTCTTCGTTGTTGCATGCGGGGTTTCTCTAGTTGCAGCAAGCAGGGACTACTCTTCGTTGCAGTGCACGGGCTTCTCATTGCAGTGGCTTCTCTTGTTGCAGAGCACGGGCTCTAGGCACGTGGGCTTCAGTAGTTGTGGCACGTGGGCTCAGTAGTTGTGGCTCACGGGCTCTAGAGCACAGGCTCAGTAGTTGTGGCACACAGGTTTAGTTGCTCCGCAGCATGTGGGATCTTCCCGGACCGGGGCTCGAACCCGTGTCCCCTGCATTGGCAGGCGGATTCTTAACTACTGCACCACCAGGAAAGTCCCTAAAAACGGTTTTAAAAATGCAAAAACAATGCTATGTTTTATGTGTAAATACATATGTATGTACAAGCATATATTAAAAGTGTTTTTGATTTGCCCCTTTGCTTAGACCTGCTAGGCGTCCCTGCCTGGTGAGGAGGCTGAAGCCATGGAAGCCCCCGCATACTACACCTTGGAATAGCTGTCTTGGAGGAGGGCACATCCAGAGCCCCACATGCCACTGGGCCTGAACTGAGAACAAGCCTGGGCCTGGGCTCTGGATAACTTCCCTGCGCTGAGCCGCCCCTCCTGCCAAAGCCCCCAGTTCTGAGGGAACATGCACTACTGTGCATATGGGCTGCCACGTCACTCCTGCACCGGACATGCAGACGGTCCCCAGGTGGAGAGCGGCCAAAAACACTGGTGAGACCCGCACGTCCAACAGCCAGTGGCTAATCCAGGATGGAGCGACAGTCCCGTCAAGAAGAGGCCAAAGACAAACACCGCAGGGCACAATAGGGCCTGAATAGCCAGGAGATGCCAGCAGCAACGGAGGCCAAAAAACACGCGGCCAGATCGCCTCCAAGTGCCCAGGCCGCTTCCCAACCCACACCCCGAAGCTGCGGAAACCCTGTAGAGGCTTGAAGCCCTGTGGAACTCGGCAACAAGAAGAATCATGGCCTTCTGCCTGGCCCACATCGCCCCTTCAACACATGCCCTGGCCTGGGGCCTGGGTCATCCCAGTGGAGGGCTCGTTATGCCTGTCTGGACTCCTCCCCTGGGCCCCACCTTGCTCTGGGATGAGCCTGGAAGACTGTGGGGCAGAACATTCCATATGTCCCTCCTTTCCTGGATTACTGACAGGTTTCTCAATTAGAAATCTCTCTTCAGGGAATCCATACTATCTTAAGGAACTTTTTTGTAACTGTACTCAGAATTGTCATGTTTACATTAATTCCAATTATGAGCAATGATTAAAACGCGCTTCCTTTTAAAAAAAAAGTGTGGGCTTCCCTGGTGGTGCAGTGGTTAAGAATCCACCTGTCAATGCAGGGGACACGGGTTCAAGCACTGGCCCGGGAAGATCCCACATGCCACGGAGCAACTAGGCCAGTGTGCTACAACTACTGAGCCTGCGCTCTAGATCCTGTGAGCCACAACTACTGAGCCCGCGTGCCACAACTGCTGAAGCCCGTGCCCCTATAGCCCATGCTCTGCAACAAGGGAAGCCACTGCAATGAGAAGCCCGTGCACCGCAATGAAGAGTAGCCCCCGCTCGCTGCAACTAGAGAAAGCTCCCGCGCAGCAATGAAGACCCAAAGCAGCCAAAAAATAAATTAATTTTTTAAAAAGTGTGTTTTTGTTTGTTTGTTTGTTTTGGCTGCGCTCTGTGCATGCAGGATCTTAGTTCCCTGATCAGAGATCATACCCACACCCCTTGCATTGCGGGCAGAGTCTTAAGCACTGGACTGCCAGGGAATTCCCTAAAAGTGTTTTTAAATGCATAAAATAATAACACCAAAGTCAGGAAAGTGGCTATATCTGTGGAAAAGGAAGTGATTTCAATGGGGAAAAGGCACCTAGTAGACTTCAACTGTACTTTTTATGTTTTATTTCTTAAGATGGGTGGTAGGTACACAGGTGCTCGATGTACTATAATCTATACTTTTTTACATGCCTGAAAGACTTTATGATGGTTTTATGCACAACTTCTTCTTCTGCCTTCGTAAAACATGTATTTCCTTTATTTCACAGATCGATTTGTTCTGCTTTTTAAGTTTCTGGTAATTGTATTCAAAGAAAACAAATTTTGATTGGCATAAAGAAATCACATTTTTTAAAAATGCTTAAAGTTTGCTTTATTTTCAATAGTCTCCTAAGTTAAAAATAATTCTTTAGAGCATTTGCTGTAGAAATGTTAAAGCACCAACATCCACCATTTAAATAAATTATACAGATTAAATGAGAAATAGGGACAATTTGTTTTAAAAGCCCATTGTATAAGGTACTGTTTTTTTTGTTTGTTTATAAATTTATTTATTTATTTTGAGTTGCGTTGGGTCTTCGTTCCTGTGCGCAGGCTTTCTCTAGTTGCAGCGAGCGGGGGCTACTCTTTCGTTGTGGTGCGCAGGCTTCTCATTGCGGTGGCTTCTCTTGTTGAGGATCACGGGGCTCTAGGCATGCAGGCTTCAGTAGTTGTGGCATGCGGGCTTCAGTAGTTATGGCTCACGGGCTTAGTTGCTCCGCAGCATGTGGGATCTTCCTGGATCGGGGATCAAACCCATGTCCCCTGCGTTGGCAGGCGGATTCTTAACCACAGCACCAGCTATTATAATAGTCCCCAGCTATTTTTCCACTTTGGAATTTATCCAACATATGCACTTATACCAATTTGCAAAGAAACATGAAAAAGACTGTGTTCTGCACTCCTGTTTGCATTTTTGAAAAACTACAGTCGAGCTAACCATTCCACAGCAGAGTAGAGCAGGGACCTGGGAATCAAATGCCAGGTCACGACTTAACCACTATGTGAGTCTGACATCCTACTTAATCTATCTAAATCTCAGTCATAAAATGGGGATAAGAATGGTGCTACCTTGTAGGATTATTATGAGGCTTAGATGATAAAATAATTATAAAACTTTAACAAGTGACTAGCACATTATAAGTATTCAATAAATACTGACTATTACAGCCATTACTATAATTGATAGGACAGACACTTGTAAATGAACTGTGGCCCATCTATACAATGGAATACTACACAAATTTTAAAAAGAAGGAGGAAGATTTATATTAACTGATGTGGAAAGAGTTCCTAGATGTTAAGTGAAAAAAGCAAATTGCTAAACAAGATTATAGAATGATCCCAGTTATAAATTTCAAAGACACCTGTAAGGGGGCTTCCCTGGTGGTGCAGTGGTTAAGAATCCACCTACTAGGGCTTCCCTGGTGGCGCAGTGGTTGAGAGTCCGCCTGCCGATGCAGGGGACATGGGTTTGTGCCCCGGTCCAGGAAGATCCCACATGCCACGGAGTGGCTGGGCCCGTGAGCCATGGCCGCTGGGCCTGCGCTCCGCAACGGGAGAGGCCACGGCAGTGAGAGGCCCGCGTACCGAAAAAAAAAAAAAAAAAAAAAAAAGAATTCACCTGCCAATGCAGAGGACATGGGTTCAAGCCCTGGCCCGGGAAGATCCCACATGCCACAGAGCAACTAAGTCCGTGCGACACAACTACTGAGCCTGCACTACTGAAGCCGTGTGCCTAGAAGCCCGTGCTCCACAACAAGAGAAGCCACTACAATGAGAAGCCTGCGCACTGCAACAAAGAGTAGCCCCCGCTTGCTGCAACCAAAGAAAGCCCGTGCACAGCAACAAAGACCCAACGCAGCCAAAAAATAAAATAAAAAATAAATAAATTTATTAAAAAAATAAAAAGACACCTGTAGGGACTTCCCTGGTGATGCATGGATAAGACTCCATGCTCCCAATGCAGGGGGCCCAGGTTTGATCCCTGGTCAGGGAACTAGATCCCACATGCATGCCGCAACTAAGAGTTTGCATGCCACAACTAAGGAGCCCACCTGCTGCAACAAAGACCCGGTGCAGTCAAATAAATAAATATATATATAAATAAATAAGAGACATGTGTATAATATGCATATATAATTATGTGGATAGTGGATATACACATATATACACTCATATATATGTAGTGTGTATATTTGTATATATGCAAAGAAAATTTCTGGAAGAATACTCAGAAACTGGGTAATAGGATGCAGGAGAAAGAGGCATGTTTACTCTTTACTCTGTAACACTTAGAACCGTACTTTTTTCCAATGAGCAAAGTTTTCATTTGGAAAAAAAAAAAGAATAATGTTTAAAATAACTTGCTTACCAAAAGGGAGAAAAAAAGCACTTTGACTAAAGAAAAGGTATTAAAAGGAAGTTTCCACTGAATTCTAAAATTGGCAGCAGATAGAAAAACCCTGTACACATATTAAAAGAAACAGTCCACTGTGAAAGAACAGACTTTAACTGAGGTTCTGGGTTATGTTCAATCCTATCAGAGATCTATTAATTACTGGTTTCCAAAAATATCCACCTTATCTGCAAAGTAAAAGCACTGAGACTTTCATCTTCAGTTTCAAATATTGCTTTTTATTTTTAAAGTACTTTAAAAAACCTATTGAATTTACATAATATTGACCTAAAAGGCAATAGAAATAATACAGTTGAGTTTTAAATTTCTATCACCTGCTGTTTCATTTTTATTTCATTTTTTAAACTTGGGCTTAAAATAACACCTAAAGAAATTTAAATATCTTTACATCTCAAAGTCTCACAACACAAAGCAACTTTTAGAAATAATTTCTAAAGAACAGATTAAAATTACAGCAAGGCTTTGCATGCTAAAGAGATTTAAAACTCAAAAGAGAACACTGCTGGGCTTCCCTGGTGGTGCAGTGGTTAAGAATCTACCTGCCAATGCAGGGGACATGGGTTCAAGCCCTGGTCCGGGAAGATCCTACATGCCGCGGAGCAACTAAGGCCGTGTGCCACAACTACTGAGCCTGCGGTCTAGAGCCTGTGAGCCACAACAATTGAGCCCACCCGCTGCAACTACTAAAGCCCACACACCTAGCCCATGCTCCACAACAAGAGAAGCCACCGCAGTGAGAAGTCCATGCACCACAACGAAGAGTATCCCCTGCTCGCCGCAACTAGAGAAAGCCCGCGCGCAGCAAGACCCAACACAGCCAAAAATAAAATTAATTAACTAATTAATTTTTAAAAGTTTGAAAAAAAGAGAGAACACTGCTGCTGAGAAAACTGAGGGACCAAAAAGTAAAAGGCACAACTTATTTATATATGGTCCATGTTTTATTTTTTTAAATTTATTTATTTATTATTTTTTTAAACCCAAGCCCCCTGCATTGGGAGCACAGAGGCTTTATTTTATTTATTTATTTTTTAAAAAAATATTTATTTTATTTTTGGCTGCGTTGGGTCTTCGTTTCTGTGCGCAGGCGTTCTCTAGTTGCAGTGAGCAGGGGCTTCTCGTGGCAGTGGCTTCTCTTGTTGTGGAGCACGGGCTCTAGGCACGCGGGTTTCAGTAGTTGTGGAACTTGGGCTCAGTAGTTGTGGCTCGCAGGCTCTAGAGTGCAGGCTCAGTAGTTGTGGCACACGTGCTTAGTTGCTCCGCGGCATGTGGGATCTTCCCGGACCAGGGCTCGAACCCGTGTCCCCTGCATTGGCAGGCGGATGCTTAACCACTGTGCCTCGAGGGAAGTCCCTGTAGTTTTCTTTGAATGGGGTCCTAAATTAGAGAACAAAATATTTGCAATTTATGTCATTAACAAAGAGCTAATTTCTTAACTCTTTCTAAAAATCGCCAACTAAGAAAGTCATCGCCAAAATTTACACAGCTCACTGAAAAGTAAAATAAGTGAGTCCTAAGTATATGTAAAGATGCACATTTTTACTCAAGGCAAAAATAAATTAAAACTGGGCTTCCCTGGTGGCGCAGTGGTTGAGAGTCCGTCTGCCGATGCAGGGGACACGGGTTTGTGCTCCGGTCCTGGAAGATCCCACATGCCGCGGAGCTGCTCGGCCCGTGAGCCATGGCCGCTGAGCCTGCGCGTCTGGAGCCTGTGCTCCGCAAGGGGAGAGGCCACATTAGTGAGAGGCCCGCGAACCACAAAAATAAATAAATAAATAAAATAAAATAAATTAAAACTACTAGACACCATTTTTCACCTTCCAGCATGATAAAAAATCAAAAGTATAAGTATGTTATAAGTCATAATTCTAGTTATTACTTTAAAATGGGTATCTCAGAAATAACTAAAAAAAAAAAATCAAAAGTCTAATAACGCTTTGTAGGGTATGAAAAAACATGGTCTCTCACACACTGCTGGTGGGAGTATAAATTGATACAACTTTTTGCAGAGCAATTTGGAATTATCTATGAAAAAGACAAGTACAAAATATGGAGTAGATAACCAGCAAGGACCTACTGTAGCATAAGGAACTATATTCAATATCTTGTAATAACTACAAAGGAAAAGAATCTAAAAAAGAATACATATATATGTTACTGAATCACTTTGCTGTATACCTGAAACTAACACAACATTCTAAATCAATTATATTTCAATAAAAATTTTAAAAATTATATATATATAATTTTTTAAAAGGCAAGTACAAATGTCCTTTGACCCAATGACTTACTTTCAGGCATTTATCCTATGGATATACTTTCATGAAAGCAAAATAATGTACATGTACAAGGATATTCACTACAGCATTCCCTACAGACAAGAAACAATGTTAAGTGTCCAGAAATTATAGGACATTCATACAATGGAACGTCATGCAGCTGCATAAAAGAACTGAGCAGTTCTTGGGATTTTCTGTTGTTGTTTTTTGGCTGCGCAGAGTGGTTTACCGGGTCTTAGTTCCCGGATCTTAGCTCCCCACCAGGGATTGAACCCACCCTGGCAGTGAAAGGGTCAGGTCTTAACCACTGGACCGCCAGGGAAGTCCCCAAACCATATATTCTTATCTTTATCCCTTTTGCACAGTAAGTACTTGATAAATAATGACTCCCTGACTTAACAGACTTTTTTCTCATTCTAGCACAGGATCCCATTCTCCTCAACTAAGAGTTCTACCGCCTGAATGCCTCAGCCTTAACCCACAGAGCTCTTCAATCTATGCAAGAGAAGATACATTCCTGGAAGGTTATATTTTGAAATGTAGATAAACAATAGATATTTATTGTGCCTGAATAATAGTTTTTTCTAAAAGATGCTATCATAATAAATAGTACAATATAAGAGAATTTAGATGCCTTCTAGGGCTTTTCATCTCATCTAGTTTGGTGGCTAAGACATGGTTATATAAAAAAATAACCACCATGCTAGGAAGGATATTACAGCTGCCAAATGAGTCACACAAGTAAGCAGTCTCTCAAGAAACTCAGGAGGAAATATCACATCTACTAGGGTAGTCAGGAAACGCTTCAAAAGGGAAACAGAATCAGAGTTGGGCTTGATGGATGATCTAAAAGGGACTGACTGCACAGTAAGGGACATCCAGGTGGTTCAGGAGCAAGTGAACAGGCTGGTCTGGACAAATGGAGCCTGCAGGTGGCAGGGAGTGCTCCTAGATCCTGGAAATCCACTTACTCAGTCCCTGAGCCTGTATCCTTCCAATGCCCTGGATTTATTTTGATTCTTCCTACTATCTCCCAGAGTTGTCATTTCATCTCCATTCTCACCAACCTGAAAGCAATCCAAGCTCTCATTCCCTCCCTCTGCAAAAATTTCCAAATTAATCCTCCTATTTCCAGTCTCCACCATTTCCAATTTATGGTGTACAACTCATGACATTTGTTACCTTATACTCATGATCCACTCACCCCAAACCTGCCAACAGCTAACCACTGCCTGCAAAATAAAATTATTCTCCCTCTCATTCCAGACCTTCTAACATTGCCCTGTCTCCATCTCTCACTCCATCACTGGACTCACACTCCCTAAACGTAATATACAAATGTCATGCCTAGGCCCTAGATGTTCCTATTACCCGGAAAATCTCCGTATTTTGTTCCCAGGTGGGGTACACATGGTTGTACAGGTTTCAAACACTGTAGTTTACATAAATGATACCACCTGCCAGTGTTGGGCAGTGCACAACCTCTGCAACCTTCCAAAGACAGCTTGTTTCCATCCTCTTCCACCTTGAGACCTTCCCAGAACAGCTCAACCCAATTGTTGATCAATTGTGCCTCTGATTCCTACATCAATTGCCAGCTTGACACGGTTTCCTCACCCAAAAATGTTACAATATTTGGAATACCGAGAGTACCTTGAACACAGCGGATACTCAAAAGATGCTTGCAAATTACAGTGGGTAAGTCAACAAAGGCAGATTGTGGTTAACGGGCAAAAAGCCTTGGGGAGGGACTTCCCTGGTGGCCCAGTGGTTAAGAATCTGCCTGCCAATGCAGGGGACACGGGTTCGAGCCCTGGTCCACATGCCACGGAGCAACTAAGCCTGGGCGCCACAACTGCTGAGCCTGTGCTCTAGAGCCCGCAAGCCACAACTACTGAAGCCTGCATGCCTAGAGCCCGTGCTCCGCAACAACAGAAGCCGCCGCAATGAGAAGCCCGCGCACCACAAAAAAGAGTAAACACCGCTGGCCGCAACTAGAGAAAGCCTGAGTGCAGCAATGTAGACCCAATGCAGCCAAAAATAAATAAATTAAATAAAAAAAAAATTTTTAAAAAGCCTTGGGGAATTCCCTGGCGTCCAGTGGTTAGGACTCCACACTCTCACTGCCAAGGGCCAGCATTCGATCCCTGGTCAGGGAACTAAAAATCCCATAAGCCACGCAGCGCGGCTAAACAAAACAAGACAAAACAAAACAAACCAAAGGTAAAGAGCCTTGAAGGCCAAGAGAGAAGTTCCGACTTCATTTGGGAGATGATCAGAATATGATCAGAAAGATGTTTTAGGAAGAAAGCCTAATTTCAGCAACCACAAGCAAACAGGGTTTGAGACACTATTCTCAAAGTACCACCTTAGTTGTCTGTTGGAGGGGGCCTGTGGGAGGCTCCCTCTGTAATGTGCAGCGTCCTCAAGTCATTCAGTCATCCCTCAGTTTATCTGTTTGGGATTACAGATAATGGTTTTCATATACCTACACTCAGAGTGAAGCTTAAAACTGGGCCATTAAGCCAAGAAAAACATGTCTCTGCCTGAAATATCTGCGTATCTAGGAAACAGTTCTGACGTGAATAATTATATACATACATAAAATACATATACACAAATTAAACATTTATCTTCTTCCTTCACTTCTTTTGCAGTCTTCCTCTTTTCCATCTGTCTCTTCCCTTTTTGGTTTCTTTCTCTCTTTCCCCCTAAAATTATTATTCATGTCTCTCATTTCTTTCATAAGTACATAAATTAATTTCATTGTACTGATGGAGTACCAAATAAGCAATTCTTATCTGTAAATTGAAAACTCAGAAACTAATACATTAAACAAAATGAGTTTTCTAATTAATTTCCTTTCAAAGCATGTGTCTTAGATTTCATGTCAAGATAGCATATCAGTAATGGACTCCATGGTCCCAGATAGTTTATTTACTTCCTAAATTTAAATAAAAATCTTTACTCTCCAAAGGAAGAATATTATGTGGAAGTAATCCACTCCAGTATCAGGGCACATAGCACCAGTGGAACCATGCACATGTCTATCAGGAAAAGATTACCAGGCAAGCAACCAAGTTTTTAAAATGAATGGAGAGTAAATCTTAAAAGAAGATCCAAGGTAAAACACATGATACAATTTTGTGTTTGTGCCCAAAGAGGCTGTCTCCCTTGAAAGCCCAACTTTACTGTTTATTCCTCCCACCAAATATGCAAAATAAACTCACTAGTACTAAAAACAGAAGTATGCTATCACTACTGAAAGGTAAGCACTATCAAAGGAAAGATCAAAATATTTTCCTTTCATCCTACTAAAGTGAAAAGAAAAACCATTAAATACTGGATACTGTTTCTGAACTTAGGGCAGTTTCCCATGGTTTTTTCCCTCCCCAGCCTGAAGATCTTCCGGAAGTTACAGTGTGAATCTGGTAACAAACGGTGGACAGGTGCTTTGCTAACTCCATACTTGGTAGGAAAAGAAGAGGAAAAGGGCACGGACAACCATTATTTAGAGTCTATCGCTAAATTAATCTCCTTTATAAAAATTCCATTACAACTAATGTTATGCAGAGTATATAGAGTGTGTGGGCAGTGTACAGCAGACCACACCATGATAACAAGACTTCATCTTTTCAAACACCATCAGAAATTGGCAAATAATTCAAACTGCTCTTAGCCCAAGGTTAAATTGTTGAATACTAACGATAAAAGTTTAGAGAAATCTAATTAACCGGTTGCTAATTTGCTCAAAAGTAAACTACAAACATGGGAGGCTTGTTCATCTCTATCTGCGTCTCCCCAAGGCTGGCGATTCGCCCTCAGGAGGGGCGTCTAGTGGGCGTACCAGAGCCGGCTAGAGCTGGGGAAAGCGGGGTGGGGTGGGGGGTAGTGACGACCAACCCACCCCTTGGCTCGCCGCGCCTGTGGCCGCGCTCGGCCCAGAACCCGGCCTGGCTTGGCCTCCCGGAGGCAAACAGGACGGAGACTGGACCGACGGACGGGACGGACAGACTCGACAGGACGGACAGGACGGGCAAAGAAGCAGTGCGTCCTACCCGGAGGGCTCCCTCCCAGGGCCGGCGGAGTACCTGCTCCGGTCATCCAGGCTGCGGTTGTCGGCCGCCGCGGCGCGCCAGTCGGGCAGTGTGCTGGCGCACAGCACCACCATGGACACGATCACGAACACCACTGACACGCTGGCCAGGATCTGCGCGGCCAGGGACGACGTGGGCTCCTCGAAGGTCCGCCGCATGCGCTCCAGCCAGCGCCGGGAGGGAGCCGCCTCGGCACCGCCGGGTCGCGCCTCGTCGCGGCCCAGCGCGCCCGGCTCTTCGGCCGTGTAGAAGGTGTAGGTGTCGGACATGCGGTCGTCGAGGCGGCGCTGGCAGCAGTACTCGAGGTGCGCGCCCTCCAGGCCCCAGTAGATCATCTCATTGTAGAAGGAGAGCTCGCACATCCGCGGCGCGAAGCGCAGCTTGCCGTGGCCGCGCACGTATAGCAGGATGAAGCCGAAGGCCTCCGAGTGCCGGTCAAAGAAGTACTCGTTGCGCTCGCGGTCGTAGTCGTCGCACACCTCGAGCACGTCGCGCTCCGAGCGACAGCCGTGCAGCCGGCTCACGCGGCGCAGCGGGAAGTCCTTCAGTAGCTCCCGGGATAGCGAGTACCGGGCGCCGCCCACGTTCAGCACCACCGAGGCCGCCCCGCTGCGCCTGTAGGTCATGGCTGGCAGCCCAGAGGCCCCGAAGCCCGACGGCGCCGCCGCCGCCCCCCCGGCCGCCGCGCGGGGCCTGCCTGCCGTTGGCCGACCGGGGAGCGCGCCGTCGGGCCCCGCAGGCTGTCCCGCCGGCTCTCCCTCCGTGCTCCGCTGCTGCCCTTCGCTGGCCCGGGAGCCCCTCGGCTCTAGCCTCTTCGGCAGTCCGGTGTGGCTGCTAGCGACGCTCCCTCAGCACGGCAGTACCTGTAGGTGGCCGGGGAGTCCCCTCTGGCGCCAGCGCTGCGCCCCACGGGCCGAGAACGAAGCTGCCAGCGCCGCCGCCCCTCGCGTCTGAGGAAACCCCCTCCGAGGCCGGGGTGCCCTTTCAAGGCGGCGGCGCTTTCCCCCCTGGGGGGCGTGCGTGCCGAGAGGAGGCGCTGGCGCTGGATGTCTCCGGGTCCCTGGCGCTCCCTCCGGCCGCGGCTCCAGCTAGCGCCCCGCCACCGTCCAGAGGCAAGAGGTAAAGTGAGCAGGTTCGGAGGCGGCGAAGAGCCGGCTCCGAGAGGCGGGGGCGGGGCCTCCTCGCGGTTCCCCCTCCTTGCCTCCTGGCTCCGCTCTGCTCACCTCCCTCCACGCGCCGCCCTCCTCTTCCCATCCGCGCCCTCACCTCGCTCGGGCTGGGATTCCCCGGCGCCCCTCCCTGGACCTCGGGCTCCCCGCCTCGTGACGCCGTCCTCCCCCTCCGCTCCCGCCCCCAGTGGCCAGGAGGGGTCTGCGGAGCAGGGATGCACTGAACCTGGAGCCCCGGGTGGAAGGGGTAGCAAAACCCCGCGGCCGGGGTCTCGGCTCCAGCGTCCCGCCCCGGACCATCGGGATGACTTGGGGAGTCTCCAAGGGCCCTTTTAACGGCCCCCAAAGGGAGGCGACAGGAAGGTAAGGAGGAGTGAGGACTGGGGTGCGGGATATGAGGGGCGGGGACAGACGGCGTTGGGAGAGCTTTTTTCTTCTAGAAGCTATTCGGAGCCCAGCTCGGTTTCTGAGACCGCCCCAAAGGATTTCTCAGACAAGGCACCCCAGCAATTCTTTTCTTGCCGACTTTGTTCTTCCTCTCCCGGCGCGGAGACTTACGTACCGCGTGCTCCGAAGGCGGCCACACATCCCAGCACCCAGTCTCGGTGCCGCCTTCCCGCCTGCCCTGTCTTGGAGGGGAGCGGCTCGAGCCCACGCTTTCTGGGGCGCGGGTCCTAAAAGAGCGCCGAAGTGTAGCGCCGCTGGACCCTCTCGTGACGCTTCCTGCGGAGTGGCGTGAAAGTCTGGGGAGAATTGCCTTGCCACTGGCAAGAACAGAATTTCGCATTGCCTTCGTCTGCCTCCTCCTTTTCATAATGTCTTGATTTCCCCCATGCACCTCCAAGTCGGCTGCAGCACCGGCCCTCGGAGCTTGAAGAAGCCCTTTAAGGCTCTGCAGAGCGAATTGCCCTGGGCACTGCTCGATGCTCTGGGAATGGGCTCCATTTGGCAGGGATTATTTTAAATTGCTCCCAGCAATTCACACGGCACCCGATACAGGCAGCCCTGCCCGCGCAGTACCCGCCAGAGGCGAAACAGGTGAGTTGTAAGGCAAGCTATGTTAAATGTAAAACAAGTACTGGAAGAAAAAATAAGAGTGGGGTGGGATGGAGTGGATGCGGTCTTCTGACCTCAGAGTAAACCCAGCTGGTTACTTGAGAAAGGTTTTACTTTGCCCTTCACTTTTCATAATTTCGTAGGATTGTCCCCTGCCCACTAGAGGTCACCATCAAGAGTCGTTTTGCTCTGATTCAAATGTGGATTCCTAGCGAAAAAGCATACACCTAAAACTTGGAGTGCTGTCTCCTCACAAAGTAAAATCACTCTGGGTGATTTTTTTGTGTGCTTTTTTCCTTTTAACTGAAGTAAAGTTGATTTACAATGTTCCAAGTTACAGCAAAGTGATTCAGTTATATATAGATATAGATAGATTATATGTCTATAATTTTTTCAGATTATTTTCCATTAAAGGTTTTTTCAAGATATTGAATATATTTCCTTGTTGGGTGATTTCTTAAAGAATGAAAATCTCTATAAGTTGTTTTCCCCTAGACTTGGATATTATCCCTAGACTTGGATAATTTATCTTAAATGCACTTAATGTGATTAAAAACTCAAAAACGGAAGTTGTTTACTTGCTAAATATCTACTAACCCAGGAAAACATTCTGAATGAAATGTTTCAAGACAGAATCAAAGGAGGTGATGGTCATAAACTGGCAGAGAGAAGGAGAGCCTGCTGAGTAGCAAAATCTCAGGTGTGGAGGACTAAAGTGTGTAAAAAAGCTAATGCATTTGCTCGGCTGAAAGGATGGGGATCTCCACTGTAGAATTTAGATTTCATCCTACAAGCTAATGGGATCCCTGAAGGTTTTAATAATAGAACCAACTTTATATCAGGAAGAGCCATTTGCCCTCAGGAGAAGGCCACTTCTGCAACCAAGGAATGGGAACCCCACCCCTAAATCTTTGTAGATGAGGAAGGGTTATTTCTGAGAAACACTGAGACCAAGAACTCAGCAGGGCTTGGAAATGGATTTGTTATAGGATATGAGGATGGAGAAAAGTTTGCAGTTGCTAGCAGTGTGAAGAGCCTGGCTTCTAGAAGCGTCACAGGCAGCAGAACACAGAACAACTATTTTGTTAATTATTCGTTTCAACGCTACTATATTTATTTCCTATGTTCTCTATCTAAAATCCCTTTAAAATCTGTTGATTGAACCAGCTGAAGAAATACCATATTTTAAATTAAATTTGAGCTTAGAAAACAAACCCTCTTGTACCGTTGGTGGGAATGTAAAATGATACAGCCACTATGGAGGACAGTATGGAAGTTCCTCAAAAAACTAAAAATAGAACTACCATAGACCCAGCCATCCCACTACTGGGCATATACCCTGAGAAAACCATAATTCAAAAAGAATCATGTACCACAATGTTCATTGCAGCTCTATTTACAATAGCCAGGACATGGAAGCAACCTAAATGTCCATCGACAGATGGATGGATAAAGAAGATGTGGCTCATATATACAATGGAATATTACTCAGCCATAAAAAGAAACAAAATTGAGTTATTTGTAGTGAGGTGGATGGACCTAGAGTCTGTCATACAGAGTGAAGTAAGTCAGAAAGAGAAAAACAAATACCGTATGCTAACACATATACATGGAATCTGAAAAAAAAAAAAAAGGTTCTGATGAACCTAGGGGCAGGACAGGAATAAAGACTCAGACATAGAGAATGGACTTGAGGACACGAGAAGGGGGAAGGGTAAGCTGGAACGAAGTGAGAGAGTGGCATGGACATATATACACTACCAAATGTAAAATAGATAGCTAGTGGGAAGCAGCCACATAGCACAGGGAGATCTGCTCGGTGCTTTGTCCACCTAGAGGGATGGAATAGAGAGTGTGGGAGGGAGATGCAAGAGGGAGGAGATATGGGAATGTATGTATATGTATAGCTGATTCACTTTGTTATACAGAAGAAACTAACACACCATTGTAAAGCAATTATACTCCAATAAAGATGTTAAAAAAAAAAAAAAGAAAGCAAATTAATTTGATGACAATACAGTTTGTGTCTCCTAGGTATATTTTCATAAAATATCTTAGATAGGTTTAAATCATTTCATTTGTTTCAAGAGTAATATTCTTATTTGATTTTAATATCAACCACTACTGCAACAATACCCAAGTCTTTTTTTTTTTAAAGTAAATTTATTTATTTATTTTTGGCTGCGTTGGGTCTTCGTTGCTGCGTGCGGGCTTTTTCTAGTTGTGGCGTGCAGGCTTCTCATTGTGGTGGCTTCTCCTGTTGTGGAGCACAGGCTCTAGGTGCGCGGGCTTCAGTAGTTGTGGCACGTGGGCTTCAGTAGCTGTGGCTTGCAGGCTCTAGAGGACAGGCTCAGTAGTTGTGGTGCATGGGCTTAGTTGCTCCATGGCAGGTGGGATCTTCCCGGACCAGGGCTCGAACCCGTGTCCCCTGCATTGGTAGGCAGATTCTTAACTACTACGCCACCAGGGAAGTCCCCCCAAGTCATTTTTTTTAAACAAAGAAAACAATAGGATGCTGAGATGATTGGCTTGTCTCAATATAATCTGGTTTAAAAAGCATTCTTAAAAACAATTTTCTTCCTTTGAACTTTGAAAAAAAATATTTATGTTGAGAATTATTACATTTAATTTCTTTTCTGGATTCTGGATGATATTTAGGGTCTTCAAATATAAATCTTTAAACTGCATTATATTTTAAAGACATCAGGCAGAATTTTAGAGTTTGAAAGAGATTTTCTTGTCTCAATTTATAAGCCCATTTTTTGGGGAGGACTAACACGGCTTCAGAGATGTGGCTGTAACTTGCCCGAGGTTCCCCAACCAGCAGCATCACTGTAGAGACAAGGCTAGAACCAGATTTTCTAGTTCCAAACCCTAATCACTGTCTCCAGGGCCTGCATTGCTGCCACAACCTCCTATCTGATCTCTGCACTCCAGTTTTTTCCTCTGTCTGTGAATCCTGTATTATGCCACTGGACAGCTCTTCCTTTCCTTCAGTTTCATCAAGTCGTTCCCCAGTTCAAGAACCTAAAGTGGCTAAGGATCTACAATTACAAATTGTCCTTACAATAAAGTCCACAATGGTTCTAAGAGCTGTCTCTAGGTTCAAATCCTGGCTGTACAACGTATTTGCTAAGTGACTTGGAACAAACAAGTTCCTTAACCTCTTTGGGCCTCCATTTTCTCATCCCGAGAATGGAGATAACATGGTTCCATCAAAGGGGTGATGTGAGGATTGAATGAGACGATGCAAGGGTGGTGATGGCTCAATGCATGACACTGGAAAAAATCTCACTTCATGTGTGCCTCCACCAGCCCAAGCAGGTCATGCTCATTCTCACTCCTGGGTTGTAAATAAATACAAATCAGACAAGTGAATTGATTCATCTAAAAATGTGACCAATCACAAAAAGTAACCTGAAACATCAAAAATTCAGTGAAAACTTGTGACCCATGTACTGCTGAGTCTGGATTGAACATGGATTCCTCCATCACTTTGCACTGCACGACTGGATGTGTTCAGGGTCCTTCAGCAACTCTAAACACTTTTTTTGTTTGTTTGTTAATTATTTTTTTATTTTTGGCTGCTTTGGGTCTTCGTTGCTGTGCTTGGGCTTTCTCTAGTTGTGGTGAGCGGGGGCTACTCTTCCTTGCGGTGCACAGGCTTCTCATTGCAGTGGCTTCTCTTGTTGCGGAGCACAGGCTCTAGGTGCATAGGCTTCAGTAGTCATGGCACGCGGGCTCAGTAGTTGTGACGCACGGGCTTAGTTGCTCCGCAGCATGTGAGGTCTTCCCGGACCAAGGCTCGAACCTGCATCCCCTGCCTTGGCAGGCGGAGTCTTAACCACTGTGCCACCAGGGGAGCCCCCTAAATCCTTTTATACAAGGTTGAACAAAGAGAGGCAACTGTAGAAAAGTAACTAAAATATATGGGGAGGCTAAAGGAAGATAAGAATTATTTTAACAAAGTCTGTTTATACAGAATTCCCTCAGCTTCAACTTCTGTCCTTGATGATAAGAATGGTACTTTCCTCATGGTACAGGGAAGACATCTTTCAAATTGGGGTTTTATCTCCTGATTTTAGAAAGAAAAGGGGGAGGTCAGAGCACCCTTTTTGTACCTGATGTTTTTTAAGTGCTCAAAATAATCCTTATGCCAAAGTGACGTATTTTAGGGTGGGATATTCTTCTACCCTTCATCATTAACAGCAAAATACAGTTTTGGTGCCATTGCAGAAAGACCCCTCTCCTTTACCTTCACCCAGCTCTCACCCCCATCCTGCTGCTATATTGCATTATGATGTGACCACCCTTCTGCCCACCGTCACTCCAGGTCTCTTGCTTCTTACAGTGACCAAGAGCCCTTTCTATGTGGCGCCACATGCTCAGCTTTCCACAAAAAGGCTCTTACTATTACCCTCATTTTCCAGATGGGGAAATGAGGCTTCAGAATGTTAGACTTGCTCAAGAACCCACAGCTCCTAGTAAGTACCAGACCCAGTACTGAAACCCAAAGTCTCTGCAGGCTCTCCTGCTTTGCATGCTGGCTCACCACCAACTCTCCTCTCTACCCAGCATCAAACACCCCTGGGAAGGGAGGAACAAGTTAGGCGATACGAGAGGAAGCAATCTGACAAATCTTGAATGTGGGTCATTCTGCAAGACAACTAATCTTCAATAAGTCGCTTTCATATCCTGAAATATTTAAGGAGGAGATGATATAATGTCTGCTATCTGCTTCAGAATAACCAAGGGCAGGGGCAAGTGGACTGGAAGTATAGATGAAATAGATTGGCCCTGAGTTGATAATTGTTGAGGCTGGGTGATAGGGTTCATTATATTAGTCTCTCCCCTTTTGTATTTATTTGAAATTGTCCATAATAAAAAAGTTAAAAAAAATTATTTTAAACCTTGAACTTCATTTGTTTTTAATCTTTTGTTTCTTCATTAGAATGTAACTTCTTTTTTAGAAAAATGTATTTATTTATTTGGTTGGTTGTGCCGGGTCTTGGTTGCAGGCAGGTTCCTTAGTTGCGGCATGCATGTGGGACCTAGTTCCCTGACCGGGGATCGAACCCGGGCCCCCTGCTTCCGGAGCTCGAGTCTTATCCACTGCACCACCAGTGAAGTCCCTAAGCTTATCTTTGAATGTTGACAATTCCTTCAGACTGGACCTGAATGCACTATTTCATAGTATCTGTCATGATGACTCCCTTCAATTTCTCCAGAGTATAAAAAAGCGCAGTACATTTGACCATGTCTATTAAAAATTTTAAATGCGGACTTCCCTGGTGGTGCAGTGGTTAAGAACCCACCTGCCAATGCAGGCAACCCAGGTTCGAGCCCCAGTCCAGGAAGATCCCACGTGCAGCAGAACAGCTAAGCCCGTGCGCCACAACTACTGAGCCTGCACTCTAGAGCCCAAGAGCCACAGCTACTGAGCCCTCGTGCCACAACTACCAAAGCCCGCACGCCTAGAGCCTGTGCTCCGCAGCAAGAGAAGCCACCGCAATGAGAAGCTCGTGCACCGCAACGAAGAGTAGCCCCCGCCTGCCTCAACTAGAGAAAGCCTGCGCGCAGCAACAGAGACCCAATGCAGCCAAAAATAAAATAAATAAATTTAAAATAAATAAATAAATAAATAAATATTCTCTGAGAGCTGAACTGGCAGTATCAGTGGGTGCATATAGTGAGGGAGGAATTGACCAAGTTGAGAAATCCAGGCTCTTTCTGAAAAACCACTTCAATTTTGTTAACTGGTTGGCATCCTGGCAGAGATCTTGGCGCTGCTTTCCCCCTGTACTACAGTGTATGCCAGCTTCCTGTGGAAGCCCTACTCATTTAGGTGACCCCAACCCTGGGTCAGTGGGTGCCCCTATATTCCTTACCCAGCAGGTGCTTTAGTTAGAAAAGTTCTAAGAATCAGCTCCAGTCATGTCTGTGTTCCACCATCCACCCATTCCTGTCCCTGGAGGAAGGAGAGAGTGTGGAAGCAGAGCAGGGGCTGCAAGGAAAGAAGAACTGTCTGCCATTGAATTAAACACTTTAAATGGGCTAATTGTGAATTCTATCTCAATAAAATTGTTTCCAAAAAAACAAACTGTCCAGAAGGAACTGGATGTGGATCTAGCAGTTCTGTGTGTCTTGGCTCACAAACTATAGGAAACAAGGAAAGAAATTTAAAAGGCTGTTGCCCTGGTGGTAGAAGGACATCTCAGAGACGCAAGTGCTTGATTGGGTGCTCAAGGTTAACGAAGTGAAGCTTTCCAGCAAAGCAGGTCTTGAGCCCAGATGGGAAGGAAGTGGGAGAGCCAAGTAAGAGAGAGAGGAATTCCCAGACTCTGCCCCTTATCACATCACAGGGCATATTCAAACAGCCTGAGAGAGGGTTCTACTCACAAGAAAAATCAAAGACATTTTCAGAATGAATGGAAAGTTCCCTGCTGTGTTCTATCCATTCTGCAAAGAGGAGAGCTGCCTTTACCAACATTAATGAACCAAAATTAACTGGTTTAGGAGTCAGCTTTGAAAAACACCTGCTGTTTTTATCCTTATGTCCCTGTAACCATCTATTTCCCTGCCCCACAATCCAGCCCTCCTCCCCCTCTATGCTCAGCACTATTATTTCTGCCTCAGAGGAAGGATTGGGGCTGGGGTTGACTGAAGCGAAGCGTATGATATTCCTGGAAATGATCTTCTCATTGTAGATGCAACCAAAATAGCATTGGTACCACAATTAATAATCGATCTACTCTTCAACAGCAACTGCATTTTTCTCCAAGGTACACAATTTAAAATACAGACTTTTTCTCCAGTTCTTAACTGGAGATAAAATAATTCAATTCTGGTGTGTGTGATCCCATTACCCTACTATGGCAAGACCCCCAGGCATTTGCCTCAGTTTTCCCTGAGATACATGTTCTCACAGGGTAGCAAAAAAAAAAAAATATATATATATATATATATATATATATATATATATATATATATATATAAGCTCTTAGTGGAAAGCTAAGAGGTATAGCAATCTGGAAGACTTGCAGTTTTAAAAGAAGGTTTGGAGCCAAAGCAATTAGATTGGTATAAGCCTGTCTCAGGCCTGGGTCAGAGAACAGAGCCTATGGCTCAGCAAAAAATGCTGAAGTAAGTATTGGCTTTAACTCCATGTGCCCGTGTGGATGTGCAACCTCAGATCCTGTCCCCATAGGACCTTCCTCTGCTTGCAAGGAACCTTGCCCTCTGCTTAAGATTTGCTAGTACCTTAGGTCTTCCAGGTAGGATTTTTCCTTTTCAGAGGAAAGTAATCACAAATAAAAATCTCTGTATCAAGACACTGAGAAGCTTTTTATATCCTTTCACTAGCTTCTGTTGTGATGGATGAAATTACAAGAACAATGGCAGCAGAGCAAATGTCCACGTAAATCTATAAAGAAAGAAGAAAATAGGTTTACCAGGTTTCCTTTGATGATAAGGCATTCTTTTTTTTTTTTTTTTTTTTTTGTGGTACACGGGCCTCTTACTGTTGTGCCCTCTCCTGTTGCGGAGCACAGGCTCAGCGGCCATGGCTCACAGGCCCAGCGCTCCACAGCATGTGGGATCTTCCCGGACCGGGGCACGAACCCATGTACCCTGCATCGGTAGGCGGACTCTCAACCACTGCGCCACCAGGGAAGCCCGACAAGGCATTCTTTTCTCTAGACACAGTGCGCCTTTAACTTGGACAATGTCAATGACTGAACTAGTGGTCTATCTCAATAGTGACAGTTACTATAGAAAGGGAGAAATTGTGAATACAACTTCCACTGAATCAATATTAGTCAAGACTTTCAATTTATAGCTCATTGTGATTTCACCCTAGTAACCAGCTCAAGCGTGATATTTATATTCTATATAGATTAAACATTACTGAGATGAGACATCCCCTTACTTATAGAACCCTTAAGAAAACTAGTTTTAATGGTGCCACGCAAGCAGTCAATTCTCTCAGACGGTGAAAATGTGAGGTATGCAAGTAATTTTGCCACTTAATTTGATTCCGTCACCATGAGATCTCCCAGAAGAATGTTCACTCTGCCCTCACTTCTCACCTGCTAAGTAATCAACTAGGCACATAGGAGAGGCTAGTGTTTTCAGCTACCCCTTCAGTGGACACCCCATTTTATCTCTGTCTTAGCAAACACCTTGTTAGATGTTTGAAGTATTTTTTTGATGTTAAACTGCAGTGATTTATATTGCAAAAACCAACTGGGATTGGAGGGATTCTAAGGGATAAAATGAGAACTACTTGGAATACCTGGTCCCTATTCACAATTTGACTGAGAAAGGATTTGTAGTCATTGAACTTGAGTAGGTCAATCTTCTTGGTTTAACAAATATCATTAGAACTGAGCATTTCAGAAGCTAAAGAAAGAACCTGAGAGAGCCACTAGAAGGCATGGGAAGGAAAGAGCAGTGGCAGCACCCCGGAAAAGGGATGGACTCCAAGTTAAGAAGTCAGTGGCCTCCAGAGGCCACCTGAACAGTGGTGACAATACACCTAAAGCTAGCCAGAGGGACTTCCCTGGTGGTCCAGTGGGTGGGTCTCAGCGCTCCCAGTGCAGGGGGCCTGGGTTCTATCCCTGGTCAGGGAACTGGATCCTGCATGCATGCTGCAGCTAAGAGTTCGCATGCCACAATTAAGAAGCCCTCATGCTGCAATGAAGATCCCGCATGCCGCAACTAAGACACGGCACAGCCAAAATAAATAAATAAAAATAAAATAAAGAGACTTCCCTGGTGGCGTAATGGTTAAGAATCCACCTGCCAATGCAGGGGACACGGGTTCGATCCCTGGGTAGGGAAGATCCCACATGCTGTGGAGCAACTAAGCCTGAGGGCCACAAGAGCCACAACTACTGAGCCCGCATACCACAACTACTGAAGCCCGCACGCCTAGAACCCATGCTCTGCACCAAGAGAAGCCAACACAATGAGAAGCCCGTGCAATGCAACGAAGAGTAGCCCCCACTCGCCACAACAAGAGAAAGCCTGTGCCCAGCAACAAAGACCAAACACAGCCAAAAAAATAATAAATTAAAAAACAAAACAAGGGGCTTCCCTGGTGGCGCAGTGGTTGGGAGTCCGCCTGCCAATGCAGGGGACACGGGTTTGTGCCCCGGTCCGGGAAGATCCCACATACTGCGGAGTGGCTGGGCCCGTGAGCCATGGCCACTGAGCCTGTGCGTCCAGAGCCTGTGCTCCGCAACGGGAGAGGCCACAACAGTGAGAGGCCTGCGTACCACAAAAAATAATAATAATAATAAAATAAAATAAATAATATTTTAAAATAAGTAAATAAATAAAGCTAGCCAGAGACTCAGCAATAAGGAAGAGTATAACCAGGCTTATCAGGACCTTCAGAAGTATTCTTTGGATAGCGACCACAGGATAGAGAAAAGGGTAGAACTTCCAGGGCAGAGAAAGAGGGCCACCAGGAGGGATATTTGGAAAATTAGACCCAGCTGACCTGAAGCCCAGACGATGACTGCTGGATTCAGAGAGCTGAGAATTAGGAGAACCGGAGAGGACCAGGTACCCAGGCTGTTCCGTGGGGCAAATGGGGACCCATGCCCAGGAAGGCCCTGGAAGGATCTCAGACTCCCATCAGACCCAGCAACACTGGTCCCCTTCCTCCACCTCAGGCTGAGAGGCAGAAGTGAGAGCTTGGAGAATCCCAGGTCTGCAATAATGACAATTGGGCAAATCATGGTTACCTTAGGATAAGAAAATTGTATTACAAAGAGTGCTGCTAAAATTTCCTTGCACATGTCTCCGAGGAAGTTTTTATAGGTTATGTTCCTAGAAGTATTATTGGGTCATAGGACATGAACATATTTAATGGAACATAGTAATTTGGGGAGCATTAGCACCATCATGATACTGGATCAATTGATGGGTGTAATTTAACTATCGATTTATTCATTTTTATGTCCTTTAATAATTTATAATTTTTTAAATAAAAGAGTTGTACATTTCCATTGTGCTTTTAAAAAAATTGTATTCTGTTAGCTCTCTATTTCTATGCTATTTGTAAAGAATCTATACTTTTACATTTTCATTTGTGTGTGTGTGTGGGGTGTGTGTATTTTGAAAAGCTCTATGTAAAAACTCAGTCTGTGTAAAACTGAAGGGAGAGGGATTTTTGGCCTTGCTTCGGTTTCAGGGTGGCAGCAGCAAAGATAAATTATTAAAAGCACCATAAATACTGCTCCCCTTTCCTTCATTCCAGGCTTTTCATTAAGCACAGAAAATGGACATATCTTTGTGAAACTCAAGCCTTTTCTAGTTGAGGGTCCCAACCCAACCCAGTGCTCTAGGTGTCCAAATGACTCCCTCCCTCCTTCCCCAACAAAGGTTTTATAGAATTCTAATTTTTACAGGTTTACAAACTCAAGGCAAATGTTAGAGTTTTATTTTACAAAATGGCAATACCTTTACATTCGGAAGAAGAAAATGGCTTCAGGATCTTATGGCTAGACTTGAAACAGTAAATGTGATTGAAGAATTTAGTGGTGACAACCCATGGATATCAGTCTAGCCAAAGCCCATTTGAGCAGCTTTAAAATGTAGACAGATGGGAATTCCCTGGCGGTCCAGTGGTTAGGACTTGGCGCTTTCACTGCTGGGGCCCGGGTTCGATCCCTAAAGCCATGCAGCTCAGCCAAAAGTTTAAAAATAAATAAAATAAAATAAACGTAGAGAGAAAGCAAATGAGAGAATGGGTAGCAAAGTATACAAAGAAATTAGAAGCCAAAATGGAAACAAAAGTAGGCTTATGCAAACGTGTAGCACACTTTACCTTAAGTCAGGGAATAGTAAAGGATGAAAATACAGTTGAGCCCACCCAGTGCCCAGATCTTAGTTTCTAATACCATTCTCAAATATAAGCAACTGGGACTCCTTGGAGAAATGGCTGATTCTACTACTGGGGCAGGAAATATACACAGTAAACTGCCAGAAAGTAAGGAAGTACTATTATAAAAAACAAAAGCGAAAACAAACAAAAAGTATCACAATATGGTGGTATGTCAAAGCAACAGAGAAGTCAACTGAAAGAGCTTCCAATGGCCAGAGCTAGAACAATTTGAGTAAAACAATAAAGTAGTATGGGATTATAACCCAGAGTATGAAATAAATATCCATAAGGCCATACTAATATAAATAAATGATTGATTAAATAGGGAGAAAAAACAAACCTCCGATGCAGAATAATCCTGAATAACCTGTGTAGGTGCTCTACCCTGAAAGGAGGTGGAGGATAACTCCTCATTCCTTAAGTGTAGGTTGCTCATAGTGACGTCTTTCCAAAGAGTACAGTATAGAAAGGTGGAAAAAAAGAGTAACTTCAGGAGGAGGAAACTGGCAAACAAGTTCAGCTGGTGATCAAGGTCAACATCACCAGTGATACAAGGTGATGAGAATAGCACTTCACCTTTGTGGTCTTTCTCTCCAAAACCCACAACCTCAGTCTAATCATGAGAAAAACATCAGACAAATCCCAACAGAGGGACATTCTAAAAATAGCTGACTAGTATTCCTCAAAACTACAAGGTCACCAAAAACAAGGAAAGTCTGGGAAACTGTCACAGCCAAAGGAGCTTAAGGAGGCATGACAACTAAATGTAATGTGGTATCCTGGATGGGATCCAGGGCCAGAAAAAAGGACATTAGGTTAAAAAACTAAGGAAATCTGAATAAACTATGGACTTATAGTCAATGATAATGTATCGTATTGGTGCATTAATTGTAACAAGTGTACCATCCCAATGTAAGTTGTTAATTATAGGAGAAACTGAGTGTGGGATATATGGAAACTTTCTGTGCTACTTTCTCAATGTTTCTGTAAATCTAAAACTGTTCTAAAAATAAAGTTTATTCTTTTAAAAAATGCAGTGGGGGAAAAAAATGCAGTGGAGGGCTTCCCTGGTGGCACAGTGGTTAAGAATCCACCTGCCAATACAGGGGACATGGGTTTGAGCCCTGGTCCAGGAAGATTCCACATGCTGTGGACCACAACTACTGAGCCTACGATCTAGAGCCCGCAAGCCACAACTACTGAAGCCTGCACGCCTAGAGCTCGTGGTCTGCAACAAGAGAAGCCACCGCAATGAGAAACCCACACACCGCAACGAAGAATAGCCCTTCCCGCCACAACTAGAGAAAGCCCACGTGCAGCAATGAAGACCCAACATAGCCAACAATAAATAAAATAAATTTATTTTTTTAAAAAATGCAGTGGAATTCAAGAAAAATGTAGACACAAATCAGGGTAGTAGCAGGTTCATGACAGGTCTCAAAGGGGGAAGGCAAGTGTGTTAGAGACACTTTTAGTAGTAGTTGCCCAAGGATCTGACTTTTCCTCAGTTTACCTTGCTGGCCACTGCTCTTGCCTCTGCCCCCATATCTAACTGTGTTCCCAACCCTACACGTGCAGGCTCTTTCTAGATCTTCCATCCTTTTTCAATTGCCCAGTTCAATTTTCAATCCACCACCTGGATGTTCCGTAGGCACTACAAAATCAGCTTGTCTCAGAACAAATCAGGGACCCTCATTATTTCCTAGCTTGTGTAACTGTACCACCACCCACCTGCATCTGTTCTGCCCAGGCTCATGCCTCAAGATTCTGCCCCATAAGCATAAGAGAACATCTGTGTGTTATGAGCAGGCTTCCCAAAACTGGTTTCTCAGTGCCCCATTGAATCATTTGTACTTTTTCCTATCTCAGGCCACTTCTATTATTGGCTCTCCCTCATTCTTTGGTTCCTTTTTCCCTGGCCCCTCCACCCAGGAATCTCAGCTCCTAGCTTTGACCTCCAGTCCTTGACTTCGATAAATATCTCATTCCTCTGTCCTGGCATCTCCTAGAACTGACAGACCAGTGACAAACCCTTTACTGACATCACATCTCTGGGACTGGCTGTGGTAGGCTTCCTGGAAGATGATTCCCAATGATTTTTGGGGGTAATCCTCTCCCCTTCAGTGTAGACTGGGCATAGTGACTCACTTCTAACAAATCAAATACAGCAAAAATGATGGGATGTCATTCCCAAGATTAGGTTACAAAAAGACTATGGCTTCTATCTTCTGAGGGAAGTCAGCTGTCCTGTTCTGAGTTGTTCTACAGAGAAGCCCACATGACAAGAAACTGATGTCTCTAGCCAACAGTCATAGAGGACCTGAGGTCTGTCAACAGCCATGGGAGTGAGCTGGAAGGTAGATCCTACCCCTTGTAGAGCCTTGTAATGACTGCAGCCCTAGTCAACAAATACACTGCAGCCTTGTGAGAGATTCTGGACCATAGGCAGCCAGCTAAGCTATGCCCATATTCCTGACCCCAGAAACTGAGATAACTGGGAATTCCCCAGCAGTCCAGCAGTCAGGACTCTGCAAGTCCCTGGTTGGGGTTTATCAGACCCTCAAGGTGCCTCCCAGAGTGTCCTGGGAAAGCTGTAAGGTGTAAAAGTGGCAAGCTGGGGCTCCGCCAAGATCACCACCGCCCAGTGTGTGTGCCGAACTCATCCACAGTCTCACAACCACCTCCGAGGCTCAGCTACTTTGAGTGACTTGTCCTACCCTGGCTGCTGCAGCTCCCCTGCTGGGCACCAGCACTTTACAAACTGAAGCTTGTAAGGCTTCCTGAACCAGGATGTGGTCAGGCATTTGGATAATAATTCATTTGACAGTTTTCCTTTCTCTGGAAACAGGTTCGATACATGGGTGGCACCCAGGGGTCATTTCTGTGTCTCTCCTCCCTGCTCCAGGCTGGGGCTTGCTGATAGGGTTTGACAGATGGTCCAGCCTAGAGCAGTCACGTTCTCCTGCCTGTAAATCTGGAGCATTCAATGAATCAATATCAAGCCTGAGGGCTTGGGGAGCAGAAACCAGAGTATTGCCCTAGAGAAAGTGTCCATGACCTCTCGCTGCCAAGGTCCCTGTAGCTATGCTAGTTCCTATTCTTTCCAAGACTTGATTACTTAGCTCCTATATTTCAGTTCTAGAGAAGCTTTCCACTAAGCTCCCAATAATATTTTCTTGTAACCAAAAGAACCTTAACACGAACTTCAACAAATATTTATTGGGCACCCTTTATGTACAGTTACTGTGCTAGATTCTGGGAATTTGGGGATACAAAGATGAGTTTTTAATTAGTCTTTACCCTAAAGGGGTTCACAGTTCAACCTATATTCTTTGAACTTGGCCTCAAAATGCTAAATGTAAAAAAAAAAAAAAGAAATAGGAAGGAAGAAAGAAAGAAAAAGAAAGGAAAGGAAGAAAGAAAGAAAAAGGGAATTCCCTGGCAGTCCAGTGGTTAGGACTCTGCGCTTTCACAGCCAAGGGCATGGGTCAATCGCTGGTCAGGGAACCCGCAAGCCACTCAGTATGGCCAAAAAAGAAAAAAGAAATGTGGGCTGTGACAGGGTCTTTTCCTCCCTCCCTGCTGCTGGAATCTGGAAAGACCCTGCTTCAACCAGGGAGATAAGGTAAGCCAGAGGAGACGGAGGAGCCACAGGGAGAAATAACCTGGCCCCTAAATGACCTCAAGAAGCAGAGTTACCTTAAAAAAAAAAAAAAAAAAAAAAAAGGCAGAGTTACCTGCTGACGTAAACACTCATCTCTGAGGTTATATAAGAGGGAAATCAGCTTCTTTGATCTTTAAGCCACGGAATTTGGGGATTCTCTTTCGACTTGTCATTTAGAAACCCCCTCTCCCACAACTAATACAATCACCTCTCCATTAACAGAGACACTGTGTTATCATGGCCTGAGGTGTCCATCCTGAGGTACTTCCTCAGCCAGGTCATGCTGACTAGCAAAGATGATCATGGTTCTAGATTGGAAACTCTTGAAGGCATCAAAGATACAGAACGGTTCCTGGGTTTTGCAGACTATACCACTGGTCTGATTCCTCTCTTTCCGACAACTTCCCTTTGATTGGTCTCCGGAAAAAAAAAAAAAAAGCTTTCTATTCACCTGGAATGGTTGCAACCATCATTTTGGGAAGTTTAAGACCCTCTTCGCCCTGTTTCTGTCTGCACACACCCTCATCCACGATTTATACTAAAGATGGATGCATCCAGTCTTGAGGTGGTGCTACATTCTCTCAGAATCTGCAAGCACTAAGGCCCTAAAACCTTGTATTTTGGCACTGGTGGAAGAGAAAAACAATTTTTTTTCTGGTTATTATTAAAAAAAAAAAGAGACACCTGCAGTAAGGCCACCTTCCAGGTCTGAAGGCCAACTTTCAACCTGAAGGCCCCAATACTCTAGGACATGCAATTGAATTACCAAAACCTGAACCCTCTTGGGTCACTTGAGGGTGAGGGATGGCAGGTGCATGGAGTCCTATTCTTTCTGCATTTCAATTTCAACCTCTCCTTTGCCACAGAGAAAGAACTGCCATGTCAGTCCATGCTTTCCCAGGTAGCCTGAGTGCCCAGGACTCCAAATGCCACCTGAAGAAGTCCACTGCCAGATAACCCCACCCAGACCTAGAAATCATTGCTCAGAACCAACACCAATCTGATAACCAGGAGCTCCATCATCCAGACACAGCCCCAGAGAAAAGCAGGTACAGGGGTGGCTGCCAACTCCCATAGCTGGTTGTCCGCCTTCTGGGTGAGGCCAGGATTCATGGTTCTGTGTCCCACTATTCTCTGGAGGCCTCCAGGGTCCTGCCAAGATGACTAATGCATACCTTGGAATGTCTCTTGGCCCTGCCAATACTCAGTGTGCTCTGCCATGTGAATCCAGAGAAATGACAGGCACCCTGAGGACAGCCGTATTCACCCTCGTCTCTGGGCGCCCTGGAAGATGGCCTGTGCTAGAATTTGTTCCCAAACCCCCATTATGCCTGGACGATGATTTGTTCATTTTGTTCGTTCTTCTATTTAACATTCATTCAGAAATTCCTATGTACTAGGCACTGTTCTATTGTCTGAAAATAGAACAAAAAGAAGTCACTGAACAAAAGAACAAAATGAAGTTACTGTAGCTTGGGAGTTTACATTCTGGGGGAGAAAGGAAATGATACATTAAAAAGTAAGTATAGGGGCTTCCCTGGTGGCGCAGTGGTTGAGAGTCCGCCTGCCGATGCAGGGGACGTGGGTTCGTGCCCCGGTCCGGGAAGATCCCACATGCCGTGGGGCGGCTGGGCCCGTGAGCCATGGCCGCTGAGCCTGCGCGTCCGGAGCCTGTGCTCCGCAACGGGAGAGGCCACAACAGTAAGAGGCCTGCGTACCGCAAAAAAAAAAAAAAAAAAAAAAAGTAAGTATAGGGAATTACCTGGCGGTCCAGTGGTTAGGACTCCAGCAATTCACTTCCCGGGCCCAGGTTCAATCACTGGTTGGGGAACTAAGATCTCATAAGCCATGCCGTGCAGCCCAAAAAAAAAAAAAAAGTAAACATACAAAATACCTGCCAGTACTCCTCACAACTGTGAAATAAAACTTAATAATTTTCTTAACGTAAGCATACAGTATGTTAGATGCTGATGAGTGCTACGAAGAAAAAGCAGGGGCACAGTGGTAGGTGCTCTTTTGGTTAGGGTGGTCAAGGCAGGCCTCTGCATTCAGCAGAAACGTCAGTGAAGGAAAGGAGTAAGGTGTGAGGATTTCTGGAGAAGAGGGAAGGAGTGCAAAGGCCTTGAGGCAGCAACATGCTTAGTGTGTTGGAGGTATACAGAGACCTGCTTAACTATGTCTCCTGTTGGTCATTCCATCTGTCCCTCCCTTCCTCCCTCCCTTCCTCTCTTCTCTTTCTCCCTCCCTTTCTTCCTTCCTTCCCTTCTTTACTGAAAACGTGTCTTAATGTTCAGAGTGGAAGGAGAACCGCTTGATGTGGTCCTGAGACCACACTTATGTGCAGCTATGAACCCTTTAAGGCGTAAGTCCTTTTGACCTCCAAGGTGTTGTAGGTCGACTGAGACAATACAGGCTTGAAGAGCCCAGAGAAGGTACGTTAACTCAAAGTTCAACCTTCTCACGTATTTCAAACAATTTTTCTTTTTTATAAAAAAGTGCTGTTTTTTGGGACTTACCTGGCAGTCCAGTTGTTAAGACTCCGGGCTTCCACTGCAGGGGGCACATGTTCGATCCCTGGTCAGGGAACTAAGATTCCACATGCCACACAGTGCAGCCAAAAAAAAAAAAAAAAAAAGTGCCTTTTTTCTTTTAAGGCAAATTTTTAAAATATTTATTTATTTGTTTGTTTATTTATTTATTTTGGCTGCACAGCTCTTAGTTGCAGCACGAGGGATCTTCCTTGCAGCCTGGGGACTCTTAGTTGTGGCATGCATGTGGGATCTAGAACCCCAACCAGGGACTGAACCTTGGCCCCCTACACTGGGAGCATGGAGTTTTATCCACTGGACCACCAGAAGTCCCAAAGTGCTGTTTCTTGATAAATAAAATGTCAGTATTCTCTTGTGGAGTCCCAAGACTTCCTCTCCTCTTCTTGTTAGGGCCACATTCTCAGTAGGAGTTTGTAATACCCAGTTACTATCACTACATGTTAAAGAGCCATCCTTCCATGAGATAGCATGGGCTTTCTCCATGGTCCCATGACTCTCTAGACAGCACATATCTTTACAGCCAGCCAAAGAAATTACCTATTTCTCTTGTGAAAAGAGCTTAGTATGAGGAGATAGACCTGGTCATTTGAATCCTGGCTTTCCCTATGATTAGCTGTGTGATATCAGGAAAATCACCTACCCTCTCTGAGCATCCGTTTCTTCATCTATCTTAGCCATTTTCTTTTTAAAAAAAATTATTATTTATTTTATTTTTGGCTGCATTTGGTCTTCATTGCTGTGTGCGGGCTTTCTCTGGTTGTGGTGAGTGGGGGCTACTCTTTGTTGCAGCGTGTAGGCTTCTCATTGTGGTGGCTTCTCTTGGCAGAGCACAGACTTTAGGCGCGCAGCCTTCAGTACTTGGGGCACGCAGGCTCAGTAGTTGTGGCTCACGGGCTCTAGAGTGCAGGCTCGGTAGCTGTGGTGCACGGGCACAGTTGCTCCGTGGCATGTGAAATCTTCCTGGACCAGGGCTCAAACCCGTGTCCCCTGCATTGGCAGGCGGATTCTTAACCACTGTGCCACCAGGGAAGCCCTCTCAGCCGTTTTCGATTGTTTTGTTTTGCTTTTTTAAGTAGTGAAGCCATTTAAAAAATGAAGAGTATGTAAAACTTTAATGTTTAAATAGATAATAGAGGCCCCGGTCAGGCTGAGGCGGAGCTTGGAGAGCACAGAGTTCTACCCACTAGGCATCCCCTTTTCTCCCGCTGTGTCCTTTTCCAGGCAGCCCCCAGAGATCTCTGCAAATGGGAACTTCACAGGGCACCGTTTGAAAATTACTGCTCTTGTGTTTTGTTGTTTGTATTTTTCTTTATTTGGCCGCACCACATGGCTTGTGGGATCTTTGTTCCCCGACCAGGGATTAAACCCCAGGCCCTGGCAGCGAAAGCACAGAGCCCTAACCACTGGACATCCCAGGAATTCCCTGAAGATTACTGCTCTACCCACAGAAATTACAACTTCACCAGCCCCTGGTCTTGAGCCTTTATGTTCCAGGGCCTCGCCTGTCTTTAGGGACCAAGGGCCATATGACAACCACCTGCCCATGGGCAACTGATATGCAAAAGAGAGAAAGCCCTTTTGCCTTCACCTTGCCTGTATCCCAGTTTTTATTTCCAATCTGAGGACTTGTCAGTTTTCCAAGTGATTGACATGAAGAATAAGCTCACTCATCGGGTGATTTTTACCTCCCACTCTTTCTGTTTCCTTTTCAAGATCTTAACCCTTGGCATTTAGGTAGCAGTAGTGTGAGACTGCCCATGTGAAGGATCAGCTGAGTATTTGAGAAGCACCTAAGGAACTTCACCCCTCTGAACTTCCCTTTCAAACAACTGGGCTTGTCCAGGCTAGGAGAAGAATGGAGATGGGCTGGTCCGTGACTATATGGACTAGGGGGCAAAGAAGATCTAAAAGGTTTAAGGGCACTCCAAACAATACATCAATCCAAAGGAGTCAGGCAGACAGACAATAACCTCACAATGAGATTACAACCAGAGACAAAAAGATGGAACTGGCTGGCTTGGAAGGAGAGAAGAGGCAGAGTCTAGACTTGCTCCGTTCAATATGGTAGTGACATGGGACTGCCGAGCACTTAAAATGTGGCTAGCCCAAATTGAGATGCGCTGTAAGTGTAAAAGATACACTGGATTTCAAAGACTTGGAACAAAAAAGGGAATGTAAAATATCTCATTAATAATTTTTATAGTGATTAAATTTGATCCAATACAATTGTAATAATTCTGTTTGTATTGATTACATTGCTTATGTTGAAAATGGTAATATTTTGTATATACAGGATAAGTATAGTATTAAAATTAATTTTACCTATCTCTTTTTACTTCTATTAATGTGGCTACTAGAAAATTTTTAAATGCATATGTGGCTCACATTATTGGGTAGTGGTAGTCTAGACTCTGGGCCCTAGAGAGATCTCCTGAGGTGGGGAAACAAAGAAGCAGGGACCTTGTTATAGGAAATCTGAAGTCTTGCCCTCAATAAGGAGACAAATTTTAAGAGAAACACCTGGAGACTTCCCTGGTGATCCGGTGATTAAGAATCCACCTTCCAGGGGCTTCCCTGGTGGCACAGTGGTTAAGGATCCACCTGCCAACTCAGGGGACATGGGTTCGAGCCCTGCGCCGGGAAAGTCCCACATGCTGCAGAGCAACTAAGCCCATGTGCCACAACTACTGAGCCTGCGCTCTAGAGCCCACGAGCCACAACTACTGAGCCCACATGCCACAACTACTGAGCCCACGAACCACAACTACTGAAGCCCACGCGCCTAGAGCCTGTGCTCCGCAACAAGAGAAGCCACCGCAATGAGAAGCCCACACACCGCCACGAAGAGTAGCCCCCGCTCGCCACAACTAGAGAAAGCCCATGAGCAGCAACAAAGACCCAACGCAGCCAAAAATTAATTAATTAAAAAAAAAAAAAAAAAAAAAGAGTCTGCCTTCCTAATGCAGGAGACGCGGGTTCAGTCCCTGGTCAGGGAACTGAGATCCCACATGCTGCGGGGCAACTAAGCCCACGCGCTGCAACGAAAGATCCCGTGTGCCACAACTAAGACCCCACGCAGCCATAAATAAATAAATATAAATATTTTAAAGAAAGAGCAACATCTCTCTGTCTTCTTTCTGTCAGGAGCTCAGATGGAGTCTACCTATTCAGTTTGCTTGATGGAAGATTCTAGGAAATTTGGGAGGATTCTGAACGTGGGGAGCAGATTCCCATGGGGCAGTACTTCTTTACTCACATCAGCCTAGAACTGGACCCATCACTGACTCCAGTACATTCCAGTGCCCACCCTAGGTTACTTGATGGAGGATTAGGTTCAGTTGCATATAACACACAAAGCTCAAAATAACAGCAGCATAAACAAGACAGAACATTATATCTCTCTCTCTTTTTTTTTTTTCCGCTGTGTGGCGAGGCTAATGGGATCTTAGTTCCCCAACCAGGGGTTGAGCCCAGGCCCTTGGCAGTGAAAGTGCAGAGTCCCAACCACTGGACCGTCAGGGAATTCCCAGAACTTTATCTCTTAAGGAAAAAAATTTGAGACAAACCTTAATCTTGTTTATGTACTATTTTTTTTTTTTTGACTTTGTCTCTTATGTGCAACTGGAGGTGTTGCATGGACTTCTTACAGCCATCTTGGACCTTGAGACAATGAGCTAATGAAGGTGAACAGCAAGGTAGAAGGAACCCAGGTCCTGGATGGTAGTGGAGCTATCATTGGTTTGTTGTCTCATGGTTCAAGATAGTATTAGAAATCCACATTTGAAGCAGGAGAAAGGTGAAAAAGGAGGGAATAAGACATTTTCCTCCCTTTTAAGGAGACTCCCCAGAAGTACCGTACAACACTTCTACTTGCATGTCTTTGGCCAGAACTTGGTCACGTGGTACACCTAGCTTCAAGAGAGGATGGGAAATACCTTTTTTTTTAAATTGGAATATAGTTGATTTACAATGTTGCATTAGTTTCAGGTGTACAGCAAAGTGAATCAGTTATACATATACATATATTGACTCTTTTTTTAGATTCTTTTCCCACGTAGGCCATTACAGAGTATTGAGTAGAGTTCCCTGTGCTATACAGTAGGTCCTTATTAGTTATCTAGTTTATATATAGTGGTGTGAATATGTCAGTCCCAATCTCCCGATTTATCCCTCCTCCTGGCAATACCTTTAGATAGGTGAATTGCTGCCTTGAATAAAATCAGAGTTCTGCAACTAAGAAGGAAGAGAAAATAAATGTTGGCATGAGCAATACATTCGTACCTTTTGGGTCCATGTTGATGATCTGCGTCCCTCTGAAAGGACCCACAGAGTGGTCCTGCAGCTTTCAGCATGAGCATGTAGACAAAGGATAAACCATAGGAGCATTGACCCTCCAAAGATCTCCCCCTGGGCCTCATACAATAGAGAGGGCATAGAGTGAATCATGTCTGTGCACAGGGGCAGGTTGTAGACCATCTCTACAGCACTTCTGCCTCAGAGGCAATTAGATGATTAGGAATTTATAGTGGTCCCTCATGGCTCAGGCTTGACCAGAGCACAGGTGTCCCAACCAGAGGCTTTATTGGCTCATGTAACCAAACTGTGAGAAGGGCAGGGGCAGCTGGCCTCAGAGACAACTGGAATCAGATACTCAAATGCCACTTTCTCTCTGCATTGTCTGCATCTTTGCTTCCTGCTGAGGAATGGCTTCTTCTGCTCAACTGGAAATTTGTCTGTCGTATCAGCCTCAGAGCCTCACATCTACCACTCTCCTCCCTTTCTCTGGCTGGAATTTAAAAAAAAAACAAAAAACACCAGGGGAGGGCTCTGGTGTACATCACGTGCCGTATTCAGTCATCAAGGGTTGAGTCTGGTGAAGGAGGAAAAGGGGTCCAACTGTGGATGGACAAAACAATATTACAGCCAATATTAGGTGTTAACTTTGTAGAAATCTTTGCTAAAATGAGAGGTAAAAATGATATAGGTACAAAAAGTCTTTTCCCTTTGTTGTGAGTTTTTTTCCCCAATTTGATGTTTGCCTTTTAGTTTTAGTCATTTAATAAACACTGCAAAGCACTCATTTTGCACAAGACTCCTGTGTCCTTCGGAATCCCTTCTTTGGTCACAGTAACAGTTGATTAGGTTACAGTTTTCACTAAATCCATTTCAATCCTAAGGATATACTTCAGCCTCTTGATAGGATTTAGGTATTTCCGAAGTCTTCTCAGTAATATCTATTCTAGTCGCTTCTCCCACTGAGGCCCTTACCCAGGACCTGTCAATTAATGACGGCTCCTTGCTTGTAAATAACAGAACCCTGTTCAGATCAACTTAGGCAAAAAGGAAGACAGAACTCATAAGTTATAAAAACTGGGCTTAGGAGGGATTGAAATCTGGAAATGGGGGAACTGTGAGGTGCCAAGGCAGCCATTTTTTTCAGTTTTTCAGTGTGTGCTCCCTTTTTTCTTTCTTTTTCTTTCTTTCTCTCTGTCTCTCTCTCTCTCTTTCTCTCTCTCTCTTTCTTTCTTTCTTCTTTTCTTCCCTTCTTCCTTTCTACACTGATGACCCCTGCCTTATTCTGCTTTCCCTGCAAATGAACTTTCTCTGTGCTCATGGGGGAAATAGTTGCCCCCCACCCCATTATTCCAAAATGTGTATGTACTCCTCGATCAAGTACACCGACTCCCAAGTACCTGTCCCATCCAGAGGTTCCTGAGTAACTGGCCCACTTGAATCAGTGTTCTTCTCCCTACGTCAGTCATCTATGGTCAGGGGAACAGAGTCCCAAATGATAAACATGGCCCAGCTCTGTGTGGCGGCTGGGAACGTGAGTGGCTTCTTAGAGAATGCAGGTCTTGGGCTTACATTGTTAGAATCTTCCTGAGAACTTCCTGTTACAGATCCCCAAGTGTGAAGAGAGTAGCACTGAATACCAAGGACCACTCCCTCCGTTTCTTGCCTAACTATCTGGCAACAGCCTGTATTTGATGACCAGCTGATATCTGACGTTGAACCACCCGTTCTTTGATCAGCAGAATGCTTTAAGTCTCAGAGATTAGAGGCCTCTAGCACTCCAGGTCCCAGTGATGGCAGCAACAGAAAACAGCTTGGTCATGAGACCATCAAGATTTTTAGGTCTTCCCTGGTGGCGCAGAGGTTGAGAGTCTGCCTGCCGATGCAGGGGACACGGGTTCGTGACCCGGTCCGGGAAGATCCCACATGCCGCGGAGCAGCTGGGCCCGTGAGCCATAGCCGCTGAGCCTGCGCGTCCGGAGCCTGTGCTCCGCAACGGGAGAGGCCACAGCAGTGAGAGGCCTGCGTACCGCAAAAAAAAAGAAAAAAATAAAAAATGGGAGGGGGGAACTCGTGCATGGGGAGGAGTGTCAAGGAGGAATCTAGCTTCCTATATGTAAGATAAGAATATAGTATAATTCCTCACTCATTCGATAAAATATGTCAGGCTTCTAGTTTTGGGGCTGGTGCTTGGCAGATTTTCGAGAGGGTTTAAAGTTGATAAACCGTTTTCCAGAGACTGCATCATACGATCCTCAGAAGTGTTGAATACAAGGGCACAGGGCTTTCAGATATAAAAATGGAGGCCCAGAGGTTCCAGCTCCCCCAAGCCAGTGGTGGGTGGGCTTGAGATCCCAGACCAGGCCTTCTGCCTGAGACCTCTACACCTTTGGAAGTACTTCCAGCTGAAAATTCTGGTTTTGAAATTCTTTTAAGCAGGGCATCTTGAACTTGCCTTCTCAGAAAGATTCCAAGATATAAAAGAAGGGCTCAGTATAATGCTGATCACCATGATAATAGTACTAGTGATTGACTGTTTTGGAAATTCATTCTGTAGCTAACCTGGTGGGGGGAAGGGAGGGAGAGAAGGAGGGTCTTAGAGTCTTAATAAAAACCCTTTAACTTCAGCTAATAGCAATGATAATAGAGGCACCTGGTGACTGCTTTGGGCACTTAAATGTAAATGAAATGGGAGGGCACCTTGGTGGTCTCCATTGTTATATGCTAACGAAGTGGCTTCACTCAAAGGCCACAGGGAGGTTAGTGGAGGGTGTGGCCTGGTCCCACTTTGGGTCAGAAGTCTGTGGCAGTCCCGGGCCCTGACTTAGAATGTGTTCCTCTGTCCTACTCAGCTTTGTGACTCGGAGCAAGAGCCTGCACTTTCCTGGACCTCTGTGGGGTTTTTTGTTGTTGTTGTTGTTGTTTTAAGTAAAATGTATATAATCAACTCCAGGGGTGGCTGACGCCTACAGTCCAGCTTGGCAACTAGACTGTTGATCATGTTTTTTTCCTAGTCAAACCAGAAAGACTTGAAAACAATTATTTGTAGTTTCTTACATGGGCTGCACTGTACTTAGAAGTTTTTCCTGCTTTCATTCCTTATGCGTATTGCAAGTCTTCCCCAAGCATCCTTGTGCATGGAATCTGTGGTACCTGATGGGTTCCCTGCTGTCAAAGGCTCACGTTTGGATGGGAGATAGACTGTGTGGAAAGACGGGAGGCAGAATGTAATCAGGGTGGGACATGGTAGACAAAGAAATATACAATACGGCAGAATGGGGCACGTGTCACGTGGATCCCACAGCAAGAGTTGTACAAAAGTGGGAGCAAAGTGCTATGGGAGCCAGTGGGGTTGGTCTGGGAGGCTTCACAGTGTTGTGTTCTGTCAACTGAGAGGCTGCGTCCCGGGCTTCAGGCCTCAGTTTTGTCTGCCAAATAAAACATAATTTTCAACTTTTGGGTTGTGCATTTTTTTCAGTCAACAGTTTTATGAGCTGTAGAGATGCCCCCAACGCCCCCCCCCAACACTTCTCAGTGATGACTACAGTCAATGGAGGACTTTTTTTAAAAATACAGATTCTTGGGACTTCCCTGGTGGCACAGTGGTTAAGACATCATGCTCCCAATGCAGGGGGCCTGGGTTCGATCCCTGGCTGGGGAACTAGATCCCATTATGCCTGCCGCAACTAAGATCTGGTGCAACCAAATAAATTAATTAATTAAAAAAAATACAGATTCTCTGGCTCCTCCCCCAGAGAATCAGAATTTTTAGTTCTAGGGTGGGCTCTGCAAGTCTACGGAGAAACAACAACACAACACCACCCTCACACAGGTCAGAATGGTCATCATTAAAAAAAATCTACAGGGGGACTTCCCTGGTGGCACAGTGGTTAAGAATCCGCCTGCCAATGCAGGAGACACGGGTTCGAGCCCTGGTCCGGGAAGATCCCACATGCCGCAGAGCAACTAAGCCCGTGCACCGCAACTACTGAGCCTGCGCTCTAAAGCCCTGGAGCCACAATTACTGAAGCCGGGTGCCTAGAGCCTGTGCTCCGCAACAAGAGAAGCTGCCTCAACGAGAAGCCCGCGCACCCACAACAGAAGGGTAGCCCCCGCTCGCCACAACTAGAGAAAGCCCGAGCACAGTAACGAAGACCCAACACAACCAAAATTAATTAAAAAAAAAAAATCTACAGGAAATTCCCTGGTGGTCCAGTGGTTAAGACTCCATGCTCCCAATGCAGGGAGCATGGGTTTGATCCCTGGTCAGGGAACTAAGATCCCGCGTGCCACTTGGCACAGCTAAAAAAAAAAAAAAATTACAGATAACAAATGCTGGAGAGGGTGTCAAGAAAAGGGAATCCTCCTACATTGTTGGTGAGAATGTAAATTGGTGCGGCCACTGTGGAAAACAGTATGAAGGTTCCTCAAAAAACTAAAAAGTGAGTTGCCGTATGATCCAGCAATCCTACTCCTGGGACATGTATCCAGACAAAACGCTACTTCAAAAAGATACATGCACCCCTATGTTCATAGCAGTACTATTCACAATAGCCAAGACATGGAAACAACCTGAATGTTCATCAACAGTTGAATGGACAATAGAATACTACTCAGCCATAAAAAAGAATGAAATAATGCCATTTATAGCAACATGGATGGACCTAGAGAATATCATACTAAGTGAAGTAAGTCATAAAGAGAAATTGATATGAGATTACTTATACGTGGAATCTAAAATATGACACAAATGAACTTATCTACAAAACGGAAACAAACTCACAGACATAGAGAACAGACTTGTGGTTGCCAAGCGGGAGGAAGGTCGGGGAGGGATGGTTTAGGAATTTGGGATTAGCAGATGCAAGCTATTATATACGGAATAAATAAACAACAAGGTCCTACTGTATAGCACAGGGAACTATGTTAAATATCCTGTGATAAACCATAATGGAAAAGAATATGAAAAAGAATGTATATATATATGTATAACTGACTTTGCTCTACAGCAGAAATTAACACAACATTGTAAATCAATTATACTTCAATAAAATAAATTTAAAAACAACAACAACACAACAACAAGGAAACAAACTGCCTTGTGCTTCTGATGATCAGCCATTGGAGCCCATTGGTACAGTGTGGGGGGACAGGCCCAAATAACCATGGGGGAGTTATAATAGAGGGGTGCTATGGGGGTGTTAGTGCTCTAGGGAGAAGCTTATATTTAAGCTAAGAGGTTCGCCCAGCAGAGCAGAAGGAAGGAAGGCCAGGTCATGGAAACACAGGTGCAGAAGTTGAAGCCAAGGCAAGCCTCTGCCCTGCTCAAGCGGCTGAGGGTGGCTCCAAGGTGGTGGAGTACGGGAAGACGGATGGGACATAAGACTGAGGAAGGGGAGTTGGGACCAGATTGTAAAGGGCTAGCCTTGAATATTGTGCTAAGGAGTCTGGACTTGATCGTAGAGAGACTGGAGAACCAGAGAAGGTTACTTTTATGCACACCCAGACCTTGATAGAATAGTGCAAGTTCTTATAGCTGTTGTAGGGATTCAGTTATTCTTTCCTTCTCTCTCATGGGTAAATCAATGAATAATTCAGAATGCAAGTGAATCTAAGTCAATCAGCAAGTTTAGAGCAGACTATGAAGAAGCCTGTCTTAAAACCACCTCTCACTTGGACTACTGAAAAAGCTTTTTGTAACTGGCCTCCTTGCTTCAGTCTGGCTCTTCTCAGATTGGTCCTCTTTAATGCTTCTGAGAGGTATTTTTAAAATGCTTGTCACATCCTTGCTTAAAACCCTTCGGTAGTTCCCTGTGGTCTCTACATAATAATAAAGTTTCACCTTAGCCTGGTGTACACAGGCACTCATGATCTGGCATCTTCTTAGTTATAGTAGTTTCTTTTTGTTTGTTTGTTTTTGGTTTACGTAAACTAAGTTAATTTAAGAAAAAAAAAGGAAAATCGATTTGGTGCAAGGAATAGGGGTGCAGGCTGGACACCCAAGAGAACTGACTAATCAACTTGGCTTCAGGAAGTTCTACTGTATAATTTTCTGTCTATGTCTTTAGTTTTTAAAATTTTTTTGTTAAATAAAAAAAATGTATTTCAGGACTTCCCTGGCCGTCCAGTGGTTAAGAACCTGTGCTTGCAATGCAGGGAGCACGGGTTCAATCCCGCATGCCCCGCAGCCAATAAATACATAAATAAATAAATAAAATTTAAAATGTATTTGATGAAAATGTAATGCATTCTCATCGTAAAAATCTTTGAACAGTATGGAAGTACCCAGAAGAAAATCGAGTTATTTTCACACGCCTCCCACACCCTGTCCCCAGAGGTAACTACTGTTGGTTGCAGATCTTTCTAGCCAATCTTCTATACATTTGCCTATGTATTTACACAACAAACATATAATTTTTGTTTTTTCCTAAATGCAATTGTACCATATGTATTTTAACCCAGCTTGCTTTTTTTCACTTAATATTATATATTTCTTACCTTTTTTTTTTGGTGGGGGGAGTGGGTATTTTCCTAAATTTCTTAGACATTGAAATTATCTTGGAAATGTCCAACCTTGTCTCTGTGAACAAATAAATTTTAAAATGTGTGTTTCTATACTTGATTCAGGAAAGGGGATCAGGGCCCCTCTACCTGAAGGTACAAACTCATCCATCTTTAGTGCCCAGAGAGAGATGGCAGAGGGAACACAGGGCCATATCCTTGGGACTAGTGTAAATGTCTGTCACTCCTCAGCCAGCATTTCTTCTCAAGTTACTTAATATTTACATTTTTTAAAATTGTTATAATTTGCCATCTGTTATCTCTTCAGTTAATTTTCCAAAGGCCTGGGCAAACTCTGTCCACATACTTCTCAAATTTGAATGATTCCTGGTTCCTAAACATCTCCAAGTTCCTATCGTCGGAAGTCTCACCAGGCCTGAATAACCACCTCTCTCCAGTTCTTAAACCTAAATAATCACTTCTCATAGGAGCCCCAAAACCTTCATTTGCTTCTCCCTCGCAAAAATTCTCCAGGGCATAGGTGACCTCATCCTCCAGGACTCCTGAGACCTCAGACAGCTGGGATTTTTTGAAGTGGGAGCCAACACATAGGAAGGGTTTTCAGGCAATAATACCATTTCTCCTCATATATGGGTCATTTTCACCTTTCCAATTTTTCTTAGATAGTTTGTGCTGCTATAACTGAATACCATAGACTGGAATCTTATAAACAACTGAAATTTATTCCTCACAGTTCTGGAGACTGGAAGTCTGAGATCATGGTGCCAGTAGGAACCGGTTCTGGTGAGGGCCCTCTTCTGGGTTGCAGACTTGTAGACTCACATGGCAGGAAGAGGGCTAGAGAGCTCTCTGGGGTCTCTCTCTTTCATAATCCCATTCATGAAGGCTCCACTCTGTGACCTAATTATCTCCCAAAGAGCCCCACCTCCTAATACCTTTACATTGTGGGTTAGGATTTCAACATATGAATTTTGCGGGGACAAAAATATTCAGTCCATAATACCAAGATAAAAGAAAATGGAACTCACACGATGAGCTCTAATTTACCCCTTGTCTTTTCAAATACTTCTCTGTTGAATTTAAAGATAAGTCTTACAGGGAGCATGGCTGCCTGTGCTCTATTGTCAGCTCTGCAGGCCCAGAAATTTTATGTATTTATACTAACCTAACTCACATGTTAGTTACAAAAACTAAAATGCCAATTTACTGGGAATTCCCTGGCCATCCAGTGGTTAGGACTCTGTATGTCCACTGCAGGGGGCATGGGTTCAACCCCTGGTCGGGGAGCTAAGATCCCACAAGCCCCAAAATGTGGCCAAAAAATAAATAAATAAAAATAAAATGCCAATTTATTAAATTTTAGCCACTGCTATCCTTCTTACTTAATACAAATATAACAGTGTTAGCTCCCCATGGCCTCTAGGCCCTACAGCATTAGGTCAAACTCCTTAGCCTGGCGTTTAAGGCCTTTACAATCTGGCTTTGAACCAAGTTTCTAGTTGGTTCTCATATGTCATGCATGTACTTCCTATATGCTCTTCCCTCTGTCTGGAATGTCCTTTTTGACTCTTTACCATGCAAAGTTTTTATTTTAATTGATGGTCCAGATCAAATAACACCTTCTCTCAAAGACTTCTCTGACCAGCCCTGCCCCTGCAGCAGGCCATATTAATTGCTACCAATTCTGAGCAATTATTTCTTTTACTTTATTAGATTGTAACTCATCATACACGAATTGCCTGCCTCTTCCATCAGACAGTGAACTGCTTGAGGATCAGAAATCTATTTTCATCTACCAAGGTAACCCAGAGTATAGCACATCGACTAAACACACATTCTCAATAAATTTTGAACTGAATTGAACTTCTGCATTTGTACTTCCTGCAATTACTTCCTTTTCTTGCCTAAGTTCTTATAAAAGTTAATTTTGAAAATGTCAGCCGTCTCGGCTATCTTTAGAGGAAAGGAGGGTAAGGGTGTTTGTTCATGCAGGGACTGAGAAAAAGCACATCCCTGGGAACCAGGAATGGTGACTGCTGTAGAAATAGAAGTGAGGGAAACCACCGGGAGGAAAAAGCACAGCGGGAGAAGCCAGGCCAAATGACAACTGTTTCTTTCCACCAGGAAATCGCCTTTTGAGATCTTTCTTTCCTCATATCTGGAGATTTCTGGATATTGTAAATAGAGGGCCCTGTTCCCCTGTGTCTTCTCTGTGTAGGGTTTCCTCTGTGTTTGTGTGCAGCGGGTGGAGGACGGCTTCCTAATTGGGACCTGTCTCAGGTGGAATAAGAAGATTCAAGACAAGAGGGTTGGTCCATGTTTGCCCAACTTCCCATCATCCTCCTTCCAGCTAATCAAAAGGTAAGCGCGATCCTGTGGGCAGATGCTGTAGCACAGATCTCTCCAGACCAGACCGGGAAGAACAGATATCGCAAGACAGGAATGGCGCAAAAGGGTCCAGAGGCATGAATCCAGCCAGAGTTTGTTCTGGTGTCTCCTAATTTCATTCCCACATTGGCTCTGGAACAATTCCTCTGGTCCTGCAACTCCCCTTTCCCTCTCGACTCCGAAGTCCCCTGCAAACCCTTTAGATCTGCCCTGGAGAGGGAACTGGGATCTGACAGCAGAGGAAAGCCATAAACCAGGGGCGCCCAACCTTCCCCTATGATCTGCATGGTGTTTATCAAGTCCTCACCCTTGAAGTCATTTGTGGTGCTCTCTGCTTTACTGAAGAAAAATGGATTTTGCCTCAATTCCTGATTCCTGTTTAAATATTTAGTTTAATCAGCACAGGCCCAAGTGCCTTTTCCATTTCCCCTGGTGCCTGGGAGCCACGCTGACACCAGCATCATAAAAAATGCATCAGATCCCAGCAACATGCCACTGGCTGGGAGTCGCTCCATCCCTCAAGTCTCAGGGACTGGCCTCTGCTGCAGCTGCTTTGAGAGAAGCTGGGCTACCATGCAGAAGTCAGTGGAGCTTTGAAAGCTTCACCTCAAATCTTCTCCTGGAGGCAGTGATTGTGACAGGCAAGCAGCCCCCACTCCAGCCCAGATGTGAGGGGCCTTGTGGAGGTGCGAGGGGGTGTGTGTTGGTGGGGAGAGTGGAAGAGGTGGGAACACCAAGGCCACAGAGTCTTCAGACTCTGCCTTTGAAGTTGCTCTGACCTGGGTCCAACATAGGTTCTGTGTGAGTGTGGAGCAGAGACCGGGGACACCTGACGTGAGGAAGCAGCCAGGTTCAAGGGCATAGGAAGGAGACTCTGTGAAATGCTGGAGCCTTCTCTCTTCCCTTGGCTTCCAGAATTCTGGCTCCTAATGTGGGCTCCACCCTCTATTCCATGAACACAGTCTAAATTTCACCCACTAAACCAGAAGCCTGTCGGGGATGGAGGGGAGTCAGGACTTCCAGAGGATGGACACTTGGTCTCCTCTTACAGAAAACAACCAATAATAGGATTTGGCTGGATGGGTCCTGGGCATCCTTTGCCAAAACCTCAAAAAGCTTATACTGCCTCTAGGTGCCCTTTCTTTGGAGCCAGGTCCTCAGCGCTCTGATCTGGGCAATTGAACGGGAAACATCGCATCAGTTGCCACTAATACTATGGTCCTGTCCTGGCTTTGTAAAAGAAGCTCCTTGGGGCAACTCTGTATTACTCATGTTTTTTCCTCCAAAACTTCACAGAGATGAAAGGAAACATAAATAACGATTTATTTATCCGGGAGTTCAAAGTTTTGCTTTGAGCCCTCCAACATTTTCTATCCTTTTTGAAATTAAGATGCAGATAACTTCCCTCAGTCTCTTTTATTTTACTTTTTTAATTAATTAATTTATTTATTTTATTTATGTTTGGCTGTGTTAGGTCTTTGTTGCTGTGTGTGGGCTTTCTGTAGTTGCGGCGAGGGGGGCTACTCTTCGTTGCAGTGCACAGGCTTCTCATTGCGATGGCTTCTCTTGTTGCGGAGCACAGGCTCTAGGCACATGGGCTTCAGTAGTTGTGGCACACGGGCTCAGTAGTTGTGGCACACGGGCTTAGCTGCTCCGCGGCATGTGGGATCTTCCCGGAGCAGGGATCGAACCTGTGTCCCCTGCATTGGCAGGTGGACTCTTAACCACTGCACCACCAGGGAAGTCCCTCAGTCTCTTTTAGAAAGGGCAGCAGCTACAAACCTATGGATAAAGATAAAAGGAGCTGATGAAAGGAGCAAATTCTAGTCTCCATCCCTCAGTCTGGGGGGGGTTCGTGAGCCCCCCTCTGTGCTTTTGGAGTCATCTACACCGTAGGATGTCTAAGGCCAGAACCCTACCAATTTTTTTCCAGCTGCCTAGGATTTCGACAGTCAGAAACCACCAAAAAAAAGATGGCAGGAGAGTCGGTCTCTGAAGACCACCATCTTGCCAAATCCAGTGGTCGATTGGTTGCTCTGGTTTATCACAGTTGGGCCCCTCCCTTTGTCACATGGCTCCTGGAACCTGTACTCTACTCGTCAGGCTTTTTTCCTAGTTCCTTAATTGCTCCCTCAGTCCCCCTTTGCGGCTCTCCTCTCCTGATCACTACTTGAATAGTTCTCAATCTTGGCTGCCCATTAAAATCACCTGAGGTGGGACTTCCCTGGTGGTGCAGTGGTTAAGAATCTGCCTGCCAATGCAGGGAACACGGGTTCGAGCCTTGGGCCGGGAAGATCCCACATGCCACAGAGCAACTAAGCCCGTGCACCACAACTACTGAAGCCCGGTGCCTAGAGCCCGTGCTCCGCAACAGGAGAAGCCCACGCACCGCAATGAAGAGTAGCCCCTGCTTGCCGCAACTAGAGAAAGCCTGTGTGCAGCAATGAAGACCCAACGCAGCCAAAACTAAAAAATAAATTTTAAAAAATAAATTTATTAAAAAAATCACCTGAGGATTTTTTTTCTCTTAACTGAAAATCATGGTCAACTCTAAGCTAATTAAATCAGGATCTCTGGGGTGGGGCCTGGGTATTATAATAGCAGTTTCCTTGGTGCAGCCAAGGTGCAGAATTGACCTCTGCCCTCAATGCTGGCTTGCCCCAGGGTTCAGGCTTCTATGCTCTTTGCCATCTATACTCTCTCCCACATGATCTGACCAGTCCCCAGCTTCACAGAGTTTCTACATAGTGGTGACTCCCAGATTGCATTTTTAGCCTGGGCCTCTCTGCTGAGCTCCAGAGCCCAGACCCAGCTGTCTATTCGAAACAGATATCTACAAGCACTTGAAAGTACTAATGTTCATGGATTTTGCCCTCTCGTCTGCTACATCCAACCCTTCAGCCAGGGCTATTGGCTCTATCTTAAAACTATATCTTTATTAGCCACGACGGCTATCATTCTATTCCAAGCCTTTGTCACCTCTCTCTCAAAGTATGTTAGCCTCCTAACAAGCCTCTGTGTTTCCATTCCCCTCAGTCCATCCTCTGTACAGCAGCCCAAGTGACGTTTGGTGTCTTTGGGGTTTATTTTTTTGTGTGAACTTTTCAGGAGGCTTTATTTCAGGTCATGATATTATAGGCAGCATCACTTATAACCAAGACACTTTATTTAACATGAAAAAATGCAGTAAGTGGCTCAAATTCATGGAATTCACTGGTCTTACCATGTTCCCCATGACCAAGATGTAGTTCTTGGTCTGAACTTGGTTCAGAACTTGGTTCTTAGGCTTCCCTGGTGGCGCAGTGGTTGAGGGTCCGCCTGCCGATGCAGGGGACACGGGTTCATGCCCCAGTCCGGGAAGATCCCACGTGCCGTGGAGCGGCTGGGCCTGTGAACCATGGCCCATGAGCCTGCGTGTCCGGAGCCTGTGCTCCGCGGCGGGAGAGGCCACAACAGTGAGAGGCCCGTGTACCGCAAAAAAAAAAAAAAAAGAACTTGGTTCTTGTAGCTGAAAGAAAGGTGAATGGCCTAGGAAAAACTCAGTGACAGTATTGGGTGTAAGGGGAACTAAGTACAGCCTACATGACAAGATGTTGTCCAATATGATTTGGTATAGGATTTTAAAAGGTAGCCAGTGTATGTTGCCATTACGTACAGGTCTCAGTACCACAGTTTGAGCTGGATGGGGTCTCTCTCACTATTATGCCAAATGAAACACAGGAGGAGTTTTGGTTTTCCATCATATAAACTTTGGATTGGTAAGTTTTGAATTCCTAGTGCCCAGGGAGGTTTGATGCCTCCAGAGAACACAGTCATGCTTTTTTGTTATTTTGGCCAAGGGAGCTTAGTTCCCTGACCAGGGATCAACCCGGGCCCCCTGCAGTGGAAGTGCAGAGTCTTAACCGCTGGACTATCATGGAAGTCCCCAGTCATGCTTTTTTTCTTTTTTTTGTGGTACGTGGGCCTCTCACTGTTGTGGCCTCTCCCGTTGCGGAGCACAGGCTCCGGACGCACAGGCTCAGCGGCCACGGCTCACGGGCCCAGCCACTCCGCGGCATGTGGGATCTTCCCGGACCGGGGCACGAACCCGTGTCCCCTGCATCGACAGGCAGACTCTCAGCCACTGCACCACCAGGGAAGCCCTCCAGTCATGCTTTATTGAATTGGAAGTCAAGACTAGCCCCTTTCTACTTTGTGTTCTTCATATTCCAGTTGATCTTTTTAAAACATAAATCAGATCCCTGTTACTCCTGTGTTAAAAACCTTTCCATTATACTTAGAACAAAATTCAAACACTTTACCGTGGCCTCCTAGGCCCTACATGATTGGACCCTGCTCACTTCCCTGATCTCATCTCCTACCTCCACTGGCCTTCCTAGGTCACGATCAGGTCAGGCTGAGTCTTGATTTGGGGACTTGGCACTTGCTGTTCCTTTGTCCTGGCATGTTGCTCCCCACATGTCCCAGTAGTTCACTTCATCCCATCATTAGGTCTCTTTTGAGTTCTTATGTCCAAGAGGCCTTCCCTGACCACCATCATAACTTTTTGTTTCTTTATCCAGATTTACTTTCTGTAGGACATTTATCATTGTATACTAGCATATCTATGGATTGATTTACTTGGTCATTCTCTGTCTTCTCCACTAGAATATAAGCTCCAGGGAGACAGGTGCTTTGTGTATCTTTTTTTTTTTTTTGCTTTGTCTATCTTGTTCACTGGTGTATCCTCAATGCCTTTAACAGTACTCATTATCTACTTGTTGAATGAAAAGGGCACTTTTGTAGACGAGACTTCTATTCTTGATAGCCTCCACCCTACTCCCCACCATAGAAGCATTGATGGGGATCTGAGGAGCCAGAGTGCTTCCTGACAAACACAATTAAGGGGTTAAAAGGTGCATTACCTTATTGGTAATCTGCTGTTGCTCATGGGAATGTGTGATAGCTCACAGGTGTGCTGGGGAAGAAAAAAATGGGGGGATGCTTACACTGGCACTTAGTTGAGGGGCGTCGCCTCTGGGTGTTCCTTTCTCTTAGCACTACTAAGCCAACCATGTCAGCCAGAAGGAGAGACAAACCAAGATGAGATAAATTGAGCTCTGTCTAAAGGATCTGAGCAGGACTTAAGTGGAGCGGTGCTGGGCCCTCTTCTCTCTATGTCTCTCTCTTTTATTCAGCTTAGTCTCTGTATGTCCCTTAGTCTCTGTATATAGTGCTCAGTGTTTTCTGGCTGAATCTATGTTTACTTAAAATCAAGGGGTGGTTACCGTCTGTTTGAGTTTCCTAGGGCTGCCGCAACAAACTACCACAACCTGGGTGGCTTCAAACAACAGATATTTATTCCCTCATGGTGCTGAAGGCCAGAAGCCAGAAATGAAGGTGCCAGAAAACTTAGTTCTTTCTGGGGGCTTTGACGGAGAATCTATTCCTCGCCTCTTCTCCAGTATCTGTTGGTTGCTGGCAGTCTTTGGCATTGCCTTGGCTTATGGCTCAGAACACCAGTCTTTGCCTCTACCTTCACACGCCTTCTCCTCTTCACTCTGTGTCCTCTCTTCTTCTGTTTCACACAAGGACACTTGTCGTTGGATATAGGGACAATCCTAATTCAGGATGATCTTACCTCCAGATCATTAATTTCACCTGCAAATACCTTTTTTCTAACTAAGGTCACATTCGCAGATTCCAGGTGGACATATATTTTGGGGGACCACCATTCAACCCACTATACCATCTTAGAGGCAAGAGGGTTAAGTTAGGAAATAGGCAGATTTGCTTTATTAGGTTGTGTCCCTTCCCTTCTCTTCCTGTTCTTTTCATCCCCCACTCCCACCCTCCTACCCCAGCTGCCTTTTTCATCCTGGGAGCAGAACTCTCTCCAGCTGAGAATTTTGCCTGTGGGAGGTCAGCCCTGGGCATTCCCCCTTGTCTTCACCATCTGTCTTGGTCAGTGACTTGCGTGGCTCTTTGCCCGTGCCCTGCCTTTTTGCACATTTGGACCTGGACTCTGATCTCCTGGACCTAGACCGGCTAAACCTGTTTTCTCCCAAGCTGAAGGACTCAGGGAACCTGCTTCTTCCCCTGGGGGCAGGGTTTGGTTTATTCCTCAGACAAGACAGACCTGGTTCTCAGCTGATGGTGACACAGAAGAGGGTATTTCTAGCCCAGATCTCTCAAACTCCAGGTCTGTTCATCCACCTCATTCTTTTTTTTTTTTTTTTTTGCGGTACGCGGGCCTCTCACTGTTGTGGCCTCTCCCGTTGCGGAGCACAGGCACCAGATGCGCAGGCTCAGCGGCCATGGCTCACGGGCCCAGTCACGGCACGTGGGATCCTCCCGGACCAGGGCACGAACCCGCATCCCCTGCATCGGCAGGCGGACTCTCAACCGCTGCGCCACCAGGGAAGCCCGGCACCTCTTTTTTGTTGGCTGTGCCGCACGGCATGTGGGTTCTTAGTTCCCGGACCAGGGATCAAACCCACGCCCCCTGCATTGGAAGCACATTGGAAGTGTGGAGTCTTAACCACTGAACCGCCAGGGAAGTCGCTCAAAGGGCACCTTGCACACAACTTGTCTAAAACTGAACCTGTCAACCATCCCTCTTCCCCACAACTTGCCTCCCCTCCTGTACTTTCTACTCACTGAATCACATCTCTCTCCACCCACTTGCTGATAACCAGATGTTACCCTTTTACTCCAAACCTCCCCAAAGGCACCAGATTCTGTAGCTCCCACCCCCTAAGTCTCTCTCAAACCCATCTACATCTCTCATATCCCACTGCCTCTACTCTAGGTTATCATCCCTTTGCACCAACCTGCCGACTGATCTCACAGCCTCGACTCGACTCTCCAGCCTCTCCAATCCACTTTCTTTGCTGCTATCTGAGTCATTCCTACAAACACTCCCTGTTGTATCCCTTCAACACTTCCCACTGCCTTTTAGGATTCTATTTCCTGACCCCACACCCTGTGCTGTCATCATCGCCAATTCAAATCCACAGCACTCCAGCACTTTATAGATTAAGAAAAATAAGAGCACTTAGGTCAATTAGGTTACCCTTCCAGGGGCTCATCCCTGTCTACGTTGTGATTTCCAGTCCCTTTTCCAGTATCTGGAGGCAATGTTGTCGCTAGAGAAGGAACCTCCTTGTGGATGCAACCAAATGGCTGAGCTAACTCCTCTTTGAGGGCATGAGAGAACCATGCAATCCTAAAACACACACTTCCAAAAATCAAGATCTGGGACTGGTCCTGGGTTTCATGTTTTTAGCACAGGGGATCAATGGAAGGAGAAGCTCCATGGCTAAAGAAGCTAGGAAACTCCAACTCTGGTTTCCTTTCCCTTAGGGGCTCCATTGCTTTGATTTTTGCTTTCTTCTGGAATACAGTCATCTGCTTGTAAAACCCAGGACCACCTTGGAATAGCTGAGAGAGACTGGCCTTTTTCCAAAAGAATTTTTACTAAATAACACTTAAGTTAATGAAAGAAAAGGGAAAGAGAGAGAGAGAGAGAAATCAAAGAAAACACAAAGGACAAGATATGGTACTTATCTAAAGACTGGCATCTGGTTTCAGATTAATTACATTCTAGACCCCCAGGCTGCTTTCTTGAGTTCAATATCAGAAAGTTCCCAGACTCTGGCCAGCCCTTATTTTTTTTGCATGTATAAAAATTCCATCCTGATGTTGAGACAAAAACCAACCCTCTGTCTTATCTATAGCTTTCTTGCAGCATCCACTTTTTTTCAGCTAAGCTGTGGGATGCTGGGGACTGCACAGGGAAGATTCTGGGCCTTTTGGCAATCCCTTATCATGGTTCTTTAATCACAACGGCCATGCCAGGAAATTTTACCCTTGCGGAGGCTGGATTTTCCCTGGGGCTTCTGGCATGATCTGAGAGACCCCTCTGTCTTAGTAATGAGGATGGCTGGAATAGAGAGAAGTGACATGTAAGTATGAAGCTTAACATGTGCCCAACACATTGTATATTTCACTTTTTAGCATAAGCATTCGCCATAGGTGTCAATCACTAGTCATGATTTGTAGAACTTGAGGACCTGAGGGGTTAAGCAACTTGCTCAAGGTGTTAAAGCTGAACAGTCAAACTAGGAGTGAAGTTTGGGCTGATTGATGACAAGTTTGTGATCTGAGCCATGCAGCCTGAGGAGGTAGAAGTGCCTTTGCTTTCTTTGAAGGCTCAGGCTTTTCCACCCTTCTTTGTATGTTTTTTTTTTCCAATCTAGAGACATTTGCTGAACTCTCTTATGTGCATACCTCTTTGATATTAGGAGGTATAAAAGTTTCCTAGACAAAGTCCCTGCATTCAACTCTGCACCTGGTTCTCTACGTTGAGCCCATCGTTCACGGGCACTTATTCTTTCAGATATTGAGCACCTATTATGTAGAAGACACTGGCCCAGGAACTGGAGATGAAAGAGGTTAAACACACAGAATCTGGGTTTCCCTGGTTGCACAGTGGTTAAGAACCCACCTGCCAGTGCAGGGGACCCAGGTTCGAGCCCTGGTCTGGGAAGGTCCCACATGCCGTGGAGCAACTAAGCCCATGTGCCACAACTACTGAGCCTGCGCTCTAGAGCCTGTGAACCACAACTACTGAGCCTGCATGCCACAACTACTGAAGCCCACACGCCTAGATCCCGTGCTCTGCAACGAGAGAAGCCACGAAAACAAGAAGCCTGTGCACCATAACGAAGAGTAGCCCCTGCTCGCCTCCACTAGAGAAAGACCACGCACAGCAACGAAGACCCAATGCAGCTAAAAATAAATAAATAAACAAATTTATTAAAAAAAAAAAAAAGAATCCGCCTGCCAATGCAGGGGACACGGGTTTGAGCCCTGGTCTGGGAAGATCTCACATGCCGCAGAGCAACTAAGTCCGTGTGCCACAACTACTGAGCCTGCGCTCTAGAGCCTGTGAGTCACAACTACTGAGCCTGTGTGCCACAACTACTGAGCCTGTGCTATAGAGCCCGTGCTCTGCAACAGGAGAAGCCACCGCAATGAGAGTCCTGCGCACCACAACGAAGAGGAGCCCCTGCTCGCCGCAACTAGAGAAAGCCCACACACAGCAACAAAGACCCAACGCAGCCCAAAATAAATAAATTAAATTAAAAAAAAAAAAACTACACAGAATCTAGAGGAAGGAAGAGCCTGGGTTCTGCCACCATCATTACCTCCTACTACTCATCCCCTTCCCCCCAAACTCTGAGCCCTTTCATGCAGGGCGTGGGGTTGGGGATCCTGGATAAGGCTGTTCCTAAGGGGAGGAGGTAGGTACGGATGGAGGGAGTTTTCTTGGCACTTTTTGCCCAATTATTGTGGTTAGTACCTGGTAAGGTGCACAAAATTGTGGAGATGAGACAAGGAACTAACAGAAACAAATATTTTGAAGGGGAGAAATTGCTCATTTATTCAAAAATAATGGGAAAACCCCTTAGAAGAGCTTGTGATCTATTATTCCTTTGCAGTTTATGGTTTCCAGGTGGCCTTTTCACTTGGAGAAATTCTTCCTGGCTAAGAGATTTCTAGGCCAAAGGAAAAGGGCTGAATTATCCCAATACTGCTGCCAGTTTATGGTTTGACTCCAGCTAAATTATTCAACCTATTTAGGTGTCAGCTCAGAAATGGAGAGGGTGATGTCAGATACGTCACAATATGTTTTCCGTGGGATCTCCCGTAAAAGGGTTATGAGAAATAACAATTATTTAGTGTGCATAACAAAACACTTCTGCTTTTTTCTCTAGGTCAAAAGAGCTGATGCAGGATCACAATTTGACTCATGGCATAAAACCTTTGGGAATCTGAAACTTTCTTGAGTTAAAAAAAAGCAACGGACACCTGTATTTGCATAGTGCTCTGTGCTGAATGGTTTACAAAGCATTTTAAGATATCACAACTGATCCTTACCCTATCTGTGAAGTGGAATTAGTGTGCCCCCATTTTATACTTAAAGAAACTTGGGTCACACAATCAAGGTAATTCAGGCAAAGGTACTTTATTTTATTTTTTACTTTCCCTCAGCTATCTAGAAAATTATTTTTTTCACCTCAGTAATTTGTGATAATGGACCGTCACAAATGCCATCACCAGACAAACAAAACACAATCTTCTTTTCTGGGGACACTTCCCATCCCTGCACAGACCCCAAAGCCAGAGTCAACAACACACAGCTGTAAAGCACCAGAAACTCCTAACAACCTAGGACAGTAAGGGATCATCTTCATGTGTATTTTACAACAACGTCTGGGAATAGCTTGGAATGGATTGGCTTCTCTAAAGAAAGTTGTTTGTGTTCATTTTGGGGGAGAGCCAGCTCAGATTCAACTCTACTTGGTTCTTTGTTTCTGTGAGGGTATGAAGGCTGAGAAAACAGGGGTTGTCTAGAGAATTCGCATGGGAAAATAATAACTTTAAAAGCTTTAGGTACATAACCAGTTAACAGTCCATCAACAGTAAGCTGATTGGCACGATCTCTTTTTTGAGGGTCTGTGGTGATGATGAACTGTAGGGCCCTGTTCCCGTAAGGGCAAAGGAAGCCCCCCTCCTCTAATGGTCTCTTCTCCCAGCCGGGCTGCACTGCAAGCCTGTCTAGAGGCAAGGCCTCCAGGTGTGGGGAAATAGGTTTTATTCAGCCCGGTTTTGGGGTGAACGCGGATAGACCTGACAACGTAGTTACGGTAGACTTGGAAGGGGCCTGTTTTTCTAGCCTTGTCCCCAGATAAGTCTCTGCCCGGAGAAGCTGCAGGCACCTGGGGTCCTCCTGGCTCCAGGGCCTGCCATCTCCAGGCCTGCCGCATTAACATCACCACGAGGAAGGCGCCCTGCTGCGAGCACTTATTTGCATCCAAGTGTTTGCACCGAGACAGGGGCTCACGTGCTCGAGGTCACACAGACTGGGTCTCTCCAGGGACAGAAGCGGGGAGGAAGCCCTGTCTCGGGGTGGGCAGGTGCCGGGGTACGCTGGTACGCCCTCCACTTCCAGTTAGGTCCCCCAGGCCGCCCCCCCTCCCCAATTCCCTGCTGGCCCCAAGCGCTCCGGCCTCCCGGGGGGCCGGGAAGTCGGCCTCGCTAGCCCGGCGCTGGGGGCGGGCACCTGCTCCCACCCCTCGGCGTCCCCTCCCCTTCACTTCCCCCTCCCCTTCACTTCCCCCTCCCCTTGTTCCCTCCCTCCCCTCCCCCCCGCGGCTAGGCGCGGCGGCGGCGGCGGCGGCGGCGGCGGCGGCGGCGGCGGCGGCGGCGGCGGCGGCGGCAGCGGGCGGGGCTCGGCTCGGGCTCCGCGGGCGGGCGGGCGGACATGGCGGCCAACATGTACCGGGTCGGAGGTAGGAAGGCTCGGCCCGACCCGGCCCGTCTGGGAGCGGGCTCCGGGAGTGGGGGGTAGGGGCGAGTTCACCCTAACCGCTGGGAGCCACGGGCGCCCGGGCTGAGGGCTCATGGGGCTGGGGGCCTGCGGAGGGGGCCGGGGCTGCCCCCCCTCCCCCACCGTGGCCCACAAGGGGCCGGGGCCCATCCACACCCCCACATCCCAACCAGGGTTTTAACCAGGCCTGTACTTGGGGGTATGAATTATCAGATGCCACCCCACCTCAACCCGTGAAACCCCCATGGGGGTCAGGGGCCGTCGAGCCGCCTACGAGGGTGGTCTCTCCTCGCGTGGCTTCTAGGCGTTGGGGGTTTGGAGAGAGTGGAGGGACATCTCTCCTCTACTGCTCCCCTTCATTGGGGGTGTGGGTGGGGGCGATGGGGGCCCAGCCAGGGGCCCAGCTGGATAGGCCTGTTTGCGGGGACAGGGCCCTGCACCTCTCCTTCGTCCCTCTCCCTTACGTTTCTTGTCCAGCCCCCCCCAGGAATGGGGCTTAGAGGGGCCGGGGCGCCGCAGCCTGGGGTGGGGAGTGGAGCTCTGCCTGGACGTTTGCTCTGCTGTCTGCCACCTTCCCAGCCTTCTGCAGAAGAGAGAAATAAGGTCAAACAAACTTTCTCCCTGCTCAAGACGCCCTCCTCCCTCTTTTCCTGGTAAAATAATAATTCAGATAAGTGACGTGTTTGTGTGTAAGACTGGCTCTTCTCTGCTCATTAGCCGAGCTCCTTGATGGATGGTGGTGGGAATGGCCTGGCTAAATGAGGCCACTTTGCAGAAGGGAGACGGGAAAGAGCCACTAAGATAGACAATAACACTGCAGCCCAGCCTCTCAAATAAACACACAGTGGGAAGTTTCCAGTGAGCCTATTAGATGAGAGGAAAAACCACACTTGAAAATTTATATCCTTTTTGTTGAAAGGCTGCAGCAATTGCTTTATAACGAGACCCAAAATGGATCTGGATTAAATATGGTAAATATGGTATTAGAAAGGCTGGTTATCACCTCCACAGAGCTCTGCCTCTCAAAAAGGGACCCCTCACCTTTTTCGCCCCCTCATCTTCCTAGAAAGAGCTGTGAAAAAGTTTGTCAATGTGCTTCTGCTCTGCTCACCTGATTTTTTTTTAAGTTGGTGATTGAAATGTACGTTGGGCTGCTAAGCCTTTCAAGATGCTCTGAATTTGTCTTAGGTCAATAGTTTTATGTGAGAAGCCTACTCCAGGGCAAATTGGATTGGAGTGAAAAGATGTGGAAGCAGTTATCGTATGAAAGACACATGTTTAGTCAGCTCTGACTACTCAATGATAAGAGGTGTCTTTTTGTTTATTATTAAAGAAATGACACATGTGGGACAGAAGTCTAGGAGAACTTGAAATGAATATGAATTAATGAATTAATTGAAATGAAAATGCCAGGAAAATAAGGGTCTGTGAATGGTAAGCACATAAGAAAGGTAATATATTGAGGCTGCATTACTCAGTTTGCTTTTTACCAGGAAATGAATTACGGGCGTGCTTCATTTTGAATGTGAATTAACTAATATAAAAAGTCATAAATTGACAAATGTGAACTTTATGTTGAAAAGATTAAGCTCTTTACTTCCTTTAATTACAGATTATGTCTACTTTGAGAATTCCTCTAGCAATCCGTACCTCATCAGAAGGATAGAAGAACTCAACAAGGTATACACTGAGTGTTCTTGATTCTAATATTAAGAAATATTTGTTGCCCATTGAAGGGTAATTGGGTAAAGGGCATAAGAGGTGATTTTACTTTAAGTTCCAGACTCTTTGAAAGTAGAGATTTCAGACTAGAGAATTATGCAGGATTCTGAATATTCTTTTGCTTTTTATAATTACCTCTGATATTAAATGTTGATATTGAATATGTAACATCTGTAAGATTTCTTCAGATTGCTTTGAGCTTCTCAGAGCAGGTCACTCCTGTAACTCAGTCCCTGTTTATATTTGAAGTCATAATTTGTGTTTCTCCCTTTTTAGTTATCTTTTAATTAATTTAATTTAATTTTTAAAATTTTTAAAAATTAATTTTAAATTAATTTTTTCCTCTTTCAGCTTGAGAAGGAGGAAGTTAGGGAATATGATATTTAAGGGAATTTGTAAAATTCTAGACTAGGCTAACTAATAAGAAGACAGTTTTGGTATAATTATAAAGTGACTTTTTGCACCTTAGGCCCAAGTAAATAAAACTTTTACATCAAGGTTTGTCCCTAATCGCAGGTGTCCAGGACATCGGAAGCATTATGTGTTGGCAGTAGCTGAGCTTTCACAGTGGAGGCACTCAAACAATCATAAATGACATGGACCATAGATTTCTGATGGTTGAGGGTTACTTGTGTAGCTGGTGAGAATTCACATTGTTAAAATTTTGGGGGCTGTCTAGCTAATACCTTTCCCCCAAAATACCATCTGGAGACTCTGGTCCCGTTTTGAGTCCCAGGAAACCAGATTGGCCAAGGGCATGCCTGGCTTATGAGCGTTGAGGTCTTGGTTCACTTTTGGGGATACCCCGGGGACCTTGCATTTTAAAAATTTCCATAGTATTTGAGACCACCCCCAAATGAAGAAAATGGCCTCAGGATTAGGTCAGTCTGCGGGTGGGAACTGTTGAGATGTCTTCCTGGTATGCTTCTCTTTTATGTTATTGATGTAAGGTATAAGAATTTAGGCAATTCCAGGGAATTCCCTGGTGGTCCAGTGGTCGGTGCTTTCACTGCTGGGGCCCAGGTTCCATCCCTAGTTGGGGAAGTAAGATCCTGCAAGCCACGCTCGGCATGGCCAAATAAATAAATAAATAAAAGGCTTAAAAAAAGAATTTAGGCAGTTCCACACTGTTCACTGCATCAGCTTACTTGGAAACTTAACTAGGACTCGAGGAGAAATATTGCCCTATGAGACCTGTATTCTCTGGCTGCTCCCTGCTTTGTTCATTCGGCTCTAAGTGCAGTAAGCTCTTTCTTGCCTGTTGCTCTCTCTCTCTCTTTTTTTTTTGGCTGCGCCACCCGTCTTGCAGGATCTTAGTTCCCTGACCAGGGATTGAACCCAGGGCCATGGCGGTGAAGCACCGAGTCCTAACCACTGGACCCTCTTGGCTGTTTCTCATATGCACCCACCTTAGGGCTGTCTGGTTGTTCCCAGCCCCCCATACCTTGCTGTTTTCCCCCACATCATTTATCACCTTCAAATATACTTAATTAATGTGTTTACAGGCATACCTCAGATATTGTGGGTTCAGTTCAGACCACTGCAATGAAGCAGATATTGCAGTAAAACGAGTCACATGAATTTTTTAGTTTCCCAGTGCATATAAAAGTTGTGTTTATACCATACTGTAGTCTATTAAGTGTACATTATGTCTAAAAAAAGATGTACATGCCTAATTGAAGAATACTTCATTGCTAAAAATTGCTAGCTATCATCTGAGCCTTCAGTGAGCCTTCATAAAATAATATTAAAGATCACTGATCATAGGTTGCCATAACAAATATCATAATAATGAAAAAGTTTGAAATACCGCAAGATTTACCAAAATGTGATAGACACGAAGTAAGCAAATGCTATTGGAAAAATGGCGTAGACTTGCTCCACCGAGTGTTGCCATAAACCATTGATTTGTAAAAAATAACACAATATCTGAGAAGTGCAGTGAACCGAAGCGCAATAAAATGAGTTGTGCCTATATTTTCATTGCCTGTTTTCCCAAACTAGAATGTAAGCTCTATGTGTGTAGTGATCTTTTCTGTTCACTAATGCATCCGAAGTGCCTTAGAGTAGTGGCTGGCACATAGTTAAGTAAACAGTTTTTGAATTAATGAATTTCTCAGATGTCTGATGTTAATACTTGTACATGGCTTTACTGTTTACAAAGTACTTTGATTCGTTCATTTTACAAATATTTCTGGGGACCTACTGCTTTTAGATACGCACTTTTAGGAACTGAAAGATGAACAAGATAGGTCTAGTAGTGGAGGTGGACATCAGCTAAATAATTCCACAGGCAGAAGGAAAATTGCATCTGTGCTAAATTTACAAACATCAGAGCATGGTGCTCTGGAAGCATATAATCTGGGGATTCACGTTTGTCACCTCTTCTGAGCCTCACAGTACCTTAAACCTTTAAGGTAGATGGATCATGGATTGTTGTGAAGCACGCTGTGGTTAAGTAACTTAAATGCCTGGGTTACACATCTAGCTGGAACCTGGATCATTTCACACTTCTTTATCATGATATTACTCTTCACTTCAAAAGTCCCTCCCCTCCCCCACATTCTCACCTTCCCCCTGCGCCTCTGCTTTCTCAAAGAGTGGTTAATATACGAGCAGTCCTTAGGGGACTGAGGGTGACTGAACTGTGAGAGATCAGAGTCTCTGTAATTTCAGAGAGTGGCAGTTTGGATGGAGTATTGAGAAAAAGGAACTGCAATAGGCTAATTAATTACTAAATATTTACATAGGACCTTTATTTCTAAAGGGATGTGAGAGATCTCATTTTAAGTAATTAATTAAATATTTCTCGAGCACTTGTTATGTAGCAGGCACTATGCTAGGCTCAGATACAACAGTGACCAATATGGACATGGTCTCTGCCCACACAGGGTCTCCGTTCTCATGAGGGAGACACATGAAAAGATGAGTTAACAGGTGTAAAGAAAATAGCGATAAATGGTGTTAACTTCTAGAAAGGAAATAAGCAAGGGCCTTGACCCTTGACATAGAGAATAACAGAGGTTGCTTCCTTTGGATAGGGAGTGAAGGACTTTAAGGACATTGAAGTTGAGGCCTAAAGGATGAGAAGGAGGTAGCCTCAGGAAGAGGGGCCACAGGAGTTCCAGAAAGGCCTTGAGCGGGTCAGAGGTCAAGTTGGCTAAGTGGGGAAATTTAACATGATTAGAAAATCCAAATAATGAATTTAAGAACACTTGATATATTATTATTTTTTTAAATTAATTAATTTATTTTTGGCTGCATTGGGTCTTTGCTGCTGCACGCAGGCTTACTCTAGTGGTGAACGAGGGGCTACCCTTCACTGCGGTGCGTGGGCTTCTCATTGCGGTGGCCTCTCCTGTTGTGGAGCACGGGCTCTAGGCATGTGGGCTTCAGTAGTTGGGGCACATGGGCTCAGTAGTTGCGGCTCGCCGGTTCTAGAGCGCAGGCTCAGTAGTTGTGGCGCATGGGCTTAGCTGCTCCACAGCATGTGGGATCTTTTAGTGCAGCGAGTGGGCTCTGGTGCGCATGGGTTCAGTAGTTGCAGTGAGCGGGCTCTCTAGTTGTGCCGCACAGGCTTAGTAGTGCGGCACGCAGGCTCTAGAGTGTGCAGGGTTAGTTGCCCTGTGGCGTGTGGGATCTTAGTTACCTGACCGGGGATCGAACCCACATCCCCTGCATTGGAAGGCAGATTCTTAACCATTGGACCACTAGGGAAGTCCTGAAGTAGACTTTTGTCTCAATTTTTCTTCCCCAGAACTTTTAGGTGCAAAACTGAATATATTGGTTGATAAACACAGTTCGACATTGTTTTATCTCTTTTTTTTTTTTTTTTTTTGGGGGGACTGGTTCTTTATTTCAAAAAGACATTTATCAATGTTCAGTATCAAAACAGTTACACTATTGTTTTTTCTTTCCCCAATTGGCCCCCAAGGAGACCACACCAAAGGGGAGTACATTTTAAGCCAATTAAGCTGTAGGATGCACACCTAACTGACCTCACTGAGCCCTCACCAAAAAGGGGAGATTGGGTAGGGAAAGAAACTGAAAGATCAGCACACTGCCAGCCCAGACTGTAGAGGGCTGTCACAGCCAGGTGGGGTGACCAGTGTGCCCCAGCCCCAAAGAAGCGAAGTTTCAAAGTAATATAAAATTTAAAAACAATTTTGTGTATAAGCTATTCAAGATTTCTCCAGGACTAACTGCTACAACACACAATGAGATGGCAGTTTTAGAGACAGCAGCTTCAGACCCAGAAAAGGGTGATGAGATGAGTTTCATATGGCTAAATCAGTGGTAGAACATAATTTTCTTTCCTTTCTTTCAAGGAGGCGGGAGAGCAAATTAAGTGGTCACCTCAAAATAAGGGGCACATGATCCATTCTGTGAGTGATTGGGAATGGGGTAGAGCTGGGACAAGGATTTGGTCTCAGAGGTCTCACCATCTTAATCTCATCTGGTCACTTCTGATGGAAAAAAAAAGTTGCCCAAAGATACCATAAAGCTGAAAACCTGAACAGCGCTTTTTTTTTTTTTTTTTTTTTTTGGCTAACTCCTTCTGGAATCACCTTTCTGGTTTGGCAGGTACTTTTTACAGAGCAATAAGGCTTCCCAAAATGGAGTCCTTCTCTGGGCTGTTTGGCTCTCAGGAAGGCAGGCCCATACCTTTTCCCCTCCTCTACGGAGAGGGCAGTATGCATTAAGCTGAAAAGTTACCTTCCAAAAGTGAGAAAGGGATTAGACTGCTGCTTCAGCACTATGGAATTATCTGGAATATTTTACAAATGGCTGCTACATCAACAGCAACAAAAAAGGTAATTACAAAATGTGTACATCACAGCATGCTTTTAAAGACACTTAACATTGTGCTCACATTCCCTTAAACGTTGTTCCCAAAGATGCTCAGCCTCTAGCCCAAATGGAATCTCTGGAGAGAGGCAGAGACAGTTTGGCAAAAAGGACACAGGGGTGGGGGTGGGAGACGTGGCGAAAGGAGAAGGCAGCCTTCCAGTTAAAGATCAGCCGTCAGTTTAAAGGTCAGCTTCTGGCCTCAGCGGAGTCGGGGTCAGCGCAGGGCGGGACTGGGGCGCTCTGCATCTCATCCAGGTCAAGCAGAGTCTGGTCCAGCATCCTTTGTGTACAGAGGTGCTCCTCTTTGGTGCATTTCAGTTCATCTTCCAAATCATCAGTTGTCTTTTCCAGCGTGGCTGCCCATCTCTCAGCAAACTCAGCACGGGTCTCTGCCTCCTTGAGTTTATCAGTAAGAATCTTTCTTCCTCATATGTCTTCTTTTTGAGAGTACTTTTCTTCAGCAGCACTCAGACACTTCAGCTTCTGGTCCATCAGTCTGACCTGCTCATCCGTCTCTCGGCAATGGGACTCTGCCAGCTCAGCTCGCTCCTCTGCCTTCCAAGTCTCCCTCAATAATCACCAACCTAAGAGCCACCTCTTCGTACTTCCTACCTGCCTCTTCTGCAGTGTGCTTAGCTTCTTTGAGTTGGATTTCCTGGAGCTCCATTTTTTCTTCCTCTTTTAAGGATTGGTTTTCAATAACCTTCAGACCTCTCTCGCTGTCATCAGCAGCTTTCTCAGCTTCCTCTAGCTTTTGCAGGGCAGTGGCCAGGTGCTCTTGGGCACTGTCCAGCTCCTTTTCAACCAGCTGCATCCTGCGGTTCAAGGAGGCCGCGTCAGCTTGAGCCTGTTCCCGGGCCGCCTTTCTCCCTCCACTTCCGCGGGAGGCACTCGGCCCTCTCCTCCGCGTCACTGGCCTGCAGCTGCGGAACCTGGGTCTCAGCGCTTCACCGCCTTCGTGGTGGTGACCCCGGCCGTGGTGCCCACCCGGCCCCTGCTCGCCTTCGGGTTCCTGCCCCCTCTGCCCAGAGCTGCAGCCGCTTCTCACTGACATTGTTTATCTACATACCCTCTTTTCCTCTCCTCTAAACTGTACTCAGATACAGTGATGATGATCTTTTGGAGGAAGAATATAAAGTTAAAATAGAAAACAACTTCACGGTAAATTTTATTTAGTCACTGTCTAGCTTGGGTGTTGCTCTTCTAAAGATTTCGTCTGCACACATGTTGGAAGAAGGCTTTGTGCACATAATAATGAGGATACAGTCTCAGGAAGTTTTGGAAGTTATGCTTATGGATAAATTTAATGTTATTTGCTATTGATTTTTTTTTTGGTGTGTTATGTTGTATAATTTATATGTTTCTTCATATTCTGTATGTTTTATTAGCCATACAATTTGCTCTGAAATTCATTTTAATGTTTTGGGTCTTTTGGTGGGGAGAAGGGAGCCACTAACTTCTTTGAGCATCTAATCTTGTCCCCCACCCCAATCTATATTTGCACATACAAGATTTTGCATATAATTTCAGGAGATCCCTTCAAAGCCCTTTTATAGAACCCAAGTTAAGACCCCTCCTGACGTTTAGGATCTGTTGGGAAGGACAGAAATTGGGAAAAGGAAGTTCTTTTCCATCTGTTCTTTAGTTCGAGCAGACCATAAGACTTTCCAAAATGGAAAGCGTTTGGTTTTTTTGTTTTTTAATAATGTACTTTCTAAGTCTGGGTTAGAAATGGGCGTGAGTATGAGGTTGACTAAAAGCCCCTTATTGCTGAAGGATGTTTAACTAAACGTGTCTGACAGAATAGAGATTTAAGAGGCTGCAACCTAAATGGAGAAAAGAACACAGGAAAGAAATTGCTGTTCATTGTAGGTTCTTCTTTATACCTGTCTCCACTTTTCCCACCTGTGGGTTTTGTTCAGGTCCTTCTTTTTTCTTAAGACTACTCAGTCCTCCAGGCTTCACCTGTTGGACTCCTTTCCTTCTTTCCTAGCTAGCTAGGGACCTTCTGCCCCCTTTCCTCCTCCTTGAAGCTTTTTCTGTTCTTCCCTCAACAGGTGCTACTTCCTGCCTCCATGAGTGAGAAGTGAAGTCTGGAGGGGAAATGAAAGGAGTAAAGACAATAGTGCTGGGAATTTGTCAGGAATGTTTTACTCTTATGCTTCAGTTGTGGGGAACCGGTGAAGGTTTCTGGGTGAGGGACATGATTACAGCTGGGCTTTGGAAGGTTGGAGACGAGATGACACGTGGACAGGCATCTTTGCTGGAGCAGAGGCTCGGTGAGGGCAGACACCATGCATCCGTGGTGCTTAGCTTGTGCAGGGGCACATAGGAAGCGCACACAAGAAATTTGGTGACTTTATATATACAAAATATTTAACTTAGGTCTTCAGAGCTATACTTCTTAAATTATTTGTGGTGGAGGATTTTAAGAATTTTCAGTATCTTAGACTGCTTTTGTAAAATTTAAAAATGACAGAAAAATGAAATTTAAAGTAGGCTTATAAAAATGCAAGCCCCATTTTTCATTATTAGATTCAATAGATATAAAATTAACTCTCAAATACTGTAATTCATTTAATTTCTGTACTCATTTCATTACATAGTAACAGCTGTGGACTGGGCCTTGGACCACAATTTTAGTAGCTCAACTTTAGAGGAATGTTCGAAGGGAGGGTGTGTGTGTGTACAGTAGAGAAGAAGAGTAATACTGTACACTGCCTAATAGCCAAGTGTGTGCGTGGTTCAGAAGAGAATATTTATTTTGAACTATGCCCCTCCACCCCAAGCAGGTTCAAATAAGAATTTAATTAGCTTTACAGAGTATCCCTATTGGAGGAACTCACCAGTAAGGTAGAAAAAAAACACGTATGCCTTAAAACTCTTGCTTTGGGTTTTTAACATGCTTTTATTTTTTTTTTAAATGTTTATTTATTTATTTTCTTATTAGTCGTCCATTAACATGCTTTTGTCTCAAGAAGACAAAAATGATAAAGCACTGATAATTGAAGTCATTGATAGATTTTATTTACATATGAATATTGGACTGTTCATTTAGCAGATTGCTGGATCATTACTTCTGGAGGATGTATTTGATCACAGTATTGTGAAATATAGAAGCACTTTGGTTAGGATGTAATATGATTTCAGTTTTAAGGGGTAATATTTCTACAAGACTATTTCTCACTTTAAAATACTGCCGCTGAACTTCATAAAACTGACAACTTTACTGCAGCACATATACTTATTTCTTTTTCTCTGAGTGTATCTGTAAGCCCAGAGAAATTTTGAAAATATGTTCTCAAATTTGTTTGAAATTGGAAATGACAATAGCATTTTATTGTAATCTTTGTGTTTTTACAATGAACTCTAGTGAACAATTGACCTTGAAATCTCTCAGAATTCATAAAGAATAGGAGGGTAGGAGCCTGGGCCCCAGCTGCAGTAAATTACAGCCTAACTGAATATTGATCGTATTCTAGACTGTAGTCAAAAAGAAATAAGAGCTTCAGTGTTCATAACTCAAGGTTTTTAATACTTTCATATGTGAAGGTAAAGTAAGTACTACTAAGAATGTTGACCGTTATGGATTCATGGACTCCCTTGGGCTGAGAATGCATTTCCAAGTTATCTGGTCCACCTCACATGTTGACTGCCCTGCACCTGCAGAGCTTCACCATCAGTCGAACGTGAGGGTGTTTAGGATGGGGCTGGGTGATTTTGCACTTAGCCTGTGCCTCAGGAAGAGGGTTTGGAGGACTATGTTTAACTGTCTTTTAAGTTATGTTGTGGCTTTTTAAATTTTGGGGATTAGTTTCTTAAGGTTAATCATAGTTAAGTATGGTTTTAGTCATTAAAGCTCTCTGATCACTTTAGTTTAATTTTTAATTGATGCCAATGAGTTATTTTATGTTTGACATTTGTTTCACTTGGCACTTTTACAAACGTTACTCGTCCTGATTTGAATTTTTAAGCTCTCTGATTACCCTGCAGTTGTGGTTGGCACAATAAATGACAGTGATCTTACAATTATGCTGTCTCTAGTTTTGTTTTATAAACTACTTGAATCTAATATTCAGTATAGATGACTTTTATTTTTTTTATTTCTTAGACTGCAACTGGCAACGTGGAAGCAAAAGTAGTGTGCTTTTATAGACGACGAGATATTTCCAACACGCTTATAATGCTTGCAGACAAGCATGCTAGTAAGTTAATTGTCTTTTTCTTGGAAAATTAAAATGTGTTTTGAGCCTTTTGTTTTCCATGATATGAGGAAAAGTACTTTATGTTACCTGTAGCTTTTTGGTTTCTCATTTGTCTTCCTCTTAGTTTAGATGGGAGTAGGTTTTTGGGTGGTTCTTGGTTTTAGTATATATTTTTTAGGATGCAACATATGTTTATTAGTTAGTCGAAATGTTGAAATAGAAGTCTTTGCACATAGGCTTTAGTGGACAATTGGAGCAGTGTTTTGCCATCTCCAATTTTCCATGGCGGTTTGAAGGTTTGAATATGAGGAAATTTTTACTTCACTGGTATTTTGGAGGACTTCTTTTTCCCTCCTCTAAAACAACTGGGTTGTATTTACAGTTTTTAAAATTCTGAGTATTTATTATATATTTATAGTATTAGGTATGTGTGGAAAAAAAAGTTTGCTAAAGAAAGAAGCGCAATGTGATAGATATGGAAAAAAATTCCTGCAGATAGCAACTCTGAGCATTTCTTTGTAGTTTAATCTTCATTGTGTGCTTCTCCCTCTGCAGTCAACAGCTTTGACATATTTTAGCCCCTTTGATTTTTTTTTTAAACAATCAATAAAAAAGTGATCTAAATTTTAAGAAAGAAGTATAAATACTTTATTTTGAAAGCCATTTTTGTCCTACAAAATATGTAATGAGACTAGCACCATATGTAAATGTATTTTTCAGTTTAATACCGTAGTGTCTCAAACTCTGGTCTTGGGGTTCCTGAAGCTTTTGAAATGTTTTGGTAATGGGGGAAGGGAGGCTGTTGGCGCACAGGTTTGTTCTTTGTCTGCCTGAGAATGATTTCCCCACTGGATGTCTGTCTCATAAGTTAAATTCCTACTATATTTTCTGCTGTAGTTCCTAGAGTTTTTCAGTTTCTTTCCATTTTTGTAGAGAAAGTGTTAATTATGATATGGGTTATTCTGTAGTATTTACAAATTGTATATTCACAGATTCAGGGTAATCATATTTGCTCCTCATGTATGAGACCAAAGTATTGCTTTTTAAAATGACATACTAATCAGTTATTTTAGCTATACCTGAAATCTAGAAATTCAGTGTGTTACTAAAGTATCTATGCAAAATTATTTGGATTTTATTCACCATTTACAACATAAACTTAAAGATAAAATGTCTCATTTATATTCATGTACTTTTGGATTTAATTTAGCTTCTAACATAGCTTCTAAAGTTGTTGTTGCAAAGGTAGTGAGGTGTAAAGATGGTTGGGCGTCTGTTGACTGTTCATGGAGGGTCTCAGCATGGCTGCCTTTTTTGGTGCTGTCTATTTTAGGCTTGTAAATGTAGAAAATCAGGCTTTTTAGAATTAATGAGGCTCTTAGTATTGACTCAGAGAAATGAAATTTTAAGAAACTTAAGAACCAGTGAAATTATATAATGGCAGTCATGCAGTTTAAAGAAAGACCTGGGTTCAGATTCTGGTTGGTGACTTGCTGCTTGCCTTAGGAAAATGTCTTAACTTCTCACTCATCTGCATTTTCCTCATTTGTAAAATGAGGTTGAAAAAAATCACCTCTTTTTTAAAGTAAATATTTATTTATTTATTATTTATTCATTTATTCATTTTGGCTGCGCTGGGTCTTAGTTGTGGCACGTGGGATCTTCGTTGCGGCATGCGGTATCTTTTTTAGTTGTGACGTGCAGGACGTGCGGACTTCTTAGTTGCAGCATGTGGGCTTCTTAATTGCAGCATGCGTGCAGGATCTAGTTTCCCAACCAGGGATCGAACCCGGGCTCCCTGCATTGGGAGCGTGGAGTCTTACCCCCTGGACCACCAGGGAAGTCCCCATTTTGAATCATATATATTTTACCACAGTTAAAAAAAATTAAGGGTGGGAATTCCCTGGTGGTCCAGTGGTTAGGACTCTGTGCGTTCACTACCAAGGGCACAGGTTTGATCCCTGGTCAGGGAACTAAGAACCCACAGGCCACGAAGCATGGCCAAAATTTTTTTTTTTTTAAAAATCTAAAATTGTATACTTTAAGGAAAAAAATTAAAAACAAAATTAAGGGAAAAATTATGCCAGCATTGATGTGAAGCTTAAATGACCTAAGGAATGGCTTATAATGGGTGCTTAACAAATGTCAGTTGGTTTTTCTCTCTCTGTGATTTGTAGATCATCTCTTTGGGTGGATTACTTCTATCTACATTTACCTGTTTTCTTCCATTATTTATTGATTTTACTCTCAACGGTAACTATATGTCCATATACAGTAGAGTTAGAGGTATCAACTGTATTTCTGTTTTTGTATTGAATAAAACTTCACATGGGGCAAATAAAATTGCCTGAATGGTTCATGCTTTATAAAGAGGTTTTAAGGGGGATTAATGGAGAGAGTGTCATATATTAGAAACATTTCAAAACTAGAGTCCTGGATGTGGGTGCCTCTTTTTTTTTTTAATAAATTTATTTTATCTTTTTATTTTTGGCTGCATTGAGTCTTCGTTGCTGTGTGTGGGCTTTCTCTAGTTGCAGTGAGCGGGGGCTACTCTTCGTTGCGGAGCGTGGGCTTCTCATTGAGGTGGCTTCTCGTTGCGAAGCATGGGCTCTATGTATGTGGGCTTCAGTAGCCTCAGTAGTTGTGGCTCACGGGCTCAGTATTTGTGTCTCTTGGGCTCTAGAGCGCAGGCTCAGTAGTTGTGGCGCATGGGCTTAGTTGCTCCGCGGCATGTGGGATATTTCGGACCAGGGCTAGAACCCGTGTCCCCTGCATTGGCAGGCGGATTCTCAACCACTGTGCCACCAGGGATGTCCCTCATTGTGGACTTCTTTAAAACTTTTTATTGCAGAAAATTTCAAACAGAGAAAAGTACAGAGAATAGTATAATACACCTGATGTTTCCATTATTCTACTTTAACAGTTATTACCACATGACCAATTATTTCCTCTAGACCCCTACTTGTCCCATTATTTTGAAGCACATCAGAGAAATCTTACTTTTTCATTTGTAAATATTTCACAATGTATTTCTGAAAGATATGGCCTCATTCAGACTTACAGGAAATGCCAAGAATATACAAGGAACTCCAGTATGCCCTTTACCCAGATTCAACAATTAACATTTTGTCATTTTTTATATATATAATATATATATTCTTTATTATATATATATTTTTCCTGAACCATTGGAGAGTAAATTGGAGACTTTAGAGTGTTTTTCCTAAATGTACGAAAATTCTCTTACATAACCACAGTGTAGTAAACATCTCAGGAACCCTAATATTTACACAAAGCTATTGTCTCATTCGCAATCCTTATTCAAATTTCGTGTCTCAGCAGTGTTCTGCGTAGCTATGTATTTTTTCCTTAGTCTAGGATAAAATCCAGAATCACATGTTGTATTTTATTTTAATTAATTTATTTATTTATTTTTGGCTGCGTTGGGTCTTCATTGCTGCACGTGGGCGTTCTCTATTTGTGGCCAGCAGAGGCTCCTCTTTGTTGCAGTGCGCGGGCTTCTCGTTGTGGTGGCTTCTTTTGTCACGGAGCACGGGCTCTAGGAACGCAGGTTTTAGTAGTTGCAGCACGCAGGCTCAGTAGTTGTGGCTCGCGAGCTCTAGAGCTCGGGCTCAGTAGTTGTGGTGCATGGGCTTAGCTGCTCATGGCATGTGGGATCTTCCCGGTCCAGGGCTCGAACCCGTGTCCCCTGTATTGGCAGGTGGATTCTTAACCACTGCACCACAAGGAAAGTCCCCACACATTGTATTTTATTGTCATGTATCCTTGATAAGGAACCAGCTCAGTCTTTGTGTTTGTTTTTTTTTTTTTTGGCCGCGCCATGCGGCATGCGGGATTAGTTCCCCCGACCAGGGATCAAACCCGTGCCCCCTGCAGTGGAAGAGTGGAGTCTTAACGACTGGACTGCCAGGAAAATCCCTTTGTGTTTTGTTTTTGTTTTTCTTTTTCACCCCCGCGGCCTCTCACTGCTGTGGCCTCTCCCGTTGCAGAGCACAGGCTCTGGACGCGCAGGCCCAGTGGCCATGGCTCACGGGCCCAGCCGCTCCGCGGCATGTGGGATCTTCCCGGACTGGGGCACAAACCCGCATCCCCTGCATTGGCAGGTGGACTCTCAACCACTGCACTACCAGGGAAGCCCCCCTTGGTGTTTTTTGACCTTAACGTTTTTGAAGAAAACAGGCCATTTATTTTGTTGAATGTGGCTCAGTTTGTGTTTCCTCATAATTAGATTCAGGTTATGTATTTTTTGTAGGGATGCCATAGAGGTGATGATGTGTCCTTCAGAATCCGTTAGGACAAACCCATGTAATTGGGTTTGTCTTAATAATGGTGATGTTAGGTTTGATGACTTGGTAAAGGTGGTGTTCCTTTGTATCCAGTAAGTTATTTTGGGGGAGGTACCTGGCAACTATGTAAACATCTTGTTTTTGGTCAAACATTAATGCACTTGTTTTAGCATCCATTGATCATTTAGGATTCTGTGTAAACATTACTGTCCTTGAATATCTAGTTTTCACATTTTTTCTTTTAGAATATTTTTTCTTTTTTTTTTTTTTTTTTGTGGTACGCGGGCCTCTTACTGCCGTGGCCTCCCCCGTTGCGGAGCACAAGGTTCTGGACGCGCAGGCTCAGCGGCCATGGCTCACGGGCCCAGCCGCTCCGCGGCGTGTGGGATCTTCCCGGACCGGGGCACGAACCCGTGTCCCCTGCATCGGCAGGCGGACTCTCAGCCACTGCGCCACCAGGGAAGCCCAGTCTTTTAATCTTTGGATACATATTATTTCATATTCTCTCTCTCAGTATTTTGTTGAAGATAGCAGGTGGTTAATCCTGTTGAGTTTCTTTTGGCTTGGAGTTTGTTCATTGCATCTCTCTTGTGTCCTTTACCATGCTTCTCTGTAGATGGATAGTTAGATACAGATTCTAGAGGATCGAATCTAGGTTTATTTTTCTGGGGTGTGGGTACAAGATCACTTCATGGGTAGCATTGTGTACTTCTGTCATGAGGTCTGTAATGTATCATTGCCTGTTTCTCTATTTATTTATTTTATTATTAAAAATTTTTTTTTTAAATTTAGTTTGTTTATTTTTGGCTGCGTTGGGTCTTTGTTGCTGCGCGTGGGCTTTCTCCAGTTGCGGCGAGCGGGGGCTACTCTGTTGCGGTGCGCAGGCTTCTCATTGTGGTGGCTTCTCTTGTTGCCGCGCATGGTCTCTAGGCACGCGGGCTCAGTAGTTGTGGCTCACAGGCTTTAGTGTACAGGCTCAGTAGTTCTGGCACATGGGGTTAGTTGCTCCGTAGCACGTGGGATCTTCCCGGACCAGGGCTTGAATCCGTGTCCCCTGCACTGGCAGGTGGATTCTTAGCCACTGCACCACCAGGGAAGCCCAGTGTTAAGTTCTTTAACGATGGCTTTGATCATCTTTACAGCTTTCGTGTATCTTGTTCATTATATATATATATTTGCTCCACAAGTGTTTGTAGCTTTAAATTTACCAATGGAACAAATTTGAAGAACAGCCAGGCTACCAGTTGTTTTGTTTTAGCATCTTGGTTGGCTGAAAAGAGTCTGTGGTGTTTATCTATCTGTCTATCTATCTATCTATCTATCTGTGTCTGTCTGTCTGTCTGTCTGTCTATCTCTCTCTCTATCTGTGGTGTTTTAAAACATGGTCCTCAACTTCTTCGACATTCCTTCCGTTGATAGATGAAGTCCATGTCTTCTCCGCTTGGATCTGGGTGGGGCTGTGACCAGAACAGTGTTGTGGAAGTAATGCTGTCTGACTCTTCAAGGCTAGGTCAGAAAAGGCCATGAAGCTTCTACCTGGTTTTCTTGGAATGTTTGCTCTCAGGATAGTTCTCCTTGGAACTCAGCCACTATACTGTGAGAAAACCAGGCTACGTGGTGAGGCCCTTTGTAGGTGCTAAGGTTGATGGTCTGTCCTATGTGAGCCCAGGTGCCAGACATATGCCTGAACGAGCCACCAGCTGATCCAGGCTCAGCCATTTGAGTTCCTCTTGAGGCCCCAGTTATTGTGAAGCAAAGACAAGAGTTCTGTGCTGTGCCCTGTCTGAATTCCTTACCCACTGAATCAGCAAAGTAGAATGTTTGTTTTGTGCCACTAAGTTTTGGGATGATTTGTAACTCAACAGTAGACGATACAACTGGAATAGGATCATAATAGGTTTTTCTGTAATGGGATATTTTCAGTGACAGTTTAAAATCAATATTTAAGCTTATGACTGCCAACTAAAAGTATTTAATGAACTATTAGTTTTCTTTAAGTAAACTTCATTTTCTTTTGACAGACTGATTAAATGAAGAGATTTTTGCCCCAATGCCTTACTCCTTATAAATGATTTTTGGTCACTTTGAGCACAAGTCAGGAAAAATGCCCTCTTTATTATTCTGAAGTGAAATTTATTGATAGTATAACTTATACGTATAATGTAAAAACAAAATTAAAACTCAGTATTATGTTCTGACTGCAATATAAAAGAGAAAAAGTTTATAATATATATAATAGGATCATATATACTGTATTTCAGTATGTGTAAATGCTGAGGCATGACAATAGTGGAAGCTGTAACGAAATTGTGGAATGTTTGCATATATGCATAGAATCACTAGCAATACAGCGGTTATAAATTAGACTGATAGTTTGTACTAGGAACTCTAATATTTCCTGAGATTTTTTTTCAAAATGGTACTATTGGTAAGTTTTGAACAAAACAAAATACAGTCTTTTCTCTTTTTATATGATGGCTACATTGCTGGAAAAGTCAGTTATATTAAAACCATTTTGTGTTCTCATACATAGAATGGAATTAGTTCTAGTCTCAGGTAACAGAATCATGTTTTTCACTTACATAAATGTCCAGAGGGACATTTCAAAGTCATATGAATCATGGACTGTCCTCTGCTGTCTACCTATATATCTATGGGATATCTAACATCCTTGTCTTCCATCTATGAAATGTTAATACTGCTCCCATTGTGGTAGTACTGCCACCACCTCACCCTTTCCAAAGGAGTCCTTGGGGTGTAGACTAGTACCCATTTAAGAACCAGGGCACTAAATGCAGTATAATAAAACAAAAACTATGTCTGTATTGTTGACTAACACATTTGCTGCCATTCACTGTAACTTTGGGAACATGGAAGTTACTCGGTATGTACAAATTAAACAAAAAAAAAAACTCTTAATAGTTTACCTAACTCCTCCAAATTAGAGATTAAAGTTGCAAGTAATAAAAAAGTTAAAAGTTATTTATATTCAGCTAGGATTGATACGGGCTTTTAAAAAAAATTAATTAATTAAGTCTATTTTTGGCTGCGTTGGGTTTTTGTTGCTGCATGCGGGCTTTCTCTAGTTGTGGCGAGCGGGTACTACTCCTCATTGCAGTGCGTGGACTTATTGCAGTGGCTTCTCTTGTGGAGCACCGGCTCTAGGTGCACGGGCTTCAGTAGTTGTGGCACATGGGCTTCAGTAGTTGTGACGCACAGGATTCGTTGCTCCACGGCATGTGGGATCTGCCTGCCAATGCAGGGGACACGGGCTCAGTAGTTGAGTCTCGTGGGCTCTAGAGAGCAGGCTTAGTAGCTGTGGCACACAGGCCTAGTTGCTCCGCGGCATGTGGGATCTTCCCGGACCAGGGATCGAACCGATGTCACCTGCATTGTCAGGCGGATTGTTAACCACTGCGCCACCAGGGAAGTCCCTTCCTTATACATTTGAAAGTTGACATCTAAAATTTTTCATCAAAAATTTAAATAGTTGTGGGCTTCCCTGTAGAGAACAAATGTATGGACACCAAGGGGGAAAATGGCGGGGGGTGGGGATGGTGGTGTGATGAATTGGGCGATTGGGATTGACGTGTATACACTGATGTGTTTAAAATTGATGACTAACAAGAACCTACTGTATAAAAAAGTAAATAAAATAAAATTCAAAAATTAAAAATAAATAAATGGCTATGGAATTCCTTGGCCATCCAGTGGTTAGGACTCCGCGTTTCCACTACTGGGAGCCGGGGTTCATCCCTGGTCAGGGAACTAAGATCCAGAAAGCTGCTTGGTGCAGTACAGCCAGAAAAAAAAAAGAAATACTGTAACAATTTGCCTACCATCACAGGTTAAAAAAAAAGCGTGAACAAGCTCCTGTTGAACAGTTTGAAATTTTACGCGATCCCTTTCTCTCCTTGAGCTCTTTTCCATTTTGCTTTCTCTGCAGTATTCTAGCCTAAATGTATTTTATGCTTGAAAAGTTTTGTTTATCATCATATTAACTCTCTGCAACAAAAATTCAACATAAATTAAAATTTTAAAACACTTTGTATTTCTTGACTTTATAAGGCTCAGTCTTAATTTCTTTTGGATTTATTATAATTATAGTACAATTACTGTAAAAAGTTTGATAATTACTAAACATAAAAATACATTTTTACTGGAAGTCATCTCTTAACAAGATGGATGGGGATTCTTCTCACCTCATTTAGTTAACAAATTCTTGCATTAATGTAACTCGTTGCTAGAATGAGAGGGTTTGGTATTGATTCTGTTCCTGATTTTTGTGTTTATAGGTGTAGTTTCTGACAAAATTTTTTCATCTAAGTAGATGAGAATGGTGATGTTTTCCTCATTTATTCGTTTATCAAATATATTTTGAGCTCCTCCTGTGTTATGAGACTCCTCTAAGTTCTGGTGATAAGCACTGAACAAGCAGAAGTCCCTGCCCTCAGAGTTTACAAGTGTCTCTTTGTTCTTCTGAGTTGTATGTGAAAAATCATATAGCAGTTTTTCATCAAAAGTGATTTTTAATGATTTAGCAGCTGACAATTCAATTATGTCCTACTTCAGTCTTGTTGAAAGCAGAGAATTTGAAACCACCAGAGTTGGAAGAGGTTTGTTACCCAGTCATTAGTCATTCATGATCTCATTTTTTGAGAAGCAGAATAAAAAGACTTTACCAAGACCTAACAAATGACTGTTAATTTTACTTCCTACTCTTTGACCTACATAGATTGTATCACTTAGGGGTCTACCAGATGAACAACTAGTTGGAGATTTTGTGTATATATAAATACATAATATCCTGTACACATATGTAATCTCCAACTGGTTTGTATAAATATATAAAGAGATTTATTTATTGCAAAACGAATAAATTATTGTGGGTCTGGCCAGGTGGGATTTCTTATTCCTCAGGGAAATCTCAGGTTTTTTTTGTTTGTTTGTTTTTGTTTTTTGCGATACGCTGGGCGTCTCACTCTTGTGGCCTCTCCCGCCACGGAGCACAGGCTCTGGACGCTCAGGCTCAGCGGCCATGGCTCACGGGCCCAGCCGCTCCGCGGCATGTGGGATCTTCCCGGACCGGGGCACGAACCCGTGTCCCCTGCATCAGCAGGCTGACACTCTCAACCACTGTGCCACCAGGGAAGCCCAGGGGAATCTCAGTTTTGCTCCTGAGATCTTTCATTTGATTGGATGAGACCCACCCAGATTATTGAGGATAATCTCCTTTATTCAGAGTCAGCTGATGGTAATCCCATCTACAAAATACTTTCACAGCAACACCTAGTTAATATTTGAATAACTAGGGACTATAGCCTAGCCAGTTTGACACATAAAACTAACCATCATAGGGACCTTATTTAAACCAGTATACTCAGAAAGGTTTGGGAAAGTTGAAATAATGTTCATTTAAATATACCTTTGGGGAACTTCCCTGGTGGCGCAGTGGGTAAGAATCCGCTTGCCAATGGAGGGGACAGGGGTTCGAGCCCTGGTCCGGGAAGATCCCACATGCCGCGGAGCAGCTAAACCCATGCACCACAACTACTGAGCCTGTGCTCTAGAGCCCGCGAGCCACAGCTACTGAAGCCGACACACCTAGAGCCCATGCTCTGCAACAGGAGAAGCCACCACAATGAGAACCCCGCACACCACAGCGAAGACCCAACATAGCCAAAAATATAAAAATAAACCTTTGCATTTTAAATTTAAGTCTGATAAAATGTTTGGATCTTATACCATTTGTGTACTTATATATTTAAATATATATGACATGTAAATTGATATATAAAGTATAATATGAACTGTATTTAAATATCTGTACATCAGATTGTTGGAACTGTGGATTTCATTTATTCAATGGAAAATGACTAACAGTAAAACTTTAATGACAAAGCCAGTCCTTATTGACAAAAACCAGGCAGCTAAATCATACTTTCTGTCAGTCTTTTTCCAATTTTAATAAATGAGTACTGTGCATCCCCAAGGCAACCATCTCCTTCTGAATTCTAAGATAGATTCCTGGATAATGCTCAGAGCCTTGCTGTGATGGACTAAGGCCATCAGCATTTTTTGCAGACTCTGTTTTTTTTTTTATCTTGGGACTGTTCAGGAGTGTTTTTTTTTTTTTTTTAATAAATTTATTTTATTTTTGACTGCGTTGGGTCTTCGTTGCTGCACGTGGGCTTTCTCTAGTTGTGGTGAGCAGGGGCTACTCTTCACTGCAGTGCATGGGCTTCTCATTGCAGTGGCTTCTCGTTGCGGAGCATGGGATCTAGGCGCGCGGGCTTCAGTAGTTGTGGCTCACGGGCTCTAGAGCACAGGCTCAGTAGTTGTGGCCCACGGGCTTAATTGCTCCGCAGCATGTGGGATCTTCCTGGACCAGGGCTTGAACCCGTGTTCCCTGCATTGGCAGGCGGATTCTTAACCACTGTGCCACCAGGGAAGCCCAGGAGTGGTGTATTTTTTTATTACCATCCAGGGGTTGGAAAAAGTGAAGTCTTTAAGTATAAATTGTTCGTATATCTATCAGTTGATCAACAGGTAGATATCTGATGCCATAGTCTCAAATATTTCTGAATTCATAACATGCTAACGTTGGCCAAAATACCCCAATTCTATTACCACACTTTGCTGTGACTAAAGTATGTGTAAGACACAAAACTGTATTCTGCGAATTTCTGATATCTTTATCGTGTCCGTTTTGTCACCAGTGGTCTCCTTGTTTGGTGCTCTGGTGGTTTTTACTCCCTTGGGCTGTGCTGTACTGTAAGATTTAGAGTGGTGGAGAGGTAAGAAAAGAGTGGTGGAGATGAGAAGAGAAGGATCCTGTGCTAGTTCTCAGGCTAGTACATGTGGAATTTGATCTAAAAGTTGATTTCCTTAAACCTGTGTTTCTGTGTATCCCTTACAGTGTCTTCTGTACCCTTAGAAGTGTTCAGGCTCACCTTTTGAAGACTTCTGTTAACACTATACCAGTTTTCCTGGGCCTTGCTTTTTTCTTATCTTGGAGATCCTTCCATATCTGTATGTACTTTAATGGCTGCATTGTATTCCACAGTCTGATGTTTTTACTATAATTTAACCAGTCTGTACTGGTGGAGGATTGCGTTTTTTATCTTTTGCTGTCAAATAGTTCTGCAGAGTACATTATCATTTAGCACATGTTATGAGCACAGCATCTATATTTAGGATAGATTCCTAGAATTGCAGTTGTGGGATCAAAAGATTATGCATTGTAATTTTTTAAATTATTATTTTATTATTATTATTATTATTTTTTTCGGTACGCGGGCCTCTCACTGTTGTGGCCTCTCCCATTGCGAAGCACAGGCTCTGGACGCGCAGCCTCAGCAGCCATGGCTCACGGGCCCAGCCGCTCCGTGGCATGTGGGATCTTCCCGGACTGGGGCACGAACCCGTGTCCCCTGCATCGGCAGGCAGACTGTCAACCACTGCGCCACCAGGGAAGCCCTGTAATCTTGATAGATATTGCCAGATTGCCTGCCTCAGCCAGGGTGTCAGTTTAGACCTATCAGCAACAAATAAGTGTCTATTCCCTCCCACCTGTACCAATATAGTTTACTATCAGGCCTTTGATCTTTACTTAACCTAATAGGTAAAAAATGATACCTTGATATAGTTTTATTTTACATTTCTTATGAAAATGTGGCTTTCTTATAAAAGCCACTTTTGTTTCCTTTTCTGTGAACTGTTTATATCATTTGCCTTTTTTATATTGAGTAACTTCTGCTAAATTAATGTGTAGTGGAAAAAATCTTCAGTTAACTCAATAAATACGGTTTTGTTTGTTTGTTTGTTTTTTTGGAATCCAAGCTCTCTTTATTTTTGGACTACATTTATGTTTTGCTTTGCCCTTATCTAAATTTTTTTCACAAAGTGTCTGTGGGTGGTGAGCTTTCTAAATCTTACCGTCATACTTAATGCTAGTTGGTCTCTTTATAGAATTCTAGGTTCAAAATAGTTTCCTCTCAGAACTTTGAAACAATTAACTCCATTGTCTTCTGGAATCCAGTGTTGTTGATAACAACTCTGATGTCAATATAATTCTTATTCTTGTAACTCTTCTTATTCTTAACATGTTTTTCCCTCTGGAAAAACACAGCTTTAGATTTGGCATTCTGAAATCTTGCCAGAATATGCCAGAATATTGTCTGCATGTTGCACTTACTTCAGTAAACCATTCTATGTGTTTTTGGTGAATGTGTTGGAGTGAGGGAAGACCTGTAATTTGTTTTCAGTTCAGGGATGTTTTCTTCTAGGATTTCTATTTCTTCGTTGTCCCTCTATTGTCTCTCTTTCTGGAATTCCTAGTAACAAAAGTTGTGACTTCTGTTAACTGATCTCATTCTTTTCATTTCTTAGGCCTTTTATGTAGCTTACTGGAAGAATTCTTTGATTTAATACTCCAGCTCACTTATTTGATCAACAGCTGTATCTATTCTGAATTTATTCAGCTCAGTTGTTGAAACCGTAACACTTCCAAGAGTAATACTAAACAGAGAAGGGGAAACACAAACAACAACAGAAAGTTACCCTGGTATTTGAAGAACCTTTTTTTGTGCTTTGACCACAAATTTTATTAGCAGGGATAAGGCTAAACATATTTGATTTCTAGATATCTGTTGTGTATTCTTCTGAACTTTGACATTATGAGAACATAGCCCATAGATCTGTTGTATCTTAGTCTATAAAGTATTTAGGCGCATAGACCTCAGCCTTTCTCTCTCTCTCTATTTTATTTTTAACAATTTATTTATTTTATTTTCTGGCTGCACTGCACAGCACGTGGGATCTTAGTTCACCATCCAGGGAGCAAACCCACGCCCTTTGCAGTAGAAGCGTGGAGTTTTAACCACTAGACTGCCAGGGAAGTCCCAACACTTTCCTTTTTTTGAATCCAGGTCCAAATGTGGCTAATCTGAGACACTGAGCCCTAACTCTGCCCCTGGAGAAACTTCTCAGTCTTTTCCAGGCATCTACTACCAGTTGATTGGAGTTGGCACAAAGATCTATTTTCTGTCACTGCATTAAAAGTAATAAACATTGGGCTTCCCTGGTGGTGAAGTGGTTGAGAGTCCGCCTGCCGATGCAGGAAACACGGGTTCGTGCCCCGGTCCAGGAAGATCCCACATGCCGTGGAGCGGCTGGGCCCGTGAGCCATGGCCGCTGAGCCTGTGCGTCTGGAGCCTGTGCTCCACAACGGGAGAGGCCATAACAGTGAGAGGCCTGTGTACCGCAAAAAAAAAAAAAAGTAATAAACATTCATTTATAAGGACATTTTTCTCTTGCTATTTTATAATGTTTTTATTTTTGTGAATGACATTTTATAGTTAGTAGTTATGGCAAGTTTATGTCTTATTAACCTGATTATTATCAACTGTAAATATTACAGAGGTTTATTATTTGGCAAGTTAATTATGTTTTATGATACACATTTTCTTATTGATCTGTTACTTTGAATGTTAATGATTGCTATTATCTTTTTAAACAAAGCAAGTACTATATTACTACTTTAAAATTGATGTCACATTGCTTTTTGATTATTAAATGAGGCATTCCAATAATTAGATATTCTTAAGCTTCTCTAAAGGCTTTGTGTTAGCTTTACTTAATTTGTGGGATGGAACGATATAGACTTCATGTTTTATATTTTCATATGACTGGTTGAATGAATATCATTTTTGTAGTCAGAGTAGCTTATCTAAAATTTTCCACAGGTTATCATTAAAAAAATCTTTCCATTGAAGTATAGTATAGATATTGAATTCTGTAGCTTCCTACTACTACCTGTTTCTGCTAGTGCTTTTACATTTACATATTGTCTTTATTTAGAATAGCCCAAAGGATGTTTTCATTAGCATTTCGGACTCTAGAATTTTAAATCTGGAAGGACCCTATACATAATCTGTTTAAACTCTCTGTTTTATAGCTGAGTTCTTTTTTTTTTTTTTTTTTTGCGGTACACGGGCCTCTCACTGTTGTGGCCTCTCCTGTTGGGGCGCACAGCCTCCGGACACGCAGGCTCAGCGGCCATGGCTCACGGGCCCAGCCACTCCGCGGCATGTGGGATCTTCCCGGACCGGGGCACGAACCTGTGTCCCCTGCATCGGCAGGCGGACTCTCAACCACTGCGCCACCAGGGAAACCCTATAGCTGAGTTCTTGACCCAAGGTTACCTAGCTGGACTAATGATCTATCCTCTGATTCCTGTTTTTCTACACTTTCTTTTATTTATCTCTAAAATTTATTTTGGAGGAGATAAATATGACTGTACTTCATTTTATGTTTGTCCAATTTGGCCTTGTGAAAAAAGGAGTTTTGGAGTCGGACCTGGATATTAATGCTGGTTCTGTCATTTAGTAGCCTTGGGCACATTAGTTAACCTTGCTGAGCCTTAGTTTCTTCATCTTTACAAGGGGCTTAATAATACTTTCTACCTATTACCCTCCCTGTCTTGAGAGTTGTTGTAGGAATTAAATGAATAAAGTGTCTGGCAGATCATGAGGTGTACAGAAAATGGTAGCTTTTTGAATCAGTGTCACTGAAAGAAACAGAAACCAATCTGGATTTGGTCTATTACTGGGAATTAAGTGCTTCCCAAATGGTGGAATGGTTGAAGGAACATATCCTAGGCTGGGCCTCTGGAAGACTCCCATAACAGTACAAAGAACTGACCCACGTGGGAAGTTGGTCCCTCTGGAGCCAAGCTAGCAAGCACCATGCTTTTTTGGTTGCCCCTCACAGCCAGGAAGTTGGAAAATGGTCACCTGAAGCCTCAGTCCAGGTTTTTAGAGGTCATATCAAGAAGCTGCTGATGCCTGCCGCATTCTTGACACCTAGGAACTTGGAGAATGGACATTGCTGCATAAAAGCCTCACTTTCAACTTTGCTAATGGCTAATAGTCTCAGGAAGATGGCCCCTGTCTCATAGCCTCCCAGTCCATTGCGTGCCAGTTCCCATGCACAACTCGGGGTGCTTGGGAAGCTGGGAGCTAATTTTAAGCTTTCTGATCTCTGCAAAGGGAAGGAAGGAGGTTGAGAAAATCCAAATATTTACTGTAGTGGTATTAAGCTGGATAGTAGTGATGGTGGTGGATAAGGATTATTATTGCTGGGTTCAGTATACCTCATTCAGAATTATATATCAAGTGAGTGATATTCTAGAACTAGAACTGGAAATTCCAAATACAGTTCTTTTCAGTGGGCTATACTCCCTCTAATATCTTATTCTTTATTCGTTAAGTAAGTAATTCACTGAGCGTCTCAGTATGAGCAGATGGCTGTTCTGGATGCTCTGAATGTTTACAATGACCAGACACCGTCCCTGCTCTCAGAAAGGCTGAGTCCTGTAGGTTACAGATGTAGGCTGTTTTACTGCAGCGTAGTAAATGCTGTGGTAGAGGTGACATACCCAGGAAGGACTCCTGACCCCTAGCAGGGGGGCTTCTAAAGTGACACCAGATCATTTTAGGAAGTGATCATTCACAAGTTAAAGTACCCCAATTGCCTATACATTTTATAAAAGAGTAAAGAGAACTGTTTTCATAACAAGTTTTGGTAATAACAGGACAGTGTAGATGGGAAATTCTTCTTGTAAAGAGATGGAGAGGATACTTAAGAGGAGAACATCCTCTTGGATCTGGCCAGTTTTGTTGTGGAGCTGAGGTAGGAGGCATCTTTGATGGCCCCCTCCATCACCTGTTTTTCATCTTCACCTGGAGGGCTTCCAGGGGCCATATTCCTTCCCTGGAGATTCAAGCAGGCACCCATAGCATAACTCACACTCTAGGCCTACACTCCAGATGTTCAGATGTTCAGATGTTCTCTAACCCTTTCCCCTATTATCTTCAGTTTCTTTGTCCAAGATGTGAGAAGGGGCTCCTTACATTTATTCTATGTGTTTACTGCACGTATAGGATAAAAAGTAATAAACAAAAATTTAAGGCACTGAAAAGGGCCTTATTTGTTCATTTTCCATTTTTCTTAGCATTAATAAATGTACATTTTTTTACAGTGTTTTGTTTGATTTTAATTTTGTGCAGTCTTTTAAATTTTTTTAAAAATTTATTTTGCTGAAGTATAGTTGATTTACAGTGTTGTGTTAGTTTCTGGTGTACAGCAAAATGATTGTTATATATGTTATATTCTTTTTCACATTCTTTTCCATTATGGTTTATTACAGGATGTTGAATGTAGTTCTAATTTTGTGCAGTCTTTAAGCTTAATTAAGATATCTTTGCTCTGTTGGTTGTAAATCAGTATTATTTTATCTGGCCTTTTGTTCACAGACTTTGCTTTTCAGTAAATGTGATAATAACCTATATTGTATACCAAAAGAGATTTTAACACTTTCAACCCATCAATACTTTATCTTTGAGAAGGAAGGAAAACTAACATTTTTCTTAAAAATTGTTTATTTATTTACTTATTTATGGCTGCGTTGGGTCTTGGTTGCTGTGCGCGGGCTTTCTCTGGTTGTGGTGAGCGGGGGCCACTCTTCGCTTCGGTGCGTGGGACTCTCACTGCGGTGGCTTCTCCTGTTGTGGAGCACAGGCTCTAGGTGCACGGGCTTCACTAGTTGTGGCACGTGGACTCAGTAGTTGTGGTGCACAGGCTTAGTTGCTCCATGGCATGTGGGACCTTCCTGGACCAGGGATCGAACCCGTGTCCCCTGCATTGGCAGGCGGATTCTCAACCACTGCGCCACCAGGGAAGCCCCCAGTTTTTTAATACATTTAAAAAAATTAATTAATTAATTAATTAGGCTGCGTTGGGCCTTAGTTGCTGCTCATGGTATATTCGTTGCAACACGGGATCTTTCATTACAGCGCATGGGCTCTTCATTGTGGCACGCAGGTTTCTCTAATTGCAGCGTGCGGGCTTCTCTGTAGTGTGGCACATGGGCTCCAGAGCACACGGGCTCAGTAGTTGCAGTGCGCAGGCTCTCTAGGTGTGGCATGTGGGCTCAGCAGTTGTGACGTGTGGGCTCTCTAGTTATGGCGTGCAGGCTTAGTTGCTCCATGACACGTGGGATCTTAGTTCCCTGACCAGGGATCGAACCCACATCCCCTGCATTGGAAGGTGGATTCTTAACCACTGGACCACAAGGGAAGTCCTGAAAACTAACAATTTTGAACTCTGTGTTTCAGATGGTACACTAGACACATATTCATTTTGTTCTTTTAATTGTCACTACTAGAATTTGTTAATTTAGGTTGTTATTAGCTCTATTTCTACAGTGGCCCAAAGAGAAGTCAGTAACTTACCAAAAGTCATAGCAACATTTAGTGGAATTAGAATATGAACTCTTCCACCGCCAGTGAGGGCCTGCGCTACGCTGAGTACTCGCCGCCCCCGACCAAGTGGGTGGACGCTGACATTGACCAGGGACTGGCAAGGGGTTCTATAGCTGTGGGGCTGGGTATTGCAGCTCTTGGATTTGCAGGTTGCTACACATTTCAAATCTGGAAACCTCTAGGAGAAGTAATCACAGAAACTGCAAAGAAGATTTCAACTCCTATAACTAAACTCAGGGTCAAAAGAACTGCAAGTGGAGACCTTCAAGATGGCGGAGGAGTAAGACGTGGAGATCACCTTCCTCCTCACAAATACATCAAAAATACATCTACATGTGGAACAACTCCTACAGAATACCTACTGAAGGCAGAAGACCTCAGACTTCCCAAAAGGGAAGAAACTCTGCACGTTTCTTCCCAAAAGGGAAGAAACTCTGCACGTATGTGGCTCACAGGATCTTGGTGCTCTGGCTGGGTGTCAGGCCTGAGCCTCTGAGGTGGGAGAGCCGAGTTCAGGACATTGGTCCACCAGAGACCTCCCAGCTCCACGTAATACCAGTCGGTGAGAGATCTCCCAGAGATCTCTGTGTCAATGCTAAGACCCAGCTCCACTCAATGACCAGCAAGCTCCAGTGCCGGACACCCCATGCCAAACAACTAGCAAGATAGGAACACAACCCCACCCGTTAGCAGAGAGGCTGCCTAAAATCAGGATAAGATCATAGATACCCCGAAACACACCACCGGACGCGGTCCTGCCCACTAGAAAGACAAGATCCAGCCTTATCCACCAGAACACAGGCACCAGTCTCCTCCACCAGGAAGCCTACACAACCCACTGAACCAACCTTACCCACTGGGGGCAGACACCAAAAACAATGGGAACTATGAACCTGCAGCCTGCGAAAAGGAAGACCCCAAACACAGTAAATTAAGCAAAATCAGAAGACAGAGAAATACTCAGCAGATGAAGGAGCAAGGTAAAAACCCACCAGACCAAACAAATGCAGAGGAAATAGGTAGTCTACCCGAAAAGGAATTCAGAATAATGATAGTAAAGGTGATCCAAAATCTTGGAAATAGAATGGAGAAAATACAAGAAACGTCTAACAAGGACCTAGAAGAACTGAAGAGCAAACAATGATGAACAACACAATAAATGAAATAAAAATTCTGTAGAAGGAACCAATAGGAGAATAGTGGAGGCAGAAGAACAGATAAGTGACCTGGAAGATAAAATAGTGGAAATAACTACCGCAGAGCAGAATAAAGAAAAAAGAATGAACAGAATTGAGGGCAGTCTCAGAGACTTCTGGGACAATATTAAACGCACCAGCATTTGAATTATGTGGGTCCCAGAAGAAGAAGAAGAAAAGAAAGGGACTGAGAAAATATTTGAAGAGATTATAGTTGAAAACTTCCCTAATATGGGAAAGGAAATAGTTAATCAAGTCCAGGAAGCACAGTGTCCCAGGCAGGATAAATCCAAGGAGAAACGTGCCAAGACACATATTAATCAAACTATCAAAAATTAAATACAAAGAAAAAATATTAAGAACAGCAAGGGAAGAGCAACAAATAACATACAAGGGAATCCCCATAAGGTTAGGGAATCCCCATAAGGTTAACAGCTGATCTTTCAGTAGAAACTCTGTAAGGTAGAAGGGAGTGGCAGGACATATTCAGGTGATGAAAGGGAAAGACCTACAACCAAGATTACTCTACCCAGCAAGGATCTCATTCAGATTTGACGGAGAAATTAAAACCTTTACAGACTCAGCTCCATAACAAAAAAACAAACAACCCAATCCAAAAATGGGCAGAAGATCTAAATAGACATTTCTCCAAAGAAGATATACAGACTGCCAACAAACACGTGAAAGAATGCTCAACATCATTAATCATTAGGGAAATGCAAATCAAAACTACAATGAGGTATCATCTCACACCAGCCAGAATGGCCATCATCAAAAAATCTAGAAACAATAAATGCTGGAGAGGGTGTGGAGAAAAGGGAACACTCCTGCACTGCTGGTGGGAATGTGAATTGGTACAGCCACTATGGAGAACAGTATGGAGGTTCCTTAAAAAACTACAAATAGAACTACCATATGACCCAGCAATCCCACTACTGGGCATATACCCTGAGAAAACCATAATTCAAAAAGAATCATGTACCAGAATGTTCATTGCAGCTCTATTTACAATAGCCCAGAGATGGAAACAACCTAAGTGCCCATCATCGGATGAATGGATAAAGAAGATGTGGCACATATATACAATGGAATATTACTCAGCCATAAAAAGAAATGAAATTGAGCTATTTGTAATGAGGTGGATAGACCTAGAGTCTGTCATACAGAGTGAAGTAAGTCAGAAAGAGAAAAACAAATACCGTATGCTAACACATATATATGGAATTTAAGAAAAAATAACCTAGGGGTAAGACAGGAATAAAGACACAGACCTACTGGAGAATGGACTTGAGGATATGGGGAGGGGAAAGGGTGAGCTGTGACAAAGTGAGAGAGAGGCATGGACATATATACACTACAAAACGTAAGGTAGATAGCTAATGAGAAGCAGCCGCATAGCACAGGGATATCAGCTCGGTGCTTTGTGACCGCCTGGAGGGGTGGGATAGGGAGGGTGGGAGGGAGGAAGATGCAAGAGGGAAGAGATATGGGAACATATGTATATGTATAACTGATTCACTTTGTTATAAAGCAGAAACTAACACACCATTGTGTAGCATTATACCCCAATAAAGATGTTAAAAAAAATAAAATGAAAACAAACAAACAAACAAAAAAAACCTTTACAGACAAGCAAAAGCTAAGAGAATTCAGCACCACCAAACCAGCTGTACAACAAATGCTAAAGGAACTTCTCTAGGCAGGAAACACAGAGAAGAAAAAGACCTATAATAACAAACCCAAAACAATTAAGAAATGGGAATAGGAACATACATATTGATAATTACCTTAAATGTAAATGGATTAAATGCTCCAACCAAAAGACATAGACTGGTTGAATGGATACAAAAACAAGACCCATCTATGTGCTGTCTACAAGAGACCCACTTCAGACCTACGGATGCATACAGACTGGAAGTGAGGGGATGGAAAAAGATATTCCATGCAAATGGAAATCAAAAGAAAGCTGGAGTAGCAATTCTCATATCAGACAAAATAGACTTTAAAATAAAGACTATTAGAAGAGACAAAGAAGGACACTACATAATGATCAAGGGATCAATCCAAGAAGAAGAGATAACAATTGTAAATATTTGTGCACACAACATAGGAGCACCTCAATACATAAGGCAAATACTAACAGCCATAAAAGGGGAAATTGACAGTAACACCATCATAATAGGGGACTTTATAAGTTTATTTATTTTTTATTTTTATTTTTGGCTGCGTTGGGTCTTTGTAGCTGTGCCTGGGCTTTCTCTGGTTGCGGCGAGCGGGGGCTACTCTTCGTTGCGGTGCACAGGCTTCTCATTGCAGTGGCTTCTCTTGTTGAGGAGCACGGACTCTAGGCGCGCAGGCTTCAGTAGTTGTGGCATGCAGGCTCAGTAGTTGTGGCGCACGGACTTAGTTGTTCCGTGGTATGTGGGATCTTCCTGTACCAGGGCTTGAACCCGTGTCCCCTGCTTTGGCAGGCAGATTCTTAACCACTGCGCCACCAGGGAAGTCCCAAATTCATCTTTCTTAACATAGTTTTTTTCCCCATGATCTCTTGCTTTGTCTTGTGTTTTTTCCCCCTCATGGACCCAGTGTATAATACTTATAATAGTCTTTATTTTAAATTTATTTATTTTAAAAATTTATTTATTTATTTATATTATTTTTGGCTGCATTGGGTCTTCGTTGCTGCATGCAGGCTTTCTCTAGTTGCGGCAAGCGGAGGCTACTCCTCATTGCGGTGTGCGGCCTTCTCATTGCTGTGGCTTCTCTTGTCGCAGAGCACGGGCTCTAGGCGTGCGGGCTTCAGTAGTTGTGCCTCACGGGCTCCAGAGCGCCGGCTCAGTAGTTGTGGCGCATGGGCGCAGTTGCTCTGTGGCATGTGGGATATTCCCGGACCAGGGCTTGAACCTGTGTCCACTGTATTGGTTGGCGGCTTCTTAATCACTGCGCCACCAGGGAAGTCCCGGCAGGTGGATTCTTAACTGCTGGGCCACCAGGGAAGTCCTACAATAGTCTTTAAAGCTGCATGAATATTTTCACATTGTGGAGATTTGTGAGTCTTTGTGTGGCAAGGCTGTAAAAATAGCTGGTTAGCCCAACTTGCTTTATATTTAAGAGTATCGGTAATTCATGAGGGTGAAACTGCAACTCCTGAGAGGAATTAATTTCAACCTGGTAGAAAGTTATTGAAGGTTGTGTGTTAGAAAGACATCTCTTGTGATAATAAATAAAAGATTTTATTTCCTGTTTTTTTTTAATAATTGTTTTTGCCTTTAAGGTGTAATATGGTTGACTCCTTTGTTGCGTTTTCATAGTTCAAGGAGCAAATCCATTTTTTCTTTTGTTGAGGTTGTTTTCAGATTACTCAGTCCTCTACAGTTGGAGAAATATTTTCCATATTCTTCCCTATTTGAAAAGACTTTTTAAAAACTTGCTCAGTGTTGTATACCTTTTCATATAAATTACTATAAACAGGACAGCAAAGGATGACAGAATTAAATGAAATTGTTAGAAATTATGAAGCTCATTAGTGTAAGGCTCTTAAGAGTGAAGATACTGCAGAAAATGTGTGTAAGAAATGTTGTTGTAATCCTGTATTCTGTGATTCATTCTTATTTCTGTTTTGTCCATGCTAGACTATAAATTTTCTGACCCTTGGTTTCCTCAGTGTTCCAAGCTTTGAAAAATATGATATCCTGTAGTATGAGGTGGCCCATGTTTCTTATATTGGTAATTCATATATCACATAATTCACAACTTTAAATAGCATGTACCATTGTAGAATTATTTTAGATTATTTAGTAGTTTACAGGAAAAAATTAGAAAAATGCTTCAGTTACTGTGTAGCAAATACATTTTCATGAATTTATCTGTCTTTTCTTAGTGGAATTAGATCAGAGTGCATGTACAGTTTTTAAGATTTTTAACAAGTGTTCCTAAAGAGTCTTCCAGAAAGTATGAATCATTTTACTTTCATACTTTGCTATCATTTAGTCTTCTATATTTTCTTGTAGAAGTTTTTTTGTTTTTTTTTTTTGTGGTACGCACACCTCTCACTGCTGTGGCCTCTCCCATTGCGGAGCACAGGCTCCGGACACGCAGGCCCAGCGGCCATGGCTCACGGGCCCAGCCACTCCGTGGCATGTGGGATTCTCCCGCACCGGGGCACGAACCCGTGTCCCCTGCATCGGCAGGCGGACTCTCAACCACTGCGCCACCAGGGAAGCCTTTAGTTACTTTTTGTGTTATGGTACAAGGTGTCCATGCTAAGTTCCTTTGGGGGGGTGCATGCATATTCAGTTGCTGCAGCACTGTTTGTTGAAAAGACTATCCTTTCTCCATTGCATTGCTTTTTTGCCTTTGTCAGATCAGTTGGTCATATATGTGTGGCTCTATTCTGGCCTTTCTGTTCTGTTCCTTTGATCCACCTGTTACTCTTTTCACCATCAACACACTTTGGATTATTTTAGCTTTCTAATACTTCTTGAAATCAAGTAATGTTAGCCCTCCAACTTTGATTTCTCTTTGTTAGAGTTGTTTTGGCTATTCTAGATCTTATGCATTTTTATATAAATTTTAGAATCAGCTTGTCAGTTTTTACAAAAAGTCTGCTTGGATTTTGATTGGGATTGCATTAAATCCATTGATCAATTTGGGGCAGAATTGACATCTTCACAATACTGAGTCTTCTAATCCTTGAATACATAGATCACTGGTTTCTTCCTTTTTATTGTATCCCTTTGTGTGGATGTATCACAATTTGTCTACTCATCTGTTGATGGATATTTCAGTTGTTCGCAGTTTGGGGCTATTACAGACAAAGTTGCTTTGAACAGTTGGTGCCGGTCTTTGTACAGACATACATTTCTTCTTGGTTTGTACTGGCATAGCCTTATCATATGGTCTGGATATTTTTAGCCTTTTAGGAAACTGCAACTGTTTGCGAAAGTGATTGTACCATTTTACATTCTAATCTGCAGTGTAGGGGAGTTCTGGTTTCCTCACATCATTGCCAGCACTTCATAAGGTAAGTCTTTTTAATTTTAGGCCTCCTAATAGGTATGTAGCCGTCATTGTAAATTTTACCTTCTTGTGTCCTGGGTATTTTTATGCTCCTGTAAATCTTCTTGACCCTTGTGATGCACTTAAGTTACTTGGAAACAGATTGGTCCTTTTGGTTGTTGCGTTTATGACTTAATGTACATTGGTTAAGTGGGCACAGAGCAGTCAGTGCTCAGTCTAGGGCTTTAATTGTTCCCAATTATTTAGGCAAGACCTTTCTGTGAACTCTACCCAATACACTGTGAATTATCAGTTTTACCAGTGTGGTTGTTTGCAAACAAACACTGTTCGTGGCCCCGTGTGAGCACTGTGCACTGTTCCCGCTGATTCTTCCCCTGTTTTATGGCAGTTTCCTCACATGCATTCACTGATGGGTGCTGTGCTCGAGGATCACCGTCTGTGATCTCCAGGTTTTCTCACTCTGGTACTCTGGTACTCTATCTTTTGAACTCTAGTTGCCTTGGTCTCCCTGGTCTCTCACCTTCGTCTCCTCACCTCTGGGAGTCTGCCAGGCTCTGCCTCAGTTTCCCCTCCTTCACTGTTGCCTGGAAACTCTGCCACGGCAATAAGTAAGGGCCAGTGTTAGGGCTCACCTTGTTTGTTTTCCGTCTCTCAGGGATCACTGTTCTTCATTGCCTGATGTGCCCGTGGCCTGATGCTTCATGTATTTTTTTCTGCTTTTAAACTTACTTATTAAGTTTTGATTTTGGGGGGTAAATTTGTAAAAACCAAAATTTGTAAATTTTGGTGGTTTCATACGGGTGGGTAGATCTGATCCCTATTACATTGTCTAGAAGGAGAAATCATAATCCTTTTACAAAATATCTAAAAATCAAGGTATAAAATACAGTGTAATAGGTAAAGTGTGCAGGTCAAGAGATTTTCACAGACGTATACATTTCTATTACTACCACTCAGATTAAGATAGAAAAACTTTCTAATACCTCAGCAGATTCCTTTGTGCCCATTAGTACCCTCTTCCTCCCCCCTCCCCAGATAACCACTGCTCCGATGTCTACTACCACCCGTTAGTTTTGCCTGGTTTCTGACTTCATCACAGTGGAGTACCTATTGTATTTACCCTTTTGTCTGACTTTTTTCACTCAGCACCATGTTTGTGGGATTCGTCTATGTTATTGCTTGTCAGCACCGTGTCTGTGGGATCCGTCTATGTTATTGCTTGTATCACTTGTTCTTTTTTCTGGCCCAGCAGTATTATTCTCCTGTTGATGGACATTCAAATGGTTTCCAGTTTGGGCTCCTGTGAATAAAATTGCTGAGAACATTCTTTTGGTATACTTAAGCTCTCATTCCTCTTGGATAAATACCAAGGATTGGGAATTGTTGGTTTATGGGGTGGGTATAAATATACTTTAGTAGAATATTGCAAAGAGATTTCCACAGTGGTTGACCAATTTTCGCTTCCTCTGTCAATTTATGTGAATTCTGGTCGGGCTGTATTCTTTTTTTTTAAAAAAAATATTTATTTATTTTATTTGTTTATTCGGCTGCATTGGGTCCTAGTTGCAGCACGCAGGATCTTTTGTTGTGGCGCATGGGCTTAGTTGCCCTGCAGCATGTGGGATCCTAGTTTCCCCGGCCAGGGCTCTAACCCAGTTCCCCTGCATTGGAAGGTGGATTCTCAACAACTGGACCACCAGGGAAGTCCCGGGCTATATTCTTTTCTTTAAAATAAATTTATTTGTTTACTTTGGCGGCTTTGGGTCTTCATTGCTGTGCGCGGGCTTTCTCTAGTTGTGGCGAGCGGGGGCCGCTCTTCTTTTTTGCCCTGGGAATGGGGTGTAGTTGTGGGGGAAGTAGGTAAAACATATGGCAGGGCAGATCATTAGAAGATTTATAAACCATGAGACTCTTTATTAATCAAAGCAAGAGAAATGAGTTGCATTGTGGGAAGATGCTGGCTGCTGTGTCTGAAATGAATGGGAGAAGGGTGGTGGTCTTGTGGTGCCGGAAAATATGGTTGCTTGTAAATCGTTTTGTTTCTTAAGTTTTGAAATTGACAGCAAACGGAAAAATGCATGGTGGCATGTTAAGGCTGCATAAAATTCCAGATGGACTTTGAATATATTATAAGATTGGGCAGCCTTTGCCAGATGCAGTGTTCTTTGAATAAATAAATGTAAAGCAGAAATAGCTTAAATTTCTGATGGGATCCTAACTTGCTATATAACAACTTATGAGTCATTGTATCTCACAATGTGAAGATAAAATTTCTGTGACAGGTTTCTTAAACCCAATAGAGTAAAAAAAACCTTGCTTTAGCCAGTTCTTGTTTTTCTGTTCAAATTAGACTTCGAGTTAATATTTCTTTTGCATAAGTCAGTTTTTCCTGAATATCTTTCAGGGTGTCTGTGGTGAAAATTTTCTTGATAATACTAAGCTGTTATTTAATTGTCTTTCTGATTCTCTCAGGAGTGTATAGCAGAGTTTTTCCAGGCTTTATGACATGTGATGACTTCATCACTCATGATAATGCATTGTGTGCTTGTGATTTCCAGTATTTTCAAAATTTATTTGTTTTAATTTCTAACACAATATTGGTAGATGTGTTACCAATGAAAACAAAACTTCTTTGAAACTCCTGATAGAATTGAAGAATATAAGGGGTCCTGAGACTAAAAAGCTTGAGAATTGCTGGCATAGGTGTTCTGCCAGAAAAATGTTTTCAAATTAGTGCTTTATAATAATGATTCTTAACTGAGGCTTAACTGGTGTGACTGTACCCTAGAAGTTTTAAATCAGTATTTCCAGGGGTGGGGTCTGGATATCTGTTTTTGGTTGTTTACAAAAAGTGAAAGCAATTTTTAATTTGTTTTAATTTTAACATGATTTGCTTTCTTAATTAGGAACCATTGTCTTAGGAGATAAGAATTGTTTCCCAAATGTCAAAGAAAATTATATGAATTCATTAAAAAATTGTAATAGCAAATTTTAAAATTTAGCACTGTGTTAGGCACTGTGCTAAGCAAATTATGTGCACTATCTTAATTCTCACAATAACCTTATAAGGGAGAAATTATGTCCACGTTTTACAGATGTGAAACTGAGGATTACAGAGAGTAAATAATTTTGCCCCCAACTAGGAACGGATGGAACTAGACTTTGATTTCAAGTGTGACTCTGAAGCCTGGTATCCCATCCACCTTGTGTTAGATCTGGGAAGAATTGTGGAAAGCACTGGGATGAGATGTGACAGAGCCCTTGAACAGTAACCTTTTTTTTTTTTTCGTTATGCGGGCCTCTCACTGTTGTGGCCTCTCCCATTGCGGAGCACAGGCTCCGGACGCGCAGGCTCAGCGGCCATGGCTCACGGGCGTAGCCGCTCCGCGGCATGTGGTATCTTCCCGGACCAAGGCACGAACCCGTGTCCCCTGCATCGGCAGGTGGACTCTCAACAGCTGCGCCACTGGGGAAGCCTGAACAGTAACCTTTTGATGGTTACTCTTTGCGGTGTTTTATGTCATAACTCTGTGAGTCTGTCGTCGCAGCAGCTGATTTGAGTGTTACTGATAATTTTTACCTGGTCTGCTGTGAACATTTCTTGAGGTTCTGTCTCTTCTACCCCATGAGAAAATCAGCATTGATACAAAGATAAATGACCCATCTTTGTTCTCAAGGGACTCTGTGAATCAGATGACTGTTGCACAAAGCATACTGTGACAAGTAAGTACCTTAAGCTTATGTGGGTGCTGCTTTATAGCAAAGAGGAGGGGACTCCTCCACCTGGAGGTTGGTGAAAGTCTCATGGATTAGGTACCAGAACCTCAGAGACTCCTTTCAACTTTACATGTGATCTTCTTACTTCTATTAACTTTTCATCCACTCCAGTATTCTCCCTGTTTATCTCATGCATTTCTTTATAGAAGCAGTCAACTCTTGGTGCTTACCTGTTTTTGATCTCCCAAGATGGGCCACATTTCTATTTTGTTCCCTTCCTTTTTTAATCTTCAAACCCAAAATTTAGTTGTATAGTTATAATTATGTATATTTATTTGTATATATTTCGGAAATTAACGTTATACAGAATGCCAGTTGAAATTAATATTTTGGCAAGATGATACAAAGATATGGAGAGAAGGAAGACATAGGTAAATAAATGATTATCGGGACTTCCCTGGTGGTGCAGTGGTTAAGAATCCGCCTGCCAATGCAGGGGACACGGGTTTGAGCCCTGGTCCGGGAAGATCCCACATGCCACAGAGCCCATGTGCCACAACTACTGAGCCTGCGCTCTAGAGCCTGTGAGCCACAACTACTGAGCCCACGTGCCACAACTACTGAAACCTGTGCACCTAGAGCCCGTGCTCCACAACAAGGGAAGCCACTGCAATGAGAAGCCCGTGCACTGCAATGAAAGAGTAGCACCTGCTAGCCGCAACTAGAGAAAGCCCACGCACAGCAATGAAGTCCCAATGCAGCCAAAAAATAAATAAATAATAAAAAATTAAAACATAAAAATGATCAACTGTGGTGGTTGTCTCATTAAGGAAAAAAACAGTTTAACATGGATTAAAGTTTAGTTACAGTTTTCCTTCTCTTGAGTCCTATTCACTTTTTGAGGTATTTTTAGGAAGCAGAAAAGAGAGAATAATGTGCTAATTATGAACGAACCAACCAACTTTGTCCTCCCTTATTGTGACATACATATTTGCTTCAGATTCTTTTAGTGCTGTGTGCATCCCTTCCCAACTCCATTGCTTTCCTGGTTTCCCCATAGGTGAATTGCTATCTCAACTTTAGTGTGTGGTTTTTTTTTTTTCCCATTCGTGTATTTATAGTTTTGTTACATATGTATGTATTTAGAGCATTGTTTTTGCACCTTAAAAAATGGTGTTTTACATATGTGTCCTTCTACAGATTGCTTTCTCGCTCAATATCAAGTTTTTGTGATCTGTCCATATTGATATATGTATTCACTCATTAACTTTTAGCTATTGAGTAGAATCCCATTCCATGACTATGCTGAAATTTATCCATTGTTCTTTTGACTTTTTGCATTTCATTTGCACCCCCCCGCCCTTTTTAAGGTTTAGCTTGTTCTCTTTTTGATATAATTTACATGCCATATATAACTTACCACTTTAAAAGGTGTACAATTCAGTGGTTTTTAGTATATTCATAAATTTATGCAACTATAACTATTATTTGATTCCAGGACATTTTTATCACTCCAAAAAGAAACCCCGTACCCATTAGCCGTCCCTGTATTTCCCTCCACTAATCCTCTGGCAACCACCAAGCTACTTCCTGTCTCTGTGGATTTGTCTATTCTGTATTTTTCATATAAATGGCATCCTATAATACGTGACCTTTTGTGTCTTTCACTTTTGTAATATTTCATTTAGTATGGGGTTGGCCAAAAAGTTTCTTTGTTCAAACTAATACAGCCTAATACAATGTCTCAAGGTTCATCCACGTTGTAGCATGAATCCGCACTTCATTCCTCTTTATGGCTAAATGGTAAATATCCCATTGTATGGATATACTACATTTATTTATCCATTTATCAAACATTTGGATTGCTTCCACTTTTTGGCAGTTATGAATAATGCTGTATAAACATTCATGTACAGGTTTTGTATTGACATGTTTTCTGTTCTCCTGGGTATACACCTAGGAATGGAATTGCTTGGTTGCATGGCAACTCTGTTCAGCAATTTGAGGAACTGTTGAACTGTTTTACAATGCAGCTGCACCATCTGACATTTCTACTGATAATGTACAAAGATTACAATTTCTCCACATTTTTGCTTGTTATCTTTTTGATTATAGTCATTCTGGTCAATGTGAAATATCTCATAGTAGTTTTTAAATAATTAAATAATTAATTTTAAAATTAAAAAAATTTATTTCATTTTTATTTTTGGCTGCATTGGGTCTTTACTGCTGCGCGTGGGCTTTCTCTAGTTGCAGTGAGCAGGGGCTACTCTTCGTTGCAGCGCGTGGGCTTCTCATTGCGGTGGCTTCTCTTCCTGCGGAGAATGGGTTCTAGGCACGTGGGCTTCAGTAGTTGGGGCACATGGGCTCTAGAGCACAGGCTCAGTAGTTGTGGCACACGGGCTGTGGTGCACGGGACTTGTTACTCTGCAGCATGTGGGATCTTCCCTCACCAGGGCTCAAACCACTGCACCACCAGGGAAGTCCTCTCATGGTAATTTTGATTTGCATTTCCCTAGTAACTAATGATGTTGAACATCTTTTCATGTACTAATTGGCTCTTTGTATATCTTTTGGAGAAATGTATTCAGATCCTTTGCCAATTATTTAATTGGGTTGTCTTGGGTTGTCTTCTTTTTTTTTTGTGAATGGTTTTTTAAAAATTTATTTATTTTAGTTTATTTTGTTTCTGGCTGCGTTGGGTCTTTGTTGCTGTGTGCGGGCTTTCTCTAGTTTTGGCGAGCAGGGGCTACTTTTCCTTGTGGTGCACGGGCTTCTCACTGTGGTGGCTTCTCTTGTTGCGGAGCACAGGCTCTAGGTGCGCAGGCTTCAGTAGTTGCAGCACGTGGGCTCAGTAGTTGTGGCTCACGGGCTCTAGAGTGCAGGCTCAGTAGTTGTGGCGCATGGACTTAGTTGTTCCACGGCATGTGCGATCTTCCCAGACCAGGGCTCGAACCCATGTCCCCTGCATTGGCAGGCGAATTCTTAACCACTGCGCCACCAGGGAAGCCCTGGGTTGTCTTTTTATTGTTATAAGAGTTCTTTATATATTCTGGATACTAGAACCTTATGAGTTACATGATTTGCAAACATTTTCTCCCATTCTATGGGTTGTCTCTTTGCTTTCTTGAGAGTACTTTTTAAGCACAAAAATTTTAATACTAATTCTAATTTACCTGTTTTTTCTTTGGTTGCTTGTGATTTATTTAGGGTGCCATAGTGAAGAAACTATTGCCTAGTCTAAGGTCATGAAGATTTACACTTGTGTTTTATTCTAAGTGTTTTATAAAAGTTTTAGGTCTTACATTTAGGTCTTTGATCCATTTTGAATTAATTTTTGTATGTGGTGTGAGGGCCCAGCTTTATTCATTGTATGTGGATGTCCAGTTGTTCTCAGCACCATTTGTAGAAAAGACTATTCATTCCCCCAGTGAATTGTCTTGGCATCCTTATCCAAAATCATTTAACATAAATGTATGGGCTTATTTCTGGACTCCCAGTTATATTCTAATTAATCTATGCCTATCCTTATGCCAGTACCACCGTCTTAAGTGTTGTAGCTTTGAAGAATGCTTTGAAATCTGGAAGTGTGAGTACTCTTAAATTTGTTCTTTTTCAAATTATTTTGGCTATTCTGGGTTGCTTACATGTCCATATGAATTTTGGGATAGTTTGCTAATTTTTGTGAAAAAGACAGTTGGAATTTTGGTAGGGGTTGCATTGAATCTGTTGATCAACTTAGGCAGTACTGCCATCTTAACAATGTTAAATCTTCTAATCTGTGAACATAGTTTTCCTGTTTACTTAAGTCTTCTTTAATTTCTTTTTTTAAAATTTTATTTATTTCTTTAATTAATAGTAATCTTTTATTTATTTATTTATTTATATATTTATTTTTGGCTGTGTTGGGTCTTCGTTTCTGTGCGAGGGCTTTCTCTAGTTGCGGCAAGCAACGCTTCATCGCGGTGCGTGGGCCTCTTCACTATTGTGGCCTCTCTTGTTGCGGAGCACAGGCTCCAGATGCGCAGGCTCAGTAGTTGTGGCTCACAGGCCTAGTTGCTCCGCAGCATGTGGGATCTTCCCAGAACAGGGCTCGAACCCGTGTCCTCTGCATTAGCAGGCAGATTCCCAACCACTGCGCCACCAGGGAAGCCCTTTTAATTTTATTTTATTAAAAAAATTATTTTTATTTTTATTTTTGGTGGTGTTGGGTCTTCGTTGCTGCACGTGGGCTGTCTCTAGTTGTGGTGAGGGGGCTACTCATTGTGGTGGCTTCTCTTGTTGCGGAGCACAGGCTCTAGGTGTGTGGGCTTCAGTAGTTGTGGCACGCTGGCTCAGTAGTTGTGGTGTGCGGGCTCTAGAGCGCAGGCTCAGTAGTTGTGGCGCACGGGCTTAGTTGCTCCGCAGCATGTGGGATCTTCCCGGACCAGGGCTTGAACCCATGTCCCCTGCATTGGCAGGCAGATTCTTAACCACTGTGCCACCAGGGAAGCCCCGTTATTTTTGATGATGGTTCTATTCTTTTAAATTTTTCATTGTCTAAATGCCAATTCTTGCCATTGCGGTTGTTTAATGTTTTTAGGATGTTAATGGCATGGGAATCATTTCTTGTTCAGAAGCCAGTAGAAATTTATACAAATATGTAAATGAAATTAACTTGTAAATTTGAAAAAATGAGTTTCAGATGCTGTTGTGGTGATTTCTGTGTTTGGTTAGATTGAACTTGAGAGATTTTATTCCTTTTCACCCAGTATCAAGAGATTGTACAAGAAAATAAGATTTGCTGTTGTTACCATTATTTTTAGAGCTTGTTGGTGTTTTAGCTCTATAGGGTACACGTTAGAATTCAGTTAGCTGTGTTTTATGGAACAACAATTTATCAAATCCTAATTAGGTAAAGAGTATAATTTTGTATGTGATATTTGCTGGTGCTAATAGTGCCAATGCAGCAGTAACTTCATTGATTTCCACTGGTGAGATGTTATTAGACTTGCAAGTAAATGGCTCTTTTATTGCTTCATTTCTCTTTGAGTAGTTCATTATAAAGAACAATCAAAGAATTTTAAATCACATTATTCTGTTTTGGAGCTAGATGCATGTTTTTCTAAATCAGTTTCTAATTTTTACAGGTCCATTTTCAATTCAGAGTTTTAAAAGTTTGAAGGTAGAAAAGATTTGATACTTAGCCTATTAATTGCCCTCATACAACTCAGAAGAACTACAACTAGGGGGTCACATATGATAAAATCTCTTGTGGTCCTGGGTCCGTACGTAAGAAATTTATAAGAGACAATTTTGAGGAACAGAAATGTGTTGCTGTGTGCGTGTGTGTGTCTGTTTTGTCACTGTCCAGAAATGAAGGCTCTGAGGCCTAACCTTGGGCTTTACTTCTTGTGTGAGAATCCAGTCACCCCCTCCCTGACTCTGAGTTCTCAGTACTCCTGCTATTCCCATAGCTACACAGTCTCTTCTGGTCCGGTCCAGGTAAGGCTGCAGAGGATCTGTGAGCCTCTACAGGTATTATATTTTTAAAAACTTTATATCTAAAATTATTTGGAATTGTATCTGTAAATGACATCTAGTAATTTTTTTCTTTAAAAAGAATATTAAATACAGCATTAAAAAAAAATCTCAGGCAAAACTTTGTCTTCCCTTTCCATCCTTTTCTTCCAGCTCTGTTTCCCAGAGGCAAACACTTTGAATAATTTCTTCATAGTAGCAACTTTTTTGCTCACTGATTGCCTCCAGCACCTTGATTAGTGCCTGATTTTGGTGCCTAATACAGTTGACCCTTGAGTAATGCAGGAGTTAGGGACACCAACCCCCTGCACAGTTGAAAATCTTCATAAAACTTTTGACTCCCCCCAAAACTTAACTGATAGCCTACTGTTGACTGGAAGCCTTATACGTAACATAAACAGTTGATTAACACATATTTTGTATGTCATACAGAATATATACTGTATTCTTAAAGTAAGCCAGAGAAAAGAAAATGTTAGGAAAATCACAAGGAAGAGAAAATATACTTACAGTACTATGCTGTATTTATTGATACCATAAATCTAATTATAAGATGAATCGTCTGTCAGTACCTACATCAGTATTGTCTTACACAATACAAAACACTGTAGATGTTATGTGTGTTACTAACACTAGACATTAAAAAGGAAAAAAAAATGTGAAAAGAATTTCATATTTATTTACAGGTATAGTGATCCGTGCTATAGTGATCTTCATTGATAATGAAGAATCAGCAGTATGATTCTTTTTTTTTTTAAATAAGTAAATAAATTTATTTATTTATTTTTGGCTCTGTTGGGTCTTTGTTGTTGCACGCGGGCATTCTCTAGTTTTGGCGAGTGGGGGCTATCTCTGTTGTGGTGCGCGGGCTTCTCATTGGAGTGGCTTCTCTTGTTGCGGAGCATGGGCTCTGGCGCGCAGGCTTCAGTAGTTGTGGCACGTGGGCTCGGTAGTTGTGGCTCTCAGGCTCTAGAGCGCAGGCTCAGTAGTTGTGGCGCACAGGCTTAGTTGCTCCACAGCATGTGGGATCTTCCCAGACCAGGGCTCGAACCCGTGTCCCCTCCATTGGCAGGCGGATTCTTAACCACTGCGCCACCAAGGAAGCCCAGCAATATGATTCTTTATGGTAGCCTAGTGTAATTGATATGATTGCTTCACAGTTGCCTAGCCTATACGATAATGAATGAATCATTTAAAAAGTTTTATGGCATAGAGTATTACAGTTATATTCCTAGTACACTATTGGAAACATTGATACAATTTTTAAAAAAACCCCACCTACCTGTGATAATATGCTGATAAGCAGTTTTTCCAGTTACTAGAGAGAGAGGCAATTTAATATAATGAATGGTAATGTAATTCTTTGAAAGGAAAATTATAAAACAGTAAGAAAATTAACAGTAGTTTTTATTAAATATCATTAACCTTATGCCTATATAAGGATAGACTACTATCCACATGTTTTATGAATTCATGACATACCTTTTTTTTTAATAAACATTTAAGTGAAAAATCCCTTTTTAAATAAATTTATTTTATTTATTTATTTTTGGCTGCGTTGGGTCTTCGTTGCTGCGCGTGGGCTTTCTCTAGTTGTGGCAAGCAGGGACTACTCTTCCTTGCGGTGTGTGGGCTTCTCATTGTGGAGGCTTCTCTTGTTGCGGAGCATGGGTTCTAGGCGTGTGGGCTTCAGTAGTTGTGGTTCGCGGGCTCTAGAGCACAGGCTCAGTAGTTGTGGTGCACAGGCTTAGGTGCTCCGCAGCATGTGGGATCTTCCCAGACCAGAGATTGAACCCATGTCCCCTGCATTGGCAGGCGGATTCTTAACCACTGTGCCACCAGGGAAGTCCCAACATACCTTTTTCTTAATTTTTTTGATATTTCTAAGCTACGTGGTTCATCTGTGAATTCTTTTCCTTTCTTTTTTTTTTTTTTTTTTTTTGGGGGGGGGTGCCGTGTAGCATGTGGGATCTCAGTTCCCTAACCAGAGTTCGAACTTGCGCCCCCTCCATTGGAAGCACAGAGTCTTAACTACTGGACTGGCAGGGAAGTCCGCATTTGTGAAGTTTTTCAAATTGTTGCAAACCTCTAAAAAATTTTCCAATGTACTGTATTTATTGAAAAAATTCACATATAAGTGGACCCGTGCAGTTCAAACTCACATTGTTCAAGGGTGAACTGTAAATCTTGGTTGAATGAATGCAAAAAGTTTGTCCTTATTCTCTTTTAAGACTTGATAGTTGACTATGCAATTCTAGGTTGAATGTCATTTTTCCTCTTGGATGGCATTGCTGTGCTGTCTTAGCACAGAATGTTGCTGTTCATCTGTGATTCCACTCGGATTCTGGTTTCTTTGCTTGTGCCTACACTTCTTTCCTGTAAATGGTTGCAATCTTCTCATGCTGTCACTTAAAAAAAAAAGTTAAGTATGACACGAATTCAATCGGGACATTCAGTCTCACTGGACACTTAGTAAGGGGAAATTTTCTTGAATCGTCTCTTTGATAGGTCTTCCCTCATCCCCCCCTGCCCCCAAAACAAACAAACAAAGAGGTAAAAGAATCTGTTTTCTCTGTTGTTTCTTTATGGAACTTTTGTTAGTGGGATGTTGGACCTCATGCATTCTTCTTTACTATTTTAATCTTTTGGTTTTCAGTTATCTCTTTGTTTTAATTTCTAGGAGATTTCATTAACATTATCCTCTAATCCTTCTATTAGTTTTTTATTTGTGTTATCAAATTTGAAATGTGTTATACTATTTGTTTCTGATTGTACTCTTTTTAACTGGAGTATTCTGGGATTAAGTTATTGTGTTATAGATAGACTTTCAACCCGTGTCTCCTGCTTTTTTGCTCTCACCCTACTTTCTTTCTCATAATACTTGGTAGCTTCAAGGGATAAGTCAGTACTCGCCCTGTGCCCACCTTCTCTGTGGCATCCCTCTCTGTACGCACATAGATTTTCACTTCCTTCTCTTGACTAAGTGTGTACTTTTCCTTTTTATTTTAATCTATTTTCCATCTTTTGTTGTTGTTTTTGAAAATCTTTCTTCCATTGTTGCTTTTTTTTATTTTTGCGGTACACGGGCCTCTCACTGTTGTGGCCTCTCCCATTGCGGAGCACAGCCTCCGGACGCGCAGACTCAGCAGACATGGCTCACGGGCCCAGCTGCTCCACGGCATGTGGGATCCTCCCAGACCCGGGCACAAACCCATGTCCCCTGCATCGGCAGGTGGACTTTCAACCACTGTGCCACCAGGGAAGCCCTGTTGCTTCATTTTTTATTGTAATTGAAATGTTAATACATTTTCATTGATATTTTGGTGTAGTTTCATGGGAGAAGAGGAGATAGATGCATATGTTCCATCTGCCATCTTAAAATTGGAGTTCTTCTTTTGAGGCCTGGGTAGCTTAATTTTATGGTTGTAATTCAAATGACAAGTTAAATTTAAAATCAGTTCGTTTGAAAAAAATATTGAATGAAAGAAAGGCTGATTAAGTCTTATCTTAATAACCAAATAGGTAATGTACTTTGTAATAATGCATTTTTTGAATTTTATTTGTGTAGAAGAAATTGAGGAAGAATCTGAAACAACAATTGAGGCTGACTTGACGGATAAACAGAAACATCAGTTGAAACATAGGGAGCTCTTTTTGTCTCGCCAATACGAATCTCTGCCTGCAACACATATCAGGTAAGAACTTTCTAGAAGTTGATCTGAAGTACTCAGTAATATTGTGACAATTGGGAAAAACAAACAAACAAACTAAAACAACCTTTTTGAAGCATTTTTCAAACTCTCCCCAACAATCTTGCTCAAATTAGTTCACTAAAGGCTTCATTATGTAATCTTATCTTGGAAATTTATAGTGTATATTAGCATTTTAAAGCCCTGCATATGTTCTGTAGTAAAGTAACCGTGTTAGCTTTGTTTTAGTCCAGACTTTTCCAGTTTATTTAAGTATGTATTAGCATCTTGCAGAACAGTGTCCAGCAGATACCATTTTGGGAAATGCTGGTCTTCTCCCGATTCCCAGAAAATAATATAGTCATTGGAGTCCAAGAACTAGAACCTGGTTCTAGATCTGGTTCCCGGCACTTGTCTCTTGACCTTGTAGGATACAAGACTTTTGATTTATTTATTTATTTTTGAGGTCCTCTGGGATGAAAACTTTATATTCTTTATTACTCACTCACTTGTATCTGATCTGTGTAATGATGGGATGTAAAAGTGAAATCTAGTCCCTGGTTTGTAGTTTTGGGAGAATGGTGGTGGTCTTTTTGATCCGGTAGTGGTAAGATTTAAGCATAGATACAATTGAGCTCTTTCTGAACTCAAAAACTTCAGAAGGAGTTGGCATCTACTCAGCCTTCGAGAGATTGGGGGGCATGTTTCAGGTAAAGGGAACAGGTAAGCATGGGTGTGTGCAGGGAACAGCCTGTGTCCAGGATGCAGTGTTTTTATCCCCTAACGTTAAAGGAATTCCTTCAACTGTTGTTCACAATCTTTACTTCTTTTATTCAACTCCTCACTAGTTATTATTGTCTTAAAAACTGTTTATATATGGAAATAAAATGTATTAACTGTTTATTAAAAAAAATTGGCCCCTCTTCTTTAGCCGTGAATGTCGGTATTGTATCTAAGTCTGTCTTTTTTGGGCTCAGACATGTTTGGAGACTTCCTGAAGCTCCAGTTTGGTCTTTGTAACACAAGCACACATGCTGCAACTCCCTGGACCTTTGTGTATTCTTATACTTCTCTTTTCAGAAATGGACACAGAGATCTTCTAAGGCAGGAAGTGTATCACAAAGATACCAGAATCACTTTTCTCCAAATCTTTTCAGAGATAACTTGATCTTCCTCAGTAGTTAACATCATATCATTGCTTTATTTAGGTTTTTTGGGGGACACTGTGTTTATCTTTGTTTCAGAATTGCCTTTAGTAGTATAAAATTGAAAGTAAATGTCCATTAGTAGGGAATTGGTTAAATGTATTATGATACAGCAACTACAACAGAATATTAGATTTCTGTTGTTACAGAAAAATTCTGTTGTATGTTGATAACTAGAAAATAATCAAATTCAAGAAAGTATGTAAAAATGGGGACACTGTGTTTAGATTGGCTAGAGTTAGTATGTTCTGTGTGACTTACATCCTGTGTTAGAAAAGATAATCAGGCCAGATAATGTGGGAATAGTATTTAACCTAAAAATAGGGGTATTTCAAGAAATAAGAAAATTGTTTTAAAGATATAGGTAACTAATAAATGCTGAAGAGCCATATGCATTTATCATTTAATTGGAAGAAGCTAGAATATAAAGATTCATTTTAAGCTCAAGAAGTTATGTGGCCAGTCATAAGACTCTTGCCAGAACAGGAATCTGACAAATGGTTTTAAAAATGTATCCAAAACACGCAAGTATATTTTTAATTTACCCTCCTGATAGCTTGGAATCTGTTTATAAGTAATGTTGGTTTCCTTTAACAGATTGCTTGGAATGGAAAAACTAGTGAAGTATTTTTCATGTTTCATAAGGACTGAGAGAGTATATTGAAATGTAATTATCAAGACACCCCTTTGTTGAACATAGAAATTACATAGAATATACAATCATTCAGTCATGTTGCACACATTTCCTGAGTATATTCTCAATTAGGGAGCTTGCTAACTGCTTGATAAATAAGACAAGTTTCCCCAGCTTGTAAACTTAAGGAGTTTACCTGGTGGCAATTATTTTGAATTATGAGGAAGAGATATAGACATTTGAAGCATTTGTTTTTTTACATTTTTTTGTTCTCCAAGCTGAGAGGGAGTAGTGTGGAGGCATATTTTCTCATTTATGGCTCTCATTTTCAAACAGCTGAATGGATTTAGGGGCAGTCTCCAGCCAAAGCACAAAGCTGTGCTAACCAGCCCTCATGCTGATGTAGAACAAGTGCACATTGGAGTGATCTTGACATTTTGCTAACGTTGAAGTCATGCCCTATTTATCTGTGCTTTAACAGGAGAAAATTACTGAAGTCCCATTGTTCTTTGGCAGCAAAGAGGGGTAATTTGATGAATACTGGCTTTTTATTCTTAGGGGCATTATTAAGTGCCCAGAATTTCCTTGGTGCTGTATGGAACAGAGGAGAAAACCTGACCGAGGCATTCCTGAGGTCCTTTGTAGTTTGTGAGCTATAATACTAACTGGGTGCTACAAGCTTCCCAAAGTGGCAGGGAGGCAACTCTTCCTTCCTTCTGATTTCATTGGAAGAGAATGAATAGGACCAGGACTTTTCTGTGTAGAGTTAGTGATTCAGCTCTTGTTGAGGATTTGTTTGTATCTATCTTGTTAGGATAGATAGGATTTGAACATGAGAATTCCTTTGGAACACTTTTTGGGGTGAAGGGGAGAGACAGCATGCTTCTTGCACAGTGCCTTAGGTCATTAATAATAGATTATATGCTGCATGGGCTATAAAGCACTATAAAATTTATTGTTATGCCAGGTGCTAGACCTGTCACTTTGTGTGTGTGTGTGTGTGTGTGTGTGTGTTTGTGTGTGTAGAATACTGTGTTCAGTTATATAGAGCCCATGTTTATTGAACTTGGCTTTTAAAAATTCTAACATTTATTGAACCTTTGTGATAGGTGTTATTTCAGTTGCTTTACATGTATTTTATTTGATCTTCCCAATGACTTTGTAATGTAGGTCCTCTTATTATCCTCATTTTACGGATGAGGAAACTGAAGCAAAAAGGTTAAGTTGTCAGTCTCACGGCTTTTAAATGGCAGATTCAGATCTTGAATTCAGATCACGTGGGGGCAAATATACAATATTATGATATATCAAGCTTTCACATGGAGGGCTAAGCAGAGTCAACATCAAACTTTCACATGGAGGGCTAAGCAGAGGATAGGAAATCTGTTTTGTGTACATATTTTTTGTCACCAAACGAAATGAATTTATAAAGCATATATAGCAACCATGAGAAAGGGAGAAACGGAAAAGTTTCTAGCCAACAAGAGGTATTTGGGGGATGGAATACTGAAGTTCTTGTCTTAACACTCAGTGTTGATGAGGGTGGGGAAATAGATAACTCTTCTATATTCGAATGTTAATATAATCAGAGAAATCAAACTTTAATGTGTGAATATCCTTTGACCTGGCAATTCCACTTTTTTGATTTTATCTAACAGAGGTTCTCATGCAAGTGTGTAGAAATATATATACTGATATGTTTATTGCAGAATTGTTTTGTTTTATTTTTTTAGTTAAAGATTTTTTTGCAAATAAATGAGGTCATTTTCATTCATAGATAGGAGTCAGCATCACAAATGTAAGTAGGAACTTGGTATTTGATAGATTTCAGGATTGCACTACTATCAGAAAATGCAAGCAACTTTCATATTTATTCTTTTCTATATTTCTACTTTTCTCTGAAATGAAAGCACATTAGATATATGATGGAAAAAGTATTATTTAAAAGTTTGTCTTAGAGGAAAACATAGGCAGGACACTCTATGACATAAATCACAGGAAGATCCTTTTTGACCCACCTCCTAGAGGAATGGAAATAAAAACAAAAATAAATGGGACCTAATGAAACTGCAAAGCTTTTGCACAGCAAAGGAAACCATAAACAAGACCAAAAGACAACCCTCAGAATGGGAGAAAATATTTGCAAATGAAGCAACTGACAAAGGATTAATCTCCAAAATTTATAAGCAGCTCATGCAGCTTAATAACAAAAAAACAAACAACCCAATCCAAAAATGGGCAGAAGATCTAAATAGACATTTCTCTAAAGAAAATATACGGACTGCCAACAAACACATGAAAAAATGCTCAACATCACTAATCATTAGAGAAATGCAAATCAAAACTACAATGAGATATCATCTCACACCAGTCAGAATGGCCATCATCAAAAAATCTAGAAACAATAAATGCTGGAAAGGGTGTGGAGAAAAGGGAACCCTCTTGCACTGCTGGTGGGAATGTGAATTGGTACAGCCACTGTGGAGAACAGTATGGAGGTTCCTTAAAAAACTACAAATAGAACTACCATATGACCCAGCAATCCCACTACTGGGCATATACCCTGAGAAAACCATAATTCAAAAAGAATCATGTACCAGAATGTTCATTGCAGCTCTAGTTACAATAGCCCAGAGATGGAAACAACCTAAGTGCCCATCATCGGATGAATGGATAAAGAAGATGTGGCACATACATACAGTGGAATATTACTCAGCCATAAAAAGAAACGAAATTGAACTATTTGTAATGAGGTGGATAGACCTAGAGTCTGTCATACAGAGTGAAGTAAGTCAGAAAGAGAGAGACAAATACCGTATGCTAACACATATATATGGAATTTAAGAAAAAAAAATGTCATGAAGAGCCTAGGGGTAAGACAGGAATAAAGACACAGACCTACTAGAGAATGGACTTGAGGATATGGGGAGGCAGAAGGGTAAGCTGTGACAAAGCGAGAGAGAGGCATGGACATATATACACTACCAAACGTAAGGTAGATAGCTAGCGGGAAGCAGCGGCATAGCACAGGGAGTTCAGTGCATAGCACAGGGAGATCAGCTCGGTGCTTTGTGACCGCCTGGAGGGGTGGGATAGGGAGGATGGGAGGGAGGGAGGGAGACGCAAGAGGGAAGAGATATGGGAACATATGTATATATATAACTAATTCATTTTGTTGTAAAGCAGAAACTAGCACACCATTGTGGAGCAATTATACTCCAATAGAGATGTTAGAGAAAAAAAAAAAGTTTGTACATTTGGACATTAGAGAGGGGAAATGCCGTTTTGCATCCATTTTAATCCTCTGCCTTGCGTGGCAACCTGGCTGTTTTTGATGAAGACAGAATAGATGGGAATCTACTAAAAACTAAACTCATCTTTATTCTCCCTTCCCCAGTAGTAGTAAAGTACAATAGAAACATTAGCTACTGTTACTGTTTGATAGCAGACCTGTTTCTAATTTAGGGGTACATTTTCCAAATGTTTTTGTTGCAAAATGCTGTTTCCTTCAAGAATTATTCTGTCGGTTTATATTCCCACCACAGTATATTATGAATATGCCCATTTTGCTGTTTCCTCACCATCACTGCATATTAAAATTTAAAAGTAAACTTTTATTGTTTATTTTATGATAATGGAAGAATTATAATTTATTGTTGAAATGGGAAAAACACACAAAAAAGACACACACACCCCTGTAATCCCTCCACCAAGCAGCACTGACATTTTGGTGTATCTTCAGTGCATTTTCATTCCTAATCTTATGTGTATTCTTTGGATTTGGGCTGCACATTGTTGGAGTTTACTCAATGGCAGAGGAGCTACATTCCTTGTGTGCAGCTTCCTGTCGTTAAGCAATGCTTATTCTTCAGTACTGCTATTGTCATCTTTGCTCTTTCTAGGTTGGTTGGTTTGTTTTTAAATATGTGAGAAATTTGGTAGGAAAATGAATGATGGAACAGCAGGAGGAGGGGAGGAGGACAGTTAAATAAAGGCTGGAAAAATTCCATTCTTGAGACATTAATAGACATGCCTGATAGGTTTGATATATATGAAGGAGCAGAATGAATCTAGAGTAAGAATACTTTGGGGAACTCCCTGGCAGTCCAGTGGTTAGGACTCGATGCTTTCACTGTAGGGAGACGGGGGGGGGGGGGGGGAACGGGGGGAGGGGGATGGGACAGGACTTAAGATCCCGTAAGCTGCGAAAAACAAACAAAAAACCAAAAAATTAATATTTTGTTACTCAGAAAGAGTGCTTATTCAAAAACCAATCCAAGTGTCACGATCTTATAATGGGCAGAGATTTCTTAATTAAGGTCATGAAGATATTCTTCTATGTTTTCTTGAAGTTTTACTATCCCACCTTTTATATTTAGGTCTGTTTTATGCATATGGTGTGAAGAGAGGTCAGTTAGAAAATTAAGTTTAAAAAGATAACTGCTTACAGTATCATCAAACAATATCAAACACCTAGGAATAAATCTAAAGAAAGACGTCCAGGGCTTCACTGGTGGCACAGTGGTTAAGAATCCGCCTGCCAACGCAGGGGAAACGGGTTCGAGCCCTGGTCCGGGAAGATCTCATATGCCGTGGAGCAACTAAGCCTGTGTGCCACAACTACTGAGCCTGCATCCCACAACGACTGAAGCCCACATGCCTAGAGCCCGTGCTCCGCAACAAGAGAAGCCACCTCAGTGAGAAGCTTGCATGCTGCAACGAAGCCCCAACGCAGCCAAAAATAAGATAAAAATAAATTAAAAAAAAAAAAGATGTCTAAAAAAAGGGAAAGATGTGTAAAAACTCCACACAGAAATTAGAGTATTGCTAAAGGAATTAAAGATTAAGTAAATAAATGACAGTAAGTCTGTTTTTCCCTAATTGATCCAAAGATTCAATGTAATTCCAAAGAAAAGCTTAGCAGGGTTGTGTGTGTATGTGTGTGTGTGTCTGTGTATGTGTATGTGTGTATAAATTGAGAAGCTGAGTCCAAAATCTCTGGGAATCAAAAGGACCAAGAACATTTCAAATCATGGTTCTTGTACTTCTGGATGTCCCTGTAGACCCATTCAAGAGGGCCTTTTTGAGATCAAAACTATTCTCATAACAACAGTAAGATGTTATTTGCCTTTTCTCCATGTTGATTTTGCAAAAGCAAAATCATGTGCAAAAGCAGTGGTGGGTAAACTGCTGGCACCAAGTCAGCAGGAATCACGTCAGTGTCACCAAACTGTGCTATATTCGTCACTGTACTGTATGCATTTGCAATTAAGAAAAGAAAAAAAAAAGACAAGTTCCACTTAAGAATGTTCTTGGCAAAACAGTACCATTTATTAATTTTAATAAGTCTCAAATGCCTTTTTTTAAAAATTGAGGAAAAATTCACACATGTTAACCACTGTACAGTATACAGGGTACAATTCAGTGGCATTCAGTATAAAAAATTCAGTATACTGACAACGTTGTGCAACCATCACCTCTCCCTTATTTCAAGAGATTATACATCTTCATTTTCCGACGTATGTAAGTCAAATCATTATGCTGTACCCCTTAAACTTACATGGTGCTGTATGTCAATTATACCTCAATAAAACTGGAAGAAAAAAGAGATTACACATCTTTTTAATGTTCCATGTGCTGAAAAGGGAAGCATGCATAAATCGTTTCTGCTGCATATGAAAGTGTGATGATCATTTTGAGAAAAAACTCATGGGCTTGTTTGAAATATGAGCTAAACTAGCTACCTTTTTCATGGAACACCATTTTTGCCTGAAATAACCACTGAGAGATGAACTGTGGTTATTTTTTTTTAATTAATTAATTATTTTTTTTGCGGTACACGGGCCTCTCACTGTTGTGGCCTCTCCCATTGCGAAGCACAGGTTCCGGACGTGCAGGCTCAGCGACTGCGGCTCACGGGCCCAGCCGCTCCGCGGCATGTGGGATCTTCCCGGACCGGGGCACGAACCCGCGTCCCCTGCATCGGCAGGCGGACTCTCAACCACTGCGCCACCAGGGAAGCCCGAACTGTGGTTATTGAGACATGAGTATTTGATGGATGTTCTTTGAAAATGAAGTAAACTAGTTACTTATGTGAAAACCTAGTTGTCTGTTAAGCCAGACATTGAAGAGATTTGTAAAAATGTAAAATAACGCCACTGTTCTCATTAATTTTGGGGGGGGAATATAGTAATTATTAATAACAAATATTTGCTAATATGTTTATTTTTATTTTAAATTAATTAATGTTAAATTTTTAGTTTTAATTTCTATCATGGTAAATATTGATAGATGTAACCCACAAAGGCAAAAGTTCATTGAGGTTCTCAGTAATTTTTAGGAACTTAAAAGAGATCTTGAGGGGGCTTCCCTGGTGGTGCAGTGGCTACGAGTCCACCTGGCAGTGCAGGGGACACGGGTTTGAGCCCTGGTCCGGGAGGATTCCACGTGCCGCGGAGCAGCTAAGCCTGTGCTCCACAGCTGCTGAGCCTGCACTCTGGAGCCCGTGAGCCACAGCCGCTGAGCCCGCATGCCACCACTAGTGAAGCCCGAGCACCCTAGAGCCTGCACTGTGCAACAAGGGAGGCCACTGCAATGGGAGGCCCGCGCACCACAATGAAGGGTAGCCCCCGCTCACTGCAGCTAGAGAAAGCCCGCGCCCAGCAGCAAAGACCCAATGCAGCCTAAATAAATAAAAAAAAATAAAGATTTTGAGACCAAAAAGTTTGAGAACCATTGATAAAGTCAGTCTTGAAGAACAAAAATGTTAGAGGTTTATATCATTCGATATTAAGACACTTGTATAGCTACAGTAATTAATGTAGGGTAGTACAGGTAAGTGGATTGTGAAATAAACCAGTGGAACAGAATAGAAAAGCCAGAACAGACCCGCATATATAGTACAACTTGATATTTGATGAAGGTGCCTTTGCAGTGTTGTGGAGAAAGGGTGGTCTTTTCAGTATATGGTGCCAAATCAGTTGGGGCCCTAGGGGAAAATAAATGAAGGCTTCCCTTTGTCTCTCCCTATCTCTCTCTCCCCTCCTCCCCCCCCCCCCCGCTATTTTTTTGTTGATGAATTGAGGATTTTGTTTCTCACCGTTTGGATTTTGCTGATTGTATCCCCCTGTGTTCAACCACGTTCCCCTCTCCCTCATATTTCTTGTGAATTGGTAATAGAGGACGTGGTTTCCTTCATTCCTCCTGCCCTGCCTTGGGGAAGAGTGAAGTACAAGAGACAAAAACTTCTTCATAGGCGGTGTTGTACATTAGGAGGTACATAATCTCTCATTTCTGGATGTTACTGGCATTTATTTGATGCTTATTGCCTGGAGTTCCATTAATCACAGTTATAGAGTGGTGATATTCTAATTATACTGTTCTTCATATACTAGTTGGAAGGCTTCTGTGTTTTTTGGTTATGACTCTTAATTTTAGTTTTATGTTTTAGTGTATAACAACTTACAGCAGAGGCTATCAACTTTATCAGACTCAGCCTCTCTTTTACATATTTTTTAATACTTCCTATGCTTTTCTGGAATGAAATTCATAGATAATTTATTACTACACATGTGATACATAGTTTGGCTTGGAATTTAATTTTGGGTTGAAGATAACTAACCCCATTGTCCTCAAACATCTATTGTCATTGAAAGTAGTTTTATATCACATAGATTCTCCATACTCTGCATATTACCTGTTTTTTTCCAGCTTTTAAATCTTAGAATTCTCTTATCCATTGTATCCTGAAATTTCAGGGATGCCTCAATGGTGAGGATATTTGGTAGATCATTTTATTCTATTTTATTTATTTATTTTTAAAGCTTAAAGGTTAAAAAAAATATTTATTCCTCCCTCCCTTCTTTCCTCCCTCCCTCCCCTCTCCCTTCCCCCCTCACTTCCTGAAGGCTTCTTAGTTGTGGCATGCTTGCAGGATCTAGTTCCCAGACTGGGGATCAAACGGGGTGGGGGGGCGGGGGGGGGACGGGCCCTGCATTGGGAGCACGGAGTCTTACCCACTAGACCACCAGGGAAGTCTGTGTTGAGGCCTTTTAAAAATCTTCAGAGAAAACCAATTTTTACAGATTTATGTTTATTGATAAATAAGTAGTAATGCTAAGTTTTAAGTATACAAGTAATAAAATAGAACTCCACTGTGGATTAGCAGTCTCTCTCCAGTTTGGCTACTAACGTTAAAGAAACTTACTTGGAATCTTTAAAACAAAATTCAAACAAAGGCAGTTTTCTTCCTGTACATTTCATTGTGTCAGTATTTTTATTTTAAGATGTTAGATTTTTGCAATTTTCTTGGTATCTGTAAACAAAATTTAAGTTAGCCAGAAGAGTGCTATTGAGACTATAAGTAGTGCTGCTTAAGAGATGAATGTAACATAAAGATAGTTATTTTCTTAGTACGCTTAGGCTCTTAGGATTGCTAAGGAAGAGGAGGACTAGAGGAAGAACATAGAAATGGGAAAAATCATATCACAATTTAACATTTTAAAGTCTACATGTTTAGCACACCTTTTCTTGAATGTTGTGTTTATACTATATAATCTTTCCTTTGAAATGATCAACCCTGTGGGTTGAAGTGTTTTCTTCTCCAACTAAAGTCATAATGCAGAAATGCATTGGGCTGGGGCTTCCCTGGTGGCGCAGTGGTTGAGAATCTGTCAGTGCAGCGGACACGTGTTCGAGCCCTGGTCTGGGAGGATCCCACATGCCGCGGAGCAACTGGGCCCTGTGAGCCACAACTACTGAGCCTGGGTGTCTGGAGCCTGTGCTTCGCAACAAGAGAGGCCGCGATAGTGAGAGGCCCGCGCACCGCGATGAAGAGTGGCCCCCGCTTGCCACAACTAGAGAAGGCCCTCGCACAGAAACGAAGATCCAACACAGACATAAATAAATAAATAAATTTAAAGACTAAAAAAAAAAAGAAAGAAATGCATTGGGCTGTATCACAGGATAGCCTACATATTGTCCCGAGTACTGGTGTTCCACATGGTTGTGGAAAGAAATGCTTGTGAGATTTTCCTAGTAATCAAAACAATTTGTTTGTCATCCTGTCTTGGAGAAGAGGAGCTTCCTAATCCTAGCACCTTCTTTTGAACATTCTACTTTCTCCTAGTTATAAAAGGGAAAGGTGGCACCAAGAGAGGATTTTTTTCCCCCTTGAATTCCTCTTTGATAGTTTCTTTCATGTTTGTTACCAGATCTCCAGGATCATGGGTTAATAACTTGTTGCTTTGCTTTCTTCCACGTGCCACAGACGGAAGGGGCTTTCCAAAGCACTGCTTGTCATGCTTCTTCACAAAATCCATTGAGCTATCACATTAAGCTCAAACTTCTCTTCTTGGCATTTCATTCCTGTCTTACCTACTCACGCAACTTCTCTGACATTGACCTTGGCATTTATACTACTCTGATACTGCTACTGTTCATTTCTAAAAATTTTAGAAATCTCTCTTCACTTTCTCTTCTCCATTTCCTTTCCTTTGTATTTCCAGTATATCACAATTTTATTTAACTTAATAATCTGTATTTTATGAACGCATAAATATTCCTCACATAATTCATTGTTGTACAATCTCATGTTTTCCTTGGAGTTAATAATTGTTTTGCCTTTCCTTTTGATTAGTCTTCTAAAATGTAAAAAATTTTAGTTCTTGCTTATCTGAAAATGTTTGTCACACTTGACTGATGTTTGTTTAGGCATATATTTCTGGTTTGGAAATAATTTCCCTCAGAATTTTGAATCTTTTCATTTGACCTATCTTACATTGCTGCTGTTGAGAAATGTAATCTTATGAAAGCATTTTGGATCTTTGAACTTCATTAAGTTTTTAAAAATTTGTTCATTGTATTCCGTGGATTAAATGCTGTATAAAACTGTTTGCTGAATTTCCAGTCACAGAACCAGGCATGGTTCTTTACACGAAAAAATGCTCAGAATTCAGTTTGTGGCTAATATAAGACTCATAAGACCAATGACACAAATGCCCCTGTTTTGGGGGGCGTCTTAAAAAAATAAGCATTTTATTTTGGGATACTTTTAGAGTTACAAACAAAGCTGCAAGGATGGTATAGAGAGTTCCCGTGTACTCTTCACTCAGTTTCCCCTAATGTTGATGATTTATAGAATCATTACATCTTTATCAAAGCCAAGAAATTGACATAGATGTATTACTATTGACTAAGCTCCAGACTTTATTCAGATAGTACCATTCTTTTTCTGATGTCCTTTTTTTGTTTCACGATTTACTCTGACATTTCATTTAGGTATCATGTCTCCATAGTTTCCTCTGGTGTGTATCCCAGTCTTTCCTTGTTTTTCATGACCTTGACAGTTTTGAAGCATAATATATATATATTATATATATTTTTAATAATTATTGAGATATTGTGATGGTTAATTTCATGTGTCAACTTGACTGGGGCTATGTGAGGCCCAGATATCTGGTTAAGCATTCTGGGTGTGTCCGTGAGGATGTTTCCGGAAGAGATTATTAGAATCAGTAGACTGAGTAAAGCAGATTGCCCCCCCCCCCCGCGCACACCCACCCCCCACCCCCCGTGTGGGGGAAACCTCTTTTAATCTGTTGAAGATCTGAAAAGAGCAAAAAGGTAGAGGAAGGGAGACTTCTCTCCCTGTGTGACTGAGTAAGCTGCGACCTCGGTCTCCTGCCCTCGGACTGGGATTTACAGCATCAGCACTCCTGGTTCTCAGGCCTTTGGACTTGGACCAGAACTACACGTTTTGTTTACCCATTCATCAGCTGATGGAAGTTTGGGTTGTTTCCACTTCTTGGCTGTTATGAATAATGCTGCTGTGAACATCCGTGCACAGGTTTTTGTGTGGATGTATGTTTTCTTTTCTGGTATCACGCTTAGGAGTGGAATTGCCGGGTCAGAGGGCAACTCTGTTTAACATTTTGAGGAACGGCCAAACTGATTTCAGAAGTGACTGCACAGTTTTATATCCTCACCAGCAAAGTATTAGGGTTCCAGTTTCTCCACATCCACGTCAACACTAGTTATTGTCTGTGTTTTTCATTGTAGGCATCCTTGTGGTTTTCTGTGACGTGTATCTCACTGTGGTTTTGAGTTTGCGTTTTCCTAATGGCTGAGAATGTTGAGCATCTTCCCCCCGCCACACTGGCAAATAGTTTGTTTTTGCATATGTTAAAAATCGAAATATAGTTGACATACAACATTATGTTAGTTTCAGGTGTACTAAATAGTTATTTGACATTTGCATACATTATGAAATGATCACAATAAGTCTAGTAATCATCTGTCCCCGTACAAAGTTACAATTAGGTTCATTGCTTGAGGTTCAGGGTAAAACAATTGGGTTATCTATATTCAGAAGTTGATAATAGTTCCTTTAGTTTGCTGTTAGCTTAAAATTTATCATGCTTTTTCCTGTGAGCCAAGATTTGTTCAGCATAAAGGAAGCCAACACTTTAAATCTCTTTTTAAACTACTTTTATCAACAACTCTTGGCGTGGTGGTACATGTGTTAATTACATATTCATATTTACTTCATAAAATAATTCTGACTGAACCTTTTACTTTGTTAGCTGTTAATATATGTACATGAAAATTTAAGTGTCACATTTTCATTTTTAATGGGGGAAAAGGTACAATATACTACATTAAAGAAAAATTAAGTACTAAAATTACCTATTATCCTTTCCTCTTTGCATAAAATCTGCATTTCCAAAAATAACTTATATTTTAGATTGGTTAGGATATCTATCCTTCTATTGGTTTTGTAATCATGTTGTGCCTCTAAAACAGTATAATCAGTGTTTCCTTATCTCCTGATATAAATATGAAAATAATGGTTTAGTTATTAAATTCTTTTGTCATTTCAGACAGTATGGAGGCAACTTTATGCTATATTGGTTTTTTTTGTTTGTTTTTTGGGTTTTTTTTGCGGTACGCAGGCCTCTCACTGTTGTGGCCTCTCCCGTTGTGGAGCACAGGCTCCGGACGCGCAGGCTCAGTGGCCATGACTCATGGGCCCAGCTGCTCCGTGGCATGTGGGATCTTCCCGGACCCGGGGCACAAACCTGTGTCCCCTGCATCGGCAGGCGGACTCTCAACCACTGCGCCACCAAGGAAGCCCTATGCTATATTCTTTTAATGAATTTTCAGTGTCTGTTATCCTATAAAATTCAAGTGATATCTATTAGAATAACATTTACAGCATCTGCTCCTCTCCATTTAAAAAAAAACAAACCTGACTTTAGAGAACTTAAAAAAATATTTTTTCTAGGTGATTAAGTATTAAATGTTAGAAATACTGCTTTGTCAGCAGTTATTGAGGCAAGAGAAGTAAATGAAACTATTTTTGGAAATCCCGTTTGTTGCTTAAGCACTCTTGCATGTATGAGCATGTATTCACAGGTCATAAGAGGTTCTTCTATGGCAGCTGTAGATGCGGTAACAGCAACAGAGCAATTTCCCTGCTCGTAATTCTGTCCTTTGTAAGAGCTTGTCATGTAATTGTTGACTTTACATATGCATTGAAGTAATAATGTTAATTTTTCTGCTTCAGTAATATGCATGAATAAAATACATTAGAAAAGCAGAAAACCTTGGTAATAGCTCCTGGTAATCAAATTAGAGATTTGACAGGATAATATGGTAATCAAATTAGAGATTTGACAGGATAATATGGAAATACCACATGCTCACAGAGAAATCTTATTTTTTTAAAAAATAAATTTATTTATTTATTTTTGGCTGCATTGAGTCTTCTTTGCTGCAAGCGGGCTTTCTCTAGTTGTGGTGAGCGGGGGCTACTCTTCGTTGTGGTGCAGGATCTTCTCATTGTGGTGGCTTCTCTTGTTGCGGAGCACGGACTCTAGGCGCGGGGCTCAGTAGTTGTGGCTCGCAGGCTCCAGAGCGCAGGCTCAGTAGTTGTGGTGCACGGGCTTAGCTGCTCTGCAGCCTGTGGGATCTTCCTGGACCAAGGCTCGAACCCATGTCCCCTGCATTGGCAGGTGAATTCTTAACCACGGCGCCACCAGGGAAGTCCCTGAGAGAAATCTTTTGAAGTGGTAACAGCCTAAGATGATTAACAGAGAAAGATGTTTTGATGAGAGGAAATCTTTTTTTAGATTTAAGGAATATAGAGTTGCAAAATGTTTAGTAAACTATAATTTTTTTTTTTTAGTAAACTATAATTTTTTACTTATGTATTAATATTTTACTTTTGCAAAAGTTTTGCTTTTGGTAATTTTTTCCTTTGAATTGTATTTCACTCTGATAATCTAACAACAAGCTTCCTATTTAATGTATATTTGATGCATTTGTTTTGCAGGCTATTTCATGGGGAGCAAGTAGTGACTTTTGTTTAGAAAATCAAATGATATTATGACATTTAAAAAATATTTTGTGAGCCCTGACCAATATCTGTAACTTGAATAGTCTATCAAAATTCTCCTGTCAAATTTGTAGCTATATTGAAGTTTTCAAGCTGGGAGGATAATTTTAAAAGTGGTAATAAATACAACTACCTGAATAACCCTGATTTTTCTCAGGTCTAGATAAGCCTTTTTTACCTCTTTTTTAAAAATTTATTTATTTATTTATTTATTCATACATACATACATACATCTTTATTGGAGTATACTTGCTTTACAGTGTTGTGTTAGTTTCTGCTTTATAACAAAGTGAATCAGTTATACATATACATATATCCCCTTAGCTCCTCCCTCTTGCATGTCCCTCCCACCCTCCCTATCCCACCCCTCTAGGTGGTCACAGAGCACCGAGCTGATCTCCCTGTGCTATGCAGCTGCTTCCCACTAGCTAGCTATTTTACATTTGGTAGTGTATATATGTCCATGCCACTCTCTCACTTCGTCCCAGCTTACCCTTCTGCCTCCCCGTGTCCTCAAGTCCATTCTCTACGTCTGCATCTTTATTCCTGTCCTGCCCCTAGGTTCTTCAGAACTTTTTTTGGTTTTTTTTACATTTCATATATATGTGTTAGCATACGGTATTTGTTTTTCTCTCTCTGACCTTACTTCACTCTGTATGACTCTCTAGGTTCATCCACCTCACTACAAATAACTCAATTTCGTTTCTTTTTATGGCTGAGTAATATTCCATTGTATATAGGTGCCACATCTTTATCCATTCATCTGTCGATGGACACTTAGGTTGCTTCCATGTCCTGTAAGCCTTTTTTAAAATAGACATTTCTTTTCCAAGCATACACCCAGCTATTATCAAAGGTAAATGCCATGAGACTTCAAGGTCCATGAATCTTATTTGCCCCTTGCTCTACAGGAGTTTCTTGTATTTAAATTTTAACTAGTCTTTAGAACAGTTTCAATAAAGGTAAGTTACTTAATCCTGATGTGAATGTATATTATTTTAGGTTCTCATATGCAGTGGCTACTTTAAAAATTTGAAGGTTATTTCAGGCATTGGTTTGCATGGTGTTGTCTTTGAAAATCCCTTGTATAAAATTACCTCATATTAACTCTTTACAGATTCAGAAACTAGCTCTTATTCTGAATATTGCATTGTACTCTTCTTTTTTTTCTTGAAAAATTAGGAAATACCTATAAAGTGTTTTATGTTACAAGGATTTACTGCCTAACATTGTTCCTTCCCCAGATTAGCCTCTCAATAAATGTCTGCAAACACAGCCTTATTTTTTAGGTTACACAAAACCAAGATGGTAGAGAGTCCAAGTATATACATACATAGATTTTCCTAAAAGCCATCTAGTTTCTTAATACCACCTTTACATTTTGAATATTCTTAACTTTGTATATATCATCACTGTGAGGGTGAGGTGGCCTTTATTTATTCACTTTTCTCCTCTTTCAACAGGGGGAAATGCAGTGTTGCCCTTCTGAATGAGACAGAGTCTGTATTGTCATATCTTGATAAAGAGGTAATTCACAATTATACTTGTTTTTGGTTTTCCCTCTATTTCATAAGAAGCCCATACTTTTGTATTATTTCTTCTTCTAACAAATTATTGCACAATGATAGCAGTATTATGGTAAAAGTATAATGACTAGACTGCATTCAGTTAATTTTATTTTTCTGGTTAACTGAGATAAAAGTTGGCAAAAACTCCCATGTCTGTCTGTCTCTTTTGCTTGGTAATGAAAAGCTTGTAAAGTATAGCACGTGATTTAGTTGGTAGTGGAAGAACTATTTTTGGCTTTATGAAATAAATGATTTCAGTATACTTGGTCCTCCTCCCTTTTTTTTTCTTTTTAAATAAATAGCATTTCTTTTAGACTGTTTGCAGATGAGATTTTACCATTGGTGGTCTGCTTTCTTCCTTGGAATCCTAATAAACTTTGTCAACTAAAAATATTTTTTTCTGTAAACTTCAAGAAACATTTTAAACATTTTTAACAAGTTGAATTAGAGCAAGCACTTCATTGAAGGGAGGAAATTCTTGTAAGCAAGGCTATTCCACATTTTGTAGTTTTATGTGACTTTTATCATTTGTGTTGTGGGGAAAATATTTTACTGTTGATAATGTTTCAGTATTTAAGCTTTATAATTACATAGTGTTTGTTTTCCCAAAATCTTTATTACACATAGGTTTTTTTTTTTTTACAGAATTAAAGGGACATTTTTTCTTTTTTTTTGTTTGTTTGCGGTACGCGGGCCTCTCACTGTTGTGGCCTCTCCCATTGCGGAGCACAGGCTCCAGACGCGCAGGCTCAGCGGCCATGGCTCACGGGCCCAGCCGCTGCGCGGCACGTGGGATCTTCCCAGACCGGGGCACGAACCCGTGTCCCCTGCATCGGCAGGTGGACTCTCAACCACTGTGCCACCAGGGAAGCCCTACTCTGTAGTTTTATGGTTTCATTATTGTGACATTGGATTTATTGCTTTATAAAAAGTAGAAGGAATTATGTTTACCTAGGTATTTTCTGTCTTTTCTTTTTTTTCCAGGATACTTTTTTCTACTCATTGGTCTATGATCCCTCAGTGAAAACACTGTTAGCTGACAAAGGTGAAATCAGAGTGGGACCTAGATATCAAGCAGACATTCCAGAAATGCTCTTAGAAGGTATGTTTTCCTTTGGGTTGCAAATCCTATGAAAACAAATGTACCTTGAAACTCAAATATTTTCCTCATATGGAAGAAACAACTTTCAGGCTAAAGTTTAAAAGTAACGGGCTCTTCCAAATTTAGAAATACAACAAACGGCAATGAAAAATAATTTAATCGATCAGTTATTCATTTTTTATTTCACACTTTCATGAGTTTTCTGCCTGTGTTTTTCTTTTAAATACAACTTTAAGAATGTTAGTGTTGTTGAACTTGTGTTTCAATGTGACACGCTCACGCCTTGAGATCCTGAGTGCCTTCATGTCATCTCTCTATGGTAGCCTTGCAATCTAGTGAACATTTACATTTTGGTGGGAATTTTGGCAGATCTGCGTAGTTTCTATACCAGAGAGATTCAGAGCTTTGCATTTTAAACACAGATCTTCCTAGCAAGACTTTTCTTTCTTCTGTCATAATTATATACTTAAAACCTTTATTTTCTGATTTCAAAAGTAAGACATTCTTACCATTAAAAAATAAAACACAAAGAAACGTGTAATATAGAAAATGAACACCACCCCCTTTCCTTCTTTCCAAACCCATATTTAATTACTAATATTGCTCAGGGTATTTTTTTTTTTTTTTTTTTGGTACAGTCTCTGGCTCGTAACCCATTCAGGTGTGGTCTTTGTGGGATGGCAAGTTGCACGTTGCTCTGCAGTTGCTTCTTTCAGTTAATAGTGTATCTTTAGCATCTTTCCTGATGAGCAGAGTGGCTTTATTCTTTTCAGTGACTGTAGAGTTCTTAAGTCTGCATGGATGTGCCACAATTTATTTCCTTTACCAGTACCCTATTGACAGACTTTCAGGTGTTTACATTTTTTGATATTACAAATGATGCTTCTAGAAAAGCTTTACATATACTTACGCTGTGTAAATATTTTTCAAGCATAGCTCCCTGGAAGATATTGAAAATGCTTCTTTGCCCTTCAAAAAGGCTGTTAATTTTCATATGAGTGAACCAAATGCTTCCACCACTAGATTATTAAAGAACCCCCCTTGCCCATTTTGTGATACTGTTGTCTTGGCTTTTCATTTTTTTTGTTGTTTTTTTTTCTTTTTCTTTAATTTTTAAAAGTTACTTATGCTTTCCGTTACTGCTCTTCTGTAAATTTCTTGTGTATTTTCTATTTGGTTATTTATATGTATTGGCAAGAGTATTTTGCATATTAAAGGTAAACAAATATAAAAGTATTTGCCCTTTGTCTGCCTCCTCACTTAAAAAATGTTAATGATTTTAAATTTGTTTTATTTATTTTTGTTATACAGAAATTGAGAATTTTTGTCATACAGAAGTTTAGAATTTATCCCTTAAGGTTTATATAATTAGCATTCTTTACCTTGCCTTACCTATAGGAAGTATATGCAGAAAAGTTAAATCAACTCAGGATAGAGTTGTGTTGTCATTGTCAGTGGTGGGTAGGTGAGGTGGCTGTGAATAATAACAGGTTGCAGACTTCTGCATTTTCATGAATTCATTACAAGGAAAGGTCAGTCAGTAACGACTAAGCTTTGAGAACAGAATGCCACGTCTGCACTCATCTGTGTTTAGAAGTTTTTTTTGAAGAAATTGTAAGTAGTGACTCGGTTTATTATAGGCTGAGAGATTGCGTTTATTAGCATTCTGTTCTGTACAAACCATCTTTTCTTCCAGAAATAATTTTGGATGTTTTATAGTCCGTAATGTTTGATCTTAGACTTTTATCACTACATGTAAGTGTTCACTAAATATTTATTGTTTTATTTTTAAAAACACTTGATTTTTAAGTTTTACAAATAGTGCTGCATTGTATCCTTTATATAATGCATAATTTTGTACTCTGGATATAACTGGAAAATATGTTCCCAGAAATGAAATTACTAAGTCATAAGGCATGTGTTTCTGAAATTTTATACAAAATGGTAATTGTCTTCCAAGTAATTATTTACAGGTGTCTTTTTTCCTTGTTTTAATTAAGGTATAATTTATATGTAGTACATTTCACCCTCTTTTGTGACAGTTCTTTGAGTTTGGGGCAGATGTATACACTCTTAGTGAGATAGTTCAGCAAGTTCATCTATGCACAGGTCAAAAGCCAGGAGTGACCCTGGTGCTCATGTGTGCTTGTCGCCTGACCCAAGTTCTACATCCCCTAAGCAGCCCTTTGTTAACTCCTCCCTGAACTTTGATCTCTCCCCTTGTCAAACTCTGCAGACTGTGTCGTTCATGTAATCTTGTGTGCTATTTTTATTATTTGACTTTTAAAATTTTGGACTGCCTGAGCTGTTGATTGTGTGGTCCTCTCTCTCTTTTTCATAAGAAAAAAATTTATATATATATATAAATATATTTTATTGAAGTATAGTTGATTTACAATGTTGTGCTTTTTAATTTTTTTGATTTTTAAATTTATATATATATTTTATTGAAGTATTTTAATTTATTTTTTAATTTTAATTTATTTATTTTTATTTTGGGTGCGCCGTGGCTTGCACGATCTCAGTTCCCTGACCAGGAATTGAACCTGGGCCATGGCAGTGAAAGCTCCAAGTCCTAACCACTAGACCACCGGGGAACTCCCTAATTTATTTTTTTTATGTTTGGTTCTTTCTTGAGCACTGACATAAACCTAGGTGTATAGAAAGCCTAGAAAATTTTGTGTATTGCTCATGTAAAGATAAATGCTGAACCAAGTAATAAAGTTGGGATATTTCAAGTAATGGGGGCGCATAAAAATCAGATCATGGAATCTCATGAGTTCCCACTTATCTGCAAAACTTTTACGTATGATATTGCCCCTGAAAAGCATAAAGCTGGTTAGAGTTAGTAATTTGGAAAGCATATCTACCTAGCTTAGAATTTACGAAATTATTTTAGGAAACGAAATCATATATAAAATGCAATAATTTATTCTACAGTACTTCTCAATAAGGATTTGAATTCTTGAGGGTAAGAACCTTGAGGTTCTTCTTCCAGGTAAAAGGAAAGATTCTTAACAGCTTGTGGCATTTGGGCAGTTACATCAGTTGTGACTAAATATTCATTAATATAATAGATCTTATAATTCATTAACAAGTATTAATTGCCTTTAACATTGCGATTCTCTTAGTAGTCTTCCGGGTGGGTGGTTTACAAACTTTATTTAGGCAGTAGAACCCTTTCTTATTACGCAGTATGACCTTAAATAAGAAAGTCAGGTTGTTGTGGGTGAAGTGGAAGAGAAGGCCCTGTTGAGTCTCTTGAGGTACCTTACTGAACCTTAGGATTCAGAGAATCAACTTGAAGGCCACTGTGCCAATTAGAATCCTGTCTCTTCATTGCACAGTCAAAACCCCCAGTCCTTGCAGTTAGAAGCGCTTATGATGAAGTCCCTTTGTAACATAGTATAACGAAGGGGCTCTACTGTTTTCCCTTTGCCTTTTCCCATTTTTTAAATCTTAAAATTTATTTTATTGCAAACAGTATGAATTGTGATAGAAAATGTAATTATATTGGAAACAAAAAGTAGTAGTCCCTCAGATCATCCCTTCGAACCCACTATTAACCACTGTTATTAATTTAACATGTTCTCCCAGAGTGTTTGTTATATAAATATGTATAGAGATCCACGAAATTATGTTCTGTAGTATTCCATTGTGTGATAGATCCACGTTTATTTTATCTATTTATGTGTTTAATGGTCGGGTAAGTTTCCCCTCAGTTGTTCTTTAAAATTTCTTGGTTGTGGCAGGGTTCTCATGTCGATGAGATTTTTTTTTCTTACTGTCAAAGTTTATCATCAATTTGTCAATGTCTTCCTTTCCAGATTTCATTAGGATTCTGATTGAAATTGTATTAATATTAAGATTACTTTGGGAGGTGATTGATTATTTTATAATATTGGGTCTGCTTCTGAGGTTTCTGTTCTATTCCCCTGGTCTGTCTGTCTGTTCATGCTCTAGTAACCCATGTTTTAATTATAGAGGCTTTGTAGTATGTGTTAATATCTGGTGAGGCTAGTTCCCCTCTTATTTTTCCAAGCTTGACTAACACCAGAAAAAAAAAATCTTCCTTCCTGTTTTTATTGGGGATGCAGTTAATTTTTAAGTTAGACAGACATATTGATGATTTTGAAACATCCTATCCAGACACAAGGGATTCTTTCTCTTTGTTCAAGGCTACTTTTGGGTCTTGTGGAAGTTTTTTGTTTGTTTGTTTTGTTTTAATACAGATTTTATATATTTCTTGTTAAGTTTATTTTATTTAATTATTTTTTTTCTGGCTGCTTTGGGTCTTAGTTGCTGTGTGCAGGCTTTCTTTAGTTGCGACGAGCAAGGACTACTCTTTGTTGTGCGTGGGCTTCTCATTGTGGTGGCTTCTCGTTGCAGAGCACAGGCTCTAGGTGCACGGGCTTCAGTAGTTGCAGCACGTGGGCTCAGTAGTTGTGGCACGCGGGCTCTAGAACGCAGGCTCAGTAGTTGTGCTACATGGGCTTAGTTGCTCCGCGGCATATGGGATCCTCCCAGGATCGTACCCGTGTCCCCTGCACTGGCGGGCGGATTCTTAACCACTGCACCACCAGGGAAATCCCAAGTTTATAACTTGTTAGGTTTATTTATACGTGTTCATCTTTAGCAATGAAAAACATTGTGTTTTTCAACATAAATGAAAGTCACTTTGGGCTCTTATTTCAACTTAAAGCATTTAGCGTATCCAAAATGTTTTTTTCACTTGTAATCAGGAAACCAACTAGATGCAAGATTTAAAGAACCCCTTCTTCTAATTAGTATATTTTCTGGGAAGAAGGAGTAGGGTGGCAGATACGTACTCCAGCAGTTAAACCACACTTGAAAAACACAGACACTGCCATCATAGAAACTTTCATACACAGCCAGTACCTGTTTGCTGGGGAATTAAATCATAGAAAACATCATATTCAAGAACAGATATTTAGGACTTGATGCAGTCTGTGCTTACTAACCCTTTTGATACTCTTGAGTGGGTACGTTTAGACCAGTCCCCACTCCAATTTGCATTGGCATGGGATGTAGAACTTGAATTAATATCCTGAGTAGGTGGAAGCATCAGCTCCATGCCAGAATATATTACAGTCTTGCTTTCTTTGTGAATGTGTCCTGATGAATTTAAGACATTGTTGTGGCATTTGTCTTGCTGGTGAATATTTCTTTTTCGTGGCTTTAGAATTTTAAAATTCATTTATGGCTACCCACCATCTAGCAAACTCTTGAGATCTGGAAAGATCAGTATGTAGCTTGCAAGCGAAGGTGAAGGTTTGTTTTTTAGATTTTAAATCTTTTTTGAGTTTGAATAACTACCTAGAGAATTTTCCATAGAAAAAAGATGTCATATGTAGTAAGTTTTGAATTATTATTTAGCTGTATTGTAAAATTGGAATTTTAAGAAATTATTTACATATTAAACTTTGTAACTGTTAAAAGTATTATAACATTAAATTATTAAACAAGGGAGCTTCCCTGGTGGCGCAGTGGTTGAGAGTCCGCCTGCTGATGCAGGGGAAACGGGTTTGTGCCCCGGTCCGGGAGGATCCCACGTGCCATGGAGCGGCTGGGCCCGTGAACCATGGCCGCTGGGCCTGCGCGTCTGGAGCCTGTGCTCCACAACGGGAGAGGCCACAGCAGTGAGAGGCCCGCGTACCGCAAAAAAAAAAAAAAAAAAAAAAAAAATTATTAAACAAAAATGACTTTGGATTCACAGTTTTGGGTAAAATCTGGCTGTACTATGTTTTAGCTCAGTTACCTTGGGAAAATTATTTAACCTCTCCAAGTTCCCATTTCTTCCTCTTTAAAAAGTGAGTAATAATGTATGTGCATACATCATAGTGTTGTGATGATCAAATGAAGTAATTCTTTTAAAGCATTTTTTATTTTTTAAAATTTATTTTATTTTTATTTATTTATTTTTGCCTATGTTGGGTCTTCGTTGCTACACGCGGGCTGTCTCTAGTTGCGGCGAGCGGGGCCTACTCTTCATTGCAGTGTGCATGCTTCTCATTGCAGTGGCTTCTCTTGTTGTGGAGCACAGGCTCTAGGCACGCGGCAGGCTTCAGTAGTTATGGCACACAGGCTCAGTAGTTGTGGCTCGCGGGCTCTATAGTGGAGGCTCAGTAGTTGTGGCGCACGGGCTTAGTTGCTTCGTGCAATGTGGGATCTTCCCAGACCAGGGATCAAACCTGTGTCCCCTGCATTGGTAGGGGGATTCTTAACCACTGTGCCACCAGGGAAGCCCTTGTAAAGCATTTAGCACAGCACCTGCTGCTCAGTGTTCGCTATTACAGTTGCTTCTCCCGGGCCACCAACTGTCTACTGCTCCTAATTAAGTAACTCCTGTCTGTATTTGGGAATTTAGGGTGTGTCTCTCTTTGAAAGTTAAAGAATTAAATTAGAATAGTCTCTTATGCTAAAATACATGCCTTTTAAACTTGAATTAGCTCATATACAGTCAATAGAAAAATGTCAGTATAGTGTGGAAATTGTCAGTTCATCTGAGGCTTTTCTAAGCAGTTATTCTCACAGATGAAGAGCGTTTAAGAAAAAAAAAAACAGTATATGGCGCATCTTAGAGTTACAGATAAAGGAATGAAAAATATCTTCCCCAGTGTTTATAAAAGCCTATACCCTAGATTTTATTTTTTATTTTGTTGAAACTACACAATGACCTACATCTCGGTGGAGGAAGCATAAGTCCAGGGTTTTAGAAGATAAAGGATTGACTGACCTTTGTGCTTGGTGCAAATGTCAGTGGAGATTTAACTGTGTTGGTATTTTTGTTATGATTGTTACTTTTTTTTTTTTTTAAGTGCTCTGGTTCTTAGGTTTTAAAAATTTTTGTCCTGTTTTTCCGTAGACACTATTATTTTCAAGTGTGTAATTTTGCAGAATGTGTTTTCCGCAATGTGGTAGATGTTAATTAACTTAAAAACACCAGACCATAACAAGTAAGTGTAAGCAGATATCGGCTGCAACCATGTGAGCGCAGTAGTTCATAACCCAGGGCAGTTTTGTCTTCCGTGGGACATTAGACAATGTCTGTAGACATTTTTGGTTGCCACACCTGGGTGGAGCGGGAGATGCTACTGGCTTCTAGTGGGTGGAGATCAGGACTGCTGCTGAGCATAGTACAATGCACAGGACAGCCCCCATGACAAGGAGTTGTTGGCCCAAAGTGTCAACAGTGCACACTGTGTAGAGAGGAACCCTACTGTAAAGGGTTTTGGGGACATAGTAAGCACTAAATAAATGTTAGTTAATATTTACATAGTTATAGTAATATTTAAATTTTCAAATATGAATTATATTACCTGGTCTATTTCTGTGGTTTTGATTCTGTTTATTTTTGTGCCAGTACCACATTGTTTGATTACTGTTGCTATATATTATAATCCCACCCAGTTTGGAGGATCCTCTTATATTACTCTTTTAATAATGGTAATATTCTTTGATTTGTAGAGATTAATATTTGAATTATTTTGTGGGCTTTCAGAACTAAATTTTGTTAAATTTAACTTCAAGTACTTGTACAAAAATGACAGCCTTAAGATTTTAAAATCTTCTTTATTTAAGTCATGTTATGTTCTCTGAAAGTTTTGTAATTTCTTTATATAAACATACTTCCAATTTTGTTTCTTAGTATTTTATATTTTTGTTGCCATAATATATGTGATTTTTTTTTTTTACATTTTTGTTTTCATTCTCTTTGGAATGCCATTGGGTTTTATATATTCATTTTTTATTGTGCCTTGCTTGTAATTTATTTTTAAAATCTATTTTTATTGAGATATAATTGCCATATAACACTGTGTATGTTTAATTTGTTGATTTGATTACATTTAGGTATTGCAGGTTGGTTACCACCATAGCATTAGCTATCTATCGTGTCATAATTATCACTTCTTTATTGTGGTGGGAACAAAGATCTAGTCTCTTATCAACTTTGAAGTTTATAATAACAGTATTGTCTGTAATCACTGTGCCGTGCATTAGATCTCCAGAACTTACTTACCTAGCAGTTGGAGCAACCCTTAAACAACCTCTCCCCATCCCCCTCCACCCCACCCCCTTTCCAGCCCCTGGTAACCACCATTCTACTCTGTTTTAATGAGTTTGGCTTTTTAAGATTCCACATAAAGTGATATCATACAGTATTTGTTTCTTGTAACCTATTATCCTTTGATGCATCACTTAAAACATTGCCCAGAACTTTCAGAACATTAATAAAAATGGTGATAAATGGCAGCCTTCTGTGTTTCTGAATTAAATATAATATACTCTGATGGTTGTTACAGAGAAAATGAATTATATTTAGAACAAAGAATATTTCTAGTTGTCCAGCAAAGGGTCTATAGGATGACAGATCCATCCAGCCCTAGTTCTTCAGTCTTTGAACAATGGTCTGTGCTCTTTGAGGGTATACTGAAGAAGTACTTTGCCATTATTTTCTAGAAATCTTAAAGTATAGCTGAAGGATTAGGGCTAACACATATAAAATCATTGTTGAATCTACATTTCTTCAAAATGATGAAGAGGAACGTATGAAGCAAAAAATTGGATGCTATATATAATCGTGTAAGTAGTTGGTAAATACATTTGGTAGGAATTCACAGAGAGAGAGAGCTTCATGGGCTGGTGTGGGACTAGAGCAGATTGTAATTGCCCAGATTATCATAAATGGAGGAGGAAAGTGAGATTATTGCAGTGACTGGAATGAACATGACCAGAGCCTAGAATTCTTCTTGGTTCAGTCTCTGGCTCATACATTTCCCAAGACCATTCTACAGAGTGCTGACAGCTTAGTTGAGGCTTGCATTATACAGATTCCAGAGCTTCTTAAAAGTTTTTCCCTTGTGAAAAAGTGATTAAATTGATATAAATGTAATTATATGATATGATGAATCCAAAATGGGGAATTCCCTAGAGTGACTGTTTGAATAGAACATTCTGTATTCTTTTTATGTTCTTGTTATTTTTGTTCTCATCCCATGATATTGTATGTTTTAGTTGTTAGTAGAAATGCATTCAGGAGTGTTTTATTGTTTATAGCAAATTTATTTAGCATTCTTATACTGAATTATCTTTCCTCTGTATGCTGCAGAATGTATGGATAGGATTGAAGTTTATCAATTTAACTGACTTAAATTTGAAAAGTAAATATCAGTTTTACCCTTACATTCTAGAATATATAATAGAAGGGGCTTAATACTGAATAGCATCATCATTTCATCTTGTATTATTTAAAAATGCAGATAATTATTATTATATTTCTTTTCTATTTTACTATTTATCCTACTTAACATGTATTTCTTGGAGATACTGGGGAGTATAATTGTGTCATTTTCCTTTCAAAAGTTTCATGCAGTTTACAAACGTTTGGGTTTGTAAATGGTTTTTAAAAATGAACCAATTGAATCTTTTTTTTAACATCTTTATTGGAGTATATCTGCTTTACAATGGTGTGTTAGTTTCTGCTGTATAACAAAGTGAATCAGCTATACATATACATATATCCCCATATCTCCTCCCTCTTGCGTCTCCCTCCCATCCTCCCTATCCCACCCCTCTAGGTGGTCACATGCATTGTAAGCAAAAACAATGGAAAACGAAATCCTTTTAAACACTTGATATGTCTTTGGACTAGTACTCACTCTGGGCTGCTTGTGCTTCTTTATGTTGGGGGTGGCAGTTGACTTTTTCGTTACCTACCTGTCTTTGAACAAGGAGCAGGATGGGCAGGCCCCCTACCTGACGGCAGTGGCTGACTTAGGAGACTGCAGTTGGGCTGGCCGGTTCTGCCCTCCCGCTTTCTCCTTTTGAGCCTCAGTACCTGCTTGCTCCCATTCTAGGAGGGAACACATTAATAAGCCTATAGCCTGGATTCATCAGTCACCAAGGGATGTTCAGCCTCCTAGTATGTCAGTCAGTGCAAGACTCTCTGCCTGATATTATAGATGCAGTGATCAAAACCAAAACATAGCCCAAACCAATTCCTAGCCTGATAGGAAATTCATAGCTGTAAATTGGAATCCAATCAACTCCCAAGTCTGTTTTCCATTACCATCTTTTATCCTAACATTGAGTCTTGCCTGATGGTTATATCTCCTCTTGAGACGTTCCTAAAACAAAGCATCCTGTATTATCCTCAGTCTTTTCCTCAACCTCTCGATTGTTTCCTTCTTTCTGTTAATGCCAACACTATCTATGTAGTTCTCAAGACTGGAAACCTACCCATTATACCAGTCTGTCACTGTCATTTCTAAATATTCTCTCTTAGCTCTTTATTGTCACTGTCAATACCATGTCTCCCTGTCTGTATCATGTATCTCTGTAGAGAAAATTATTCCATTGCTAAGTGTTGGATGTGAAATTTGTTTCTGATTTTGTCACTCTACTGCTAAAAAGGCAAGGGCTTATTACCTCCAAATAAAAATCTATTCAGAAAATCTGTGCAGAATCTTCAGTAATATTTTCATAACCCACTTCTTTTAGCTATCTATTCTCATTCCCCTTGATGTACTCCTGACAAAATTAGCTACTTTTCTACCACATCTTAAAGCCCCATGACTTTGTTCACATTCTCATTTCTTTTTTTTTAAATTTTAATCAATTCTTTTATTATTTACAACAGTCTTTTGATAATTTCTGCCAAATTTGTTCTGATATATTCTTTTTTTTAACATCTTTATTGCAGTATAATTGCTTTACAATGGTGTGTTAATTTCTGCTTTATAACAAAGTGAATCAGTTATACATATAAATATGTCCCCATATCTCTTCCCTCTTGCGTCTCCCTCCCTCCCACCCTCCTTATCCCACCCCTCTAGGTGGTCACAAAAAAATATGGAACGCTTCACGAATTTGCGTGTTGTCATCCTTGCGCAGGGGCCATGCTAATCTTCTCTGTATCATTCCAATTTTAGTATATGTGCTGCCAAAGCGAGCACCATTCTCATTTCTTACTTTAAGTTCTCTCCCCCTGCCAGTGCATTCATACCCTTCAGTTCTTAGCAGGAATGCCACCTCGTGCATGACATCCTTCCCTAACTAGCCTGAAATGATTTCTCTAATCTTCAGGATCTTATGGTCATATCTATACGTCTCTGTGACATCTGTTTCTTTTCATGTGTATCATAGTTATTTATGAGTAAGTTTTATCATAACTTGAGCATCTTTCTTTTCTGTCTCTGTATCCCTTAGTGAGGCTTGGGGCCTCACGCATACAAATACACAGGAAAGACATGTTAATGACTAAGTGAAGACATCATATGGTCGGTTTGGCTGTGTTATCATCAGCGTTCACTTTACAGAGTGTTCTACATCTGCTGTCTGATAGAATGTATGCAAACCATGTACATTTACCTTATACTTTTAATGCTTTGGTGACCTCAGTCATCAATCATATGTGACAATGTATGTGCCTTGTGAGTAACAAGACTCCATTTTCTTTGTTCTTGGACAGGAGAATCAGATGAGAGGGAACAGTCAAAATTGGAAGTGAAAGTTTGGGACCCAAATAGCCCACTTACAGATCGACAGATTGACCAATTTTTAGTTGTAGCACGGTGAGTATGGCACTGTGGAGTCAAGAGATGTCTTTTCTTTTTATAAAAGAATTTATAGAAATTTTATGAATTTTCCTTTTTTTGTGTTCTATTTTTCATTGGTTGTATTTTTCTTTTTCTAACTGTGTAAGAAAGTCGAATATATATCACACCTCTTCCTAAATAATATGGTTTATTATCATTAGTTTCTGTTTTAAAAATGAAAATAGATTTATTAATTTTTACTGATTAAGAAAATAAATGCTCCTTGTAAAAATGTAAGCACTACAGAAAAGTATAAAGTAGAAACTCAACACCCGAAATCACATATCTTTAATTAAAGCAGTGATCTCCTTTAAGCTAGTCAGGGATTATTCAGGTGTCAGTAATATTGTGCTCCTCTAATTGCACCCACGTGTGAGTAATGTCTGTTGGCTAGGTGTAAGTCTGTCCTTTGAGAGTTCTAAGCCTGGCTCCCTAGCTGCCTTGCCCACCCCCTCACCCCCCCCAACCCCTTTTCTTGAGAAAATGAGTGGACAGAAGTTTATTTTTATTTTTTGAATTATAAAAGTAAGTCATGTTCATGGGGGAATTGCTGCAAAGTAAGTGAGATTATCATAGCATTGTAATAGCAGAAAAATTGGAAAAAACCTAAAAGTACATCAGCAAGCAGTTGATGAATGAATTGAGGTATATTTAGTAATGGAGTATTACTTTACAATGAAAATGAATGAATTAGGGCTATATGTAGCAAAGAGATAAACCTCAAAAACAGTGTTGAGTAAGAATACATACAGTATGGTCACTGATAAAAACATTTTACAATGTGCAAACAATTGTCTTATTTCATTAATGGGCATATGTATGCATATGCATATTATACATATATGTATGAGTTCTGGGAATGTGTATTGATAAAATTTATTTCCTTAAAAAAATGAACCAAGAGACTTCCTGGGTCCAGTGGTAAAGAATGCGCCTTCCCATGCAAGGGACGTGGGTTTGATCCTGCTCGGGGAACTGAGATCCCGCATGCCACAGGGCAGCTAAGCCCGAACGCCCCACAACTAATGAGCCCATGCACCTCAACTAGAGAGCCTGCGTGCCGCAAACTACAGAGCCCGTGTGCTCTGGAGCCATGTGCCACAGCTAGAGAGAAGTCCGTGCACCGCAACAAATAGCCTGTGAGCCGCAACAAAAGATCCCTTGTGCCGCAACTAAGATCTGATGCAGCCAAAAAAAAAAAAGAAAAAAACAAATGTGGCAAAATGTGATTCAGTATTTTTATAGATTATACTCCATTTAAAGTTATTACAAAATAATGGCTATATTGCCCTGTGCTGTACAATATATACTTGTTGCTTCAAACATGGCAAAATATTAGAATGAGGTAGATTTGGACATGATTACAAGCATCTTCATTATATTCTCTAATTTTTTGTCGAATGTTTTTTATAATACAAAGGACAAAAGGGTCTTAGCCCATCCTTAGCACTGTTCATAGTGCCAGTCACCATGGAAGTCATACATTGTATCGGTGGGTAGGCATTTAGACTACAGAGCCCACACGCCTAGCCACTAACTGCTTAGATGAAGAGACTTGATATATATATACATTGTTGGGGAGGAGCCAGTCAGTGGAATAGAGGAGACTGAAGATTTGGGAGTGGAAATGAATCACTGGTGGAACTGCTGCCCTAGAGACTCCAGACAGGTTATCTGGATTTTGTATTATTTAGTAGATTTTGCAGTTTCAGATTTGATTTTCATTGTTTTTTTCCTTTTCCTGATTACGACGGGCCATGTTTTCTTTTTTCTTGAAGCCAGCATGAGAGGCACCAATGAGAAGCACCTAGTATCTTTTTCAATTTTTGTTTTTTTAAAAAAAATCTAAATACAAATTAAACCCAGTTAAGCACCACTGCACATCCCACCAGAATGGTTAAAATTTAAAAGACTGGGCTTCCCTGGTGGCACAGTGGTTACGAATCCGCCTGCCAGTGCAGGGGACACAGGTTCGAGCCCTGGTCCGGGAAGATCCCACATGCCTCTGAGCAACTAAGCCCCATGTGCCACAGCTGCTGAGCCTGTGCTCTAGAGCCTGTGAGCCACAGCTACTGAGCCTGCATGCCACAACTACTGAAGCCCATACGCCTAGATCCCATGCTCTGCAACAAGAAGCGACTGTGGTGAGAAGCCCACGTGCAGCAGCGAAGACCCAACGCAGCCAAAAATAAAATAAATAATAAAAATAAATACATTAAAAAAAAAATTTAAAAGGCTGACAGTGCCAAGCACTGGTGAAGATGTGGGACAACCAGCACTCTCATATTCTGCTGGTTGTAGTGCAAGTTGGTACAGCTGCTTTAGAAAACTGTTTGCTGTCATCTAACACACATATCCCTTAAGTTTCACTCCTAAATATATATGCAGCAGAAATGCATACACCTGTGTGCCAAAAAGATACATATACAGATGGCAGTAATGGCACTATCCATAGTTGCCCCAGCTTGGAAACACATGTCCATCAACAATAGGGTGGGGGTGGGGCATCGTGCAAAGTAATGCTCACAGCAAGGAAATGAACGAACGCAGCTCATTCACAGCAGGCAGCACGGGTGAATCCACAGACATAGTTTTGAATAAAAGAAACTGGATATGAAAAGTGTGCATAGCATGTGATTCTGTTTAAGTTTTCAATTGAGCAAAACTAATCTTTGATGTTAGAATCTGGGATGCTGGTTCCCTTCCACTAGGAAGTAGTGATTGGGAAGGAACCCGAAGAGTCTTCTGGGTGCTGTCACGATCTGTGTCTTGACCTGGATGCTGGTGGCATGGATGCATTGACTTTGTGGTAACTGAATAGCTGTACAATGTGTGCTTTTTGCATGTGTTTTTATATTTTAATTAAAACCTTAAAAAAAAATCTCTTCCTCAGCTAACATGTTTAAAACCCAGACAACAAGCGGGAAGCCTTACCTTCATTTCACGCTTTATTTCTTTTTAATTAATTTATTTATTTTATTTTATTTTTGGCTGCGTTGGGTCTTCGTTGCTGCACACGGACTTGCTCTAGTTGCGGCGAGTGGGGGCTACTGTTCGTTGCGGTGCGCGGGCTTCTCATCACGATGGCTCCTCTTGTTGCGGAGCACAGGCTCTAGGCACGTGGGCTTCAGTAGTTGTGGCACGTGGGCTCAGTAGCTGTGGCTCACGGGCTCTAGAGTGCAGCCTTGGTAGTTGTGGCTCATGGACTTAGTTGCTCCACGGCATGTGGGATCTTCCCAGACCAGGGCTCGAACCCATGTCCCCTGCATTGGCAGGTGGATTCTTAACCACTGCGCCACCAGCGGAGGCCACACTTTATTTCTTGAAGTGAGGGTTCTCTGTGTATGGAAAGGCCTTCTAAATCATTAAATGAAAATCAGTGTTGTGGTAATTGTTTTTTGGGTTTTTTTTTGGAAATCTGTTATATATTGAGTCCTTGAAAGAAGAGGTTGCTGCAGTTGATGATATCTCATTTCAAGGAAAAAATGTTATTGGGATTTCACCGTTTGGGCTAAAAAAGTGGTCAGAACTTGCTTTGCAATAATAGTGAAATTCTGCATCAAATTTATTTCTCATTTTTTAAGCACATTTGGAAACCAGCTTCTTTATTCCATGGCATTTCATTATAGATCTTTCCCTTCTTTATGCCACACAAGCCTCTTTTTCTTAATTGTTTTAGAAAATATATTTATTTATTTATTTTGGCTGCAGTGGTGTTAGTTGTGGCATGCGGACTTCTTAGTTGCGGCATGCGAACTCTTAGTTGCGGCATGTATGCAGGATCTAGTTCCCCGACCAGGGATCGAACCCAGGCCCCCTGCATTGGGAGCATGGAGTCTTACCCACTGGACTGCCAGGGAAGTCCCTCTTTTTCTTAATTTAATTGTAATGACACATATGTGTAGTGAATTGGCTTGTCAATTCTTAAATCGTAAAGAAAATACTTTTTGTCTGATATTTGATTCTTAAACATCAAAGAACTTGCTTGACTTTTACAACTGTTCATTTGCTACCCAAATGTGTTTTTTGTAAAGATAAAAAAACAACAGTGCCTTAATCTTTCCTCTTTGTTTGTGTGGTTTATCCAGTGCCGTCGGGACATTCGCCCGAGCCCTTGATTGCAGCAGTTCTGTACGGCAGCCTAGTTTGCATATGAGTGCAGCTGCAGCTTCTCGAGACATCACCCTGGTAAGATGCTTTTTGAAATTCGGGGGTTATTATTTCTTCTGCTACTTGTTTAATTTAAAAGCCAATATAGCAATGTTGTAGACGTGAGGACTTCCTGGCTCTAAGCTCTGCTGACCGTTAGGTTGATTCGGCTTGTCTGGTTGATTAACTGCAGTGTCTCACTCCTAAGTCACCCCTTGTGTTTGTGAGCTGGGACAAGTAAGAATGACTATCACAGAGTAGGTACAAAATGATAAAAAAATATTTTGGGGAAAACAATTCAATATTCTGATTCATCTGTTTTCACTTTGGTGCTTTTTTGCTATATTCCATCTACACCAAACTACATAAATAGTTGTAGCTCACACATAGTGCTCTACAGTTTTTTTAAGTGAAAGTAGCCATCTCTTGAAACCATTGCTATAGTTATTCTGTTATCATGCCATTAGTCAGTATTAAATATTTAAAGTTTTTTTTTTTGTCTGTTCATTAGAAAGAGGTTCTGTTTTCTTAAATTATTTCATTGTATTATGGTTGCTATCTTTTAAGGCTATTTCCTTTCTTCCCTTGGTGATCAAATGAGGCTTCCCACGTTCAGCTTAATTATACCACTGATGCCTGCTGTGGCTGGGCATCGGGCTTGGCACTTGCTTCCTTCTCTGCACCCTCCAGCAAAGCAGACATGCATGTTTTTGCCTGTTGAAGTTCCTTAACTGTATTGATTGCCACTCCCTCTGAGATAGGCATGGTAGGATGCTCATTTTACAAATGAGGAAACTGATGTATGGCAAGGTTAAGTTGTTTGATATTCATTACACGTAATAAAAGTTAGCATTTTGTTTTCTGATGGAATGGAATACAATGATAGGTTTTATTACTTTCTCATTATATTCCAATTTGAAATGTTTTCCACAGAATATTTATCATGACAGTGTAAAAACTTGTAGTAGAATGCACAACAAATTTGTTTCATATAATTCTTTCTTGTATTTTTGTACAGTTATAGATGATGATGAAAGCATTAATAGTCTATAGCCTTTAAGGAACCCTTTTCTCTATCCTTTCTCAAAGACTAGAATGTTGTTTATAGAAACAAGTTTTGTTCTCTCCGTTGGTACATTAAAATTTTATGAAAGTTTAGGGATTTCAAAATAGGTTTGTATTTTGGTTGTTTAGCACTTTGAGTGTTTTTTTTTGAAGATGCAAGAGTACACGTGTCACTTTGTAACAACCTTAAATCCTGTCAACAGATACTTATGTGAACCAGAACTACATGGAATCTAATCACTACCTGTTTAAAAAATTTTTTTCCAATTCTAAAATTAGTGTATTCTTATACACTAAGAATTTAAAAAGTAAAGTACAGCAGCAGCCAAAAAAAAAAAGTTTTGTCCTCATCACCCAGAGTAGAATATTCTTACCATTTTATGTTTCCTTTCAGCCACTTTTTGTGCATTGCAAATAATATACTAGCAAATTACAGAATAGTACAGAAGATGATATAATAAAATAGTATGCAATGCCACCTAAAGCAGATGTTAACATTTTAGTTCTTTGGATTAAACAGATTTTCAACCACTATATATATATATATTTTTTTTTTTTTTTTCTTTGCGGTACACGGGCCTCTCACTGTTGTGGCCTCTGTTGCTGCCTCATTTTAATTTGTATTTCCCTGATTACTTAATGAGGCTAAGCATATTTTCATATTGGCTCTTCAGATTTTTTCGTCTTTGTAGTTTAGATTCATGTATCCTTTGTCCATTCTTCACTTACATTATTATTCTATTTTTGTCTAATAGTTTTAAAGTTTTATTCATATTTCAGACTGTAAATATATCTGGACTTTATTTTTAAGAATGGAGTGAGGTAGGGGTCTAATTTTGTTTTTCTCCATATGGAAAATTAATTATTCCAGCACCTTTTATTGAATTTGTTGTTTCCTCATGATTTTGTAATGCCCCTTCTATCTTATTTCATGGTCCTAGATATGCTTAGGATTCTTAATCTATTCTCTTCTGTTTCATTGATCTGTTTGTCCCTGTGAAAGCACCACAGTATAATAAATTCCGATAGCTGGTAAGACAAGTTCCACGTCACTTTATTTTTAATATATAGTTGAAGTTATTTAAAATAGAGTTTTATATTTTGTCTCCCCTCTACCCCATGTTTTTCCTAACAGTATAACATAAACACTCTTTCATATAAAAATCTGCAAAGTTTTTTTCTAGTGTTGCATGATGTTGCATGATCTTGTTACTTATGTAGCCAGTGTCTTGTGACTTAACACCGTTCTTAAGAGATAATGCTTCCCAGATTATAAAGGGGGGTACTATCTCTGTTGTAGTCCAGCGAATTCCCTCTACACTGAGGAGGTAGAGTGCAAAGCCTGTTCCTGAGATGGGATAGAGCTCTTGTGACAATTGGGGCTGGGATTTGCCTGAAGATGGGTCTGACAGGTGAAGAGCCAGGTGTGTTTGCTCTTGGTTCACAGCTGCAGCGACTCTCTGCTTCCCACTGCTGGTGACTGCTGGGACGGCAGATGAATTTCTTTTGGAAGAGGGCAGAGTCTTCAAGAAGCAGTGTTTGTTTTTGTTAGTGAAGGCCACTATAAAAGAAACTTTTTTTTTTTTTTTTTCCGTATGCGGGTCTCTCACTGTTGTGGCCTCTCCCGTTGCGGAGCACAGGCTCCGGATGCGCAGGCTCAGCGGCCATGGCTCACGGGCCCAGCCGCTCCGGGGCATGTGGGATCTTCCCGGACTGGGGCACGAACCTGTATCCCCTGCATCGGCAGGCGGACTCTCAACCACTGCGCCACCAGGGAAGCCCTGAAAGAAACATTTTAAAGGGCATACAACCTTTATACCTTAATTGGTTTAAATATCATTTTGTGTGTGTTGTTTGTAATACTTGCCTATTATGCTCCTTCTAGTACTTTCACACCCTCCAGTGTTTCCGTCTCTTCTGTTTTAGTTCCTTTAATACTTAGCAATTTGGAGTCACTTTTTAATTACATTATCTTAAATTATTTACTATACTATAAATTTTTTTAAGCCAAAATATACTCAGGTTTAGGAAATTTTGTTTTGTCTTGTTTG